>NW_024713129.1:34579217-34726586 GCF_018991925.1 Homarus americanus | reverse complement strand
GTCACATTAACAAGAAGATCCTGGCTCAACTCCCCGACAACATGATAGAGGCTTGGTCATATATGCAACGCCTGCCTCGCCTCTGGATACTTCCCTAAGATGTTCAAAATCGCCGTTATTCGCCACATACCAAAAGCAGGGAAGCCTCCAAAGAAAGTCGAAAAAATAGTAAACAAGCGATTGCGGATGTATCTGGAGGACGAAGACGTGCATAATCCCAGCCAGTTCGGCTTCCGCCAGTACCGAGGCACATCCACCGCCATAGCCCAGGCCTACGAGCAGATCACCAATGCCATGACTGGCCGCCTGCAGTGCAACACAGTACTGAGGGACGTCAGCAAGGCGTTTGACAAAGTTTGGCAAGCAGGGCTGCAGTATAAGTTCATACAACTAGGGCTACCCGAAAATCTGTCGCTCCTGCTGTGCAACTTCATTACGGACCGCAGAGCCAAAATCAAGATGCAAGAACATTTTGGAGAAGAATTCTCACTATCGAGCGGCGTGCCTCAGGGCTCTTGTCTCTCACCAACCCTTTACATGCTCTACACGGCTGACCTGCCACCCCCAATCGTCGGCAGCGAGTGCGTCATGTATGCCGACGATGTGACACAGATCGTCACCTGCCCAGGAAGGTCCACAGCAAGGATGGCGCGACTCACTGCTCGGGCAATAGAGGAGATCTCGGAGTATGAAAATAAATGGAAAATAAAAACAAACAAAATGAAATTCGAGGTCATACCCATAGCCAAATTCAAGCCGGCGCCATTGATGATCGACGACGAAGAGATTGAGTACTCTAAACAAGGCAGGTTGCTCGGCCTCATCATTACAATTACATGTGCTACATGGAATACAATAAACACTTCCATTTACATTCAAACTTGGGCTATTTCTTATTAACATATTGGTAATGGTTGAGTCATACTTGAAAACAACATTAATATTTAGTAGCTTGAGGGACCAAACTAACGGGACAAATTCATTGCGATAGGGCAGAGTCAAAATATTCTTTAGTGTAGGAATTTGCCTGGTTTGAGAGGAATGAAAGGATTTTTTAGCCCTTTTAAAACAACAATCAACAAACACAGAAGGGTAGATAAGTTTTTGTGCAGTGGAACGAATGTTTCAATTCATCATCAATAAACACATTATGACCTGACCGCATGTTTAATAAGATCATCCTGTATATTTAAGCCTCTCTCTGTCCATGTAATCCAGTTGCCTCTGAAGATGTCTTGAATAACGACGAAAGCTAAGGTGCTCCGTTGTGTCCCTTTTCCCGTGTGATTTGATCAAGATTTATCTTATCCACGTTTTCATTGTGGATCTACATGAAATATATATATATATATATATATATATATATATATATATATATATATATATATATATATATATATATATATATATATATATATATATATATATATATATATATATATTGTATATATATATATATATGTGTGTGTAACAGTGATTACTGGACTTTAATTTCTCTCACTTTTAATTATTAGTGGAAATTGCAGTAGGGCGCTCCTTTGAGAAAAACCCGAACCAGCACAAGAACACTTAAATTTACTAGCAAAATGAATTCTCTGTGACCCGTGGAAGGATAGCATCTGTGATTAGTATGAATGAGACACACTGTAAAATTTAGACACTTATATTCCCTCCAACACTAAAGACACAATCAAATAATGGTACACCAACATATGCACACCTCTTAACCTGAACTTAAAACACTACTCTGGGGAATAAAAGTTATACATGATATTGAAATTATTAGAAACTCAGACAATGCCTCATTAGACAACAATAAATTCAAAGTATTAAGAAGTGTTGCTTGCACACATGAAACAGGCCTTAAGTGTTCTCACCAAAATTATATCAAGCACTGAGGAAATGGTATAAAAATAAGAAAGTATTAAATGCACCATGAATAGGCCTAAAGGGCACTCAATAAAATAATATTACCCCAACAAATGCACACCTCCTAACCTAACTCAACACTACTCTGGGGAACAAATGTTATACCTGAGATTGAAATTATAAAGAAATATTAATTGCATTAAAGGAACTAAATCACAGTATCACTTACAACATAAGGGGGAAAACTCACCTGAAAGAGTTCCCTCATTCTCTGGCATCAATTGGTGACGCAACATTAAAAAAACAATACTATCAAAATTATTTAAGAAATATTAACTACACACAAAATATCACTATTATTAAGAAGTTACTGGGTCCACCAATACCCGTGAACCATGCTTCACCCAACACAACATACACCCACAATAAGGGAGATAAAATATTTCTCTAGGTATCCCCTAGACTCCTGGTCTCAGTTTGTGACCAATAATTTACTCAGATAGCCTCAGTGTACTCTCAGTGCATCCATGGGCGGGAAGAGAGTGAGCCAATCAGCCCTTGTTCAGTGGAGAGAAGCGTTAGCTTCTTGTAGTAAAAGGTTTTCACTAACTGCTTGAAGATATGTGATATTGCGAGCCGAGGTAGAAGAGATCTGGCGACCCCAGACGATCGTCAGTTGTGCACCCAGACAGCTGGTTTCACTTCGGAGATCTCTAGCTAACCCGGCTGACCAGTGACAAGCCTGCACTGATAGTTCCAACTGCGACAATCGCTAATCATCAATCATCAACGGCAGTCTCAAAAGGCAGTCAGTCTCTCCCAGTCAAGTGGGTTCTGATGGAAACCCTGAAAGAACTCACTGTTAGCTCTTGTTTACTTTATCACTGCCCTATCTAAACCCTGTCTGAGATCGAATGAGACTTACTTGTTATACTGAGAAACAGATTGGCTCGTGCTTTCCCAAGCCTAGGCCTACGTGACATATTTTCCCGCATAACTGATAGCTTCGTTGGGACACACTTAACATTTTTAGACTGAGAACCGATCTATATTTATATTTCATTTCATAATTCGCCTCCATATTAATTCGGTAAATTACATTTAATATCGCATAGGACTTGTTCCAGAAATTCTCACTACCTAGAAAGGTCGACTTGTGAAAGAGACCTAGGGATACGAAACCCAGACCTACGGCCTAGAAAACAGTGTGTTAATGTTCGAAATAAGGCAAACAGAGTATTAGGTTTTATAACTAGAAGTGTAAGTAATAAGAGTACAGAGGTCTTGAATCGGCTGCTTGTCCAATTAACCAGTCCGTTCACACATATTTATATTTGGGTTTTAAGTAACGAAACCCAAACGGTAGTTCCTTTGTTTTATTATAAAAGGTTGTAGATATAATTCCTGAGTGTATATCAACCGTAAGTCTCACTGTCTAGGAGTGAATGAGGAAGGGACGGCGTTTATGTATGATAAACGTTAGGTCACGTCCTTACGATATGACTTGAGGTGAGCTACTGAAGCTTAGGGGCATCGCAGTGCGTGCTTACAGAAATGCTGAGCTATGGGTCTCGCCCTCTTGGGTAAGTTGCCCGCTCACGTGTCAATCTCATGTCTTACTCATAGACAGTGGAAAGTTACAGGGTGGTGAATCTGAATATAATATCAGATGTATTGACCCATTTATATAATACGTTCTGTTGATGAGACAGGGGCCTATTACAGTCTTATTGCAACTATATCTTGCGTTAGTCAGGCCGCACCTCGATTATGCGGTTTAGTTCTGGTGCCCATATTATAGAATGGATATCAATTCAGTAGAGTCGGTGCAGCGAAGAATGACGAAAATGATTCTGGGACTTAGAAACCTTCCATATCAGGAAAGGTTAAAGAAACTTAACTTGCATTCCGTAGAAAGACGAAGAGTGCAGGGAGATATGATAGAAGTATTTAAGTGGGTGAAAGGAATCAATAAAGTGGATATAGATAAAGTTCTTATAATATCCGAGCAGGATAGGACTCGGAGCAACGGATTTAAGTTGGATAAGTTTAGGTTTAGGAGGGAGATAGGAAGGAACTGGTTCACAAATAGGGTGGTAGACGAGTGGAACAAGCTTAGCAACTTTGTAGTAAGTGCTGGAACGCTGGAAAGTTTCAAAAGGAGGCTGGATGGATTCATGGATGATAGAGAGAGGTAGTAACTCTCGACAGGCGCTGCCATGCACAGGCCAACCGGCCTATTGCAGACTCCTTTTTTTTCTTATGTTCTTATGTTCTAGAGAGGGCGATCTGTCTCATGGAGGGGTGGGCAGCACCGCCACCAGTCGAAGACAGTCCACTCATCAGAACCAGGACTTGTCTGTAAACACTTCTACATCTGGCGAGGTCACGGGTCGAAAGATTTAATGGCATCACACGCCAGCACTGTAGCTGAAGCTAGCGGCGATAACAATATGAATTAAGAATAGACCAACCTTGAATGTAAATGGAAGTGTTTAATGTATTCCATGTAGCAATTGTAATGGAAATTATGTAGGTCAGACTGAGAAAACATTGCAACTCAGAATTAAACAGCACAAGTACACGATCAGAACGGCATCTGAAAGCAGTGCATTTTTCGCTCATATAAGGAACAATAATCATCCCATAGAATGGAAAAACAGCTACAAGTGTATAAGTCACCATGTGTCACAGAAAGACTTCTAGTTGAAGCAAGTTTGATTAGAGAAATGTATTCTATAAACAATAATAATGGTCAGTACAAAACAGATATTATGTTACACAAATTTATTTGTCAGTGGCCCAAGATTAAAAATGCTTTGAAAGTATGTAAGGTAGATGTATGATAGATGATTAGTGGGTCTCATATTTTTTGAGTGGATGTCATAGTTTTTGACCTGACCTCATGTTTTGTAAGGTCACCCTGTGTACATAAGCTGTCTCAGTAGGGTGTGTCAATTTTGTCAACATGTTAAAAATCAAATTTGGTAGTCAAAATATTGTGCCTCTTTATGTCTAAACTTGAGATTAGCAAACAAAAATGAATTGAAATAACTCTCACCTACATCAATTATACCTTAAAGTTTCAAATATCAGTATTTCAACAAATTAATGAGACTTGATTAGAATTATTCACTTGATATTAACTAATCTCATGTAAGCATATGGATTATGGAGTATTTTATGGTTCTATAGCTTGTGTACAATATGCATGTCAGAACATGAACATGAACAGGCTCTCCGTGTGGGACAGTTTAATTCTTGTTTTGACTTGTACCAAGCGTGAGGATAAGGCGCCCGGCTCACTCTCCTTCTAGATATCATAGACGGTGGTTTGCTCTCATTGCACTTGCACCTACTCTACCAGACGAATTCTACATTTTAATTATTGTAAGTAGGGCATATTGATTGTCGCAGTTACTTATATCATTGTATAAAACATTATGTTCTAAGAAATTATTATGTTATTTCTGTTACAGCATTTTTGATAAACAAATTGATATTTTTTGAAACAACAATTGAATTATGAAACATTGAAATATTTTTCTATTTGTCAGATAGTATGAAGATGTCAAAATTGAAGACAAGAAGTCAGTTGTCAACCCACTTGAGCCTGCTAGTTGGTAAAGGGAAGGAGCTTCCTGTATCAGAACTTCCAACAGTGAGAGACATGCTAAGATTAGGGTTACTCCTTTGAGAAAATAATGCAAAGGACAGAAGGAACTATACAGATAAAGAACTCATAAATGACATGATAGTCCCTCTTCTGCATCAATGGACAAAAGCTAATGCACTATTCAAACCACCTGTGATTAATCAGTGTCGAACTATTGAGCTAAAACTAACGAAATTATGGCACAAAGCAGTTGAAACATCACTTGGTAAAGGAAACTTGGCCAGGAAAAATGAATTTCTGCACACACTTGATACTCTGTTTGACATTTTGACCTGCAAGTGCTCCATACAATTATGTTCTGAATCCAACTGTTCTCACTCAGGTAAGAGAGAAAATAATTCCCACATTGATTGTGGTTGTCCTCGTGAAAAGAAGATCCCTGTTTTAGAGCTTGAATTTATAAAGGCACAGAGGACAAAGGCAGAAGGCCAAGGAAGTATGCAAATGGGTTCAATAGATTATTCAGAAACAAAGAAGCAGATTGCTAATGCCAAGAAGAGAGAACAAATCCGAGAGAGGGAACAAAAGAAGAAAATGAAGAGTGAAGAAGCCATCCAAAGAGAGGAAGAGCTGTGTCAAGATGTTTATCACTTCTTTGATAGTTCTTCTGATGAACAGGAAGCAACATCAGATGATAGTTCCAAAGAGCCATCTGAACCTTTACCAAAGAAAATGAAATACAACACAAGAAATATTTCAAACATTGCTTTAGCTAGTATTCGCTACCATGCTGGACTTCGTGAGGCTGCAGAAATTGCAACTGCCGCTTGGATAGATGCAGGCCTCATCAGCCGAGAGGATGTATCTTTGGTGATAGATCATAATAAAATTAGAAGAGCACAAGAAAAAATAATGAAGGAAATATCTGATCAGCATGAAAAAGATTTAAGCGAGGGAGGGCTCTCCTGTCTTTTGTTTGATGGAAGAACAGATGACACAAAAGTTTTGCTAGAAGTAGAGGGAGTGAACAGAAAGTTTCCAGGTCTCATCAAAGAAGAACACTACTCTGTCTGTTCTGAGCCTGGTGGTCGGTTTTTGTTTCACTTTGCTCCCGAAACTGAAGTAGAAGGGAAGAAACATGCAGAGGTCATTGCTGATCATATTTTATGTTGGGTTCAGGAGAAAGGACTTGGCAGTTCACTGCAGGCTGTTGGTGGAGATTCAACTGCAGTGAACACCGGATGGCAGGGGGTGTAATGACGCATTTAGAGAAAAAACTAGGAAGAAGACTTGTTTGGATTGTATGTGATTTACATACAGGCGAGCTACCTCTTCGTCATCTCATCCAGGAACTTGATGGTCCTACAAAGAGCAACAACAAGTGGTCAGGTCCCCTTGGCATCATGCTGGATGAAGCAACACAACTAGAAATAAATACAACCTTTCCAAAGGTCGAAGTTGGCCCTCTCCTTCCGGCGTTGTCTGAAGGAGTCATCAAAGATCTCAGCACAGATCAATCCTATGCTTATCGTATTGCCCAAGCAATAAGATCAGGAGAAGTGCCTCAGTCATTGGCTCTCTTGGAGATTGGACCTGTCAGCCACAGCCGTTGGTTAACTACAGCTCTTCGTTTCTGCAGGATTTGGATTTCCAAACACGAATTGAAGGGCAAAGTGCTGAAGAATTTGAGGTTAATTGTTGAATTTATTATTGGAGTTTATCTTCCCCAGTGGTTTAGTGTGAAACTTAATCCTATGTGGTGGATGGGCCCAATCACCTTTTGTTTCAATTGCAGCTAGTAAGAACACAGAGGAAGGTAGTGAGGGACATCGTGTTACCTGTGGCAAGAAGGTCCGCTTGGTATGCTCGATCAGAAGCAGTTTTGCAAGCAATGCTTTGCAGTCAATGTACCAATCTCCGAACCGAGGCTGTAGAAGTCATTCTAAAGATTAGAGGAACGCTAATAGATGACGACCAGTTGGGAGACTGTTCGTTTCATTCAAGAAAAGTTCCCCCAATAAACGTCAATGCCACCAAATTGTCAGAATTGGTTGACTTGAGTTTGGAAGTCTTAGAACCACCATTGACAACAAGTCTAACTAGCCAAGAATTGAGAAACCTTAAAGAGACTCCAATGCAGGTGCCGAAGTGGCCTTCCCACACTCAAAGTGTGGAGAGATGTGTGAAAATGGTCACAGAAGCAGCGGGCCATGTTTACAGCCACAAGAGGCGAGAAGGTTACATCAAAGCACAAATAGCAAGCAGACTACTGATGACAAGAAACCAAAGCAAAGAGAGTATGAAGGCATTGGTTACTTTCAAATAGACTACGGATAATAAAATATAATAATTTGAAACTTGAAACAGTAACATGTGTGCAAACGCTGGTTATGTTATAAATTCACAAATATGTACATTTAAAAATCCATTTGATGTAGGTAGGACTTATTATAAAAAAAAATTTATGCCAGAATATTGTTTTGCATGCTTAAAGACGACAATAAATTGCTACCAAATTACTCGATTTTCAATTTAGCCAGTTCACCCCCTAAATTGACACACCCTACTGTCTCAGTCTAATAATTCAGTTGCCTCTGAAGTTGTCTGAATAAAGACAAGCTAAGGAGTCTCCATTGTTTCCCTTTTGACTGCGTGATTATATTTTATCATGATATATATATATATATATATATATATATATATATATATATATATATATATATATATATATATATATATATATATATATATATATATATATATATATATATACAAGTAAATCACTGTAACAGAGTCTTGGCGGAATCTAGGTATATGCTGGTAACCACAAGGAAGAAGAAAACACGAAGTTCCCCAAGCGCTTTCGTGTAATTCACATATTCAGGGGTGAGTACAGACTACTCACCCTGAAGATATATATATATATATATATATATATATATATATATATATATATATATATATACTAGCAGAATCGCCGCCCTCCGGGAGGCTCTTTCGCTAGGCCACGGTAGGACGCCACCCTCCGGGAGGCTCCACATTGTCTCACTGTAGTGCATTAAGGTAGACCACATTTTTGGTTTTGCCATTAGCAGCATGTATGTACATATTTTTGCCAGTTCCTACTCTGGAGCATCCAACATGGAGCATCCATGAGAGAAGCAAGGAAACACCAGGTTTAGGCCAACCATCTTTAGGGACTGTCCCTGGCTTTTGTAGATGGTCATGGCAAAGCTCACTTTAAACGGGAACTGAAGTCGCTTGAACTCAAATGGCAGGTCAGTGGTGATGAGAGGTATCCTTGGTATAAAAACGTCCTCTCCTGTAGCTTTTCCTGTCAGTATTGTAGCTTCCAGTACATATGGCATCATATTCTTCACCACCAGTCTTGTGCCATTGCAGAGGATTGGTGGTTCAAGATTTCTTAAGAGCATTATAGGAGTTCCAATATTTAGAGTGAGGTGGTGAGGAGGCATTCCAGCGGGCTCCAAAAAATTAAGGAATTCTGCAGGGTACTGGACTGCTTGGTCCTGGTCGATTACTGTATCAACAGATTTGAATGAGGTCTCACTGCCTGGAAGCTGTCTGAGTAGAGTCATGTTGATTTCAGCCACTGTTTCATTCTTTGGTGCCAGAATTGCGCGTTGACGCAGCTACTTATGATCCTTGTAGTGGTGGATAATGTTTGGGTAGACCATGTTAGTGAGCTCAGTTGAGGACTTTACAACATTTCCACATCCTCGGGGAATGATTATTTATCCTTCTGAATGAACAGGGAAAGTTCCATTCCCAATCTGTAGTAGGAGGTTTGCAAACCGTCCAGCATCCTGTTCTCCTTGTAGATGTACTCTCATGTTTGTAGATAGGGTGAGTGTTTGAACACTTCTCCAAAGGTATGATGCCTTGAGGCACCCATTCAGTTCATCAGCTGGAGTGCTTCGAGGAATGACAGGTAGGGTCTGGCGAAAATCTCCAACAATGACCATTGTAATGCCACCCATGAGCTGGTCATTTTCTCGTTTGTCTTGCAAGGTCCTGTCCAATGCTTCAAAAGCTAACTTGTGAGACATAGTGCATTCATCCCAGATTATGAGGCTGCATTTTTCTAAGAGTTTTGCCTTGCCAATCCTTTTTTGATGTTGCACACTAGATTCTTATTGTGAGCGAGGTTGAGAGGCAGTTTAAAAGTTGAGTGTGCTGTTCAGTCCCCAAAACTTCTTCTTCCATCAATAGTTCATTAACGGTGTATGTAAGTTCCACTACAACGGTACAGCAAAGTATATTTTTTTTGCATTAGACTGTTATTATTTTATTGTCTAATCATTACTACACATAACACCACCCATCATCACTACATATAGCATCATCCATCATCACTACATATAACACCATCCATCATCACTACATATACCATCATCCATCATCACTACATATAACACCATCCATCATCACTACATATAACACAACCCATCATCACTACATATAACAACATCCATCATCACTACACATAACATCATCCATCATCGCTACATATAACACCATCCATCATCACTACATATAACACCATCCATCATCACTACCTACAACACCATTCATCATCACTACATATAACAACATCCATCATCACTACATATAACACCATTCATCATCACTACATATAACATCATCCATCATCACTACATATAACACCATCCATCATCACTACATATAACACCACCCATCATCACTACATATAACAACATCCATCATCACTACGTATAACATCATCCATCATCACTACATATAACACCACCCATCATCACTATATATAACACTATACATCATCACTACACATCGGTAACGTAGTTTCCGAGATTCTCGTGCGGACACACACACACACACACACACAGACTACTTCTTTGTTTTATATATATATATATATATATATATATATATATATATATATATATATATATATATATATATATATATATATATATATATATACTCACCCCTGAAGATGTGAATTACACAGCGCTTGAACTTCGTGTTTTCTTTTTCCTTGTGATTTATCAGCATATACCTAATCACGTGCCTACAGTGATTTACTTGCATATATATATATATATATATATATATATATATATATATATATATATATATATATATATATATATATATATATATATATATATATATATATTGCATAATGTGTGTATGTGGAGTAATGGTCAGAATGCTCGCCTCGCAAGCGAACGGACCAGGGTTTGATCCCCGGCAGGGTGAAACTATGGACTTGTTTCCTTACGCCATTTGCCTCTGTCTACCCAGCAGTTTTTGACGAGTGCGCCAAATACTTGAACTTCTTCCATAATTTGGTCCTCCACCTAAATGTTCCCTTCAATTTCTTAATCTGTTTTCATAACCTCTGTTTTTCAAACATTATCCGTTAATCCATCTCCTTTTCCCTTTTCCTCCAGTCTGCTAACCATCGTTTGCAAATTCTGAATGGATCTGCTCATCAGTACTACATCATCTGCATAATCCAAGTTTGCGAGTTATTTATTGTCGACCCATTCGATCCCTTCTCTTTTATCACACACTGTCTCTTTCAGTACGAAATCAATAAGTACAGCGAACAGCAATGGAGACAAAACATTACCCTACAACACCCGACTTTCGACATTGAATTCTGGGGAAAGATGGCCATCAACGCCCACACGACATCTACTGCCCTTATGAATTTCTTCTATCAAACGAACGTATTTTTCTGATATTCCATAGTTCCGTAAGATTCCCCACAGAGTTAGTCTATGTACGCTATCGAAGGCTTTCTCAAAATAGACAAATGACATTATCAACGGTTTTCTGAATTCCACACTCTGCTGTGGAATTCAGAAAACCGTAGTGTGAATATATGATCACTGCAGCTTCTTGATTTTCTAAACCCTGCCTGTTAAACTCTTCGCCTTTGGTCTAAGGATTCTTGAATTCTGTTCAGTATGACCAGACAGAAAATCTTCGATACTAGTCCTGTTAATGTTATCCCTCTCCAGTTTCCACATCTCTTAAACCACCTTTCTTGGGCATTTTTATAATGATTCCTTGTGCCATTCATCCGGGACAACTCCAATGCTACATATTTCTTGATAAAGCTTTAATTGTACTTGAGATGCACCATTCGCGTCGGCTTCCAGCATTTCTCCAATTATTCCATCTTGACCTGGTGCCTTCCAGTTCTTCAACTGTTTTAGTGCCTTTCAATTTCCTTCACCGTAATGACACCCATACTGACATCAATTGTTCTTCAGGCTGATGTATAGTAAGAGTATTAGCGCTATAGAAGGCTTTATTCATTACCATCCGGAAATGCTCTCCCTATCGTTCCTTTATATGGTCTTCTGATGTTATCAACTCTCCGTTCATAGCACGTACTGGTAGTGTTTTTCTTTTCCTGCCCATACCTGCGATGTCTTTAATTATATCGTATGCTTTCCTTACTCCATGTTCATTACCGGATTTAAGTGCCCTGTCTGCTACCTCTGCCATATATTCCAGAAAAAACCGCTTATCACGTCTTGCACATCGTTTAACTTCGCTATTAAGACTCCAGTATTTGGCTGTTTCTATTTTAAGAGCATCTTCATCTCCTTCAAGTCTATAACATACACTTTCTGTGGATCACTAGAAGATGCGTTTCAGGACAGAATAAGAAGAGGCCATAAAGTTATGGGTATATTGGGCGAAGTGAGGAAGTCACATAGACTAACAGTCCATTTCAAGCTGAGATTATATACTTCACTGGTAAGACCCGTTTTGGTATACGGAGGTGAATCATGGTATGGTAATGACACTTTATCCAGAAGATTCCGAACTTTCGAGAATAAGGCATTAAGAAGAATCTTGAACATAAGATAGTGTTATCGTATTAGAAACGAGACGATAAGAGAAGTCACATTTGTCCCCTATATCGATGAATGGCTGATGAAGAATAGATGGAGGTGGCTGGGGCACGTTCTGCGTGTGCGTCCGGAAAGAGTATTGAGAGAGGCGGTCGTGTGGAGAGTGGACGGAACGAGAAGAAGAGGAAGACCAAGGCCTACATTGATCCGAACTATAAGAAGGGAGACGGAGGACGAGTTAAATGCAACCATGGAAAGGGCTCAAGATCGAAATGGCTGGCGCGAGTATGTGGAGGCCCTTTGCGTCGCACGGCGTTGGAGGCGGTAACAGGTAACCCAGCAGTAATTGGGAACCAGGAAGTTAATCGATTTGCGGATCGTATTCCGGGGTAATGGCTAGCCAGTGAAGTTGGCGAGTTGTCCGGTCTTCTCGGACTATTCCTTGACACTGAGTCATGCAACTCGTTAACTTTGTATAGTAGTTGTGATGGCGACAGCTTCTACACCTTAAACAAATTCACGCCTAGGTGGCCCTTGAGCCGGCCATCCTTGTTACACAAGGGGCAAGCATTGTTTACACTGTGTTTATATGTATATAATGTATAGTGTGTAGTGTATAATGTGTGTGTGTGTGTGTGTGTGTGTGTAATAATAATAATAATAATAATAATTAACTGTTTATTAAGAAAACATGGCGGCCAGAAGGCTGAAAATATACAATGAACAGAGATGATAAGTTACATATGGTGAAATCGGGGAGTGGGTCACTTGAATGACAAAAGCTATCAATACAGAAACGTGTGTGTGTGTGTGTGTGTGTGTGTGTGTGTGTTTAGTGTATACATGTGAATGTATAAAGTGTAGTGTGTGTGTGTGTGTATGTGTATGTGTGTGTGAGTGTGTGCCCACAGGGTGGTGTAATGTTTCTAGTGTGGCAGCATTATGTTAGTATTAAGATGCGGGCACTGCTTGCTTCCTCTCGCTTTTGGCTGATGCCGTTGGTTAGCCCTCTTGGTGAACAAGAGCACAGCCTCTTCACCATCTAGATTCCCTCTGTGCCTAGTCGTGTCAACACACGGTAACTGGGTGCCTCGTGGCCCCAGGCTAAATCAGCAGGGGGTCTTGGAGCAGCAGTGGGCCCCAGAGGCATGGCGCATAGGCCCACCTATATGAGGACACACTGCCTTCTGCCAATCACTGCCCCGCTGCCCTGCGGATTAACCTTGATAGGAATAAAACTACGAGAGTAAACCACAAACAAAAAATCTGCAGTGAAGCCTCACATCAGGCAGACTTGGTTACAGAGCTCCAGTAAGACCCCAACGGCTGAATAGACAGAGGAGGTAACCAACAAAGGAATCCTATGACTACACCGGCGGATGGAGGAAATGCAGGATGGACACTGGACAGGCTACTAAGACGAAACTCAACAAACTGGGCTATCGACAGTCCTTTGCAACTCTTCCTCTCCCCAGTTGTTTCAGCTACTTGCACCACTGGATCGGGAAAAGGGAGAACTAAGATGTGTGGTTGCAGCCTGCGCTCCTGCCTCACCACATTAATCAACTCACGTGTGAGCATCATCCAGCTCATCATACCTTCCATGATCATAAAAACCTCTAAACACCCAATAGCCCAATTGCGAGAGACGAGTGGCGATGGGGACAGGCAGAGATGACTGCCGGGTGTCTCTAGTCACAACTCTGCACAAGGGCGGCATAGATAAGCTGTACGTTTATGCATTGGGATCAAGGAAGCAGTGCAATTTGGTCCTGTTTGGGCCACTCTGCTCACCCCACATGGGGAGGGGGTTAGAAAGGGTCCGCTAAACACAGCTTGCCTAAAAAAACAACCTGACTGGGCAACCGCACCCAGTAAGGTCATCCTATCGGAAACTAAATAACAGATCAAAGCAGAAGCAAACTAAACTACCTCTTTTGGTCGCTGCATGAAATGTCAGGATCCTTCTGGATACTGGCAAAAATTAACGTTCTGAAAGAATAGCTGGTAGGTAACAACTTCGACATAGCAGCAATTACTGAAGTCCATGTTCCCAGTCGAGGGTCGTCTTAGAGAACAGGAGTCCAGCTATACATTCTTCCGGAAGCGTAAGCCTGTTATGGAGAGAAACCGTATTTATGAAGTTGGCTTTGCCAATCGCCAATCCATCCCACATAGGCTAACTGTAATGCCTGCTGGGGTCAACGAGCGCCTCGTGACGCTTTGAGTCCCACTGAATTACTCACGTCCTGACATTCTTCATCAATGTATACGCCCCAACACTGGATGCAGAGGATGACTTCAAGGAGGCCCTTTACGCCGACTTTGACAGTGTGCTAAACTCTAACCCCAGAAAAGGTAAAGTAGTGCTCCTTGGTGACTTCAATGCCAGAGTTGGCAGAGACGCTAACATATGACAGGGAACCATAGGAAAAAACGTAGTGGGCAAAGTGTAATCCCAACGGCCTACTCCTCCTCTGCATGAATGCTGAACACAACCTCACTATCACCGACAACCTTGCTTAGGCAGGCCGACAAGTTCAACGGTTATTGGCAACACCCATGATCCAAAAATTGACATCTCATCGACTACATCATTTTATGGGAGTAGTAAATCCCCCAAGATCTTAAAAAATGTCTCCATCGTCAAAAGGACAAAGGAGACCGTTCAAATTGTGCAATTGCCACGGATCTCGCTGCTGTTAATACCTGGCAAGATTATAGCCCGAGTCCTCCTAAACAGACTTCTTCCTAAGGAGGAAAACATCCTCCCAGAATCTCAATATGGATTTAGACATTCATGTAGCATCACTAGCATGATATTTGCTGCCCGCCAGATACAGGAAAAGCGTAGATAACAGCTTCGTGACTTGTACATGGCTTTCAACGATCTTACCAAGGCCTTTGACTCGGTCAACAAAAAAGCCGTCAGTCATTTTGGTTGCCATTTTCAGGCAACTCCACGATGGCATGAACGGCAGTGTCCTGCACAATTGCACCCAGTCTGAGTTCTTCCCCATCCAAACGATGGCAAAACAAAGATGTGTAATGGCACCAACTCTCTTTACCGGGTAACGTAAAAGGTATAAGTCTTAAGACATACCTGGAAAGGTGCCAAATCGGACCCCTCACCAGGGAGACGATAACTCCACACCGAAACGCAAGACTGCATACTGAGGCAGACAAGCGTCAGCGTCTTAATGACGCTGCCGCCACTCCTCCAGCATTAGATTTAGTACTCCACACGTGCACATCTGTCGACTGCCGATCCTATGTCGGCCTCTCGAGTCACCTTAGAGCTCACCAACAAAGGTGACATCTTTAAAAATTTATATCATTGTATCATATCATAGCCAGATGATCGTCATACTCGATTCCGAGTGATAGCAAAGTGTGTGTGGGGAGGGGGAACGAGCCTGAGAGAGGGGAACTAGGGAGGGAACGAGCCTGAGAGAGAGGGAACCAGGGAGGGAACGAGCATGAAAGAGAGGGAACCAGGAGGAAACGAGTCCGGAGAGGAGGGAACCAGGGAGAGAATGGGCTTGTGAGGAAACGAGTCTGGGAGGGAGGGAACCTGGGAGGGAACGAGCCCGGGTGGAAAGCAGGAGGGTAAGAGCCTAGAAGGGAGGGAACCAGGGAGGGAATAAGCCTGGGTTGGAGGAGATCAGGGACGGAATGAACCTAGAAGGACGCGAGCCTAGAAGGGAAGGAACGAGCCTGAGTGGGAGGGAAGTAGGTAGGGAACGGACCTGGGATGAAACGAGTCAGCGAGGGAGGGAGCCTAGTATGGGAACGAGCATGAAAGGGAAAGAACCAGGGAGGGATGGGACCAGGGATGTAACGAACCTGGGAGTGAGGTGAATCAGGGAGGGAACCAGGGAGGAAACGAGCCAGAGAGGGAAATCAGATAGGAAACAAGCGTGGGGGGAGGGAACCAGGGAGGGAATGAGCCTGGGGGAGTGAGAACCAGGGAGGGAACGAACCTGGGAATGAGAACCAGGAGGGAATGAGAAAAGAGAGAGAGAGAGGGAAACAGGGAGGGAACGAGCCTGGGAGGAAGCGATCCATGGTGGGAGGGGATCAGAAAGGAAACGAGCCTGGCGGGAAGAAACCAGGGAAGGAACGAGCCTGAGAGAGAGGGACCCAAAGAGGGAACGAGCCTGAGAGAGAGGGAACCAGGGCGGGAACGAGCCTGAGAGAGAGGGAACCAAGGAGGGAACGAGCCTGGGAGGTAACGAGCCAGGAAGGGAGGCGATCAGATAGGAAACGAGCCTGGGGGGAGGGATCCAGGGAGGGAACGAGCCTGGGAGGGAGGTAACCAGGGAAGGAACGAGCCTTTGAGGGAGGTAACCGGGAAGGGAACAAGCCTAGGAGGGAGGGAACCAGGGAGGGTAACGAGCTTGAGAGGAAGGGAACCAGGGAGGTAATGAGCATGGGAGGGAGAGAATCAAGAAGGGAAAGAGCCTGGGAGGTAGGTAACCAAGGAGGGAAAGAGCCTGGGAGTGAGGGAACCTGGAAGTGGATGAAGCTGGTAGGGAGGGAATCGGGAAGGGAACTAGACTAGGAGGGAGGGAACGAGCCTGGGAGGGAGGGAACCAGAGAGGGAACGAACCTAGGAGTGAGGGAACCAGGAAGGGAACGAGACTGGGAGGGAGGAAACCAGGAAGGGAACGAGCCTGAGAGGGAAGAAACCAGGTAGGAAACGAACCCCAGAGGAAGAGAACCAGGGAGGAATCAAGCCAGATAAAGAACAGGCCTGGGAGGGAGGGAACTGTGTGGTGTTTATGTAATGCGAAGGAGCCGAGCGAGTAAACCACTGTGTGGCGTGAATGAGCGTGAGCACGACTGCTGTCCTCTAGTGGAGTGAGTGACGTGTACATGAGTGCTGCCTCCTGGCGGTGTGAATGAAGTTGGATGTCTAAGTAGTTAGATGACATAGCACGAGGTATCGTGATCATGTGTATTACCCTGCGAGACAGATTGTTTCCTGCTGCACCACTGTAGAGACCTCTTGCAGTAAACTGCATGTGTGAAGATTGTGTTTCCTTGAGCCGTCAGAAACCAAGTATAACTTGAACAGGAACCAGATAAGGAACGAGCCTGGGTGGAAACGAGCCAGGTAGAGAACGAGGCTGGGAGGGAGAGAACGAGTCTGGAAGGGAAGGAAAAATCCAGGGTGGGAACGAGCAAGGGTGGGAGCCAGAGAGGGAGATATGGAGGGTAACGAGCCAGCGTTGGAGCCAGTTAGGGAACGAGGGATGCTATGGGTGGTACCAAAGAGAAAGTCTGAGGGTGCCAGGGAGGGATCAACGGAGTGAGTTTGGGATGAAGCTAGGAGTGTAATGGCCCTTGTTTCATAAACAGAAGTATTATATAAATGGGTTAATTACATTTGATTTATATACTGATTCATCCCCTGTAACTTTCCACTAGCTATGAAGTGACATGTTCAGTGCATGTGATAAGGTGTGCCCACGGGAAGCTGTGTCATATTATGCTGAGTTCAGGCATTAAGTAGCCGGCTCCCTGGCCACCTAAAGCGGGCAGTAGATTGATACCCTTGACTAGAGGAAGACGTTATTTGAGAGCCGTCATGGATGGCTCCGTCTTCCCTCGAGGGAGGACGACGTGCCTATTCCGATCTCCCTCGATGGGTCCACTACTCATAGCAGTCACACTCATAATCTCACATCAAAAGGACGTGATTAAACGGTCTATTTACATAGCCGCCGTCCTCTCCCTTCACACTCACAAATAGTGGAAGTTACGGTTGATTTACACTCTGGAATTAAATAAACAATAATTTTTCAATAAAAGAAGAAACAGACAATTGGGTTTCGTTACTCTTACCCAATATAATATATGTCTAGTCCCATATACCTTTATTGACTAGAATAGGCGGGAGCTAGGGAGAGCAGAGTTGCCAACTTAGCGACTTTGTAGCTAGATCTAGAGCTTTTTGTTTTTTTCTAGCGACATTTTAGAGCGATTTGCGACTTGTCGCAAATCTAGAGATATCCACAGAAATCTAGCGACTTTCTGGATACTTTTGGACTGTCCATGAAAACAGTTTTCTTAATTTCGAGCCATAATATATAGCAACGGGGTTACAGGGACAATAAATAATAAGAAAAGTTTAATACATTTGAACGGGTCGTGGTACAGAAGGAGGGACACGTCTATTTCCTGATCACTTGATGTCAGCCCGTCCATGGCTAATGTTGCCGTGTCGTCATTTGTCTATTACCTTCGCCTTTGTAGCACCTGGGTAACTTACCTTTTTGTCAGATATGCAATATGAATTTCATTAGTACGCTAAATTTTAAAGAACATTAGCAAAACATCTTATAGAATTAATTCTATCAAGCCTGCGTGGTTCCAAACTTCTCATCCGCGTCCACCATGGGTGACCCATAGACTCCATACCTGAGTTGCCCCGCAAGTCGACACTGTTCACCCGCTGTGCCAAAAACCATCAAGTAAAGTTTCCGCTTGTTTGCATGCTGTTTATTAATTTGAACCCTTCATAGTCCCAATAGAAAATGGGTAAGCCACAGTATTCGCAGGGATTTAAGAAGGAATGGCTCAGAGATGACAGATACAAAAATTGGCTTCTGGAGGTGCCAGGAGATAATAAAAAAGGATTTCGTAAATTTTGCAAGTGTACTTTGTCTGCTAAGTTGTGCGACATTGAAAAACACAAAAACACTAAAAAACACAAGAAAGCAGAATAGCCGTTTAGTGCAGAAAGACGGACAATTTTACCATTCAAGAAACTTGGTGAAGCAAAAAAAGTGGAGGGAACTCTGGCCATGTTTGTTGCTGAACATTGTTCTATTCGTGTGGAAGAACACTTAAGTGAAGTGTGTAAAGTATGTTTTAGTGACAGCAAGGCAGGCAGTGAACTCAGGTTAAAAAGATCAAAGTGTTCTGGGGTAATATGCAATATTCTTGCGCCACATTTCACAGAAAATCTGAAAAATGATATTTTTACAAAATGCATTTTATTTATACTCCGTCCATTATAGTCGGCATTATGAAAATATTATTTGCATCAAATTACTGAAGGGGGGGAATAATAGCTAGCGACTTTCCATGGAAGATTTAGCGACATTTAGCTACTTTTAGGTACCAGCCTAGCGACATTTGAAAATCCGAGTTGGCAACCCTGAGGGAGAGCGTCAGGGAGGGAGCTAGGGAGAGCGTCAGGGAGGGAGCTAGGGAGAGCGTCAGGGAGGGAGCTAAGGAAAGATCCACGGAGAAAATGAGGGAGGGAGCTGGAAATGGTACCAGGGAATAAGTCAAGGATATGGGATCCACGGAGGGAGGTTGGATCGAGCTAGGGAGATAGCGACGGAGGGAGGCTAGGAAGCCAGGGAGGGAGCTATGGAGAGAACCAGAGATTGGGCCAAGGGAGAAAGCCGGAGAGGTAGCTAAGGAACGGACCAGGGAGGGAGCTAGCGAGGAGTCTAGGAGGGATCAGGGATAAAGTCAGGGAGGAAAGGATACAGGGAGGGAGCCAGGAAGGGAGCTTAGGACGGAATCAGGGTGAAAGTCTGAGATGGCGGCAAGGAGAAAACCAGGTTGGAAGCTAGGGACGGCATCAAGGAGAAAGTCAGAGAGGGAGCTAGGGATGGAATCAGTGAGAATGTCCAGGAGGGAGACAGGGAGGGAGCCAGGGACGGAATCGGGGTGAAAGTCTGGGATGGGGGCAGGAAGAGATCCAGGTAGGGAGCTAGGGACGGAATTAGGGAGAAAGTCAAGGAAAGGGGCAGGGAAGGAACTAGGGATGATGCAAGGGAGAAAGTCGGGAAAAGAGGGAGGAAGTCAGGGATAAAGGCATGGGAGGAGGCAGGAAGGGGGCCAGGGAGGGGATCTCTAGGTTTCTTCATTAGAGTTGGTCATTGAGGGTGTTGGTGGTCTGATGCCATGCACCTTGGAGCGCCAAACACTTCTCTCTACTCACACCTTGGGACGTCACACACCTCTCTCTCCTCACACCTTACGGCGTCACACAGCTTGGAGCATTACACTTCTCTCTCTACTCATACCTTGAAGCGTCACACCCCCACCTCTCCTCACACATTACAGTGTCACACACCTCGCAGCATCACACACTTTTCTCTCCCTTACACCTCAGGGCGTCACACACTTCTCTCTCTCTGTCCACGGTTGAGGGCGTCACATATCACTGTGTCACACATGTCAGGGCATCACAACGCTACCTCAGACCTCAGGGTGTCACAGGCCTCTCTCTCCTCACGCATCTGGGCGTCACACGCCTCTCTCTTCACCTATTTAAGGGCGTCACACACCTCTCTCCTCAAGCCGCTGGGCGTCACACACCTCTCTCCTCACGCCTCTGGGCGTCTCATACCTCTCTCCTCACGCCTCTAGGCGTCTCACACCTCTCCTAAGGCCTCTGGGCGTCTCACACCTCTCTCTCCAATCCTTTGGGGGTCACACAACTCTCTCTTCACCTATGTAAGGACGTCACACACTTCTTTCTCCACACACCTCTCTCCTCACACATCTGGGCGTCACACATCTCTCTCTCCTCACACCTCTGGGTGTCACACACCTCTCTCTCCTCACACCTCTGGGCGTCACACCCCTTCTATCTCCTCACACCTCTGGGCGTCACACACCTCTCTTTCTCACATCTCTGGGGGTCACACACCTCTCTCCTCACACCTCTGGGCGCCACACACCTCTCTCGTCACACCTCTGGGTGTCCACCTCTCCAATCCTTTGGGGGTCACACAACTCTCTCTCACCTATGTAAGGACGTCACACACTTCTTCTCCACACCTCTCTCCCTCACACATCTGGGCGTCACACATCTCTCTCCTCACACCTCTGGTCTCACATCTCCTCACACCTCTGGGCGTCACACCTCTCTCTTCTCACATCTCTGGGGGTCACACACATCTCTCTCCTCACACCTCTGGGCGCCACACACCTCTCTCTCGTCACACCTCTGGGTGTCGCACACCTCTCTCTCCTCACACCTCTGGGCGTCACACACCTCTCTCTCCTCACACCTCTGGGTGTCACACACCTCTCTCTTCACAGCTCTGTGCGTCACACACTTCACTCTCCTCACACCTCTGGCAATATTCAGTGGATTTGGCAGCCTGTGTACCGCCGGCATGGCCGTGGTCTTGTAACACTCATCTTGCCCGCGATGCCCACCGTTTCTGTGTGGAAGTTGGTCACCCTAGAATACCCCGTTATAGTGCATCCTTCTTTCCTCACACAGCCAAACTGTGGAACGCTCTGCCTTCTTCTGTGTTTCCATACTCTCAAAATATGTCTCACTTCAAAAAGCTGGTTTTCCAGCATCTTCGAAGTGTAGATTAATATACTCTTGTTCTCTTCTATTTGCAATTTATATCACTCCTATTTTTTCGTCCCTCGGGCCCTGCTGTAGCTCGATGACCTGTGCCCGGGTAGGCTATTCCTGTTAAAAAAAAAAAAAAAAGATACAGGGGATCCAAATCTCGGGGTATGTTTTTCATTCTGTGAAAGATTGTGTAGTGGGTTTTTCGGGATTTAAGATCAGTTTATTACCTATTATCCAGGTCCTGACTTTAGTCAGTTCAGTGTTCATAGTTCTCATCAAGGAAGGGAGGTCTGAGTTGCTGGCATAAAGATTACTATAGTCTGCAGATAAGTTGTATTTTATGAGTGTGCTGGAGTGGACTATATCATTTATGCACAACAAGAACAGTACAGAACTGATAATGGAGCCTTGAGAGACGCCAAACAAAACTGGTGAGGAGACAGATTGATGATAACAGTATTATAGCAGACATACTGATTCCTATTAGACAGATATGAGGTAAACCAATTGTGGGACAGGCCCCTAACGCCGTAATGTTCAAGCTTTGAAAGTAGGATGGTATGGTCGAGAGTATCAAAGGCTTTAGAGAGGTCCAGGAATATACCGACTGTTAACTGACTGCCATGAAAGGAGTTTAAGATGTTATTAGTAAAGGATAGCAGAGCACTCTCAGTCGACCTTCTAGCTCTAAATCCAAACCGAGAGTCTGTAAGGATGTTATTGACACTGCAGAAAGAATTTAGTCTATCTACTACATGCTAGCTTCTACAGTATCTTAAGTCTGGGAGGACTGATAGGGACGGTAACTCTTGAAAAGACCTTTATCACCAGATTTTTCATATGCTGGGTGAACTTTAGCAGTTTTCAGATTATCCGGAAAGACACCACTAGTGGCAGACAGTCAAACAGAGTAACAGACATACAGACAGAGAGACAGACAGACAGACAGACAGACAGGATTAATGGCAATACTCTGTCCTGGAGTTACTGGCAAGGTGACAATAATAATAATAATAATAATAATAATAATAATAATATTATTATTATTATTATTATTAATAATATTAATAATAATAATTATAATAATAATAATAATAATAATAATATTAATAATAATAATAATAATAATAATAATAATAACTGATGATAATAATAATAATAATAATAATAATAATAATAATAATAATAATAATAATAATAATAATAAAATAATAATAATAATAATAATAATAATAAAATAATAATAATAATAATAATAATAATAAACAAATAATAATAATAATAAAAGAAAATAATAATAATAATAATAAAAATGATAATAATAAAAAAATAATAATAAAAAAAATAATAAAAAAATTAATAATAATAATAAAAAATAATAATAATAATAATAAAAAAAATAATAATAAATAAAATAATATAATAATAATAAAAACAAATAATAATAATAAAAAAATAATAATAATAATATTAATAATAAAATAATAATAACAATAAAAAAATAATAATAATAAAAAAATAATAATAATAAAAAAAAATTAAAAAAAAAATATTATAATAATAAAAAAAAAAATAATAATAAAGATGCAAAAACTTTATGCATTTCTCATTAATATAAGATTTAAAAAAATTATTAGTACATAGTTTATCCAAGTCACCGCTAGCGCGCGCACACACACTCAAAACTACTACTTACCACTTTCCTGTCACTCGAAATCGAGTAGGACGATCATTCAGCTATGATACAATGATACGAGTTATTTAGGATGTCACCTAGGTTGGTGAGTTCTGAGGTGACTAAAGGGTCGATCACAGATGTTGCACAGGTACGGGGATACATCTCGTGCGGGAGCGGCGGGGGAAGCGTCTTTCTGGCGTTGGCACTTGTCTGTCTCGGTATGCAGTTGGGCTAACTCGAAAGTATTGACACCTTCTTGTGTGGTGCTCCTCCAAGCGTTATAGTATGCAGTAATCGTCTCCCAGGTGAGAGGGTCGATTTGGCACTTTCTTAGGTTTAACTTAAGACTATCCTTATACCTTTTCAGTTGCCTGCCAGCGTTACATTTACTATTCGTTAGGTGACGGTAAAGTAGCTGGTTTGGTAGTGTACTGTCTTCCATGCGGGTAACATGGCCAGTTGAGTGCAGTTGTTCATGGATAATGGTACCCTATATGCTTCTACAGTTCATGTCAGCAAAAATACTGGCATTTGTTCTCATGTTTTCCAGCGAACTCGGAGGATGGAACGTAAACTACGTTGATGAAAGTTTTCAAGTGCCATATAGGAGGGTGGGAAGGACCATTGCTCGATATACGTGTAATTTTGTAGCTAATTTCAGCTCCCTACAGCTGAAGAAACAGTTTCGGATTCTACCACAGGCTTGAGATGCACATCTGATCCGATGCTGAATTTATTCATCGATGTCTGGGGTGTCGGACGAGTAATAGCCGAGATACCGAAAATGGGTAACACTAGAGATGGTAGTACCGTTGAGCTGGTGTTCAGGATCTCCTGTAGGTCGCATTCAGTATGAGCAACAAGGGTGAGGTCGTCAGCATACTGAAGCTCAGTAAAGGAAGCTGCCGACACCTTTGTTCCTGCCTGGAGTCGTTGTATGTTGAAAAGACACTTCAACCGGTACTGGATGTCCACCCCGCCGGATAAATTGGCACTAAAACGAATTAGGAAAGCAGCCAAGAATATGGAAAAGAGAGTTGGTGCCAGTACATACCCTTGTTTAAACCCCATTTTGATGGGGAAGAACTCATAATGGGTGCCATTGTGCACTGCCGTTCATGCCATCGTGGAGATGCTTCACAATGGCGATGAATTTTGGTGGCCGGTCAAAACGGTTGAGGGTCCACCAGAGGGCTTCCTGTTGACCGAGTCGAAGGCCTTGGTAAGGTCAATGAAAGCCATATCCAGGTCACGATGCTGTTCTCTGCACTTTTCCTGTAACTAGCGGGCAGCAAATATCATGTCAGCGGTGCCACATGATGGTCTAAAGCCACATTGGGATTCTAGGAGGAAGACTTCCGCCTCAGGAAGAATTCTGATTAGGAGGACTCGGGCGATAATCTTGCCAGCTACGGACAGCAGCGAGTTCCAGCAGTAGTTGCCACAGTCTGACTGGTTTCCTCTGTTCTTATAAATATTGAAGATGGAGCCGTCTTTAAGAGCTTGGGGGATTTCCACCTTTTTCCCATATATTCTCCAGCAGACGTAAGCAGAGGTTCTCCTGCTTTATAGACCTCGGCTTAGTTATTTTTCATCTGTTTCATAGCAGTAGCTACCTCATCCAGGAATTGGAAGATAGCTGCGGTGGGTCAACTCTGGATCCTGAGGGACCTGTTGGGTAGTCAGGACATCGACATCGGCGTTTCGGTTGGGCAGTGAATGGTATTGCTCCTTCCAGCACTGATGGATGCCTTCGTCATCTTTAATTAAGGAGTTACCTTCGGATGAGCGGAGGGAGTCTGTGCCACGAGTGATTGGCCCATAAAATTTTATAGTGGAATTGATAAATTCACGAATGTTGTGCAGATTAGCAATATTTTTTTGTTTCACATAGTTTAATTTTAAACCAGTTGATCTTTAGATTATGAAGTTCCCGCTGGGTCGCTGCTTTCTTCTTGCGGAAGGTATCAGCTTTGGTCCGAGGCTGAGGGTTGCTCTACTAGTCAGTTAAAGCAACACATTTATCATCGGGTTATTTTCATCAAACCAGTCCTGGTGTATTCTTTCGATCTGGCTGAGGGGCTCTCTGCAGGATTTTGTCATGACAGTGTCGAGAATATCCCATTTGGCACTGGGATTTGAGTTGTTTGTTGTGGAGTTGTTTATCAGCCTATGTGTTAAAACCTCTTCTGGAGGTTTGCTGCCTTCGCCGTTTTGGGGCGACGTGAAGTGAGAGCTTTAGCTTTGATGAGCAGATGATCGATGTTGCAATGAGCTGAGCCACGCAGGGCATGGGTGATGAGGACATCTCGCCGATCTTTTTCTCTGTCAAAGATGTAATCAATGAGATGCCAGTGTTTGAATCGTGGGTGTTGCCACGAACCCTTGAACTTGTCGGCCTGCCCAAACAAGGTGTTGGTGATAGTGAGGTTGTGTGCAGCACATTTGCCCAGGAAGAGTAGGCCTTTGGGATTACACTTGCTTAGTCTATTTCTCCGCTATGGTTCCCTGGCAGATGTCGGCATCTCTGCCAACTCCGGCATTGAAGCACAACCTTATCTTCTTTGGGGATAGAGGTTAGCACTCTGTCGAGGTCGGTGTAAAGGCCTCCTTAATGTTATCCCCTTCATCAAGTGTTGGAGCGTATGCACTGATGAAAAATGCATGACGTGAGTGACTCAGTGAGACTCTGAGCGTTATAAGGCACTCACTGATCCCAATAGGCATTTCAGTAAGCCTGTGTAGGATGCGTTGGCGGATGGCAAAGCCAACTCCATAAATGCGGTTTCTCTCCACACCTTCCAGAAGGTGTAGCCAGACCCCCGTTCTGTGAGTTGACCCTCGTCTAGGGGGCTAGATTCACTAATAGCTGCTATGTCGTTGTTATACCTAGCCAGAACTTTTGCCACAAGGGCAGTTCTGCTTTCAGGATGCTAATTTGTTCCATTATCCAGAAGGGTCCTGACATTCCATGCAACGACCATAAGAGGTTGTATTATTAGTTTTTCTTTGGATCTATGATTTTGTTTGTGTTTTCGACTGCATAAGGATGACCTTACTGGGTGCGGTTGCCGAGTCAGGTTGATTTTTTGGGCAGGCTATGTTTACGGCACCTTTTCTAGCCCCCTACCCATGTGGGGTGAGCAGAGTAGCTCATCGAAACGGCTACTCAGTCGAACAGACAGGACCGGATTGCACTGCTACCTAGATCCTAGTGCATAAACGACCATCTTATCTGTACTGCCCATGTGCAGAGTTGAGACTAGAGACTCACAGTAGTCATCTCTGCCTGTCCCTATAACCACTCATCCAGAGGTTTTGATGGTGATGTTGGGGATGATGAGCTGAATGATGGCTGTGCATGAGTTGCTTTATGTGGTGATGCAGGAATGCAGGCAGCAACCACTCATCCTGGTTCTCCCTTTTCCTGATCCAGTGGTGCAAGTGTTGCAACGACTGGGGGGAGAGAGAGTTGCAATGGACTGCCAATAGGCCAGTTTGTTGGGTTTCTCCTTAGTAGCCTGTCCATTATGCATTGCCTTCGACCACCATTTTAGTCGTTGGGCTCCCATGATGGTCACCTCTTCAGCCTAAACCGCTTTTGGGGTCTTGTTGTAGCTCTGCAAGCATGTATGCCTGGTGCAGGGCACCGCCACAGATTTTTTGTGCAGAGTTTACTCCTGTAGCCTTATACTTAAAGTTAATCAGAAGGGCAGCAGGGAAATGGTTGGCAGGCGCCAAGACGTGTCCACATGCCCGTGGGCCTATGCGCTGTCCCTCTGGGGCCTACTGTTACTCCAAGATCCACTGCTGGTCGATCCTGGGCCCATTAGGCACCCAGTTACCGGCACACTCACGCACTCACGCACACATGCACGCATGCACTTAAGCACACACACACACACACACACACACACACACACACACACACACACACACATACATACATACATACATACATACATACATACATAGACTTGCTAGAGGAGCTGCCATTTCTATCAGGTTTTTGAGTTGTTGTTTATAGTAGGTGTATTTAATGATTAAAGAAAGAGTAGTTGGGTAATAATCTGATGTGTTTTGGTAGATGCAAAGTTGTCAATTTCGTTTTGAGAACTGCATATTTTGTGTTTTACTTGTGTTATGTAATGAACCTAATTAACTATCTTAATCAAAACTTAATAAAAATTATTAAATTACTCAACTTACTTGATAATTTTCTAATCCCTTTCATAACTTAAAATTGTCTATCAACTTTGCCTTTCCTCAATGTTGTGGGTAGCAAGGAGGCGAGATCACATAATAGGGGCATATCCGGGATCTATTTGAATTCACACCAGAATTTTGCTTAATTGACCCTGCTATCAGTCTTGTAACAACGCACAGGTGAAAGTCTCCTAAGTGTGGTTGTAAAATTATTTTGCTTCCCAATACCCTTTGCTCATTTTCGCACTTGGCCAATGTGGTGAATGCTACAGTCACCTGACATATTACTGGTAACCAGTTATTGACTTAATACACTCTACTCCACCACATAAAGTTATCTTTTTAAAGTAAACTAAAGAGAGTCCGTCCTTCCACATAGGCCGACCTGAGACCCACTTTTCTCGAGACCTTCGTGCTTCATCTGTTTCTTGACACAGAGAGCTCACCTCTATGAACATAAATTTTCTAAACGTAAGTAAGCAACAACTTGGTTGTAGTAGTGACTACAACAAATTTATTTCAAGTGCATAGCTGGTGTTTCCTAGTGCGTATTGTAGGAATACAGCCTAATGCAACTGGCACTCTACAATTCGAGAGAAAGAGAAGAAAGAGAGAGAGAGAGAGAGAGAGAGAGAGAGAGAGAGAGAGAGAGAGAGAGAGAGAGAGAGAGAGAGAGAGAGAGAGAGAGAGCATGAGGTGGAAGTTTTGCAGCTGAAACAGTCCAGTAGGCGTGAAGAAATAAAGACATTTGACATCACAAAGTGTATAAAGTTCACACCTTGTTTTTTTTTTCAGAATCCAACCCTGAATACTTTTTTTTCAGGGAGTTCTAGTCCACTGCCAATCATTTTAGGTGGCATTAAGACCACTGAATCTGACTAGTGAGACCGAAACTCTCTGGAAAGGCTCTAAAGGTTTGTGAAGGATTACAAAGCAACACTGATTATGATGATGGCAAAGAGGCGATCCTTGCCTCATATTCAATTACTACTGAGAGATATTGACAGACTTTTCGTAACTTTAACGAACTAAATACCGAAACGTACACAAAGATTGCTTCTGAAAAACTAAGAGCGTTTCACAGATGGATTAATTCTGCTGCCATCAACAAATTCGAGGTATTAGTCAACCTCATAGTACTAGAGGAAATCAAAAGAAAGGTTCCGTATCAAAGCATGCTACACCTGACAGATAAGGAGGAGACTGATCTCCTTAAGGCAGCTAAAGTATCAGATGTCTTTGCGCTAGTCCATGGCCACACTCCTGGTGAAAAGAAAAAGCCTTATAATGTACAGTCCTCTGTAGGTTCAAAACCGGGCCCTGTAGATAAGTCTAGTGGACAGAGTCAGCTAGGTGCTTGGAGCAAATTACCAATCTGTAGATTCTGCAAGAAAGAGGGTCATGTAACTAGGGAGTGTCCTGAACCTAAATGCAAAATTTCTCGGGAGGCAAGCTGTACTAAACCAGTGGTCTCAGCTAACCTGCCCAGCAGTAATTCTCGGGAGGATATTCTCAAAGCTTTCAAATCAATGGAAACAGTTTCACGCACCCTTAATTCAAGGAAACATCCAGTTCAGGTTGTCAGAGACACTACATCAGCACAAACTGTAATCTTGAGGAAGGCATTTCCAGACATTCATAAATATTTCACAGGGGAAAATGTATATCTAAAAGCGCTGACATCCACAATTCCTGTCTATTTGGCAAAACATTATATAGAGTGTGATCTTGTACAAGGTACAGTGATTGTGGGTGTTACTGATTCAGCATTGTCAATACCTGATACAATCCTCCTTCTGAGTAATGACTTGGTTGTCAATTTATTTGGTTGTTCCCAGATTGAAAGTTCAGAACTCACCCTTACCACATAACAATACTGTAGAAGTTGAGAAAGAGCAGCCAAATTTGTTTCCTGTATGTGCTGTCACTAGGCTAGACATGAGTGATGAGATAGATGATCCTCCACAATTACCTACTGCCACACAGACTGGTTCTGGGGACCTTGGTGGTAATGCTTCATTGCCTGCAGTACCTCAGAACTACGATGATGATTTATTCACTCAATTCATGACCCCAGAAAAACTGAATGAAGCGCAAAAGACTGACCCAACATTGGCTAAAATTCATAACGAAGCTATTGATGAGGAGATAGAGAAAAAACCCTTCTTTCTACTACAAGGGCGGTATTCTGCTTAGATTCTATAGATAACCTAAACTAACGATTGACGACACTTGGGCTGAGACCCATCAGATAGCATTGCCAATGTCAGTTAGGAAGACTGTGATGGAGGTCGCTCATGCAGGGTTTGGTAGACACCTCGGCATTAATAAGACCTCCCGCAAATTGTTGCAGGATTTTTATCGGCCTGCAATGAAGAGGGATGTAACAAATTTCATAAAATCAGGCCACATTTGTCAAAAAAGGGAAAGCCTTGTCAGTCAATTCCCCCTTATCCTTTGCAACCCATTCCGGTTCCCTCAGAACCTTTTCGGAAAATAATAATTGACTGTGTGGGCCCATTGCCAAAGACTAAGAAAGGCAACCAATATATCTTAACAATCATTTGTTCAATTACCAGGTATCCAGAGGCTTTCCCGTTAAAGAACATCTCTGCTAAAACTATTAATAAACATTTAGTGCACATGTTTACCACTTTCGGCATTGCTCAGGAAGTACAGTGTGATCGAAGTACCAATTTCAACAGCGACCTCTTCAAAAAGGTACTCAAAGAGCTGGCCATTAAGCAGACCCTGTCCACCGCTTATCCCCCAGAGTCAAATGGTGCCCTTGAGCGGTGGCATCAGACCGTAAAGTCCATGCTCCGCAGGTATTGTTGTGAACACCAGGAATGCTGGGATGAAGGCTTGGATTATGTCTTGTTTGCTATAAGAGAAGCTCCTCGTGATTGTCTTGGCAACTGACCTTTTGAGATGCTGTTTGGTAGGAAGATTAGGGGGCCTTTAAACCTAGTCAAAGAGAGATGGCTTAACCCTACGTCTGACCACAGAACCACAGTGTCAGATTACCTTAAAAGACTTCAAACAACCTTGAGTAGAGTTCGCCAACTCGCAAAAGAAAACCTGTTAACATCTCAGACTAAAATGAAACATCACTATGATAAACATGCCAAGATTAGAGAGCTCAGTATTGGAGATAAAGTCCTAGCCTACTTCCCTATTCCTGGTTCCCCCATGTCAGCAAAGTACCATGGCCCCTACGTAGTGCAGAAGAAAATTAATGAAGTTAACTATATCATTTCGACACCAAAAAATAGAAAGGCCACCCAGCTGATCCACATAAATTTATTCAATCCCTATCTAAGTAAAGAACCTGACGAGGACTCCCCGAGATTACCATGTAACCTTCTAAATACTGTACAGTAGATACTAAAGATACAACGACTCCAAGGAGTGGTATGGAAAACTCAGAAATTCTCAACAACCTTGCATCGTACATAGGACAGCTGAGCCCAAACCAATTCAAAGATGTGGCCTCCCTAATTCAAAGTATCCGTATAATATTCTCTGACACCCTTGGCCACTGTGTCATAATAAAACACGATGTTGAATTAACACCTGGAACCATTCCTGTACGCCAGGTACCCTACAGACTTCATCTGAAGAAACAGCACCAGATGAGAGATGAGGTGGACTACTTGCTGAAGAACGGCCTGGCAGTTCGAAGCAGCTCCCCTTGGGTTTCTCCTTGCCTTCTTGTGCCCAAGGAAGGTGGCCAGATATGCCTATACACAGACTACCGCCGAGTTAACCAAGAATATACGATCTAATTGATTAAGTTGGTCAATCTAAATTCATTTCAAAACTAGACGTACTTAAAGGTTACGATCAAGCATGACTCTAAAAAAGCCCAGTCAATCTCGGCATTCATAACTCCTTTTGGCCTTTTGGGATTAGGAATAGTCCAGCCACCTTCCAAAGACTTATGAATTACCTCTTGTAAGGCCTCAAGATGTTCATGTGTACTTGGTTGACATTCTGGTCTTTTCAGAGACTTGGTCCCACCATCTAATACAGCTGTCGACCATACTGCAGAGGTTGAAGGAGGCGCACCTGACCATCACCAAGACCACCTTCTGCAGAGCTACTGTCACCTACCTGGGACAAGTGGACGGACAGGGCCGGGTCCGACCAAAGGAGGCCAACGTCGGATCCATCTTGAACTACCCTGCCCCTACAACTCCGAAGGCTCTCATGCGCTTCCTGGGCATGACGGGGCTTTACCGTTGCTACTGTCCTAACTTCGTTGCTGTCACCGCCCTTTGACCCATTTCACCAGTGGGAAAGACTCTTTCTGCTGGATTACTTTCTGCCAAGATTCCTTTGAACAACTGAAGCAGTTCCTGGCCAGTGATCCTATACTGACGTCCCTAACTTAATCTTCCCTTCATCCTTTAAACCGACGCCAGTGATCATGCTGCAGGGGCTATTCTACTGCAGGAGGATGGTAAAGAGGTCCTGCATCCTGTTGTCTATCACTCTGAAAAACTCAACAAACACCAACTGGCATACAGTACCATTAAAAAGAAACTGCTCAGCATCATCTTTGCAATAAAAAAGTTTGAGTGCTACCTATAGGGCTGATTTATAAGGATCACAACCCCTTGACTTTCTTGGATCAGAACAAGTTTTCAAACCAGCTTTTGCTCCATTGGTCCTTATGTCTACAAACTTACGAAATCACAATACGGCACATCAAAGGGAAGGATAACTTGTTAGCCGACACATTACCTAGAGCCAGCTCATCATCGCTCATCGGGACCTCATCTTCATTTTCATAGCCGAATCTTCCCAAAAAGATCCAACTTCAGGGGGGGGGGGGAGATGTGACGACTCTGTCCCCTCCTCTCTCTACCACCATAACCATCACTTGCTCCAAGTTGACACCAGGAGAAGAAACTGCTTCACACGAAGCTACTCGACGCCAGTGAGTACCGTTTCGGAACCAGTTTCCCATCTGACTATGAGAAGGAAGAATCCAGGCAAGTGTGTCTGTCTGGTAGGTTGAGTGTTTTTTTTTTTTTTTGCAGCCTATGGTGTTCCTTTACTTCCCGGGTGTGGACGACGAATTGTATGAAAGGATACTGATGGTGGTGTTGTGATGGTTTGATAGTAGTGGACTACGGCATTAATCCCTGGTTCCTTGTGGTTGGCCATCATAACCTAGACTTGCTACCTGAGCTGCCATTTCTATCAGGTTTTTGTGTTGGTGTATATCGTAGGTGTATTTAATGTTTAAAGTATGAATAATTAGATAATATTCTGGTGTGTTTTGGTAGATGCATAGTTGTGTAATTTTTGTTTTGATAATTGCACATTGAGTGTTTTACTTATGTTAAATAATGTACCTATTTAACCATCTTAATCAATACTTAATATAAATGTTATCGAATTACTCAGTTTACTTGGTAATCTTCTTATCCCATTCATAACTTAAATTGTCTGACACGGTAAGTGGTTCTTGTGTGTGTGCTCCTTACTTGCTGCATCCACGTATTTCAACCTCTAGATTATTCACTCCTTATTTTTGCTTGTCAACTTTGCTTTTCCTCAATGTTGTGGGTATCAAGGAGGGACATCACACACACACACACACACACACACACACACATACATTCATATATACTGTCACATGTCGGCCCACACCGCTGTCTATGATTGGCTAATTAGGTGATACGCGAGAACGACCAATGTCAATGAGAGTGGTTCACGGCCTGTATGATTATATAAGTTTTCTAATGTTTTGATTTACGATGTTTTATTATATGAGTGTGTTATTTAGTTTTGGTTGTTAAAACATTATGTAAGAGCCATATTCTGTTTTATAGGGTATAAGGTGTAAAACTTTTAATGTATTGTATTAGGATTAGTTGGCAACCGATACATATTCGTGTGGTGGTGGTGATGGTCACAGCAGAGCAGCGTGAGCCACCGACTGGACCGGACAACACGGAGAACCAGGAACTCCAAACCTGGTATACACACGCCGACGTGGGGTGCAAGATAGCCACCGAGTTGTGCGTGAAGTAATTGGAGATATTTGAACATGAAAACTTGCACTGTGAATGTAAATAGTGTAATATATGTCATTTTTACACGACGAGTTTCCATAAGCCCTTCCTCTCGGTCTGAAAGTCCCATGACAACTGACACATACATACAGTACATACATACATACATATATACATACATGTAGAGGTAAGAGCTTCCCCTCCTCAGACGATATAAATAATTCACAAGATTGTCCAGCCCAGCACACACCCTGCCACTACTACCTCCACTATCACAACTACCACCACTATCACAACTACCACCACTACCATCACGACTACCACCACTACCACCTCAGCTACCATTACCACTACTACCCAAATATTACTCCTACTACTCTTACTTCTACTACTATCCCAAGTGCCATCATTGGTACCACAACTACCATTAATAATATCACTACTTCCAATAATACCACTACTTCCGATACTACAACTACTGTAACTACTTCTACAACTACTACCACCACTACTACCTCAGTACCACTATTATCGCTACTACTGCAACTATTACTAAAATTATCGCTACTACCGCAACTACTGGTAATATATATTTCTCGTATGTACTTAAAAAAATCGCTTGTAAGAATTATATAACTTGAAAGCTAGCTTCATGACGTTAAAGATAGACTTCTCTCTTTGGTCAATATGTCTTATAGCATCACTCTTCACTTGAGACTCAGGCTATGTTATTATCAGTCTATTATATACTATATAATGACACTTCTTATATGAGCTCCAAATCATTTATATCACCAATATGTGCAGTAACCTAGAGGTATTATGAATATACCGTGTATAATATGATAAATTTTTGGATGATTAACAATGTACTTTATACTATAAAATGCCGTTTTTCTTATATAATATTACCTGTCATTATTACCAGGACACAACTACTACTTTCCCGTCAATATTTTTTTATAACCCGGATATAATCGTTGATAAAAGAACTCGGTATTCATTTTCTTCCACTTCGTGTAAAATGGTAGGATTAATTTAGTTAAAAGCGTATGTTTACGGCATAAAATCATCTCGCTAATGGATGTGTAAACTGTCTCATTGGGGGATCGTCGTCTCTCTGCGTCTGTTGTTATTGTACACATCGATGGCCTCCTCGGATCTGGCACAGACAGTGTCATCTAGGTGTAATTAACGGTCTGTGTTTACGGCAACATAACTCAGCAATGGGCCGAGTTACATTGTTAAGACTTGGTTAGTATATTTATCGTGATAACTCCTAGATATGGTGTAAGTACAAGGTTAAAAAACCAAAGCACAAGCTCATATCGGAACAAAAATTAACCGCCAGGTGAGAATCTCCCTAAAGTGCAAACAGACTACATATCAGTGCAGTGCCTGGATAGGTTCACAGTGTCTCAGATGCTGTTGTCACGTCCGTAACTCAACACAAAATTAGAGAAGTGGGAATTCATATCGACAAAGACTTTTTTTTTTCATCTTTTGAAAGTTGGTTGAATTACAGATGTGATGTAAACATGGAAATAACAGTAGTGGAAAAGTTGTAGATCAGACCAGAGTGGCGAGGTAAATGATGGTGAAAGATCGACCTCTACCTCAGGCGCCTCTCTCTCTATTGTTACTCATTCCTTCTCTCTTAGACAATTTCACAAGTTCCTCTCTCCTTGGTTTATTCCTTTGTCCATCCACCCATTCCACCTCCTTTCATATTCTTTGTTCCATTTGGCTTTCTTCTTCCCCCCTGTTTCATCATCATCATCATCATCATCATCATCATCATCACCTGTTGCTCCTGCTGTTGCTGAAGTTAGTTCGGGGGATGAGTTAAAAATTTCCGAGCCTATTTCCTAACCTAACTTAACTTAACCACACCCAACCTAATCAAATTTCAACATAATCAAACCTAACCTAATATTACCTGATCCAAGTTAACCTAACCAAATAAAACTTAGTGTGACAACCTAACCTAACCTGAAAAGTAAAAGTGGGTATCAAAGGCATGGCTGCACATTTGGAACAGTAAGGAGACAGCACACTGCTTTCGATCGTCTCTTCACATCCACAAATGCAAAATTAGGTACCTTTTTACAACTGGGTGGACTAGGAGACCCCAGGATCGACCCAGCGCCCCTTACGTTACGAGGCGAGTGATGTAACGAATTGCCACTGCATCCCTACCTTCATCCTAATATGCCCTTTAGAGCTTAAAACACTCCACGATTCATTGGTGCCAGGCCAAGGGTTCTCTTGCTTAAACAACATGCTTAAACTAGACACAGCTGTGATACTTTGCATTCTCTTAAGAAAACAACCAGCTGACTCAGCACAACAGTGGAATCTGGGTCTCTTTTAAACAAACATGGAAAAATCTTACTCTTGCTTAAACCCACATATCGTCAGCCACGTAACTTAATATCACAGTTCACAGGTTCTTTGGCATAAACAACCTCTCTCTCTCTCTCTCTCTCTCTCTCTCTCTCTCTCTCTCCTCTTCTCAACCAGAACATATTAAATGCTCAATCACTCTAGGGGAAGCCAGGAAGAGATGCCAATTAATGATAGGATGGAGATCGGTTACAAATAAGCGCTTTATATGTGTACAAACGAACACTTTATATTACCTGTACAAACGAACGCTTTAAATTACATGTATAAATGAGCACTTTGTATTATCTGTATAAACGAAAACTTTGTTACCCATACAAACGAACACTTTATATTACCTGTACAAATGAATCGTTTATATTACCTGTACAAACGAACACTTTATATTACTTGTACAAATGAACACTTTATATTACATGTATAAATGAGCACTTAATATTATGCATACAAACAAATATGTTACCTGTAAAAACGAACGCGTTACTGTATATCACATGGTAGTAGGTAGAAGGCAGCTACCAAACAGGGAGGTACTACCGCCTGGGAAGATATTGGAAGCATAATGTATTGTCTAATGGTGGACCCTGTTGCCATATGGCATCACGAAAATTGTGACCAAGTCCCAGGATGCTAATCTGACTTTCTGCCTCATTTACACACAAATGCAGGGTCTCAATTGTTTCTCTTACTATTGACAACACAACATACATATATTGTTTCTCACTTTTGATCTTTTTTTTTTCATTGTTTTTTATGGTTCTTTAATATTATTATTATTATTATTATTATTATTATTATTATTATTATTATTATTATTATTATTATTATTATTATTATTTTATTTTCAATTTTGTTTTTATTTTATTATAAATTTCATTTACTATGAATTCTTCTTCTTCTTCTTCTTCTTCTTCTTATTATTATTATTATTATTATTATTATTATTATTATTATTATTATTATTATTATTATTATTATTACACCACCATTACCACCACACCATTACACATTACCACCATTTATTATTATTATTATTATTATTATTATTATTATTATTATTATTACATTATTATTCCATTGATGTGGCTGGGTGGCTAATTCAAAAAAATGTACAAAAAACAGTTTATAACACTTGTATAAATGAACACTTTACACTCACTCGAACCTTCGTGAAGATAAAATGATTAAAGTTAAACAAAACGAGACAAGACGGAGAGAAAGAAGGAGAGATTTGGGTCTATCCTATGACGGAATGACAATGATGAGAGACAAAGAGAGCCTCCGACCACTCATAACACAGGACCCCCCACCACTCATTACATAAGGCCTCCGACCACTCATAACACAGGACCCCCCACCACTCATTACATAAGGCCTCCGACCACTCATAACACAGGACAACCCACCACTCATTACATAAGGCCTCCTGACCACTCATAACACAGGACCCCCCACCACTCATTACATAAGGCCTCCGACCACTCATAACACAGGACAACCCACCACTCATTACATAAGGCCTGACCACTTAACACAGACCCCCCACCACTCATTACATAATCCGACCACCGCAACCAGGACAACCCACCACTCATTACATAAGGCCTCCGACCACTCATAACACAGGACAACCCACCACTATTACATAAGGCCTGACCACCATAACACAGGACCCCCACCACTATTACAAGGCCTGACCACTCATAACACAGGACAACCCACCACTCATTACATAAGGCCTGACCACTCATAACACAGGACAACCCACCACTCATTACATAAGGCCTCCACCACTATAACAGGGACACCCACCACTATTACATAAGGCCTTCATAACACAGGACCATAAGGGACCACATAACACAGGACAACCCACACTCATTACATAAGGCCTCCTGACCACTCATAACACAGGACAACCCACCTCATTACATAAGGCCTGACCACTCATAACACAGGACACCACACCACTCATTACATAAGGCCTGACCACCTAACACAGGACACCCACCACTATTACATAAGGCCTGACCACTAACACAGGACACCCACCACTCATTACATAAGGCCACCACTATGTCACAGCCCCCCCACTCATGACACAAACCGCCCAGCACACATATCCTAGGGCCACTGACAAATCAGGACACAGGACCGCCCACCACTCATGACCTAGGGCCATTGACCACTCATGACACAGGACTGCCCACCACCCATGACATAGGGCCACTGACCACTCATGACACAGGACCGCCCACCACTCATGACATAGGGTCACTGACCACTTATGACACAGGAGGGCCCACCACTCATGACATAGGGCCACTGACCTCTCATAGCACAGGGCCACTGACCACTATGACACGGGGCCACCGACCACTCATGACACAGGGCCCCCATCACTTATGACACGGGGCCACCGACCATCATGACACAGGGCCCCCATCAGCTCATGACACAGGTCCACCAACCACTCATGATACAGGGCCACCAACCACTCATGACACAGGGCCACTGACCACTCATGACACAGGGCCAACGACCACTCATGACACAGGGCAACCGACCACCCGAGACACAGGGCCACCGACCACTGATAACACAGGGCCACTGACCACGCATGTCACAGGGCCACCGACCACTCAGGACAAAGGGCCACCGGCCAATCATGACACAGGGCCACTGACCACGCATGAAACAGGAACACCGACCCCTCATGACACAGGGCAACCGACCACCCGAGACACAGGGCCACCGACCACTGATAACACAGGGCCACTGACCACGCATGTCACAGGGCCACCGACCACTCAGGACAAAGGGCCACCGGCCAATCATGACACAGGGCCACTGACCACGCATGAAACAGGAACACCGACCCCTCATGACACAGGGCAACCGACCACCCGAGACACAGGGCCACCGACCACTGATAACACAGGGCCACTGACCACGCATGTCACAGGGCCACCGACCACTCAGGACAAAGGGCCACCGGCCAATCATGACACAGGGCCACTGACCACGCATGACACAGGAACACCGACCCCTCATGACACAGGGTCACCAGCCATTTCTGACACTGGGCCATCAAAAATTCATGACCCAGTGTAACCAAACACTCATGACACAAGGCGACCGGCCACTCATGACACCGGGCCGCAAACCACTTCTGACACAGAACAACCAAATATTCATGACACAGGGCCACGTGTCACTCATGACCAGTGACACCAACCACTCATGAAACAAGATCACCGGCCACTTATGACAAAGAGCCACCAACTATTCATGACACAGGGCCACCTGCCAATCATGACTCAGTGCCACCAACCACTTATGACACAGTGACACCAACCAGTCATGACACAGGGCCACCGGCTCTTCATAACACAGGGCAACCGGCCACTCATGACATAGGGCAACAGACCATTCATGACACAGAGTCACCAACCAGTTATGGCATAGGACCACCGACCAGTCATACCACAGGGCCACCGGCCAATCATGACACAGTGCGACCGACCACTCATGACACAGAGTCACCAACCAGTCATAACATAGGGTAACCGACCAGTCATGACAAAGGGCCACCGGCCAGTCATGACACAGGGCCACCGACCACTAATGACACAGAGTCACCAACCAGTAATGACACAGAGTCACCAACCAGTCATGACACAGGACCACCGACCAGTCATACCACAGGGCCACCGGCCAATCATGACACAGTGCCACCGACCACTCATGACACAGAGTCACCAACCAGTCATAACATAGGGTAACCGACCAGTCATGACAAAGGGCCACCGGCCAGTCATGACAAAGGGCCACCGGCCAGTCATGACACAGGGCCACCGACCACTAATGACACAGAGTCACCAACCAGTAATGACACAGAGTCACCAACCAGTCATGACACAGGACCACCGACCAGTCATACCACAGGGCCACCGGCCAATCATGACACAGTGCCACCGACCACTCATGACACAGAGTCACCAACCAGTCATAACATAGGGTAACCGACCAGTCATGACAAAGGGCCACCGGCCAGTCATGACAAAGGGCCACCGGCCAGTCATGACACAGGGCCACCGACCACTAATGACACAGAGTCACCAACCAGTCATGACACAGGGCAACCGACCAGTCATGACACAGTACCACCTGCCAGTCATGACACAGGGCCACCGGACACTCGTGACACAGAGCCACCAACCACTCATGACACAGTCACATCGACTACTCATGACACAGGAACACTGGCCACTCATGACACAGAGCCATCAACCACTCATGACACAGTGACATCGACTACTCATGGCACGGGGCTACCGACCACTCATGAAACAGGGCCACCGACCACTCATGACAAAATGACACCTTCTACTCAACACTGAGGGTCACCGACCACTTATGACACAGAGCAGCCAATCACTCATGACACAGGGCCACCGGCCACTTATGATACAGTGACACTGATTATTCGTCATACAGAGCCACTTACGACGCATTTCAACCAGCCACTAATGACACAGCGACACCAACCACTCATGAGACATTGCCACCAGCCACTCATAACACAGGGCCACAGACCACTCATGACAGCGCCACCAACCACTAGTAACACAGGACCACCGACCGTTCATGACACGGGGCCACCGACCACTCATGGCACAGAGTGACGCCGACTACTCATGACACATGGCTACCGGCCACTTATGAAACAGAGCCACCGACCACTTTTGATACAGGGTCTCCGACCATTTGTGAGACAGAGCCACCAATCACTCATGACACAGGGCCACTAAGTACTTATGACAAAATGACAACGGCAATCATGACACGGTAACACCCACTACATATGAAGACACATAAGAAGCAGTAACCAAGCCCTAATCTATTTTAGAATATCATCTCCAATGCCATGAGCCTCCACTTTTCGTATTAGTCTTTCGTGGGGGACTCTGTCGAAGGCTTTGCTATATTCGAGATATACCACATCATAATCGTGCCCATCAACCACTGATCTGAAAACAGTTGAAAAGAATGTTAATTAATTAGTTTGACATGAAAGCCCATTTATGAAGCCATGTTGGGAATTATTGATCAACTCATGACACCGAGCCACCAACTATTCATCACAGGGCCACCAACCACTCATTACACAGTGCCACCAGCCACTCATCACACAGTCCCACCAACCACTCATGATACAGTGACTCCAACCACTCATGACACAATGACACTATCCACCATGAAACAGTGACTCCGTCCACTTAAGAAACAATAGCCAAACACCACTCATGACACAGTGCCACCAACCAATCATGCTACAGTGCCACCAACCACTCGTGCCACAGTGCCACCAGCCACTCATGACACAGAGCCAAAACCCAATAATGACACAGGACCATCGACCACTCATGCCACAGGGCCCCGACCACTAATGAAACAGTGACACCGACCACTCATGACAGAGAGCCACAGGCCACTTATGACACAGAGCCACCAACCACTCATGAAACAGTCATACCGACCACTCTTGACACAAGGACATTTACCACTCATGAAACAGTGACACCGACCAGTCATGACACAGGTTCACCGACCACTCATTACACAGGTTCACCGGCCACTTATAACACAGGGTCACCGACCACTCATGACACAGGCCACCAGGGAATCGTAACACAGAGCCACCAACAACCCTTGATGTAGTGACACCAAGCACCATGGCAGAGTGACACCAACCACTTTTGACCCAGTGACACCAAACGCTAATGACACAGTGATTCCGACCACTCATAACAAAAATGACACCAGCCACTTATGACACGGGGCACCAAACACTCACGACACAGAGTCGCCAAGAACTCATGACAAAGTAACACCGACTACTCATGACACACGGCCACCGGCCACTCAAAAACAGAGAGCCACCAACCACTCATGACACAGTTCCACCGACTACTCATGACACAGGGTCACCGACCACAATGACGCAGTTACAGCGACCATCATGACACAGTGACAGCAACCACTCATGACACAGGGCCACCTACCACTCATGACACAGTTCCACCGACTACTCATGACACAGAGCTACCAACCATTCATGACACAGGGCCACTGACCACTCATAACACGGGGTCACAGACCACTCATGACACAGGGCCAACGACCACTCATGAAACAAGGCCTCCGACCACTCATGACACAGGGTCACCGACCACTCATGACTCAGGCCCCCGACCACTCATGACACAGGCCACCGACCACTTAAGACACAGACCCACCGATTTCACACATGAAACAGGATCACCGATCACTCAATACACAGGGCCACTCACCACTCATGATTCAGGGCTACTGACCATTCATGACTCAGGGCCACCGACCACTCATGACACAAGCCACCGACCACTTAAGACACAGGCCCACCGATCACTCATGTCACATGCCACCGACCACTCAGGACACAGGGTCACCAACCACTCATTACACATGGCCACCGACTACTATAACAGGGCCACCATCCACTCATGACACAGCGTCACCGACTAGTACACAGGGTCACGACCACTCATGACACAGGGCCACCGACTACTCATGACACAGGGCCACTGTCCACTCATGACACAGGGTCACCGACCAGTACACAGGGCCACCGACTGCTCATAACACAGGGCCACCGACTACTCATTACACAGGGCCACCGTCCACTAATGACACAAGGGTCACCGACCACTCATGATACAGGGCCACCGTCCACTCATGACACAGGGCCACCGACTACTCATGATACAGGTCCACCGACTACTCATGACACAGGGCCACCGTCCACTCATGACACAGGGTCACCGACCAGTACAGTTCACCGTCCACTCCGACACAGGGTCACCGATCACTCTGACAGGGCCACCGACTACTCATGACACAGGGCCACCATTCACTCATGACACAGGGCCATCGTCCACTTATGACACAGGGCCACCGTCCACTTATGACACAGGGCCACCGTCCATTCATGACACAGGGTCACCGACCAGTACACAGTTCCACCGACTACTCATGACACAGGGCCACCGTCCACTTATGACACAAGGCCACCGTCTACTTATGGCACAGGGTCACCGACCACACATGACACAGGGTCACCGACTACACATGGTACAGAGTCACCGACCACATATGACTCAGGGTCACCGACCACACATGACACAGGGCCACCATCCACCCATGACACAGGGTCACCGACCACACTTGACACAGGGTCACCGACCACACGTGGTATAGGGTCACCGACCACACATGATACAGGGTCACCGACCACACATGACACAACGTCACCGACCACACATGACACAGGGTCACCGACCACACATGGTACAGGGTCACCGACCACATATGACACAGGGTTACCGACCACACATGACACAGGGTCACCGACCACACGTGGTATAGGGTCACCGACCACACATGACACAGGGTCACCGACCACACATGGTACAGGGTCACTGACCACACATGACAAAGGGTCACCAACTTCAAGTCCCACTCCATCAAAACCCTTACTCAGTAATCCTCTTAACACAGGCGGATTATAGTACACGGTATCACGGATTGTTTAAGGATGATATTGCATTGTTTTTCTGTTTAAATTAGTATGATCCTTGCTTCTGTGTTTTTAAGATAATATTCGAATTGTTCATGGTTGTATAAGTAAAAACATTGTAAATAAGTAATTGTTTAATCAAGTGAACGCATTATTTGTGGTTGCCTAAGTAAGCAAACGCATTTTATGGCTGTTTACGTAAGAGAACGCATTAAATCATTTCGTTTTAGTAAAGTAACGCATATTATCATGTTTTTACACAAGTATATGTACTGTAATATGATATTTTATGTTTGAGTATTTTAGTCATTCACAGCACAGACTGACTCACAAATAATACAGACTCGGGAATTTGAGTCACAGAGGTTACAGAACCGAGAATTTGAGTCAGAAAGGTTACAGACTCGAGAATTTGAGTCACAAAGGTTACAGACTTGAGAATTTGAGTCAGAAAGGTTACAAACTCGAGAATTTAAATCACAAAGGTTACAAACTCGCAAATTTGAGTCACAAAGGTTACAGATTCGAACATTTTGGTCAATAGCAAAGTAATTTGACTCGTATAAGTCACGGCCTGGACCACAACATAATAACATAGTGACCAGGAACGTTCACTCTAACAATCAACATACATCAAACGCCAGGTATTCCACACTTATCTTGTTATTATCCTCGTAACTAACAATTTAAGGAAAAATTACGTGCTTTTGGAGTAAGAGTTATTTTCTATTCAGTTTTTGGAAGTTATTTAAGGCTTCTGGGACGTAATTGGAGGTGTGTCGGCAGGTAAGTTTATAAGTTAAGTCTTTTAAAGAATTTCCGCTTTTTCTTCATGATCTGAGCCTTTCATACGGTCACAAGAAATTTAATAGGATCACCTGAAAATTATCCTTCAGTTTATTTCAACCTAAGATTAACTAACTTAACTTTAACCTAACCTAACCTAACTTAACCTTACCTAACCTTACCCAACTTAACCAAATAAAACCGTATGAGACATGCTGTAACATAACCTGTAAGCAAAGCAAAGCTAACCAAAACTAACCAACCCTAACATACCGAACCAAACATAACCTACCTAACCAAATCTAATCTATCTAACTAAATTTACCCAACTCAGCCCAACCTAGCCATACTTAAACTAAGATAACCTAACCTAATCCAACCTCCCATAAAATGAAATAAGCTGTGCTTCATGTAATCCATTTAGCATTAAAGGTAATGAGAAATACTAAAATTTAGTTTGATACCAGTGTGAAATGTGTAGACATACTACTACCACAACTACTACTACAATTTTTTTATTTTTTTATTTATTTTTTACGTGGCCTCCAGCCTTCCCTAATAGCTACTACTACTGCTACTACTGCTACTACTACTACTAGCTATCCTAGCTGTGTTGAGTTAGTTGAGCCGCAGATCTATGCGGCATTCAGTGACTGTTGCCTCATAGTCAATATCTGCAACGTTGCGGCTTTGGGGTCAATGCTCTCGTTCCCCTGAGGCAGAGCAAAGCCGACCTAAGGAGAGAGAAGGAGAGTCGACATCTCATCCAGGCTGTAACGTAACTTCAGGGCTGCTGCTTCTGTTCGGATAGCACCTCCGCGAGTCTGGCGTAGAAGCATCTTGCACTTGGTCCCATCCCACCACAGATTGTGAACACTAGAGAAGTGAAGCTGCCCTGATCAACGTTCTGAATTCTCTCCCCGTATGCCCTTATATTGTCGTTCTCGTTCCTCCTGTGTGCAGCATCGAGAGCTACAGTAAGTTACGGTGACATGCGGCCATGGGATTAAAAAATCCTAATGTCAAAGAAGGCTAGCTGTCCCCGCGTTCAGAATCCTCGAGCACTGACGCCTTAGTTGGATGTGTTTGAAGTACTATGTTGGAAATTCTCACCGTCCAATGGAAGGAGGGTCGGTTCTACCCTGACATCACGGCAGATTTCATTCAACATATTTGCTCTGAGATCCCCTACTTCGTTATGCCTCATGCATATGAAGCCCCCTTTCTTGCACACCATGGAGTGATCGACGTCATAGGAAGAGCCACATACGTATTGGGAGGGCATACCTTCTACTGGCCTAACGTACCTTAGAGCATTAGAATCTGTAAATTCTTGTTTATTGAGACTGAAACCATTTGCCCTTATCAGTAACGTACTTAACCAGTTCGAGGTACCCACCTCCTGCATTATAGCTACTTTTCTTTTCAAATTCTCTGGTACTTGCAACAACAGTTGCTGCAACTTATCACTTTGGCCGTGGTGCTGTCATTCTGCCGTAATGGACTTTCGAATCTAGTTTCCTTCACTGGTATCCACCTCCCCTTTTGCGTTCTGAGCTATTATGTGCCCGTGAGCGCTGCCGTGAGCTTAACTGAGTTTTGATGTTCGGTGGCAGCAATCTCCTCTGGATTGGTCAATCCCATTCCTCTCAGTCTTGGTGGTAGTGCAAGGAGTGATCTTTCTGCTGAGGTTAAGTGAGGGTGTATCACTAATTTGGGAATGAAATTGATGTGGATAGCTTCTTCCAGAGGGTGAAGGAGGGGTCCGATATCAGGGATAGTGCGCATCAGGTAGTTCCAGCGATGCTTGACTCCATGGGAGAATGCTGCAAAAGCCGCATGTGGCTCTGTGTTAGCAATCTGAGACAAAGCTTGGATTTCCCAAATCCACTCATTCACCTTTCCCGTTACTTACTCAGTCTTGAAGTCCGTCGTGCCGATTACTGCACCTAAATGTCTTTGGCCATCCCTTGTAATTTTGATTTCATTTCCACCGAACACCTCCATTGCCCGTTCATAATGTTCTGGCTTCACAATGAGGAGGGACTTGCTGATGTTACCAGGTCCCACCACTTTTTGATGTCGTCCACTTTTCCTGCCCTTGTAAGGTCATCAGCGTAAGCCACTTGCTTGACCTCAGTTGTTTCCTATTTTATTGTGTGTTGGAGCACGGATAGGCCTATTGCGTACATTGCCATTGTATTATGGTCCCCCTGAGTTGTTCCCTCGGTTGACTGTATGATGGTTTCACCTCTTAGAGCCTTGTTGTTTACTATATAGAGGTTTGATGGATTCCAATAGGAGTTTTTAACATACATTGCGAAGCTTGAACAATTGATCTTGATTTTGTGCAGTGCGGCCTTGCGGTTAAGTATGTTGAATGCGTTTGAAGCGTCCACCAGGAGAATGGCCTCACAATCACGCTGCTCAAATATCGTTCTTATGGCGTTAATGGCAGCCTCCCCTCCGGCCTGGTGGCCAGCACAAACTTGCAGGTTCCCTGCTGCTGCCCTGAGATCATCCTTTACCACCTCCATTATGCATTTTCCGATGATCCGCCTCAGCACTTCCCCCACCCCTACAGGCCTACATCCTGGATTCTTATTCAGGGGAATGAGGCGGCAGGCCGTCAGAGCATGGAGGTGTTGGCAGCACGAGGATGCTAGCTTTCTTGCAAGGATGGTAATGGCAGTGAAGAGATCACTTGCTACGGGGCCAAACTTGTTAGTGCTGAGGATGGCTCTCCAACCGTGTGCATCCAGACCTGAAGGGCCGGCACCTCCCTGAGTCTTCAGTGCCTTTTTCCACACCATCCCTTCTGTTATTTTCTCGAACAGGACAGCATTTGGTGGGATATAGTCACCCTGGAACCTGATGCCTTCGTCTCCACTTGCAGGGGGATGTTTTTCTTTCAGTTGTTTTAATGTCTCTCTGTTTATTGGCAGAACCCCACCGGCGGATTCCTCTGTGAGAGATCTTACCACCAAAGACACTTTTCCAACACGCATTTTGAATTCAAACTTTCTTGCAACGTCATCGGTGTTTTGCTTTCCGTCTCCTATAAATTTTAGTCTCTCCTGGAGTGCTCTTGCTTCACATAGGAGATCATCAAGGGCCCCATTCTTCCACATTGTCAATCTTCTCTTCATTGCTGCCGCATTTTAAGAACATAAGAACATAAGAATGGAGGAAACTGCAGCGGGCCTATTGGCCCATACTGAGCAGTCCCGTTTACACCCAACCCCTATTGCTCACATGAGCATCCAACCTATGTTTGAAGCAATTCAGCGTATTCGAGTTAATGATGATATTTGGTAACTTGTTCCATTCATCCACTACTCTGTTTCCAAACCAGTGTTTACCTATTTCACGCCTAAATCTAAATTTGTCTAATTTAAAACCATTGTTACGAGTTCGCTCCTGGTTGGATAATTTGAGTACCTTTGTAATGTCCCCTTTGTTTAGCCCTGCCTTCCACTTATACACCTCTATCAGTTCGCCCCTCGCTCTACGTCTCTGAAGGGAGTGCAAATTAGGATGCTTTAACCTGTCTCTATACTCAAGGTTCTTAATGCCCGGGATTAGTCTTGTCATTCTCCTCTGAATTCTTTCCAAGGATTCTATATCCATTCTGTAATACGGTGACCAGAACTGAACTGCGTAATCCAGGTGTGGTCTCACAAGAGCAAGATACAGTTTTAGGATGACCTCGCTAGTGTTGTAACTAACACTCCTTTGTATGAACCCAAGTACTTTATTAGCCTTGTTACGAGCAAAAACACATTGTATACTTGGCTTGAGGTTCCTACTTATCATTACTCCTAAATCTCTCTCGCAGTCGGATTTCTCTATGGCATCGTTGTTCATCTGGTATCTGGTTTCCCTGTTTACATCTCCTACACTGAGTACTTTACATTTGTCTACGTTGAATTTCATCTGCCATTTTTCAGACCATTCGAAAAATTTGTTTAGATCTTCCTGTAGTTTTGCCGAGTCCTCGTCAGATTTGATAACACGTCCTATTTTAGTGTCATCAGCAAATTTACTTATGTTGCTGTCTATGCCGATATCTATGTCGTTTATGTATATAATAACAATAATGGTCCAAGTACTGAGAGCCTTGGGGAACTCCACTTGTGACGTTGCTCCAATGGGACTTAGTGCGTTAATGCTCACTCGCTGTTTCCTGTCCTGTAACCACGCCCTAATCCATTTAAGGATGTCACCTTTGATGCCATGAGCTTCTACCTTTCTAATTAGTCTTTCGTGGGGGACTCTGTCGAAGGCTTTGCTAAAGTCGAGATATACCACATCACAATTGTGCCCCTAGTCCACCTATTCGAAAACTGATGAAAAGACTGTTAATAGATTAGTTAGGCAAGAACGTCCGCTTGTGAAGCCATGCTGGGAATCATTGATCAATCGGTGCTTCTCCAGGTGATTTCGAATAGAGTTTGAAATGATTGCTTCCAGTAATTTGCCTACTATTGATGTTAGACTGATTGGGCGGTAGTTAGAGGATAGTGATCTATCCCCCTTCTTGAAAATCGGTATTACATTCGCTATCCTCCAGGATTCTGGTACTACACCTGTTTTTAAGGACATGTTAAACAACTTTGCTAAGGGCATACTAAGCTGTTCCTTACATTCCTTTAATACTCTGGCAAATATCTCATCGGGACCAAGTGACTTATTAGGCTTTAATTTGTCTATTTGCTTACTAACATCGTTACTAGTCACTACTATCTCACTTAATTTGTTTTCTTCACTATCTCTGAATAGAGTCGGTGCCTCGGGTATCATGTTTAAATTTTCGGTGGTGAAAACTGTTGAAAAATATTTATTCAAATTATTGCTCATTTCTCCATCGTTATCAGTGAGCTCGCCGGAGTCTGACCGTATTGGTCCAATCTTTTCTCGTGTTTTAGTTTGATACATTTGGTAGAATCCTTTGGGGTTTGTCTTCGCCTCCCTTGCTATCCTTACCTCATTATTCCTCTTTGCTTTCCTTATCTAGGTTTTAACCCTACTCGCCAATACCCTATAATAGTCCCGGAGGTGAATTTCGCCACGATTTATCCTTCTACCTATAGCCTTCCTTTGGCCAATGATGTTCTTTAAATAATTATTTATCCATTTAGGGTCATTGTTGTCTGATCTGAGTTTTTTGTATGGTATGTTCTGCCTTTGTGCATTAAGTAACTCACTTTTTAAATTGTCGTGGAACTCGGCAATCTCAGATCTCGTTATCAGGTAGATGTCATCTGTCAGGTTCACGGCCAAGCGCGATACCCCCTCTCTCAGCTGCCTCTTTAAACTGTCAAAGTTTGCCCTTCTGAAATCTGGCACTTTAGTGGAATTTTCCTTACGTCTGCCCTGAAAATCTAACTGGAATCGAATTTCTTTGTGATCGCTGTTTGCAAGTTCGTTCCCTACCTCGACATTGCTAATGAGGTTTTCTCTGTTCGACAGAACTAAATCCAGTATATTATTACCCCGTGTGGGTTCGGTTATATGTTGACTTAGGAAACAGTACTGGATCGTCTCGAGAAAATCCTCTGATTCTGAGTTGCCCGTAAGGTCAGTCCAATCTATTTGGCCAAGGTTAAAGTCGCCTACTATACAGACTTTGTTGTGTATGGAAACCCTGCGCATTTCATCCCAGATAAGTCGCTCATTGACGCTATCAAGATTGGGGGTCTATATATTACTCCTGTGATTAATTTTTCCCGACCGTCGCTTAATTCTATCCAAATTGTTTCTGTATTCCTCTCAGTTTTTATTTCCTTATTTATTTCACACTTCAGATTATCCCTAACATAGATTGCTACTCCGCCTCCTTTCCTGGTCTGCCTATCGGTATGGAACAGTTTGTAACCCGCAATTTGGTATTCGACTGGTAATTCATGTGTGTCTAGGTTGATCCATGTTTCAGTGAATGCAATTATATAGATTTCTTCGGTACATACCAAGGCCCTAATATCATCCATTTTGTTTCTCATACTTCTACTGTTCGCGTAGTATACATTTAAGTTAGTCGTGTTCTGAGTCCTCCCCTTACCGCGTTTAGTTTTAAACTCCCTGTCTAATTTAGTTTTGTCATCATTCCTAACACTATTTCCCTGTAATCTTTCGCCTTGTTTACCCGCTCCCACTGCAGTCTCCTCCACCCCCGTGCCCATATGTTCTCTTAGCAGTTTAAAGACTTCGATATCTTTTGAACTGCCCCCTCTAGAGCCCCAGCCAGGGTTGCAACTCCATCCCTAGACAGGTGCACCCCATCCCTAGCATAAAGTCCCTTCTGCCATAGAAGTTGTCCCAGTTGTCAATGAATGGGACTGATATTGACTTGCAATATCTGTCAAGACGGTCGTTGACACCAACCGCCCTTGACAACCATTCACTGCCAACTCCCCTTCTAGGCAGGACACCGCATATGATAGGGATCCCTCCCTTAGTCCTAATACGATCTATGGCTGCCTTGAACTTATCAAGAAGTTCCTCGCTCCTACACCGGCCAATATCATTGCCTCCTGCACTGAGGCAGATAATGGGTTTGTTCCCATTACCAGACAGGATATTGTCCATCCTGTCAATTATATCCCCCACCCCAGCTCCTGGCAAACACACCCTCATCCTATTTTTGTTTTTACCACAAAAGGCCCTGTCCATGTGCCTTACCTGTGAGTCACCAACAATTAAAGTTTTTATACCTTCCTTGTCATCCCTGCCCCTGACTGTACTAACGTCCAATTCGTCTATCAAGGGACTGAACGGGTTGGTACACTTAGCTGTTGTTGTCGTTGTTGTCGTATCCTTCGTGTGCTTCTTCACCACCAGCTTTGTCTTCCCACTACTCACAATTTTCCACTCGCTTGATTTTTCGTCAGACACTGGCTTTACTCGTCCAGCCTCTCCTTTTAACTTCGCCAGCTCTTTCCTTAATTTCAGGTTCTCCAACGTGGCCCTCTCAATTTCTAACTTGGCCCTCGCCAATTCTTCAATGGACCTCCCCAGTTTGGTCAACAAACTCTCATACCCAAGACCGCACATAGCACTGGCCATATCTGATAATTATCCCTCCGGAGCAAACCCTGCCGTGACCTTTGCCCTAGTGAGGTCAGAACACAACTGAGGTCAGAACACAGAAGCACTATGTGCTTATCTTTGTTTGTGTCCTCTGACAGAATAGATGTGGTATTATTGCCAGTATTTGAAGAGCTAAAGGGGCAAGTAAGCATTCCTGAGTGTCCTCAGTTATGAGGCGAATCATCGCCTGACTCATTTTTTTGGTGGCCGCTCACTTGGGTGGTTCAAAAACGTTAGCTGGCGACCACCTGACAATTTCTGAGTAAGTTTCTTTAACCCATATGTCTGCATTTTCCATCGACATGCCATTCCACTGTGGTGGCTGTCTCTCATTGACTTGTGGACATTTGCTACTATTGGAGCAGCGTTTATTAGCATTACATTTTCAGGTTGAGTAGACTCACCGCTATCAATTAGGATATCATCGAGCGGTTGGGTCCCGGCCAAATCCACTGTGGCCTCCTGTGTCGGCTCCCTGCCATGTGGGTTCCGACAATTGTTTCCCTTTCTGCAAACTACACATGGTCGGTTGTTTCTCGCACATTCACAGCTAGTGCAATTTTGGTTCTGGCTAGCACAAACGCAACAATGTCTGTTACCCGGCATAGTGTTCCGCAACTTGGGCGACAGTTACGTCCGCCTCCGACATCTGGTTTGGTCCCATACAAAAGAAAAAACTAGTTCTTATGAGGAAAAGGCGGAAAGGTGACAGGCTGGTCTGCTGTGTCCGGGTAGTAGGGGCATACGTGCGCGTGTGGATGTGTAGGCCACACCACTGTGGGCGACAATCCACAAATCAGAATGATACACTGGGAGCAAGAATTGTCACACCTAACACATGTTTATATATCCTTGGCAGAAATAACCACTATTTCTTTGGTTGCACTGATGTAATATTAGTTACATATACTCACTTGGTCGGCCGTAAGTACATGAAGTGACCGTTACTTGGGGGGGGGGACCGCAAGCGTAGAACACTTGGCCCCATAGGGGCTAGAGTCTGGATGCCACCCCTGCCAAAGTAGGCCTATCGACACTGGCACTGACACCTAGCACCTGCACTAGCCGTCCAACCAAATACTCACAACTCGCTTGGTGATCGCCGGTGAACACTTGGAATATTTACGATTAATGCCGTAAGGGATGAGAAGAACCTTCGGTGATAATGCTTAGGGTGACATCCGATATTCACCAACACACTGTGAAATTCGCGCTCCCACACTCCGAATATGTCCCCTCCAATAACACTTTAAATCAGGGAGGACACTCCACAACACCCATGCCGCACTGGCCCACTACTACTATTACTACTTTTTTTTTTTAATACGTGGCCTCCAGCCTCCCCCAATAGCCACAACTTCGCCACCATTTAATTACCTTAATATTAAATATCCTAATACATATGTAGCTATCCTATCTGTGTTAAATTAGTTGAGCCGCAGATCTATGCGGCATTCAGTGACTGTTGCCTCATAGTCGATATCTGCAGCAGTTGTCGGAATTGGGGCAGAAGCTCTCGTTCCCCTGAGGCAGAGCAAAGCAGACCGAAGGAGAGAGAAAGACAGTCGACATCTCATCCAGGCTGTAACGAAACTTCTGGGCTGCTGCTTTTGTTCGGAGATCACCTCCGCGAGTCTGGCGTAGAAACATCTTGCACTTGGTCCCATCCCACCAGAGGTTGTGAACACTAGAGGAGTGAAGCTGCCTTGATCAACGTTTTGGATTCTCTCCCCATATGCCCTTATCTTGTCGTTCTCGTTCCTCGTATGTGCAGCATCGAGAGCTAGGTTACGGTGACATGCGGCCATGGGATCGAAAATCCTGATGTCGAAGAAAGCTCGCTGTCCTCGCGTCCAGAATCCTCGAGCACTGACATCAACACGGGCTTCGTTAGATGTGTTTGAAGTCCTATGTTGGAAGATCTCACCATCCAATGGAAGGAGGGTCGGTTCTACCATGACATCCCGGCAGATTTCCTTCAACATATTTGCTGTAAGTCCCTTACTTCGTCATGCCTCATGCATATGAAGCCCCCTTTCTTGCACACCATGGCGTGATCGCCCTCATAGGAAGAGCCACACACGCATTGGGAGGGCAAACCTTCTACTGGCCGACCGTACCTTAGAGCAATGGCATTTGTAAATTCTTGTTTGTTAAGACTGAAACCATTTGCCCTTATCGGTAACGTAGTTAACCAGTTCGAGGCGCCCACCTCCTGCCCTATAGCTACTTTTTTTTTTCAAATTTTCTGGAACCTGTTGCTGCAACTTATTATTATTACTACTACTACTACTACTACTACTACTACTACTACTAATACTAATACTACTACTACTACTACTTTTTATGTTTTCAGTGGCCTCCAGCCTCCCCCAATAGCCACACCTTCGCCGCCATTTAATTACCTTAATATTAAATATCCTAATACATAAGTAGCTATCCTAGCTGTGTTAAATTCATTGAGCCGCAGATCTATGCGGCATTCAGTGACTGTAGCCTCATAGTCAATATCTGCAGCAGTTGTCTGCATTGGGGCAGAAGCTCTCGTTCCCCTGAGGCAGAGCAAAGCCGACAGAAGGAGAAAGAAAGACAGTCGACATCTCATCCAGGCTGTAACACTACCACTAGTACTACTACGTGGCCTCCAGCCTCCCCCAATAGCCACACCTTCGCCACCATTTATTTACCTTAATATTAAATATCCTAATACATAAGCAACTATCCTATCTGTGTTAAATTAGTTGAGCCGCAGATCGATGCGGCATTCGGTGACTGTAGCCTCATAGTCGATATCTGCAGCAGTTGACGGAGTAGGGGCAGAAGCTCTCGTTCCCCTGAGGCAGAGCAAAGCCGACCGAAGGAGAGAGAAGGACAGTCGACATCTCATCCAGGCTGTGACATAACTTCTGGGCTGCTGCTTCTGTTCGGAGATCAGCTCCGCGAGTCTGGCGTAGAAACATCTTGCGCTTGGGCCCATCCCACCAGAGGTTGTGAACACTAGCGGAGTGAAGCTGCCTTGATCGACATTTTGAATTCTCTCCCCATATGCCCTTCTCTTGTCGTTCTCGTTCCTCCTATGTGCAGCATCGAGAGCTAGGTTACGGTGACAAACGGCCATGGGATCAAAAATCCTGATGTCGAAGAAGGCTCGCTGTCCCCGCGTCCAGAATCCTCGAGCACTGACGTCCACACGGGCTTCGTTAGATGTGTTTGAAGTCCTGTGTTGGAGGATCTCGCCATCCAGTGGAAGGAGGGTCGGTTCTACCATGACGTCCCGGCAGGTTTCCTTCAACATATTTGCTGTGAGATCCCTTACCTCGTCATGCCTCATGCATATGAAGCCCCCCTTCTTGCAAACCATGGCGTGATCGCCATCATAGGAATAGCCACACACGCATTGGGAGGGCAAACCATCTACTGGCCAACCGTACCTTAGAGCAATGGCATCTGTAAATTCTTGTTTGTTAAGGCTGAAACCATTTGCCCTTATCGGTAACGTAGTTAACCAGTTCGAGGCGCCCACCTCCTGCGCTATAGCTACTTTTTTTGTCAAATTTTCTGGAACCTGCAGCAATAGTTGCTGCAACATGTCATTTTGGCAGTGCTGCCGATCTGTTGTAATGGATCTACGGATCTTATTAACTTCGCTGGTGTCCACTTCCCCTGTTGCATTCTGGGCTATTATGTGGTCAGTGAGGGCTGCCGTGAGCTTAAGTGAATTTTGATGTTCAGAGTCAGCAATCTCCTCTGGATTAGTTAGTCCCATCCCTCCCAGTCTTGGTGGAAGTGCAAGAAGTGTTCTTTCTACTGGGGTTAAGTCGTGGTGTTTCACTAGTTTGGGAATGAACTTGACACTGATTGCTTCTTCCAAAGGGTGGAGGAGGGGTCGGATCTCAGGGATGGTACGCATCAGGTAGTTCCAACGATGCTTGACTCCATGTGTGAATGCTGCAAAGGCCGCATGTGGCTCTGTGTTAGCAATCTCCGATAGAGCATGGATTTCGCTAACCCACTCGTTCACCTTTCCCCCTACGTACTGGGTCTTGAAGTCCGTAGTGCCAATTACTGCGCCTAGATGTCTTTGGCCGTCCTTAGTTATTTTGACCTCACTTTCGCCGAAAACCTCCACAGCCCGATCATAATGATCTGGCTTCACGATGAGGAAGGATTTGCTGGCGTTTGGGTGGTACCCTATTTGTGGACCTCGCGATGTTACCAGGTCCCACCACTTTTTGATGTCCTCCACTTTTCCTGCTCCTGTGAGGTCATCAGCATATGCCACTTGTTTGACCCCAGTTGTTTCATACTTTATTTCTTGTTGGAGCACTGATAGGCCTATTGCATACATTGCCATTGCAACGGGGTCTCCCTGTGTTGTTCCCTCGGTCGACTGTAGGATGGTATCACCTCGTAGAGCCTTGTTGTTTACTACGTAGAGGTCTGAAGGATTCCTATACTACTACTACTACTACTAATAATAATAATAATAATAATAAATAATAATAATAATAATAATAATAACAATAATAATAATAATAATAATAATAATAATAATAATAATAATAATAATAATAATAATAATAATAATAATAATAATAATAATAATAATAATAATAATAATAATATTAATAATAATAATAATAATTATAATAATAACAGCAACCAAGCAAAATAAAACAACAAAATAAAAAAATATCAGAAAAGAATAAATAAAGAACCTGAAATAACAATTGAAAATAATCATCATGCCCTGTATTGTTACGTCATCTGTGTTTCCTGTATTTTGCTTACGTCATAACAACAGTCATTAATAATAGTGATATACAGTAGGTATTAATTATAGCGTGTCATTGATAATTACGGAAGGATAGTGTTATTATTATTTTGGATGCTTTCAACGTTTATCTCCTGTTATCTGATGTAATTATTTCATGCTCTCGAACGTTGATGGTCTTACAGGGATCTTGCGTCCGTTAGTTGTGATCTTTTGTCGTAAACACAGAGATACGTCTGTCTGTCTGTCTGTCTGTCAAAATAACTCGAGGATGGGTTTGCAGATTTGATCAATATGTGACAAGTCCACATGATAAATGTTTGATGCAAATCGCCATAAAATTGACCGAGTGTTGCTATGGTAACGGTTCGCGGTGAATAATTCGATATTTATCCAGCCATGGTAACGATTCGCCTACAGGGTAACCCAAAATATACCCGTCCACATTCCTGCCTACGCAAAGGTTCCTGCCCACATATATGTACCTGCCCACACATAGGTACCAAAGCTGATGGGGAGTGTTGACGAAAATATAATTGACAGTAAATGAGAGATGTTATATGGAATACTGTGAAATATACATAACGGGGGATATAACAAGATATCACACACACACACACACACACACACACACACACACACACACACACACACACACACACACTCGGACATTGTTAACGGTAGACAGGAAAAGCAGAGGAATATAAAAGGTGACAAAAGTATGTAGCAAGAGAAACAGTGATAATTGATGTGAGCGACGGTGAATAACTAGGTTACCCCTAGGAGTGGGGCAGGAAAGGGTGGGGGTGGGTTATAGAGAGTGATGAAGGTGGGGATGGAGAGGGTTGAAAATGGAGGAGGGGAAGAGAGGGGCTGGGAGAAGTGGAGGGAGAGAGGCTGGGTGAAGGGGAGGAGAGGGAATGGAAGAGGGGAAGAAAGGGGGGGGGCTGGAAAAGGAGGAGAAGAGGATTGGGGGAAAAGAATATGTTGAATATTTTGATAAAATATAAAGAGTATAGGCTTAATGTCTATCACCCCCCGCCCTTCCCCCCCAAACGACGTCTACCTCCCCTGTAGCCTACGACTCCTATAGGAATCCTTCACTCCCTGAATGGAGCCCTTGGATTCTGTAAATTAGGATCTCGTGAGCCCAAAAGCAAAAAAATGACTCCCATGGCGTCTAGTAGTATTAAGTCCTAGTTGGAACACAGGACCCAGAACTATTAATCGAAAGTCATCTTAGGAACACGATACCCAGAACTAGTAATCTTAAGTCCTAGTAAGAACACAGGATCCAGAACTAGTAGTGTTAAGTTCTGGTAGAAACACTAGACCCAGAACTAGTAATCTTAAGTCCTAGTAAAAACACAGGACCCAGAACTAGTAGCATTAAGTCTTAGGAGGAAGGCACAGGTCCTCACACAGGAGGCACATCTCTCCTGAAGACGCCCCAGACATTATGTAGGCGGAGGGAACCGGTGACCCTTTCAGCAAGCGAGGCGGTGACAGTGAAGGCTCCGGAGCGGTAATGATGAGGAACGGGCGGACGTGAGGCGCTGAGATGCGTGTGTGTGTGTGTGTGTGTGTGTGTGTGTGTGTGTTTGTGTGTGTGTGTGTGTGTATGTGTGTGTGTGTGTGTGTGTGTGTGTTTGTGTCTGTGTGTCTGTAATAATAATGATGATAATAATAATAATAATAATAATAATAATAATAATAATAATAATAATAATAATAATAATAATAATAATAATAATAATAATAATAATAATAATAATAATAATAATAATAATAATAGTAATAATAATAATTAACGGTTTATTGAAAGAGCATGGCAGCCAGAAGGCTGAAAATATACAGTTACATAATTGGGGAATGAGTAACTTGATTGACAAATAATATACAAGTAACATATGTGATACAGATATGATACAGGTATATAATAACTAGGTGGGGAAAAGGTTATACTACGGGCATTCCAACACAATGACAGTGCAAAAAGATAACAATGACTGGGAGTGAATACACTGGTTGATTAAGAGTTGTTGATAATTTTTACAATGCTTGGGACTGGGCTGTTCTTATAGCGATGGGCTGGATGCGGTTGTGGATGCGCTGAGCTGTGTGTGTGTGTGTGTGTGTGTGTGTGTGTGAAAGAGAGAGAAAGAGAGAGAGCGTTCTTATGATGGTGTGTGTGCGAGAGATGAACAGAGAGATGGAGTCTCAACCACGAATCACACACCACCCATACCACTGTTTCCGGCACGACTACCAACTATGACCCAAATGAACGACCACACCACACACGACCACCCTCCTCACGAACCCACACTATCTCTGAGGAGGGTCTGTGGTGCTCTGAGTCATCCTTCGGGTCGTTGCTCTTGTTGCAGAAGTGCTTGGTGCAATCGTGCATAGATGAGGAAGAGAGAAGTGGAAGGATTATGCCTAACGAGCTGTGTGTGTGTGTGTGTGTGTGTTCCACCTTCCACCATGTTCCTCCACAATCCATCATGTTCCTCGACCCTCCATCATGTTCTTCCACACTCCATCAGGTTCTTCGACCCTCCTCCATATCCCCCCACCATGTTCCTCCACCCTCCATCACGTTCCTTCACCCTCAATCATGTTCCTCTACCTTCCATCATGTTCCTCCGCCCTCCATCTTGTTCCTCCACCCTCAATCATGTTCCTTGACCCTCCACCATGTTCCTCCAGACTCCTTCATCCTCATCCACCCTCCATCATGTTGCTCCACCCTTCATCATGTTCCTCTACCCTCCATTATGTTCCCTCGCCCTTCACCATATTCCTCTACTCTCCATCATGTTCCTCTGCCCTTCATCATCCTCATCCACCCTCCATCATGTTCCTCTACCCTCAAACATGTTCCCTAACCCTCTATCATGTTAATCTACCCTCAATCATGTTCTTCCATCCTCCATCATGCCCCTTCACCCTCCACCATGTTCTTCCACCCTCCATCATGCCCCTTCACCCTCCACCATGTTCCTTCACTATTATCCACCACCCTTCATCATGTTATTCCACCCTCCACCATATTCCTCGACCCTCCATCATGTACATCTACCCTCCATCATGTTGCTCCACCTTCCATCATGTCCCTTCACCCTCCACCATGTTCCTCCACCCTCCATCATGTTGCTTCACCCTCCATCATGTTCCTCCACCCTCCATCGTGTTTCTCTAACCTCAATCATGTTCTTCCACCCTCCATCATGTCGCTCTACCCCCTAACATGCTCTCCCGCCCTACACCACGTTCCTTCACCCTCCATCATGTTCCTCCACCCTTCACCATGTTCCTCTACACCTCCATCATGTTCCTCTGCCCTCCATCATGTTCCTCTGCCCTCCATCATGTTCCTCAACCCTCTATCATGTTATTACAACCTCCATCATGTTCCTCCACCCTCTATCAATTTCCTCCACCTCCACCATATTCCTCCATCATGTTCCTCCACCCTCCACCATGTTCCTCCATCATGTTCCTATACCCTCCTCAATATTTCTCCACCCTCCTTCATGTTCCTCCACCCTCTATCATGTTCCTCCACCCTCCATATTGTCCTTACCCTCCATAATGAGCCTCCACCTCCATCATGTTCCTCCACCCTCTATCATGTTCCTACACCTCCACCATGTTCACCCAACCTCCATCATGTTCCTCCACCCTCCATCATGTTCCTCTACCATCCATTATGTTCTTCCACCCTCCATTATGTTGCTCCACCCTCCATCATGTTGCTCCACCCTCCATCATGTTCCTCCACCCTCCATCATGTTCCTCTACCATCCATCATGTTCTTCCACCCTCCATCATGTTGCTCCACCCTCCATCATGTTCCCCCACCCTCCACCATGTTCCTCCACCCAAGATCGTGTTCCTCCATCCTTCATCATTTTCCTCCGCCCTCCATCATGTTCCCCTACCCTTCATCACGTTCCTCCACCCTCCATCATGCTCTTCCACCCTCCACCATGCTCCTCCACCCTCAATCATGTTCCTCCACCCTTAAACATATCCCTCCACCCTCCATCACGTTCCTCCACCTTCCACCATGCTCCTCCACCCTCAATCATGTTCCTCCGCTATCAAACATATTCCTGCATCCCTTCACCATATTCCTCTACCCTCCACCATGCTCCTCCCCCCTTCAATCACGTTCTCACACCCTCCATCACGTTTCTCCACCTTCCATCATGTTTCCCCACCCTCCTTCATGTTCCCCCCACCCTCCATCACGTTCCTCCACCCTCTACCATGTTCCTCCACCCTCTACCATGTTCCTCTATCCTCCACCATGTTCCTACACCTTCCATCATGTTCCTTCACCCTCCGCCATGTTCCTACTCCCTCCACCATGTTCCTACACCCTCCATCATGTTCTTTCACCCTCCACCATGTTCCTACACCCTCCATCATGTTCCTTCACCCTCCATCATGTTCCTTCACCCTCCACCATGTTATCCAGTGTTTTATCTCGTTTGACGAACACCATAGGAAGAGAGTCTTGACTTTTACTTCCTCTCTAACAATCAAGACTTATGAAATACCAGAGATAGTTGTGTCTCTCTCCTCATGTCTCTCAACCTATATATTGTGTCTCTCTCCTCCTGTCTCTCAACCTACATATTGTGTCTCTCTCCTCCTGCCTCTCAACCTACATATTGTGTCTATCTCCTCCTGCCTCTCCTTCTGTCGCTAAACCTAAATATTGTGTCCCTCACTCTTCTTGTCTCTCAGCCTACATGTTGCGTCTCTCTCTCTCCCTCCCTCTCCTCCTGTCTCTCACCCTACATATTGTCTCTCTCTCTCTTCCTGTCTCTCACCACACATATTGTGTCTCTCCTCTTGTCTCTCACCCTACATATTGTCTCTCACTCTTCCTGTCTCTGTCCCTACATATTGTGTTTCCTGTTTCTCCTCCTGTCTCTCAACCTACATATTGAGTCTCTCTCTTCCTGTCTCTCACCCTACATATTGTGTCTATCTCTTCCTGTCTCTCACCCTACATATTGTGTCCCTCTCTTCCTGTCTCTCACCCTACATATTGTGTCTCCTCTTGTCTCTTTGCTTTACATATAAGACCAGCCCGATATATCTGTGCAAACTCAGACGTGTGTGTGTGTGTGTGTGTAAATGCAGGCAGGAAATTGCAATTCCATGCCTTTGTCATTGCGACCAGTCACCTTAATTTCCCACCACTTACAGAACTAAATAGTCTCGGCATCACTTACTGTACATAAGAAGTGGTTAGTCTCAGCACCTCTTACAAATGAGATTGGATTGTCTGAGATGCTCTCGCCGATCAAACTGACTATCTACTTCTTTAGCACACTGTTCACTGACTGGTTCACATACAGTGCTCCGGCCACTGCTATAGTTGTTGTGTGATTTTCGTCATCTTCCATTCTGGGAGTTGATCCTAAGACCCCTAATTTTACAACACTAATATGCTAACCACAATTCTATAGGGGGGATGGGGTGATTCCCTCAAATTTTCAGCTGTTGTGCTGAGGTAGTTGCCGCTGACCACACTCACCCCACGCAGATATAGATAATTCATAACTATCTATTTATGCATCCCGTTCGTAAACCGAGTTATAGCTATAAACGCAGAGGGAGTTATGCATCTTGCCTTACGCTACACCCTGACAAGAGTCGATCCTAGGACCACTTGTTTGCAAGACAAATATGCTAAATTCTAAACCACGTGGGGAGGAGGAGGCGAGATGGTCTCACTTTTACGGTGCTCAGGAGGCTTGTTTCATGAAGTAGTGTCGAATGACAGTGTATTTAGAATCCGGTAAGGAATGTCAAGGGAACTGTGAGGGTGAAAGCTATGATGAGGCAGTGTTCCCCAGTGAGTGAGGTGAGAACGGTGTTCTCATGATGTGAGGAGAGTAAGGTGTTCCCATGATGTGAGGAGAGTAAGGTGTTCCCACGATGTGAGAGGAGTAAGGTGTTCCCATGATGAGAGAGGAGTAAGGTGTTCCCATGATGAGAGAGGAGTAAGGTGTTCCCATGATGTGAGAGGAGTAAGGTGTTCCCATGATGAGAGAGGAGTAAGGTGTAAGGTGTTCAGATGATGTGAGGAGAGTAAAGTGTTCCCATGATGTGAGAGGAGTAAGGTGTTCCCATGAGAGAAGAGTAAGGTGTTCCCATGATGTGAGGAGAGTAAGGTGTTCCCACGATGTGAGAGGAGTAAGGTGTTCCCATGATGAGAGAGGAGTAAGGTGTTCCCCAGTGAGTGAGGAGAGTAAGGTGTTCCCATGATGTGAAGAGAGTAAGGTGTTCCCATGATGTGAGGAGAGTAAGGTGTTTCCACGATGTGAGAGGAGTAAGGTGTTCCACAGTGAGTGAGGAGAGTAAGGTGTTCCCATGATGTGAGGAGAGTAAGGTGTTCCCCAGTGAGTGAGGAGAGTAAGGTGTTCCCTAGAGTATGAGGGGAGGTAGGTGTCCCCCAGGATGTGAGGAGGGTAGGGTGTTCCCCAGGATGTGAGGTAAGTAAGGTGTTCCACAGGGTGTGAGGAGAATAAGGTGTTCTCCAGGGTGTGAGGAGAGAGAATGAGGTGCTAACCAGGGTGTGAAGGAAGCGAGGTCGTTTCTGTTGTCTCGAGCTCTCATGTTCACTTCCTGTTTTCGTTCCAGAAATCTTAATTCATTCTCTGTGTTTATCTTGGTTTCTATGACACACGCGCCAGAAACCAAGAGCTGTTAAAGAACCATTTTATCACCTCATCCACACCGATGGTTTTGAAGTTAAGTCAAGGCAATGCCATCATAATAATAACTTCAGGGGCAATCTAGAGGTCAACGCTCTCTAGAAACCATTGGTTTCTAAGGAGCACTCTAGATGCCAATGCTCTCTAAGGGATACTCTGGAAACTACCGTCCCCTAATACCAATCAGATAATTGCTGTTGCCACGATCACGTTCCGCCGTAAGACCATCAGAACGCCGAGATGCAATTCTGTTTAGTATTATGATGCGAGATTTGCTGGAGGGTGAACCAGAGGCGAGGTGTAACGTTATTGAATGTGGAGAAGAAAGGGAATAATGTGAATAGAGAGAGAGGACTGAGAAAGGGCGTGAGACAAGTGGAAGTACAGTGATGAGAGAAAAAGTGTAGGACCGATAACTGTCGAATGGAAGATAAGAAAGAAAGCGACTTGTGTGAGTGAAGGTATAGATGGAGATTAAATAAAACGTAGGAGTTCTAGAATTAATTGAAAAGAGAGAGAGAGAGAGAGAGAGAGAGAGAGAGAGAGAGAGAGAGAGTGACGCGATTGAGAAAGTCATAAGAGTATTAGAAATAAACAAAGATAAAACTCAGAAAACATAACAGTGTGTGTGTGAAAAAATACCCGAGTTGAACCCAACAACAAACATGGGAATAACAAGAATACTGATAAAGTAGGTGGACAAAAAGATGAAATATTTACTTAAGTGTGAAGGGCTAGCAATCTGGCGATGATGTATGACGTTGTGCACCTGTGAGTCTGTGTACCTGTAAGTGTAGACCTGTGAGGGTGAACCTGAGAGGTGGTGTAACTGTGAGTGTGGACCTGTAAGTGTGGCCTTGTGAGTTTGTGTACCTATTAGTATAGACCTGTGAGTCTGTGTACATGTAAATATGCATACAGGTGAGTCTGTGTACTTGTGAGTCTGTGTACCTGTGCGTGTGAACCTGTGAGTTTTTGTACCTGTGTGTGGACCTGTGAGTTGTCTGCCTGTGAGCTTATACCTGTGAATCTGTGTACCTGTGATTACGTGTACTTGTAAGTGTGGACCTGTATGATTATGTAGCTGCTAGTATAGACTTGTGAGTCTGTGTACTTATGAGTCTGTGTATCTGTGAGTCTGTGTACCTGTGAGTGTGAACCTGAGAGGTTGTTGCAGTTTCCTGTTACCTGTGGTAGCACTAATTAGAGGTGAACTGGAAGCAATATTCATAAATGTTTATGGGTTAAGTTATCAAACCCAAATGGTCTTTTCTCCATTTATTAAGAAAATAAACTATTGCACAATAACTGGGATATCACCGTAATTAACGGTATGAGCTGTGAGCGTTAATAATTATAATGGACGAAGCTTGGGTATATCCAGCTTCTTAGAGCACACGTCTCAGCGGCTCAGAGACGGGAGTAGAACTGGCGATAGCTGGCTACTTAATTGATGACTCTGCGGTCAAGGTGTGAGGGAACAGTGGGAATACACTGTCACATGTCCACTTGATGACTATTCACGGCTCATAGAAACGTTACCGTGGGTGATGTAATTATATAAACCTAATGTATGTAACCCACATTTAAATAAGTGTTACTGTCTGTTAGACAGGGGCTAATACAAGGTTGTGTAACTCTGAGTGCGGACCTGTGAGTGTGAACCTGTGAGTATGTACCTGTGAGTTTGTGTACCTGTCAGTGTGTACCGTGAATCTATGTTCCTGTGAATGTGTGCCTGTGAGTGTATGTACCTGTGAGTGTGTACCTATGAGTCTATGTACCTGTGAGTGTGGACCTGTGAGTTTGCATACGTGTGAGTGTGGACCTATGAGTGTGGACCTGTGAATGTGTGTACCTGTGAGTTTGTGCACCTGTGAGTGTGTACCTATGAGTGTGGACCTGTGAATGTGTGTACCTGTGAGTTTGCATACCTGCGAGTGCGTACCTGTTAATGTGAACCTGGAGTGTGGACCTATGAGTTTGTATACCTGTTAGTGCGGACCTGTTAATGTGGATTTGTGAGTGTGGACCTGTGAGTTTATGTACCTGTTTTTGTGAACTTGTGAGTTTGCTTATCTGTGAGTGTGTACCTGTTAGTGTGGACCTGTGAGTTTGTGTACCTGTTAGTGTGTACCTGTGAGTGTGGACCTGTGAATCTATGTACCTGTGAGTGTGTTCATGTGAGTCTATGTACCTATTAGTGTGTACCTGTGAGTCATGGGTTGCGTTGGGCCTACCCTGCGCAACCCATCCCAAAGGTTTGTTTACGGTAGATAAGGAACCAGACGAGTCGTGATTCTGTCATCACTATTTCATTAGTGGATATGTGAGCTAGTCTATGGGAGGAAGAGGAGGAGGGGGCGATTGAGACAGTGGTGTATTGTTCATCGTGTCTCACGCCCAAAACCACATTATAGTCAGTGGGATTTAGACCTTGGGTTAGAAAAGACTTCCTGCTCCGCGGACTTAAGAACAGGGGTCATACATTCCTACCAGTGCTACGAGACTGTGTGTGCAAATCCGCGAGTTTGTTGTTAAATCTAGTGACAAGTTAACGCATCCTGTAAAGAAAGTGATCACTGGTGAGGGCCTGTTTGCTACAAGAGCACTCCAGGCCGGCCTAATAAATCTAAACGGTTAATTTTCCAGGTTGACAAACTCTCCCTTATAAAATTACAGTGGTGTGAATGTGAGTGACTGACCTATCCATGCAAATTATAAGTGCAGTGTATGGAACGGTGCTAAATAAACGTAAGTGCAATTAACTGTCCGTATCTGTGAACCCTATAATATTATTACCAAAGGTAATGACTGATTGGTTATGACAAAGTATAATCAATAACTCAGATGGCTGTTGGAAATTAATGGAATTCATAAAATCATCATTTATCAAGTACACAACGCATTGAATGCCGGAAGCAGAGTGAAATTCTACGTAGTGATACACCATAATCTCCTGGGTGAGTAACCAGTGTGAAGGTATCTGAGTTCTACGGTAAGAAAACCACTTTCCTGCATTTAAAACGTAACACTGTGAGTGTGTACCCGTGAGTCTTTGTACCTATTAGTGTGAACCTGTAGGTGTGTTTACTTGTGTACCTGTAAATCTGTATACCTGTGAGTCTATGTACCTGTGAGTGAGTACCTGTGAGTCTATGTACTTGTGAGTGTGTACTTGTCAGTCTGTGTACCTGTGAGTGTGTTCCCCGTGAGTCTATGTACCTGTGAGTGTGTACCTGTGAGTGTTTGTACCTATTAGTGTGAACCTGTAGGTGTGTGTACTTGTGTACTTGTAAATCTGTATACCTGTGAGTCTGTGTACCTGTGAGTGTGTGCCTGTGAGTCTGTGTACCTGTGAGTGTGTACCTGTGAGTCTCTGTACCTGTGAGTGTGTACCTGTGAGTCTTTGTACCTATTAGTGTGAACCTGTAGGTGTGTGTACTTGTGTACTTGTAAATCTGTATACCTGTGAGTCTGTGTACCTGTGAGTGTGTGCCTGTGAGTCTGTGTACCTGTGAGTGTGTACCTGTGAGTCTCTGTACTTGTGAGTGTGTACCTGTGAGTCTTTGTACCTATTAGTGTGAACCTTTAGGTGTGTGTACTTGTGTACTTGTAAGTCTGTATACGTGTGAGTCTGTGTACCTGTGAGTGAGTACATGTGAGTGCGTACCTTGTGAGTTTGTGCACCTCTGAGTCTATGTACCTGTGGGTGTGTGCTTGTGAGTCTGTGTATATGTGAGTCAATGTACCTGTTAGTGTGGACCTGTGAGTCATTGTACCTGCGAGTTACGAGACAAAGTACACAAGGAAACAGTGTACATCAGTGGGCGTCTAGAAGTCAAGATTACCTCCCTCCGACTCAACTTTTCAACGGTCCATTTGTGCACTCTCCCTTCTCTCTCCCTCTCTCTCTCTCTCTCTCTCTCTTTCTCTCTCTCTCTTGCCGTATCCCAACTATCCTTTTGTCTTAGGGAGGTAAAACATACCCAGGGTAGAGTATGGTAAAAGGAATAAACGGGAAATCACTAAAATAACTACTCACTAACATTGAAATACTGATTCTTAGTTTCAAGTAGCTATGTATTATGGTATATATGGGTAAGTACACTTAAGAACATAAGAATAGAGAACGCTGCAGCAGGCCTTTTGGGCCATACTGGGCAGTCCCATTTACATCCAACCCCTATCGCTCATATATCCATCCAACCTTTGTTTGAAGCTATCCAGCGTATTCGAGTTAATGATGGTGTTTGGTAACTTCTTATGTAGGTTAGATTATAAGAATGGATATTGGTATTCCAAGAACTTCAGTTATCACTTCATTGTAAATATCCAGGCAGGCATGATCAAGCTATATACTGTATATACATGTATATACCTGAAGAGCCCAAAGGAAGGATATAAAAAATAAGCAACGTAATTTTAAAACCCATATTACAGCACCGACACAAACCATAATACAATTAAATATTCAAGTTACCTTTTCTACTGAATCGGACCTCCAGAACACCTCTGGATCCCAACTTATCTTCCTAACCTGACACAAATTCTAGTACCTTAAAAGGCAAGAGGAGAGTCGTCTGTTCTCCACCAGGTCGGAACTAGAGAAAGAGAAAAAAGGGCCAAGCAGCTCATGAGCCGTTTGATAATAATATATACTGTACAACACAACCTATCCACTTCAAACGCAAATAAAAATAATGTTACTACAACTAAAAATAACCATAATAATGATAATAAAGTATTGCAGGATGTAGTTACATATTTAATGCTAAGACAAGAAACATACTAAGACAAGGCACATACTAAAGTAATAATTATAGTACCACAGCACAACCCTGGGTACTAAGGGTATCACAGGCACGTGACACACTCTCTCTCACTCTCTCTCTCTTTTCTGAGAGGACGGAAGGGGGGGAAAGGTGACGAACCGGATTACCCAGGGTGTCAGTCACGTGGGTCTGGCGTCACCTATCACACACAGGTTGATGTTGTTAATCCAGGGCGTCAGTCACGTGGGTCTGGCGTCACCTATCACACACAGGTTGATATTGTTAATCCAGGGCGTCAGTCACGTGGGTCTGGCGTCACCTTTCACACACAGGTTGATATAGTTAATCCAGGGCGTCAGTCACGTGGGTCTGGCGTCACCTATCACACACAGGTTGATATTGTTAATCCAGGGCGTCAGTCATGTGGGTCTGGCGTCACCTAACACACACAGGTTGATATAGTTAATCCAGGGTGTCAGTCACGTGGGTCTAGCGTCACCCATCACACACAGGTTGATATAGTTAATCCAGGGTGTCAGTCACGTGGGTCTGGCGTCACCCATCACACACAGGTTGATATTGTTAATCCAGGGTGTCAGTCATGTGGGTCTGGCGTCACCTATCACACACAGGTTGATATTGTTAATCCAGGGTGTCAGTCACGTGGGTTTGGCGTCACCTATCACACACAGGTTGATAATGTTAATCCAGGGTGTCAGTCATGTGAGTCTGGCGTCACCTATCACACATAGGATGCTATACCCTGTAGTTTACCTACAGCGTCACTTGGTGTATCCGTAATATCACATAAATATATGTACTTATCAATGAACGCACAAGATGTATACATAAACGCACATAACTCTCCATAAGTATCTGTGACCATTTTTATGTTTCCATAACTATACATAATTTCTCATAATCTAAGTATCTATGAACGCATTTGTGTGTGTACGAGTATACACATACAGTATATAGGTGACGAGATGGGATGAGACAAGGGGAAAGAAGAGAAGGAATAAAGGAAGGAGAGAGGAAGGCAGATAAAGGGGAGAGAGTGAGAGAAGGGAGAGAGAGAGAGAGAAGGGAGGGAGGGAGGGAGGGGGAAAGGAAAATGAAGGAAGTGGGCGAGGAAGGAAGAGAACGAGGGTAGGGAGGGAGGGAGGGAGGGAGGGAGGGAGGGAAGTGGGCGAGGAAGGAAGAGAAAGAGGGAAGGGAGAGGGAGGAATCAAAGCAGGAAGGCAGAGGGTGATGGAAGGAAGTAAGGAAGAAAATATAAAAAAGAGGGGTAGGAGGGAGAGCGGGATAAGGGAAGTGAGGGTGGGTAAGGTGGGATGGAAGAAGGGAGGGAGGGTGGAAATGTCAGCGCGAGGTAATACTTATGGTAATGTATTCTGAAGGGTTGTAAACAAACACAGGTGATATTCTGTGACTCTCAAAGTGCTTTGAAATCAATGAACAGCCCGTCAGGTTCTATGTCTAAAGTTGTATGTGATATTAAAAGGAATGTGATAACTGCCAATAGAGAACAACTTTCGTATCGAATTTGTGTGGATTCCGTCCCATGTTGGAATTAGATATCATGGCCGTGCTGATAGACTGGCCAATGAGGCATGTAAGAAAGTAAATGTTGACCGTGACCTTGGCCTTTCCAATACTGTACTTAAAAACATTCAAGTCAGAATCATGAACTCTGATCTAGAAGAACTGAGAAATGCAGAGAGACCTGGCAGTTGTAGCATTAGCAAATATGACCAATTTTGTGACGAGAGGTACCGGTATGGCCAGCATAAGGACAGAACCAGACAATGCGATGTAGTCGTGGCCAGAATTAGGCTAGGATACAGACACATCTGGCAAGTTAGTAACGCTGTCCCCATACCGGGGCACCTAGCATGTAAACTTTGTGATAAACCTTTAAGACATTCACTTGAATACTATATTATTGAATGTGACACTGTCAAAGACTTCAGGCCACCTGACTTATTGTATCATGAACTTTGTAATTTCTACATTGAATCAGGGGTTCTTGAGGACATTCTTGCTGTTTATCCCAAATTTGCTAGCCCACACTGATTAATCTTCAATTAGAGTATGACGTCCAATGTATATGAACCACTGTCTTTCATGGCAGCGGACAGTGACATCACCCACATGACTCTGACCTATATACAGTATACTGCTAATTAATATGATGTATTTCTTTGTGCATGAACCTCTGTCCTGCATGGCAGTGAACAGTGACATCACCCACATGAATCTGACCTATATATACTGTTTATGAATATGATGTATTTCTTTGTGTATGAACCTCTGCCCTGCGTGGCAGTGATAAATGATACCACCCTCAGTGTCAAGACCTGACTGAATTACTCAGAATAGGCAAACTGTACGCCAAGCTTTGTCAATAAATTTGTTAAACTAAAAAAATTGAGTACGTGCACGGCTGGCCGGGCAAATGCTGGCCCATGTGCTTAAAACACTGTCATTGCTTCCCTCTTCCTCACCACACTATGTCTATCCCATCTTAGCACATCCAAGGGTGTTCCAGAATATCTCAAGGCGTCCAATAGAACCCCAACTCACTTCAAACCTTCGTAGAGCATCCCAGGACAGCAGCAGCAGTACCTCTATCACGACCACCATCACGACTATCACCAACACCACTACCACTACCACCACCACCACCACCACCACCACCACCACCACCACTACTACCACCACACCACCACTACCACCACCACCATCACGACTATCACCAACGCCACCACCACCACTATCCTCACCATCATTGTCACCACCACTACCACCACCATCACGACTATCACCAATACCACCACCATTATTAACACCACTACCACTGTTTCAGGGTTACAAAAGTGAAGATAACGATATGCAACTTGGCACCCCCCACTTTGTACAATGTCCTTATGAATGCATATTTAAATTCAATACAATAAAACCCCAGTACTATCACAATCAGCTCTGCTGATGATATTCTTATACATACTAAAACTCATCATGGAATGCAAACCACCCTGAACCATGTATACGCAGCCTGTGAGAACCTCGGTCTTATTATCTCCACTGAGAAAACTAGAGTGTTCAACAAACAAGCTGGTAACTGCAAACGTGGTCTCGCCAAGTTAAAGATACAGTAGGTATCGATATTATTGACTATTGACTATGTCTCTTCTTTTAAATATCTTGGTGACTCCGTCCCTTGTACATTTCCTGCAATACAACAGCTAACCCGTCAATGTACTGACATACTGAAACCTCTTAGAAGTGTAGCGGGGTACAATCAACATTATGATGCAAATATTAGATTTGGTAAAACATTGTACCTTGGCTATATAAGATCTCTGATAGATTACCAGGCACCAGCCCTGGTCCTTCGTAACAGGAAAAACATCGACAAGCTCGAAAAATACAAAATAAAGCCCTCAGAATTGTCCTAGGATGTCCCATGAGCACTAAAGTACTTACTGTAAGGTGATGGAAGAACTAGGTATACCTTGTGTCAAAGATAGAATAATTGAAGTCAACCTCATAATAGCCCTGAGGCTTTTGAGTGGTGATCCTGATAAAGCTGTTTCCTTAAAATTGCTCGAATGTAAGAACCATGGGATTTTGTGAATCTAAATGGATCCCAACTACAGCTACACATACGAAGATGGTTGGACTAGAACATCTGACCAAAGTTGAGACACAGCACCACTTCCTTCCACCCTGGTGAACAGTTCCGTTCGATATCACAATACCGATATATCCGCCTAAAAAAATAATTATACAATGTATTCATCTGCAACACACTGCCAGAGTGAGAGCTCTTGAACACATATACACCCTACAGACTGATGATAATATCACACAGACCATCTACACTGATGGAGCTCTTAACACTGCCTGTGGGAGGGCTGGAAGCGGTATCGTTGTGATTCAACCTAATGGTAATGCAATTTAAAAAGGAGTTAGAATTAACAACAAGGCATCCACTGTACAAATTGAATTAGTTGCCATACTCACAGCTATTAAATTTATTGAAACCACTGTCACTGACAGTCTCATCATCGTTGATTCTCTGTCCTCACTACTTGCCCTTGACACCCCCATCTTAAGTTGTCACGCGCGTGTCTCTGAAGCCAGACACAAATATGCGTATCTTGTTGACCGGGGTGTCAAGATCAAAATGTTGTTGATCCCCTCTGACATGTGCCTCAAAAAACTTGACAGAGATGATGCCCTTGCCAAACTCGCGTCTAACAAAACCAGTGTTGAATAGAATTTGGGTCTGTCAAAAGGAACCCTTAAAACTGAAATTAGGAAGGAACTTATCGATGAATTTGACGCAAGCAGACAAGTGCAGACAGGCACTAGTCAATCCATCGTTTACCATGATGAGATGTATCAACTGAAACATGTATCTGGAGCAAGTAACAAGATCACTAGATTACAAGATTTTGTAACCGCTAGACTAAGGTTAGGGTATAAGTACCTCTGGCAGTATATCCCCCAAGCAAATGTGAACAAGACTAAATGTAAAGTGTGTGGCCAGACATATGGCTACACACTCGAAGACGACGTCCTCGAATGTGTGAAGATCTAACCTTTTAGGGACAGGTCCACACACACTTTGTGTGAAATGGCACAACACTTCATCTCTAATGGCAAGATAGTTGACATATTAAGATTGCATCCACTTTTTTGCACTTAGTAGCTATATTAGTTCCCATATATGAAACCAAATACACGATGTGCTTGAATACCTCTGACGCAAATGTGAATAACAAAGTGTGCGGCTAGACATACTGCGTCACACTTCTGTACTCACGCAGTTGCGAATATGTTACCCTCTATGTATAGAACTAAACAAATAATTTATTTGAAATACTCCGTAACATTCAATGCCATAATATCCTGACCACGGAGGTAGATATACAGACCCTCTGTGAAATCTATTTTGTGATCCTTTTGCGCTACCGCTCACAGGATGAGTATGGGGTGCACAATAAACTAGCCGCGGTAAGAGGCAAAATTAAATTTAATTAATTAAATTAACTACCGCCACTACTACAACCACCATCAGTACCACCACCACCGTCGCTACACCACCACCAGCAAGACTATCACCAATAGCACCACAACCACCACTACCACCACCACTGATGCTACCACCATCACTACCACTACCATCACGACTATCACCAACACCACCACCATTACTACCACTTTCACTACTACCACTACCACCAACATCACCACCAACACAACCATCACGACTATCACCACCGCAACCATCACGACTATCACCAACAACCACCACCATCACTACCATCAGCACTAAAACTACCACCACAACCATCACGACTATCACCACCACAACCATCACGACTATCACCAACACCACCACCATCACTACCATCACCACAAACACCACCACCACAACCATCACGACTATCACCAACACCACCACCATCACGACCATCACCACTAACACCACCACCGCAACCATCACGACTATCACCAACACCACCACCATCACTACCATCACCACTAACACCACCACCACCACAACCATCACGACTATCACCAACACCACCATCACCATTACCATCACCACTAACACTACCACCACCACATCCATTACGATTATCACCAACACCACTACTAACACTACCACCATCACCACTACCACCACCATCTCTACTATCACCGACGCCACCACCATCACCACTACCACCACCATCTCTACTATCACCAACACCACAACCATCACTACTACCACCATCACCACTACTACCACCACTATTTTATCCATCATCAAGACCACAATCACTATCACGTTATACCACTACCATCATCCACCACCACCACCAGTAGTACCACCTACCATCACCACCACCAGTAGTACCACCTACCATCACCACCACCAGTAGTACCACCTACCATCACCACCTTCAGTAGTACCACCTACCATCACCACCACCAGTAGTACCACTTCTTTTTTTTCAAAACGTGGCCTCCATCCTCCCCCAATAGCCACACATTCGCCGCCATTTTATTAACCTAAAATTAAATATCCTAATACCTAAGTAGCTATCCTAGCTGTATTGAGTTAGTTGAGCCGCAGATCTATGCGGCATTCAGTGACTGTAGCCTCATAGTCAATATCTGCAACAGTTGTCGGCTCTGGGGCCGATGCTCTCGTTCCCCTGAGGCAGAGCAAAGCAAACCTAAGGAGAGAGTTGTACAGTCGACATCTCATCCAGGCTGTCACATAACTTCTGGGCTGCTGCTTCTGTTCGGATAGCACCTCCGCGAGTCTGGCGTAGAAGTATTTTGCACTTGGTCCCATCCCAGTAGTACCACCTACCATCATCACCACCAGTAGTACCTCCTACCACCAAGACCACCAGTAGTACCTCCTACCTCCACCACTAGTAGTACCCCCTACCACCACCACCCCTAGTAGTACCCCCTACCTCCACCACCAGTAATAGTGAAACCATAGGAACAGCTTACCAGGAGGCCACGCCTCTCAAACGCAACATAACTCTCCCACACCCACGATAGACTCCAGAATTCATAGCCCTCACAAACCAGTTCCAACTGCTACAACAGAGAGCCGAGACCCATGGTTGGGACATCGTAAGCTACAATACATACAGAAGAATTCGGGAGGAAATGAAAACAAAATCTCTGCTACAAAGCAACCTCAAATGGGCCGAAATAGTTTAACAACTCTTACATACATACAACGATCCAGGAGAGTTCTGGCGTCGAGTTAAGAGATTGAAAGGTTGCAGACGTAACGAGTCATCATATATAACTGACCACGTAGGAAGTAAAATATATGACGACCAAGACAAAGAATCCATATTCAGGGACATATGGAGGAGCATCTTCCGAATCACAAATGAAGAGAATAGGGAATTCGATGGTACCCACGAGGATCTCGTCCTTGATGAACTCCGGGGCCAGACACACCGCACTCAGCCTTCCCCTGATATCATATGGGAGGATCTGACAGTGGACAGCCCATTGTCCAAACCAATCACCTCGGAAGAACTCAACACAGCCATCTCCAATACCAATAATAAAGCCCCTGGTTATTCAGGCATCACCAAGGAGATCCTCAGCCACATAAACAACCCGGCCATGGAGAGACTGAGAACCATGATGAACGCTTGCCTGGCCTCGGGTTACTTCCCAACTAAATTCAAAGAGGCCATTATTACCCGCACACCAAAACAAGGAAAGAACCCCGCCGTCCCACTAAACTACAGACCGATCTCCTTCCTCGAAGTACCTGGAAAAATCCTCGATAAAATTGTCTAAAACCGTCGGAGAAATCATCTGGAAACAACAATCAGAGTCAACTGCAGACAATTCGGGTTCAGGAAAGGGAAGTCCACCACAACAGAGATAGCCCTGGCATGTGAAAACAGCCAGAGCCGCGGCGAGTGGTAGATAATGTAATCTAACTCTCCGGGATGAAGTGAAGCTGTTTGACAAAGTCTGGCATGACGGTCTAAAATATAAGATCCTACAACTCGGACTTCCCTCCAACATTGAAAAGTTGCTTTGCAACTTTCTTGGTGGCAGAAATGCCAGACTGAAGGTAGGACAACACACAGAAGAGACCTTCCCACTCATGAGCGGAGTCCCTCAGGGGGAGCGTCCTCTCCCCCACCCTAAATATTATCAACACAAATGACACCCCACCTCCCACTAGAATAGGTATTACAGATGACATCACTCAAATAACAACACATCAAGGAAAATCGCGTGCGTTACAGGCCGACAACACCAGGCGGGAATTAGAAAGGGTAAATAACTACGAAAAACAATGGAAAATCCAAACCAGTCTCCCGAAATTCACAGTGATACCCTTATGCAGAAGGAAAACCCATCCATTAGTAACCAATAATGCCCAGATAGAATACAAAAGCAGAGAGACCCTCCTGGGCCTGCATATATCCACGACAGGTTACTCCCATCATGTCCACAGCAGTAAGGAAAAAGCAAGAAGAGAGCTAAGAAAACTATACCGGTTTAAAGTGCTTCCTGAGAAAATAAAACTCCGCCTGGTGACATCATTTATCACACCGATATGAACTTGCCCAACAATACCTCTTCATACTATGAGCACCACTCAAATATTAAAATTACAGGTGGTCCAAAATGAAGCCCTAAGATTCGTCACAGGTGTAAGATACCCCTTCATCAGAACCACAGCCGAGATACATAGAGACCTGAGAATGAAACCCATCAACCGGCAGCTGCACACCCTGGCCAGCAGAATTTGGCAAGACCAGAGCAACAACTCCTTCAAAGACTCCCACCAGATAACGACAACAACCATACATGGTTCCCAAAAAGTTACCAAATCTCAAAACGTTCATTACCACCCCCGATCTACACGGCCAGGCAATAGACAACCTCCCTAGACCAGCATCCGCCAGTAGGGTCGTCGGAATATGAAATAAGGCCCTCAAAACACCCATATATGGGACAGGGTAGGATGTCTAGTGCCTGTACCGACAACCAATAACTAACCCATGACACAACTCTAACACTATTAGCTTAGCTAGGCGGTCAGCCCGCCCTCGCTTACCTCCTCCTAAATTTCTTCAGTTTCCGAACTATAACTTCCTTCCCCCACCTCTAATCTTCTTTCACCCCACCTTTCTTTTCAAAAAAAGAAAAAAAAAGAAAAACAAACTCCTACCTCTACCACCAGTAGTACCCCCTACCACCACCACCACCACTACTAGTAGTACCCCCTAACACCTCCACCACCAGTGGTACCCAGTACCACCATCACCACCACCACCACCAGTAGTACCACCTACCATCATCATCACCACCACCACCACCACCACCAGTAGTACCACCTACCATCACCACCACCACAACCACTACCACCACCACCAGTAGTACCCCTTACCACCTCCACCACCAGTAGTACCACCTACCATCACCACCATCACCACCGCCCTCCACCACCACCACCAGTGTGCCCCTACCACCTCCACCACCAGTAATACCACCTATCATCACCACCACCAGTTGTACCCACTACCACCACCACCACTAGTAGTACCCTACCACCTCCACCACCAGTAGTACCCACCTACCATTACCACCATCACCACCACCGCCCTCCACCACCACCACCAGTAGTACCCTCTACCACCCACCACCAGTATTACCACCACCACTAGTAGTACCCCCCACCTCCACCACCATCACCACCATCGCCCTCCACCACCACCACCACCACCACCAGTAGTACCCCCTACCACCACCACCACCACCACTACCACCACCGCCCTCCACCACCACCACCAGTGAGACCCCCACCAATACCACCAGTACTACCCCTACCACCACCACCACGAGTAGTACCACCACCACCACCACCACCCTCTACCACCAACACCACTAGTACCTACCACCTCCACCACCAGTAGTACCCCAACCACCTCCACCACCACCACCACCACCACCGCCGCCCTCCACCACCACCACCAGTAGTACCCCCACCACCTCCACCACCAGTAGTACCCCACCACCACCACCACCACCAGTGGTACCTCCTACCACCACCAGTGGTTCCCCACCACCACCACCCCTACCACCACCACCACCACCACTACCACCACCGCCCTCCACCACCAGTTGTACCCCCTACCAATACCACCTCCAGTAGTACCCCCTACCACCACCACCACCACCAGTAGTACCCACCACCACCACCACTAGTAGTGCCCCCTACCACCTCCACCACCACCACCACCACCGCCCCCCACCACGACCACCAGTTGTACCCCCTACCAATACCACCTCCAGTAGTACCCCCTACCACCACCACCACAACCAGTAGTACCTCCCACCGCCACCACCAATAGTTCCCCTACCACCTCCACCACCAGTAGTACCCCCTACCACCTCCACCACCAGTAGTACCCATTACACTGAAGTTCCACGGATATGGTATGATCTCCCGTCTCTACTGCTATCCAACGGCACTTCCATAGCTAACAAGTTTGACGAGCTGGCAACTACAGTCAGGTCAGCTGCCGCGAGCGTCGTTGCCATATGTGAGGCTTGGCAAATTGTGGCTGAAACGTGTCATATTGAGGGATATCAACTCTTTCATCACCTTCGTTCACATAGACGCGGAGGGGGCGTTGCCCTCTTCTGTCAAGATGATCTACGCCAGCAGATGTGGAAGCATTATGGGTACGTGTTGTGCCACGGGCCCAACCCGCGCCACACTGCTTCCATCATAATCTGTGTGGCATACCATCCGCCTCGCTCACCCACCAGAGACACTCTTATCAATCATCTCATTACCACCTCAGACCACCTCAGAGTTAGGTACCCATGTGCCAAGTTAGTATTATGCGGGGATTATAATGAAATTGACACCACTGATATCCAGGACCAGCTGTCACTATCACAAGTTGTGAACTTCCCCACACACGGTCAAAATACCCTTGACCTTATCTTAACTGACTTAGCGGACCAGTACCAACCACCTCAACCAATGCCTCCTATCGGGTGTAGTACACACTTATCAGTGCTCTGGTCCCCAGCTGCCACTCCCACTCAAGTACAGAGACCCTACATCAAGACCTACAGGCCGATTACTGACTCTGCAGTGCGCCTCTTCGGGCAGTGGATAGTTCACCATCCCTGGACTGAAATACTTAGCGTGGATGACGTGGAAACCAAATGGAAAAATTATACCAACACCACCACGGAAGCTCACCACCACTTCTTCCCCGAGAAGTCCGTCAGATCTCACCCAGCTGACTTGCCCTGGATCACACCTCGGATCAAAAGACTTATGCAACAGAGAGACAGAGCCTTTCATCTCAATGACCACATCCGCTACAGGTCCCTTGGCAACTGAGTCATCCGCGAAATACGCACTGCAAAGAAGTCCCACTACCCAACCAAATTACAACACCTGAAGCAGACCAACATCAGTCAATGGTATGGTAAGCTTAAAGAACTCTGTGGACTAAACAATAAGACACACCCCCTCCCCTTCCTTAGCCATCTCACTAATGTTGACGCAGCTGAGCAATCAAATAACCATTTCGCTACTATATGCCAGACGCTCCCCCGGCTTGACACAACCACTCTCCCTGCTTACCTACCAGCCCCCCTTCCCACTGACTTAGTAGAAGAATTTGAAGTAACAAAACGTCTGGACAAACTAAAATTAAAACGCTCTACCACCCCCATTGACTTACCAATGAAACTCTTCAAGGAGTTCTCCCCGGAACTTGCAAAACCCCTATGCTCCATCATCAATGCTTCTCTCAGTCAAGCCAGATGCCCAGCTGACTGGAAGACCTCTTATGTATCACCAGTGCCCAAGTCAACCAGCACATAATCATTAAATCAGCTACGACCTATTGCAAACACCCCAATACCCAGCCTAATCTGTGAAAGTTTTGTGTTCGACTGGGCTTATGCTGGTATTGCAGGAGTCGTAGACCCTCAGCAATTTGGCAATATGAAAACTTCCTCCACCACTCACTGTCTTGTCAGCTTTCTCGATTACATATACCGCCATCTCGAGAAACGAAAAACGTCTGTAGCTGTCGCCTTCATTGATTTCACTAAAGCATTCGACCTAGTCGACCACAATATAATCATCAACAAAGCTATTGACCTCGGGCTTCGGAGAAGTCTTTTACCATGGCTTATAGACTTCCTCAGTGACCGACGCCAAGCTGTACGCTTCCGAGGGGCTGTCTCCACCTTTCAGTCACTCACCTGTGGCGTCCCCCAAGGCACCAAAATGGGACCACTCTGCTTCCTTATGCTTATCAATGATGCCCGAAGAGAAACCCCTGCTCGCTGGAAATATGTCGACGACTCCACCATTGGGATCAGCGTCAACAATTCTGCTCCCGACTATACCGCCCTTCAGGATTTATTGAACAGTCTCCAAAACTGGGCCACCAACAACCACGTCACCATCAACCATACCAAGACCATAGTTATGCACATCAACCTCTCCTCCGACATTGTCCCACCCCCTTCCTTTAATTTAGGTCCGAACACACTCCAGGTTGTAAATTCCACGAAGCTCCACGGCGTCACCATAGACAACAAACTTAATTGGAAACCACACGTCAGTGAAGTTGTCAAATCCTCCAGTTTCCGTCTCCACCTCCTCCGCCGACTCAAGTCCCTCGGAATTCCTGCACCCGAGCTCCTCAGTGTTTACTCAACATTCATACTTCCCAAGCTCACCTATGCCTCCCCTACCTGGTCTTCCTCCCTAATGCCACACAACGTAAACACCTAGAAAAAGTGCAAAAGAGGGCATGCAAGATTATTCTCTCCCCTTCCTACTCCACATATCAAGAAGCGCTCAACACACTGACCCTTTCGACTCTCACTGACCATCACCACGACCTCATCTGCAAATTTGGTAAGAAGCTTCTGCACCATCCTCGACACTGGCTCCTACTACCACCTGAGATCCCTAGCCCGAGAATTGCTGTTCGACACCACAACCGCATCCAGCCCATACGTGCACGAACTGATCGCTATAAGAACAGCCCAGTCCCAACCATTGTAAAAATTATCAATAACTTGTAATAAACCAGTGAATTCACTCCCAGTTAATCTTACTTTTTGCACTGTCACTATGTTGAAATGCCCTGTTGTTTGAGCTTCTCCCCAGTTAGTTATTATATATCATATTTGTATCACTTATATTAATTGTATATTACTTGTATATCGGGTGGGGTTCCCCAGGGGTCAGTACTGGGCCCACTCTTGTTCATAAGCTACATAAACGATCTAGATACTGGGATCAGCAGTGACATAAGCAAGTTTGCAGATGACACCAAAATAGGGCGGCAGATTAATTCAGGGCAGGATGCAAATGCACTACAAGAGGATTTAAATAAACTGCAGGAGTGGTCAGGAAAATGGCAAATGAAATTCAACACCAGCAAGTGCAGCGTACTTGTCAATGTATATAGAGTTAATAGCATTAACCTAGAGAAGTCGACTTGTGAAAGAGACTTATGGGTACTTGTAAGCCCGGACCTACGGCCTAGAATACAGTGCGTTAATGTTCGAAATAAGGCAAACAGAGTATTATTTTTTTTATATACAGTAGAAGTGTAAGTAATAAGAGTGCAGAGGTCTTATTGCAGCTATATCTTGCGCTAGTCAGGCTGCACCTCGATTATGCGGTTCAGTTCTGGTGCCCCTATTATAGAATGGATGTAATTTCACTAGAGTCGGTGCAGCGAAGAATGACGAAAATGATTCCGGGACTTAGAAACCTTCCATATAAAGATAGATTAAAGAAACTAAACTTGCATTCCCTAGAAAAACGAAGAGTGCGGGGAGATATGATAGAAGTATTTAAGTGGGAGAAAGGAATCAATAGAGGAGATATAGATAAAAGTTCTTATAATATCCGAGCAGGATAGGACTCATAGCAACGGATTTAAGTTGGATAAATTTGTGTTTAGTAGGGAGAGAGGAAGGAACTGGTTCACAAATTGGGTGGTGGACGAGTGAAACATATTTAGCAACTTTGTAGTAAGTGCTGGAACGCTGGAAAGTTTTAAAAGGAGGCTAGATAGATTCATGGATGATAGAGAGTGGTAGTAACTCTAGACATGAGCTGTCATGCACAGACTAACCGGCCTATTTCAGACTCCTTATTGTCTTATGTTCTTTATGTTCTTATCACCACCTCCAGCACCAGTAGTAGCCCCTCCTACCACCACCACCACCACCACCACCACCACCACCACCAGTAGTGCCCCCTACTGTAATCAGTATAATTTACATAGATGTATAATTATGAACATTCATTATTCAGTGACCTGTAGAGGGTAAAGGGTGTTCATAGGTTATAGCTGTATTAAACATCCCGCGGATGTTTTGTCTAGCTCGAGTGTCGCAGTATGATTTGCAACTCTCTCTCTCTCTCTCAGTAGTAGGTATTTCCTTAAACACTGAATAGGTTGCTCATTGGTGGTAGATGGATACTATGCTTCACACTTGCAATGCGCAAAGTATGTTAGATAGTTAGTTAAGAAATTTATAGATAATGGCACCACCAGTTAAGAGTGATCCATGGGTCAAAGGGATCATTTACCAGCCGGTTGTTTATACACGTTATGTAAACACAGCTGACTGTAGTTTTGCTTGACATTCCAAGGAGATGACTGCTTCCTCCTTCAAGAACCTTCTAAAAGCTTGACTCATAGATCGCTCTGATGGCGAGTGCAGGAATTACTATCTACGGGCTTGACCTAACACAAGAGCCTGTCTCAGTACAAGCGCAACTCACACCAAGAACACTGCCAAAATAGATCACGGGGCCAGTCTAATTAACTGTACAGTATTTAGACTTGTAAATATCACTCTGTACATATACACCAGTTTTGACTCTGATTATCCCCCTTATTGTGGAAGAAGTGACCGCTCTGTTGGGCATCCTACCGATATCAACGGGACTCTAAATAACTACAAGCAAATTAATATTTAGGGAGAGTGTATATTGACAAGTCTCACTCCTCACAGGCCGACAAGCCAAAGGACTACACTACCACCACCACCACCACCACCAGTAGTACATCCTATCACCACCACCAGTAGTACCCCCTACCACCCCCACCACCAGTGGTACCACCACCATCACGACCACCATCACGACTACCACCGCCACCGCCGTCGCCGCCATCACCACCTCCACCACCAGCAGTACACCCTACCACCACCACCACCAGTAGTACCCCGTACCACCACCGCCACCAGAAGTGCCCCCTCCCACCACCACCACCTGCAACACCACCACCGCTGCCGCCGCCATCACCACCACCACCACCAGTAGTACCTCCCCCAATAACCATTCCTTCGCCACCCTTTTATTACCTTAATATTAAATATCCTAATACATAAGTAGCTATCCTAACTGTGTTGAGGTAGTTGAGCCGCAGATATCTGCAGCAGTCAGTGACTGTAGACTCATAGTCAATATCTACAACTGTTGTCGGCTTTGGGGCAGATGCTCTCGTTCCCCTGAGGCAGAGCAAAGTGGACCGAAGGAGAGAGAAGGACAGTCAACATCTCATCCAGGCTGTAACATAACTTCTGGGCTGCTGCTTCTGTCGGATATCACCTCCGCGAATCTGGCAAAGAATCATCTTGCATTTGGTCCCATCCCACCAGAGGTTGTGAACACTAGAGGAGTGAAGGTGCCTTGATCAACGTTCTGAATTCTCTCCCCGTATGCCCTTATCTTATCGTTCTCGTTCCTCCTGTGTGCAGCATCGACAGCTAAGTTACGGTGACATGCGGCCATGGGATAAAAAATCCTAATGTCGAAGAAGGCTCGCTGTCCCCGCGTCCAGAATCCCCGAGCACTGACGTCAACACGGGCTTCGTGCGCATCATTTAGTTCCAGAGATGCTTGACTCCATGGGTGAATGCCGCAAAACCCGTATGTGGCTCTGTGTTAGCAATCTCAGACAGAGCTTGGATTTCCTCAACCCACTCATTCACCTAAGCCGTTACGTACTCGTTCTTGAAGTCAGTCGTGCCGATTACAGTGCGTAGGTGTCTTTGGCCTTCCTTTGTTATTTTGACCTCACTTCCGCTAAACACCTCCATTGCCCGTTCATAATGTTCTGGCTTCACAATGAGGAAGGACTTCCTGGAGTTTGGGTGGTACCCTATTTGTGGGCTTTGCGATGTTACCAGATAATACCACTTTTTGATGTCCTCCACTTTTCCTGCTCCTGTAAGGTCATCAGCGTATGCCACTTGTTTGACCTCAGTTGTTTCAAATTTTATTGTGTGTTGGAGCACAGATAGGCCTATTGCGTACATTGCCACCACCAAAAGTATTACCTCCTATCACCCCACCAGTAGTACCCCTACCACCACCACCACCACCACCACCAGCACTATCCCCCTACCACCAGCAGTACCCCCCTACCACCACCACAAGTAGTGCCTCCTATCACCCCACCCGAAGTACCCCCTACCATCACCACCACCACCACCAGTAGTACCTCCCAACCACCACCACAAGTAGTACCTCCTATCACCACCACCAGTAGTACCACCACCTACCATCACCACCACCACCAGTAGTACCACCACCAATAGTACCACAACCTACCATCACCACCACCACCAGTAGTACCCCCTACCACCACCTCCACCAATAAACACAATCAGAGGTAAAAACAGTAGACACGTCTCCCATCCAAACCCGCTGCAAAAGTCGAATGAGCTAATAACAAAGTGGGCTCATGTCTCTAGCTATGACATGTTACCAACTAGGACTCGGGGACTCCTTGATGCGAAGTCCGTTGAGAGAAGTAATGTTATTAACTTTATGCTGGGCATACAGCACGATGAGTGTGATGTTCCATATACTGAGTGGGAGCTTGACGCCGCCCTCGCCAGGGGTAGGTCTACTTCCCCTGGAGAGGACGGAGTTACCTACGACATCGTTAAACTACTAAGGCGTGTGCCGGGCAATCCATTATTGGTATTGCACAATATGAGTCATGCCGAGGGCCAACTACCCACATCATGGACCAGCAGTATTGTTGTACCAATACCAAAACCAGGACAGCCTGAGGCTTTTCGCCCCATATAACTAACCAGCTGCCTGTGTAAAACCTTGGAGAGGATGGTTCTTGGCAGACTCTTATATAGAATCAGAGAACACATGTCTCCTAACATAAATGGCTTCACCCATGGTAAAAGTGTACATAATTGCATCACCACATTCCTAACTGTGCAATGTGCATGGTGATGAAAGGCACAGATACACCATATTTCTTGATCTAAAACCTGCATTTGATATTGCCAATAGACAGCTGATATTGTACGAACTAGCCAAAATGGATATAGGAGGTAGGCTGTTATACTGGATAAGTGGTTACCTAACCAACAAAAGGCCTGCTGCACTGTTTTAGGGTTACAAATGTGAAGTCAAAGATATGCAACTTGGTACCCCTTAAGGTGGAGTACTTAGCCCCATTTTGTTCAATGTTCTTATGAATGCATTATTAAATTTAATACCAGACTACCCCAGCAATATCACTGTCAGGGCTGTAACGAGCAGGATGGTTGCCCGCCGCTCGTTTGCTTGTTCTCGTCCCCCACTTGGGGAGGGTAGACGGAGGTGAGAAGGTCCCTCCTGCCTCGTGACACATCAGACACTACCCAGCCGACAACACAGCTGCACTTCCCCGCTGTTCGTTCAAATTCTGGTTGTGTTCTCATCTGAGGTCCTGGACTTGTGGGCTGATTCCCCAGACCTTCACTATTTAGCTGTCAATATCCGGACACCTGCTCCAGCTACTACCGCTGCTGCCACGTCATCGCCACTTCTTCCACGCCCTCTCCACCGTCCGTGCCCTGGCGACTCTCCTGTGTAGCAAGACATCGCCCGCCGGCGCCAAGTGAGGAAGCTGCCTTAACCTTCCCCCTGAGAGAGGACCACTGCTTTACGGAACCATCCACCGGGCAAGCGCAGTAGGAAATATTTCTGTTCAATGTTTGATTCTCGTAATTGGTTGACTCCATTTAATTGTTGACCCAATTAATTTTTTGACTCCCGTTAATTGTTTGACTCCCGTTAATTGTTTGACTCCCTTTATTGTTGACTCCATTAATTGTTTGACTCCCGTTAATTGTTTGACTTTCTTAATTGTTGACTCCATTAATTATTTGTGTCTCGTAATTGTTTGATTCTCTTAATTGTTTGACTCCTTTAATCGTTTGACTCCCGTAATTGTTATTTGATATTTGTGTGAGTGGTGTCAGAGTTTTGTGATATTTTCATAGTGAAGAGATGTCAATCTCGAACGGTTGTTTGTTATCCCTCAGAAAACCATGGTTCTTGACTTTCATTATATAATATCCTGATTAGACTGGCAAGGGATTCATATCCCTAAGTCCCAGGCCTTTAGAATCACAATCACCTATGCAGATGATATTCTTATACATACTAAAACTCATCGTGAAATGCAAACCACCCTGAACCATGTATACGCAGCCTGTGAGAACCTCGGTCTTATTATCTTCACTGAGAAAACTAAGGTAACCGCAAACGCGGCTCCGTCAAGTTCAAGATAGGTAACAACACTATTGACTATGTTTCTTCTTTTAAATATCTTGGTGTCTCCGTCCCTTGTACCCTACCTGCCATACAACAGCTAACCCGCCAATGTACTGACAGACTGAGACCTCTTAGAAGTGTAATGGGGTACAGCCCACATTATGGTGCTAATATTAGAATTGTTACAACAATGTACCTAGGCTATATAAGATCTCTGATAGATTACCACGCACCAGCCCTGGTCCTTCGCAACACGAAAGGCGTTGATAAGCTCGAGAAAGTGCAAAATAAAGCCCTCAGAATTTTCCTAGGATGTTCCATGAGCACTAAAGTACTTAATATGAGGAAAGAACTAGGTATACCCAATGTCAAAGATAGAATAATTGAAGTCAACCTTATGATAGCCCTGAGGCTTCTGTATGGTGAGCCTGATAATATTGTTTCCTTAAAATTGCTAGAATGTAAGAGCCATGGGACTGGTGAATCTAACTGGATCCAAACTACAGCTACACATTTGAAGATGTTTGGACTAGACCATCTGTACAAAGTTGAGACACAACAGAGCTTCCTGCCACCCTTGCGGACAGTTCCCTTCGATATCACAATACCGACATATTTATTATACAAAGTATTTATCTCCAACGCACAGACTGATGATAATATCACACAGACCATCTATACTGATGGATCTCTTAACACCGCCTGTGGGAGGGCTAGAAGTGCTATTGTTGTGACTCAACCTGATGGAGATATAATTGAGAAAGGAGTTAGAATTAACAACTGGGCATCAACTCTACAAACTGAATTAGTTGTCATACTCGCAGCTATTAAATTCATTGAAACCACTGCCACTGACAGTCTCATCATCACTGACTCTCTATCCTCACTACTTGCCCTTGACACCCTCAACTCACGTTGTCACGCGCTTTTCTCTGAAGCCAGACACAAATATGTGTACCTTGTTGACCCGGGTGTCAAGGTCAAACGGTTGTGGATCCCCTCTCACATAGGCCTCATAAAACATGACAGAGTTGATGCCCTCGCCAAACTCGCGTCTAAAATAACCCTTAAAACTGTAATTAGGAAAGAACTTATTGATGAATTTGACGCTAAGTAGACAAGTGCAAACGGGCACTAGTCGATCCATAGTTTACCATGATGAGATGTGAAGTGAAACATGTATATGGAACAAGTAACAAGATCACTAGAGTACAAGATGATGTAACCGCTAGATTAAGGTTAAGATATAAGTACCTCTGGCAGTATGTTCCTCAAGCAGATGTAAACATGACTAAATGTAAAGTGTGTAGCCAGACATATGGCCACACACTTGAACACTACGTCCAAGCACACTGTGTGTGAAATAGCACAACATTTCATCTCTAATGATAAAATAGCCGACATATTAAAGTTGTATCCACTTTTTTGCACTTAGTAAGTATATCAGTTCTCACGTAGAGAACCAAATACACGATGTGCTTGAATGCTTCTCACGCGAATGTGAATAACAAAGTGTGCGGCCAGACATACTGCCTCACACGCCTGTACTCACCCATTTGTGAATACGTTACCCTTTATGTATAAAACCAAACAAATAATATAATTGAAAAACTGCGTAACATTCAGTGCCATAATATCCTGACCACGGGGGTTAATTATTATAACCCGATGTAGACTCTACTCTGTAATCCTTTTGTGCTACCGCTCTCCGGATGAATGTGGGGTGCACAATAAACTAGCCGCTGTAAGCGGCAAAATCAAACACCAGTAGTACCCCCTTACCACCACCACCACCACCAATAGAACCCCCCCTACCACCACCACAAGTAGTACCTCCTATCACCCCACCAGTAGTACATAACATAAGAACATAAGAAAATAAGGAGTCTGCAATAGGCCGGTTGGCCTTTGCATGGCAGCTCCTGTCGATAGTTACTACCACTCTCTATCATCCATGAATCTATCTAGCCTCCTTTTGAAACTCTCCAGCACTTACTACAAAGTTGCTAAGCTTGTAACACTCGTCCACCACCCTATTTGTGAACCAGTTCCTTCCCATCTCCCTCCCAAACCTATCACCACTACCACCAGTAGTACCACAACCACCACCACCAATAGTAACACATTCCACCACCACCGCCAGTAGTACCTCTTACCACCACCACCAGCAGTACCCCCTACCACCACCACAACCACCAATAGTACCTCTTTTTTTCTTTTTTTACTGTGGCCTCCAGCCTCCCCCAATAGCCACACCTTTGCCGCCATTTAATACCTTAATATTAAATATCCTAACTCATGAGTAGCTATCCTGGCTGTGTTGAATTAGTTGAGCCGCAGGTCTATGTGGCATTCAGTGACTGTAGCCTCATAGACAATATCTGAAGCTGTTGTCGGCTTTGAAGCCGAAGCTCTCGTTCCCCTGAGGCAGAGCAAAGCCGACCGAAGGAGAGAGAAGGTCAGTCGACATCTCATCCAGGCTGTAACATAACTTCTGGGCTGCTGCTTCTGTTCGGAGATCACCTCCGCGAGTCTGGCGTAGAAACATCTTGCACTTGGTCCCATCCCATCAGAGGTTGTGAACACCAGATGAGTGAAGCTGCCCTGATCAACGTTCTGAATTCTCTCCCCGTATACCCTTATCTTGTCGTTCTCGTTCCTCCTGTGTGCAACATCGAGAGCAAAGTTCTGGTGACATGCGGTCATGGGATCAAAGATCCTGATGTCGAAGTAGGCTAGCTGTCCCCGCATCCAGAATCCTCGAGCACTGACGTCAACACGGGCTTCGTTGCATGTGTTTGAAGTCCTATGTTGGAACATCTCACCGTCCAATGGAAGGAGGGTCGGTTCTACCCTGACATCACGGCAGATTTCCTTCAACATATTTGTTGTGAGATCCCTTACTTCGTCATACCTCATGCATATGAAGCCCCCTTTCTTGCACACCATGGCGTGATCGGCGTCATAGAAAGAGCCACACACGCATCGGGAGGGCAATCCTTCCATTGGCCTACCGTACCTTAGAGCATTGGCATCTGTAAATTCTTGTTTATTGAGGCTGAAACCATTTGCCCTTATCGGTAATGTAGTTAACCAGTTAGAGGCGCCCACCTCCTGCACTATAGCGCCTTTTTTTATCAAATTCTCTGGCACTTGCAACCACAGTTGCTGCAACTTATCCCTTTGGCTGTGTTGTCGTTCTGTCGTAATGGACTTTCGAATCTTGTTTACTTTGCTGGTATCCACCTCCCCTATTGCGATCTGAGCTATTATGTGGTCCGTAAGGGCTGCCGTGAGCTTAACTGAGTTTTGATGTTCGGTGACAGCAATCTCCTCTGCATTGGTCAATCCCAAACCTCCCAGTCCCGGTGGTAGTGCAAGGAGTGTTCTTTCTGCTGGGGTTAAGTGAGGGTGTTTCACTAATTTGCCAATGAAATTGACTCTGATAGCTTCTTCCAGACGGTGGAGGAGGGGACCAATATCAGGGATAGTGCGCATGAGGTAGTTCCAACGATGCTTGACTCAATGAGTGAATGCCGCAAAAGCAGCATGTGGCTCTGTGTTAGCAATCTCCGACAGAGCTTGGATTTCCCTAGCCCACTCATTCACCTTTCCCGTTACGTCAGTCGTGCCAATTACTACGCCAAACACCTCCATTGCCCGTTCATAATGTTCTGGCTTCACAATGAGGAATGACTTGCTGAAGTTTGGGTGGTACCCTATTTGTGGGCCTCGCGATGTTACTAAGTCCCACCACTTTTTGATGTCCACTTTTCCTGCTCCTGTAAGGTCATCAGCGTAAGCCACTTATTTGACCTCAGTTGTTTCAAATTTTTTTCTGTGTACGAGCACAAATAGGCCTATTGCGTACATTGCCACCTCTTAGAGCCTTGTTGTTTACTATATAGAGGTCTGATGGATTCCTATAGGAGTTTTCAACATATATTGCAAAGCTAGGACACTTGATCTTGATGTTGTGCAGTGCGGCCTTGCGGTTAAGTATGTTGAATGAGTTTGAAGCGTCCACCAGTAGAACGGCCTCACATTAACGCTGCTCAAATACCGATCTCATGGCATGAATGGAGGCTTCCCCTCCAGCCTGGTGGCCAGCACACACTTGCAGGTTCCCTGCCGCTGCCCTGAGATCATCCTTTACCACATCCATTATGCATTTTCCGATGATCCGCCTAAGCACTTCCCCCACCCTTTTGGCCTGCATCCTGGATTCTTATCCAGGGGAATGAGGCGCAGGCCGTCAGAGCATGGAGGTGATGGCAGCAAGAGGATGCCAGCTTTCTTGCAAGGACGGCAATGGCAGTGCAGAGATCACTTGCTACGGGGCCAAACTTGGTAGTGCTGAGGATGACTCTCCAACCACTTGCATCCAGACCTGTAGGGCCTGCTCCTCCTCGAGTCTTCAGTGCCTTTTTCCACTCCATCCCTCCTTTTATTTTCTCGAACAGTACAGCATTTGGTTGGATATAATCACCCCTACCACCACTACCATCAACACCACCACCACCAATAGTACCACCTACCATCATCACCACCACGACCACCAATATAATCTCCTACCACCACCAGTAGTAACTCTTACCACCACCCCTACCACCAGTAATACCTCCTACCAACACCACCACCAGTAGTACCTTCTACCACCACCACCAACATAAGTACTTTCTACTACCACCAGTAGTACTTTCTACCACCACCAGTAGTACTTTCTACCAGCACCACCACCAGTAGTACTTTTTATCAGCACCACCACCAGCAGTACCTTCTACCACCACCACTACCACCAGTAGTACCTTCTACCACCACCACTACCACCAGTTGTACCTTCTACCACCACCACCACCACCACCAGTAGTACTTTCTACCACCACCACAACCACCACCACCAACCTTCTAACAGCGCCACCACCAGTAGTACTTTCTACCACCACCACCACCACCTTCTACCACCACTACCACCAGTAATACCTTTTACCACCACCATCACCACCAGTAATACCTTGTACCACCACCACTACCACCAGTAGTACTTTCTACCACCACCACCACCACCAATAGTACCTTCCACCACCACCAGTAATACCTTGTACCACCACCACCACCAGTAGTACTTTCTACCACCACCACCACCACCAGTAGTACTTTCTACCACCACCACCACCAGTAATACCTTCTAACAGCGCCACCACCAGTAGTACTTTCTACCACCACCACCACCACCACCAGTAGTACTTTCTTCCACCACCAGTAGGGTGTGACCGTTGCCCTCCAAAAAAAAAAATGGTCCTACAATGCTGTTCAAAGTTTTAGTGTTGTGAATTAATCTAGGAAACACCCCTGTAAAGTTTCTTGGAGATCGGTGCATTTTTGAGCTAGGACCGTCGGCTTTACAAAATAACAAGGAATATTATTATATAATGAACAAATTTAGTGGAATTTCTTTTATTAGACTTATAACATATACTAACACCAAGCAAATGATCGATCATATCAATCTTAATACCCCTAAAACAATATTATAGATTAGTACGAAATACAATAATCCCAATAATTGCATTTCTAGGTTCAAGACCCATTTCTCTCAACTGGCGTACAATGAAAAAAATAAATACTACTACCCCGCAATGCCTGGAGTGTTTGAGGAGCGCCAGCAGGAGATGGCTGACTTCTTCCGTGAATCTCTAGCCCAACCATTTACACGTGGCGACTACAGGGAGCTGGTAGAGCTTTGTCTGCTGCTTGTAACTAAAGGATCCGAGCCAGTGAACTTCACGATGGTCTACCCCGGCGCACTTCACAAAGCAAGGTGGATGGCTAAACTGCTCTATACCCTCAAGATTGTTCTCTTGTCAGTCCAGATCAAAGAGCAGTTTCCCAAAGCCGAGGTTGTGATTAAAAGTCAAATCAGCAAGTTAGAACGGTTTGCTGTGTTCACAGTCGCTGTTTATGTCCCATGGTGGATTGTTTGCCCCGTTCCAGCAAGTGCGCCACTGAATGACTTGAATTTGGTCGAAACCTTGGCTGAATTTGCCCCATATGACGCCACAATAGTTGACAAAGGACGTGTGGCACTCAGTAGACACACTTGGTACCTAACTGAGGAGTTAGCCCCACTGGCTTTGTTCTCGTCCCATGTACAAGAAAGGACAAAAGAGGAGATGAGGAAGGCTCTTCTTTGCCATGAAGGCACTGAAGTTACTAAGAGAGTGGGGCTCAATCATGGGGGCTATGGTAAGCCATATCTTCCCCCTGTCCCAGAAAGTGGCACTGCCTTGGTGGACCTAATTGGGCCTGACTCAAGCCGGTTCTTCACCATTTTAGGCATGCCCTATCAGTTTCTCCACAGTCCAGCCATGACTTTCTTAATGTTGCCAGGGATGAGGAGCGCTTTCAAGAAGTCCTTTAAGTAGTTGAAGATGACAGACTCCGCGTTCCTAATCAGCGCAAACGATCATCTGTTTCTGAACAGAAATCATGGTTTCTTGCTCTAGAGAAATAATACCTTGTGAATATATGATAAAGCCCATTAATGTACCATGAGAGAATAAGAATGATTAACTTTTTTGTGTTAGTAATAACAGCTTTTAATTAAGACAGGCAAATGATTTGTGTTAATATCCCTTATGATGGTTGTGTAATCTCATATATAGGCGCGTATGCCGTATAAGCAAAATCGCTAGTTTTCAAATTGCTGGTGCTCACTCAAATATGCATGAATCTTCAAAAAATTGCACGTGGGTATTTTTTATGTCACTATGCAACACCAAAATTTTGAACAGCATTGTAAGACAAAGTTGGGGCAACTGCCACACCCTAACCACCAGTAGTACTTTCTACCAGCACCACCACCAGTAGTACAATCTACTACCACCACCACCAGTAGTACCTTCTACCACCACCACCACCACCACCAGTAATACCTTCTACCAGCACCACCACCAGTGGCAGTAATCTCTACCACCACCTCCACCACCAACAGCAGGCACTTACCACCACCACCACCTCAGTAGTGTGCCTCTACCACCACCAATAGTACCGTTCACCACCAGAAGACCCTCACCAGTAGCAATTCCCCTGCTCACCTCACCACCACCACCACAGGCAATCTCCCTACCTCACCACCACCTCAACACCAGTAGCACCCCACCACCACCACCACCAGTAGCACCCACTCACCACCACCACTGCAGTGCACCATCACCACCACCACCAGTAGTACCCACCACCACCACCTCCCACCTCACCAGTAGTACCCACCACCACCACCTCACCACCACCAGTAGGTGCACCCCTACCACTCACCACCAGTAGTACCCACTACCACCACCTCCCACCACCACACTAGTAGCATCCCCACCACCACCACCACCACCAGTAGGCACTCTACCACCACCACCACCAGTGCACCCACCACCACCACAGTAGTACCCCCACCACCACCTCCACCAACACCACCACCAGTAGTACTCTACCACCTCCCCACCACCAGTAGCACCCCTACCACCACCACTACCAGTAGTACCCCACCACCACCACCACCACCAGTAGTGTGCCTCACCACCTCCCACCACCAGTAAGTAGCACCCACCTCACCACCTCACCTCCTCACCACCACCACCAGTAGTACTCCCCCACCACCTCCACCCCACCAGTTTTTTTTTTTTTTCACGTGGCCTCCAGCCTCCCCCAATAGCCACACCTTCGCCACCATTTATTTACCTTAATATTAAATATCCTAATACATAAGAAGCTATCCTATCTGTGTTAAATTAGTTGAGCCGCAGATCTATGCGGCATTCAGTGACTGTAGCCTCATAGTCAATATCTGCAGCAGTTGTCGGAGTAGGGGCAGAAGCTCTCGTTCCCCTGAGGCAGAGCAAAGCCGACCGAAGGAGAGAGAAGGACAGTCGACATCTCATCCAGGCTGTAACATAACTTCTGGGCTGCTGCTTCTGTTCGGAGATCAGCTCCGCGAGTCTGGCGTAGAAACATCTTGCACTTGGGCCCATCCCACCCGAGGTTGTGAACACTAGAGGAGTGAAGCTGCCTTGATCAACATTTTGTATTCTCTCCCCGTATGCCCTTCTCTTGTCGTTCTCGTTCCTCCTATGCGCAGCATCGAGAGCTAGGTTACGGTGACAAACGGCCATGGGATCAAAAATCCTGATGTCGAAGAAAGCTCGCTGTCCCCGCGTCCAGAATCCTCGAGCACTGACGTCCACACGGGCTTCGTTAGAAGTGTTTGAAGTCCTATGTTGGAAGATCTCGCCATCCAGTGGAAGGAGGGTCGGTTCTACCATGACGTCCCGGCAGATTTCCTTCAACATATTTGCTGTGAGATCCCTTACCTCGTCATGCCTCATGCATATGAAGCCCCCCTTCTTGCAGACCATGGCGTGATCGCCATCATAGGGAGAGCCACACACGCATTGGGAGGGCAAACCGTCTACTGGCCAACCGTACCTTAGAGCAATGGCATCTGTAAATTCTTGTTTGTTAAGGCTGAAACCATTTGCCCTTATCGGTAACGTAGTTAACCAGTTCGAGGCGCCCACCTCCTGCGCTATAGCAACTTTTTTTGTCAAATTTTCTGGAACCAGCAGCAATAGTTGCTGCAACATGTCATTTTGGCAGTGCTGCCGATCTGTTGTAATGGACCTACGGATCTTATTAACTTCGCTGGTGTCCACTTCCCCTGTTGCATTCTGGGCTATTATGTGGTCAGTGAGGGCTGCCGTGAGCTTAAGTGAATTTTGATGTTCAGAGTCAGCAATCTCCTCTGGATTAGTTAGTCCCATCCCTCCCAGTCTTGGTGGAAGTGCAAGAAGTGTTCTTTCTGCTCGGGTTAAGTCAGGGTGTTTCACTAGTTTGGGAATGAACTTGACACTGATTGCTTCTTCCAAAGGGTGGAGGAGGGGTCCGATCTCAGGGATGGTACGCATCAGGTAGTTCCAACGATGCTTGACTCCATGGGTGAATGCTGCAAAGGCCGCATGTGGCTCTGTGTTAGCGATCTCCGATAGAGCTTGGATTTCGCTAACCCACTCATTCACCTTTCCCGATACGTACTGAGTCTTGAAGTCCGTAGTGCCAATCACTGCGCCTAGATGTCTTTGGCCGTCCTTAGTTATTTTGACCTCACTTTCGCCGAAAACCTCCAAAGCCCGATCATAATGATCTGGCTTCACGATGAGGAAGGATTTGCTGGCGTTTGGGTGGTACCCTATTTGTGGACCTTGCGATGTTACCAGGTCCCACCACTTTTTGATGTCCTCCACTTTTCCTGCTCCTGTGAGGTCATCAGCATATGCCACTTGTTTGACCCCAGTTGTTTCAAACTTTATTTCTTGTTGGAGCACTGATAGGCCTATTGCATACATTGCCATTGCAACAGGGTCCCCCTGTGTTGTTCCCTCAGTCGACTGTAGGATGGTATCACCTCGTAGAGCCTTGTTGTTTACTATGTAGAGGTCTGATGGATTCCTATACGAATTTTCAACATACATCGCAAAGCTAGGACACTTGATCTTGATGTTGTGCAGTGCAGCCTTGCGGTTAAGTATGTTGAATGCGTTTGAAGCATCCACCAGGAGAACGGCCTCACAATCACGCTGCTCGAATATCAATCTCATGGCGTGAATGGCCGCCTCCCCACCAGCCTGGTGGCCAGCACACACTTGTAGGTTCCCTGCTGCTGCCCTGACATCGTCCTTTACCACCTCCATTATGCACTTTCCGATAATCCGCCTCAGCACTTCCCCCACCCCTATAGGTCTACATCCTGGTTTCTTTTCCAGAGGAATAAGGCGGCAGGCCGTCAGGGCCTGGAGATGATGGCAGCAAGAGGATGCAAGCTTTCTTGCAAGGGCGGCAATGGCAGTGCAGAGATCGCTTGCTACAGGGCCAAACTTGTTAGTGCTGAGGATGACTCTCCAACCGTTTGCATCCAGACCTGAAGGGCCGGCTCCTCCACGAGTCTTCAGTGCCTTTTTCCACACCATCCCTCCTTTTATTTTCTCGAACAGTACCACCTTCAGTAGTACCCCCTACCACCTCCACCACCAGTAGTACCACCTCCACTATCAGTAGTACCCACTACCACCACCACCACCACCAGTAGTACCCACTACCACCACCACCACCAGTAGTACTTTCTCCCAGCACCACCACCAGTAGTACCTCCTACAACCATCACCACTAGTAACACCTCCTACCACCATCTACCACAATATTCCACAATCTGAGAAAGGCAGTGGCTGCTCGTCGCTAATTACAAAACTTGTGGCCATAAAAGGTGTGTTAACTGCTAGGTCATAACACATGATCCTCTCTCTCTCTCTCTCTCTCTCTCTCTCTCTCTCTCTCTCTCTACTGATCTTATTCGTTTGGTTACCTTTCAATTAAAAATATTATTTACTAAAACTTAATTACATATTTAGAACCTTTTTAATTGTTTGAGTTTGATTGTTTTATTCATATTTGTTTGTTTGTTTTTTTGCTGGAAGTAATTTGTTTGAATATACTGGGTTTTTTCAACAAAAGTTTAGTTGTTTTTCAATTGGTTAGATTTGATTAAATTGTCTTAGGTTAGTTTAGGTTACAGTCCCTTATTTGCTAATTTACATAATTTAGTGTATTTAGTTAATTCAATCATATTTACTAAATTAGGTAATTAATAATATTTACATATTACACTGTTATTTAATTACTAATAAAATCAATTCACTTAATTGACCTCATTTACTTAGATCACATAATTTGCTAAAAAATGAATTTAATTTAATTACTTAAATTTATTTATTAAATATTCAGAATTAACTGAAGCTACTTAATCCCCTTACACTCTACTGTTCACCAGAATTAGATTGATCTAATAATAGCTTCAAAAAGTAATTATCTTGCTTAATGAAAGTAGTTATTTGCTATACCTGGAACTAATTGTCGGCTTATATAAACTGCATAGTTATGGTCCTGTGAACAAGCGTGGACATAAAGGAACCCCCAGCTGTGGTCATTCTACACTCGCGGTCGCCATGATTTTGACCTTCCGTTTATACCCTGGCGGTTAACCTACGATTATGAACAACTTGCTACTTTGGCTCAGATTGTTATCTAAAAATTATGCCAAGTTTCATAGAAATTGACTCGTCGGTTTATGGTATATTATATCCCAGAAATAATTCGCCATCGCCTATGATTTATATATATATATATAAATATATATATATATGTACAATCAACACCTCAACCCGCCAAGATTCGAACCCACGGCCCACGAGCCATGACTGTGACCGGGGAACGCTAACCGCTGGACCACCAGGATACTAAAAGCAGTCCTAGCGGGTTGAGGTGTTGATTGTATGTAGAAGTCCGCGTGTTTATTGGGCTAATGAAATATATATGGATCCCCTTGTTTCGAAGCTGGATTTGGTAAAACATTACTCTGACCACCTACGTGATACGGGTAGTCCCCATTAGAGGTTCACGGCGTCATAAGCTCGTTGAACAGGCTTTGTGTGAAATATAACAGTCTCTTACTGCTTTCAGCATCCTGGTGGTCCAGTGGTTAGCATTCCCTGGTCACAGTCATGGGCTCGTGGGCCGTGGGTCTGAATCCTGGCAGGTTGAGGTGTTGATTGTATGTAGAAGTCCGCGTGTTTATTGGGCTAATGAAATATATATATATGTATATATATACTAGCAGAATCGCCTCCCCGGGCGCCTCATCCGCTAGGCAGCGGTAGGACGCCACCCTCCGGGAGGCTCCACATTGTCTCGCTGTTCAGTTCCCAAAACTTCTTCTTCCATCAATAGTTCATTAACGGTGTATGTAAGTTCCACCATGTTTTTCACTACAACGGTACAGCAAAATATATTTTTTTAGCATTAAACTGTTCTTATTTTATTGTTTAATCATCACTACATACAACACCACCCATCATCACTACATATAACATCAACCATCATCACTACATATAACACCATCCATCATCACTACATATAACACCATCCATGATCACTACATATAACACCATCCATCATCACTACATAAAACACCACCCATCATCACCACATATAACAACATCCATCATCACTACATATAACATCATCCATCATCACTACATATAACACCATCCATCATCATCACTACATATAACACCATCCATCATCACTACAGATCAGTAAAGTAGTTTCCGAGATTCTTGTGCGGACACACAAACAAACATACTTCTTTGTTATATATATATATATATATATATATATATATATATATATATATATATATATATATATATATATATATATATATATATATATATACAAAGTATATTACATAATTGGGGAATGGGTCTCTTGATTTACAAATAATATACAAGTAATATAAGTGATACAAATATGATATATAATAACTGGGTGGGGAGAAGCTCAAACAACAGGGCATTTCAACATAGTGACAGTGCAAAAAGTAAGATTGACTAGGAGTGAATACACTGGTTGATAACAGGTTATTGATAATTTGTACAGTGGTTGGGACTGGGCTGTTCTTTTAGCGATCAGTTCATGCTCTTATGGGCTGGATGAGGTTGTGGTGTCGAACAGCAATTCTCGGGCGAGGGATGTCAGGTGGTAGTAGGAGCCGGTGTCGAAGATGGTGTATGTGTGTGTGTGTGTGTGTGTGTGTGTGTTCCATACCCAAAGAGGTGACAGTCAACAGCGCCAATACGACAGCGTAGTGTCATGGGTCATGTTGGGTCAGGTCAGGGACGGTCCTTGGGTCAGCTCTTACGAGGCCTTCAGGCCCACCAGCTTTGGTTTTTCCAGGGCTTCTTAAATGTTTTAGATGACAATGGGAAATGAAGCTCGCTGAATCACAATTCATTATATTGTAATTATCAGTGCAAGAGAATATAGAGCACACGTGCAGTTGGACTCCTGGGCTGACCTGTGTCACCTTGCCTGAGAAAATTGACCGTGACTCAGGAATTGCATTTTAATATGATAATCAAATATTCCTAGACTAAGTCATTCAGGTAGTGACCTGAGATGATTTATCTTTCACTACCTGAACCTAACCTAACCAGTTGACAACTCCCTCTTAACACACTTGAAAATTAATAAATATATTCACGGTCTCAAAAGTTTTCGAACAAAAATCCGAGGCCAACTGTGACTTAGAAAAAATGTATCGAGGTCAATATGTGTGTGTGTGTTCTCTCTCTCTCTCTCTCTCTCTCTCTCTCTCTCTCTCTCTCTCTCTCTCTCTCACACATACACTCTTTGGCAGTTTTAGACACGCAATCATCATCTGTTTCTCTCTTTCGTAGCCACTCATCCCATCACGATAATGCCTCGTTATTACCAGGCGTCGCGTGGAGGCCATTATAAAGGTTGTTTAATAAAATATGTTACTCTACTGCATTGAGACACAACAAGTGGAAACGTAGACTTAAGTAGACACAGCAAGAAGGTATGTAGACTTAAGTAGACACAGCAAGTGGGTATATAGACTCAAGTAGACACAACAAGTAGGTACGTAGACTCAAGTAGACACAACACTTAAGTATGGAGACTTAGGTAGACACAGTAAGTAAATACGTAGACTCAAGTAAACTCGGTAGACACGGCAAATAGGTATATAGACGCAGGTAGCAACGGAGATAGGTATGTAGACTCTGGTAGACACGACAAGTAGAGACGTAGATACATAGGATCAGGTAAAATCGGGTGAATATGACAAGTAGGTACGTAGACACAGGTTGACTCAGGTAGACACGAGTGAATACGTAGACTCAGGAAGACTCAAGTAGGAGGTAGGTACAGTAGATACCGATAGACACGTAGGGTGACTTTGAAGTCACAGGTAGACACGGCTAATGGTTGAGTTCACAGTTAGACATGGATAGTGGGTTGGTAGATACAAGAAGACATAGGTAGTGAATAGACAGACATATACAGACAGGTAGAGGGTAGATAAACACGGGTTGTGGGTAATAAGACACACTTAGACACAGCTAGTAGGTAGGTAGACAGACACAGATATACGTGGGTAGTTAAGTAACATTAAGTCTAGTAGTGGGCATGAAGAAATAGACAACGGTAACTGAAAGGCAAACCAATTAGACTAGTAAGCAACAACAAAAACGAGGTCAGGGAAACATAGGTAGTCGGTTGTTAGACACAATTTGACATAAATAGACAAAGGAAAGGACATATAGTTTAAAGGCAGACACAATTAGACATAAGTAGACGTAGATAGACAAAGGTAGGCAAATGAAGTTTAAAGTTAAATTAAACATGGGTTGATATAGTTAGTGTACAGTTAGTGAGTTAGACAAAAGGAGTAGATAGTGTTATGCATAGCGTAATGCATAGCGTTATGCATCGTGAAATATTTTACTTATGTATTTAACAAGCATTTCCATACACTAGTTTGGGAAATGCTCGTTACTCTCCCCTTCTGTGTGGTGGTGGCGTTGGTGTTGGGATGACTACGTGTCATGGTAAATTGTATGTAAATATTTGATATAATTATTTGTGAACAAACTGATACATAATACCTAAAATTATGTCCTATAATGTATGTTTGTTTAACTATTTTTGCAGCTTAATGTAATAAATGTTTTATATTAGTGCTGTTTAGGCTTGGAGTTCACCGGTGCACAGGTGTGTTTCGGGGAGTCACGGCTGGGCATTGGTGCTGACAGGACGTCTCTAGTATGGTTTAGTTACAGTAAGTATTATATATTCAGTGCTGCTCTATTATTATGTATTGTGTGTATAGTGCAATCAATTAATGTATTATAATGTAGTTTATGGTTTATATACAGTGTACATATTAATTGTTTTAATGTTAAGGATGGAAAACCAAGTGCAGTTTAACTTGGTAAGGAGTCATTGCCTAAGGCATCACGTACTCCACTAGCTAGGACAGCTACACCTGTTGTCCCAATGCAACAACGAGTTCCTAAGAACTCAGGTAAAAAAAGTTAAGCAAACTTTAGTATGTACCCATTGCAAGAAGAGAGGTCATACAGTTGACTTTTGCTCCCAACTCCAGCGTGATGGTGTCAAGACTAATAAAGCGACACCTCCAACCACCAACCCTGGCAGAGACATGAACCACCTAAGGCGTATTCAGCAGCTGCAAAAACTAAGTCTGAAGCAGGATATAAAGCTGATATATGGTGTGAGTTCCATAACTCTGCTTCCTACAGCACCGATGATTGTTCGATTATCCAAAGAGTTCGGGACATAGACTCAGGCTCACACCAGGTAACACAACATTGTACAGCGCGTCGTCGTTATTACAAGAACTCGGGGGGAAGACCAGCGACAGTACCAGAGCGACGAAGGATAAGTACACCAGTACCAACGCACAACAGCACTTCTGTTGCAGCCTCGTTAATAGCGGCGCTCAACAAGGCGGAAGTGTTGTCAGTTCCGGTGAGAGTTGGGTCACGTTGGCTCTGGATATTGATACGGGAGCATGTGAAAATGTATTAGCTTTGGCACCCTATCAAGAGTTACAACGTAGATCCCCTCACCGACATTTTTCATTTTGACCTATTGACACCGATCTCGAAGGAATTTCCGGTACGCAGCTGAACATTGCAGGGGTGGTAACATTACCGCTACGCTTTTCTAGACGTGGTATTTCCTTGTATGCAGATTTTTATGCAGTCCAAGATTTTAATTTACCAGCTGACGGGTTAATAGGTCTACCAACTCTTAGAACTAAATTGATAGATGTTTATCCAAGTAAATATTCTAAAATAATTAATGGTGTTTCCTATAATGCTATGAGCAATTCTGTACCGTTGCTTTCCGCTAGGTTGAAACTGTTATCCACCATGCCTACTACGAGGAAGACGGATAACGAGTCAAAGCGAGTTCAAGACCTCACAGACTCACTTTCCCAGCGTGATTACAGCAGCAACAGTTGGATGATTGTCCCCGCAGTTTTAATGGCTGTAGCTTTACCAGGCGAACAGTGAGGGCACACAAATCTAACCTCACATTATCTCTCCTTCAAAAAGGGCACGAATCCAATTTACATACCAGCTTACCGACTACCACATAGCCAGCGCGCTGTAGTTCAGGACACGGTTCAGGATATTTTAGACGAGAAGGTTATCACACATTCAAAATCCCCTTTCAATAGCCCTTTGTTTTTAGTCCTATAAAAGGATGGCGGATGGCGCCCAGTTATTGACTTTAGACGGGTCAATGAAAATACTATCCCAGATAGGTACCCAGTGTCTGTCTTGGGTGATATTTTACAAGCCTTAGGCAAGGATAACGCTGTTTTTAGCAATTTAGATTTGCTTAACGCATATTGGCAAATACCACTCGATGAAAAATCGCGAGAGGCTACTGCTTTTAGTATTCCCTTGGGCCATTTAAAATTTCTATGGATGCCTTTCGGTCTCAGAAATGCCCAACTGTCTTTTCAAAGGATGATCAACATCTTGTTTGCCGGGTTGATAGGTACCACAGTATGTGCCTACCGAGATGATCTCATAGTAGTCAGTAAGGATGTAGATACTCATCTTACCAAACTCAGTGAAGTTTTACAAAAACTTTCTACAAGAGAACTTAAAGTCAAACTTTCTAAATGTGAGTTTTTAAAATCCAGAATCCATTTCCTTGGTCACGTAGTTGCCGGTGACGGTATTCATACAGCTGATGATAAAGTTAAGACTGTTGCTCAGTTCCCACGTCCTACATCTGTTGATAAGGTGCGTAATTTTCTTGGTTTATCTGGATACTATCGTTCTTTTATTGGAGGCTATGCCACATTAGCTTAACCCTTGACTAAGTTACTTAGGAAGGATGCAATTTTTGTATGGAATGCATTGAAGACGGCACTTACCAATGCTCCTGTTTTAGCATTTCCTGACTGCTCGAAAGAATTTACTCTGTGTACCGACGACTCAGGACAAGAAATCGGCGCTGTACTTACGGAGCTAAACGCACGAAGAAAATTTAGAGTAATTGTTTTTACAAGTCGTAAACTTAATGATGCCGAAACACGTTATTCAGTAATGCATTTAGAGACGTAAGCTGTTGTTTGGCACTGAAGACGTTAAAGACATAATTTTTGGTTATAAAACAACCTTTTCTAAAGATCATGCGGCAGTAACAGAACTGTTCCATGGCAAAAACCTTTCAGGCAGATTAGCACGCTGGTATTTGACCATTCAAAAATTCGACCCCGAGTTCTAGTATTTACCGGGAAGAGCGAATGTGGTTGTCGACGCTTTGTCCAGAAACATAGCGCTAGTGATGCCTGTATCTTCGTTCACTCTTTCGCAATTAGAGGATGAGCAACGACGCGATCCATTGTGGCCTGCAGTCAATTTTGCTCTAGAGCCGGGGAAGGTAGTTAATCTTCCAAAGTTAACTCTTCTGCTTAGTTAGTTAGAATTACGACATAACATACTCCAGCTCTCCAAGAAGACAACTAAGGGGATTGTTACACAAATCGTCGTACCTGGTACGTTGTGTGAAACGATTATAACATTGTTCCACGATGTTCCTCAAGCAGGTCACCAAGGATGTGACAAATGCCTTGCGGAAATCAGAAAGAAATATTTTTGGAACACTCTGAAGAAAGACAAAGAATTGCACATTGCTAAGTGTTTGTCATGTGCTCAGCTTAAGGGTACTACAAGATCACCGGCTCCAATTCCACGAAATCCTACACCAGAACGTCCGTTTGACACAGTCTCGATCGACATGCTACAACTTCCAAGAAGTCATCAAGGATCCTCGTACGTTCGAGTGTGTGTGAATAATTTTTCTAGATTTGTGGTTTTAGTCACTCTGAAGGATAAAACAGCCGAGTCAGTGGCTTATGCCTTAGTTATGCATCTGATATGTCCGTTTACTACTCCCAAGGTTCTTCTCTCCAATAACGGATTAGAATTCTAGAATCAGCTAGTAACACAAATTTGTATACAATATGGAATACAAAATTTTTTTATTACAGCCTACCGTCCACAGGCTAATGGCCTTGTTGAGAGAACTAATCGTAAAATCCTAGAGATTCTCCGTCCAATAGTGTGTCAGATGGGAGGATTGGTTACCGCGAGTTGCCGCATCTATTAATGGGTCGATCAATAGCTCTACCGGCAAATCATCCTGTTATATTGTTTATGGCATAGACAAACGTCTGCCTTATGACGTACTTACAGACAAGCCATGCCCTGTTTATAATGTATTGATTTCGCGACAAAGCAGATCATCATTTTCACAGATATTCATGGTAAAGTACAGAAACGTTTAGCAGCGTCACGCGCTGAAATAATTTTTAAGCAACATAAACAAGCTAAGCCTATCATGCTAGAAATAGGTGATGCTGTTATAATGCGAGACCTTTTACGAAAGTCTAAACATTCGGTCAAATTTGATGGTCCATTCCGCATTATCGCCAAAGAAACGGGCTACAAATTTTAAATTTTGAAGCCAAATGCACAAACTGCAGATGTAGTACATGCAGACAGACTTAAAAAGCCCATTCAGATTTATTACCCAAGAATTGTAATGATGTCATAGACACATCTTTTCAACCAGTACACACACCCAGTGTGACTGATAATTATCGATTAAAACTTCGTTCTGTAAAACAATTTTAAGATATATTGAATTTTCAGAAAATGGCTTGGATCATCTTTACAATGCTTGTACTCCTTTGTGGCACCTCTGTGTTAATGGATATGTCCACCGAAGTCCTCAAGTCAGGTGCGCTTACCGCACCCCCAAGACGCGTTCTCATTTTTGAAGACATGATGAACATAAAGTATGAGTTGCACGGACTGCTCAAGCTTCCACGCCAGATGGTGTCTATTGATACTCAATTGCAGACAGCTATGACCGTCCTTGATGATCTCAGTAAGAATCCTAACAGTTCGGCGATGGTATCACAAACTGTTAACCTTGAGTGACTTCGTCCCAAGAATCTTCACAAGACTATTGTCGCAGCTGGACGTTCTATTCCAGCATCTCCGGATGATCATGCAAAGAAGGTGCATTCTCAAACGTGAAGAAAGCGAGGGTTGTTTAATTTTGTTGGTTTTATACAATGTACTCTGTTTGGCACTGCGACGGCCGAGGATGTAGCTAAATTAGGAGACCGTTTGAACATTGTGAATGAAGCGGTTCTTAACAAAATCGCGTTATAACTCAAACCTTTTATGCAATTAATGCTTTGGAATCAAAAGTTAAGGCGATTATTTCTGAGTCTAACCATTTATTTAGGTTTGTTGTATGGAGGAAAGGTCCCAGGGAAGTTGGGATCCTGCCATGATGGGGGACTATTGCTGGTTATTACAATCTGAGGACAATACAACACATAAAAGGATGAAATAAAATAACAAGTGTCCATACAGTGACTAATTTAATACTTTCTGTGTCTTCTTAGGATAGTTTTCATTCTTTATTGAATTTTAGTGTGATGACGTGGAAAAAAAGTAACAGGAATAACAGGAAAATAGTATTTTTCAGTTTTTGTATTTGTAAGATTTTTTTTAGAACAAATAAACTGCACGTGCCAGAGATTTTTTATTGTCAGATTTGAAATCAGCACCTCGAAATTACCAAAAGGAAGCTGCTCTGAACCATGTTATGGATTTTTTCTATTTGTTGCTTCATATTATTTAACATGCACATTTATTACTGTAAACTTTTGTTATTAAATTTTATAAATATTTCTTGTCGTTTATAATTCCAAAACTTCACTCTTGAACTGTTCTGATAAGTAAGAGGGCTGTGATTGAACACATGACGCACAATTTCGTCCTTATTTGTGTTTATAACTTTTGCATTTTACCACTGTTTGTCGTGTATTGAAATAACATTAATTTTAAGTGATAAATATTAAGGTTAAAGTTATGCTGAGTTGCCAACTTAAGCTAAGTTGATAAGTTATGGCATAACAATTGGTAAATATAGTTAAGCAAAATAAGATGTTAGACACAATTAAAAACAAGTTAACCCATTTAATATTTGTAGACAAAGTTAAACACAATTAGACACAGATATGTTCAGACACAAGTAGATGCATACTCAAATAAACGCATTTTGACACAATCAGACAAACGTTAATATACTTGTAGTTAGACACAAGAAGACAGATAGGCACAAGAAAGCGCAAACTTACGCAATTAGACACAAGTCGATACAGGTAGACACATTTAGACATAAGTAGTCACACCAAAACACAACTGGACACGATTAGACTCGGACGCAAATAAAAAACAGCCTGGCACAAGTAGACACAGTCAGGTACCATAAGACACAAGTAAAGAAACACATCAGAAACAAGTAGACACAGTTAGACACAATTAAACATAACCTGACGCAAGTAGACACAGTCAGGCTCAAGAAGACAGTCAGACACAATTGGACACAGTCTACACAAATAAGACTAACTAAGAGAGTTAGACTTATGAACAAACAGTTAGACAGGAAACACATAATAGGCATACTTAGAGTTAGAAACAGTAAACACCAGCAGTTTTAGACACAGAGACAGAGTTAGTCATTTAAAAGAAGACAGTTTGATAGAGTATGACACGGGTAGACCTAGTTAGACACATAACAGAGTTAAATTGGTAATATACAGAGGTAGACACCTAATATTCAGAATTAAGCCAAATTAGACTTTTATTAGGTATAGTAAGACCAAGTAAGGCACATAATAAACACATTTAAACAGAGTTGAACACAAGTAGACAGAGGTAAACAGGGTTAGACACATAGTACACACAGTCAAATCAATTCAGACACTTGGTAAATAGATTTTGACAGAGTTAAACACTTAGTAGAGAGAGTTAGACTAAGTTAGACACACAGTAGACATAATTGGACAAAGTTAGATACATTATACACAGTTAAATGCACATTATACTAAATTAGACCAAGTTAGACACATTATACATAGTTAAATTCACTATATACTAGGTTAGGCCAAGTTAGACAAATAATAAAATGAGTTAAACCAAGTTAAACACGCGTTGACATAATTATAAAAATAATAGACAATAGTTCACAGTTAGACAGAGTTAGGTTAATATTAGACAGTGAGACGCACTTACCTTGGTAGTGGCAGAGTGTAAGAGTTAAGACGACCAGCAACACACTTGTCATTGTGTAATAGCAAGTGTTCGCCCTCTGGTCGATGTCTGAGTCTGTGGTGCACTCCACAACTTCCTGGTCCTCTAATCGCGGAACAAAAATATGATTCCGCTATTTAAATAAAATGTTATCATTTTTTTTCACTTTGGGGTCATTGTTTTTGCATTTCTATGATTTTGACGATCCACTATCATAATTTGGGTCTTTTTCGGGTTTGCTATGGTCCAATGATTACTTTGAACCCACGTAAATATCCGTATTAATAAATCGGACTTTATATAGATATCCACTACAAATTTTACACACAAAAAATCTATTTTTCAGGTATGTTTATTATCGAGTTTCTTTTATTCGCAAATCCTGAATGATAAATTATTGGGCACTGGAGGAGTAAATTCCACGAGAAACGCGGGTGTTGGTTCGACTTTCGGGTGCTGGGGGGATGGGGGGGGGAGGTGAGGGAAGCCGAATCGATCGGCACGAGGCACCAACTACCACCTTCCCTCGACGGCGTCCAGCGGAACACTGCCGTCTGCCTCGCCTCTGCTGACCGACCCTGCCACTAGCTAACATGCAAGGCTCCTATTATCGTATTTCTGGAGGTTAATTTTCAATGTGTGTCATTCGTACGTCACAATACCTTTACTCATCAGGTACTCCACTTCCTCAAAGATGAATATTATGCTCGGTAATGCACATTTGTAAATAATACCTCTAATTAAGATTATCAATACCTAGTTAAATATTTACAGAGTGGCAGTTTCAAGGCTAAAACACTCTAACATTTCTTCTTCTTTTTAATTTACGTTATTTATCCTATGCTCAAAACATTTTTGACTCAACCAAAATTGTATTAGAATGTATATACATATCGTCGTTAATGGTACACAGATACCTAACTCCCATTAAGTAATTATAGTGAGCACAATCCAGTTTAGTTTAAGGCTTTCCCAACTTGTGTTCTGCGTGGTACTGTAGTGTGGCGGTCGACTAGATACTTGTACTGCGTTCCCATCTTTCCCTAAGGGTTGATGGTTCGATTTCAGGGCACTCTTAGTCTACCCTGTTGAAAATGGGTACCCAATTTTACGTGATGAGGAATTGGAGGCGGTCGATTGCGGTGTCATCTTTGTGTCCCGAACGTACCGATGGCTTAGTGCACTTTCTTGTACCTATACTGTCCTTAAAGCCTATGGGATACACTTATCATACACAGCAGGACACACACTGAACTCGTTGAGGATTGTTTTATGCGTATGTGATCGAAGGATTTTTCAGGTATGGTTTTAAAATCTTTTTTTTTCGTTTTTCCAATCTTCTTCAGGAAGAGACCAAGGCGCTCAAAAGTCTACTAGTCCACCTGCAACTCTTTACCAAATTTCAGCTCTCTGTCTTCAAAACAATGGAAATGCATAAGGATCACACACTGATGCACACACACACACACACATCTGGAGTATTTCATATGTACTGTACATAGGTTATTATTATAAATATTATTATTATTATTATTATTATTATTATTATTATTATTATTATTATTATTATTATTATTATTATTATTATTATTATTATTATTATTATTATTATTATTATTATTATTGTATCCTAAATGATAATGAGTCTTCACTCCATGAAAATGTAGTACCAATAAACGCTGCTCCAGCAGTAGCAGATGCCCACGAGGTGAATGGCAGAGAGCCACCACAGTGGAATGGCATGCCGATGGAAAATGCGGACATATGGGTTAAAGAAACTTGCTCAGAAATTGTCAGGTAGTCGCCAGCTAACCTGTTTTGAACCACCCAAGTGTGCGGCCACCAAAAAAATGATTCGGGAGATGATTCGGGAGATGATTCGCCTCATAACCGAGTACACTCAGGACTGCTTCCTTGCCCCTTTAGCTCTTCAAATACTGGCAATAATACCTCATCTATTCTATCAGAGGACGCACACAAGGACTAAGCACAAAGAAAATGTGGCAGCAATGAAGAGAAGATTGACAATGTGGCAGAATGGGGCCCTTGATGATCTCCTATGTGAAGCAAGAACACTGCAGGGGAAACTAAAATTTATAGGAGACGGAAAGCAAAACACCGATGACGTTGCAAGCAACTTTGGAAACAAAATGCGTGTGGGAAAAGTATCTTTGGCGGTAAGATCTCTCACAGAGGAATCCTCCGGTGGGGTTCTGCCAATAAACAGAGAGGCATTAAAACAACTGAAGGAAAAACATCCCCCTGCAAGTGAAGAGGACGGCATCGGGTTCCAGGGTGACTATATCCCACCAAATGCTGTCCTGTTCGAGAAATAACAGGAGGGATGGTGTGGAAAAAAACACTGAAAACTTAGGGAAGGGCTGGCCCTTCAGGCCTGGATGCAAACGGTTGGAGAGTCATCCTCAGCACTAACAAGTTTGGCCCCGTAGCAAGTAATCTCTGCACTACTATTGCCGCCCTTGAAAGAAAGCGAGCAACCTCGTGCTGCCAACACCTCAATGCTCTGACGGCCTGCCGCCTCATTCTCCTGGATAAGAATCCAGGATATTGGCCTATAGGGGTGGGGGAAGTGCTGAGGCGCATCATCGAAAATGCACAATGAAGGTGGTAAATGATGATGTCAGGGCAGCGGCAGGGAACCTGCAAGTTTGTGCTGGCCACCAGGCTGGAGGGGAAGCTGCCATTCACGCCATGAGAACGATATTTGAGCAGCGTAATTGTGAGGCTGTTATCCTGGTTGATGCTTCCAACGCATTCAACATACTAAACCGCAAGACCTCACTGTACAACATCAAGATCAAGTGTCCAAGCTTTGCAAAATATGTTGAAAACACCTATAAGAATCCATCAAGGCTCTAAGAGGTGATACCATCATACAGTCAACTGAGGGAACAACGCAGGAATGACCCTGTTGCAATGGCAATGTATGCAATAGGCCTATTCGTGCTGCAATACACAATAAATTTTAAAACAACCAAGGTTAAGCAAGAGGCGTATGCTGACGACCTTACAGGAGCAGGAAAAGTGGAGGACATCAAAAAGTGGTGGGACCTGATAACATCATATGGTCCACAAATAGGGTACCAACCAAATGCCAGCAAGTCCTTCCTCATTGTGAAGCCAGAACATTATGAAAGGGCAATGAAGGTGCTTGATGGAAGTGAGGTCAAGATAACAAAGGATGGCCAAAGACACCTAGGCGCAGTAATCTGCAAGACGGATTCCAAGATCGAGTACATAACGGGAAACGTGATTGAGTGGGTTAAGGATATCCAAGCTCTGTCTGATATTGCTAACACAGAGCCACATACGGCTTTTGCGGCATTCACCCATGGTGTCAAGCATGGCTGGAACACCTGATGCGCACTATCCCAGATATCGGACCCTCCTCCACTCTCTGCAAGAAGCTATCAGCGTCAATTTCATTCCCAAATTAATGAAACATCTTCACTTTACCCCAGCAGAAAGATCAATTCTTGCACTATCACCGAGACTGGCAGGAATGGGATTGACCAATCCAGAGGAGATTGATGCCGCCGAACATCAAAACTCAGTTAAGCTCACGGCAGCCCTCAATGACCACATAATAGCTCAGAACGTAACAAGATTCGACTGTCCATTACGACAGAACGACAGCACGGCCAAAGTGATAAGCTGCAGAAACTGTTACTGCAAGTATAAGAGAATTTGGAGAAAAAAAGCAACTATAGCGCAGGAGGTGGGCGCCTCGAACTGGTTAACTACGTTACATAAGAACATAAGAACATAACAACATAAGAACATAAGAATGGAGGAAACTGCAGTGGGCCAATTGGCCCATACTGGGCAGTCCTATTTACACTCAACCCCTATTGCTCATATATCCATCCTACCTATGTTTGAAGCTATCCAGCTTATTCGAGTTGATGATGATGTTTGGTAACTTGTTCCACTCGTCTACTACTCTATTTTAAAACCAATGTTTACGTATTTCGCGCCTAATCTGAATTTGTCTAATTTAAAACCATTGTTACTTGTTCACTCTTGGTTGGATAGTTTGAATACCTTTGTAATGTCCCCTTTGTCCAGCCGTGATTTCAATTTATACACCACTATCATGTCGCCCCTCATTCTACGTCTCTCAAGGGAGTGCAAATTAAGATGCTTTAACCTGTCTCTGTACTCAAGGTTCCTAATGCCGGGGATTAGCCTTGTCATTCTTCTCTGAATTCTTTCCAAGGATTCTATATCCATTCTGTAATACGGTAACCAGAATAGAACTGCGTAATTCAAGTGAGATCTCACAAGGACAAGATATAGTTTTAGGATGACCTCACTAGTCTTGTGACTAACACCCCTTTGTATGAACCCAAGTACTTTATTAGCCTTGTTTCGAGCAAATGCACATTGTTTACTTAGCTTAAGATTCCTACTTATCATTACTCCTAAATCTTTTTGCGCAGTCGGATTTCTCAATAACATCGTTGTTCATATGGTATCTGGTTTCCCTGTTTACATCTCCGATACTGACTACTTTACATTTGTCCTCATTGAATTTCATCTGCCATTTTTCAGACCATTCGAAATTTTTTTTTAGATCTTCCTGTCGTTTTGCACAGTCCACGTCTGATTTAATTACACGCCCTATTTTAGTGTCATCAGCAAAATTACTTATGTTGCTTTCTACGCCGATATCTATGTCATTTATGTATATAATAAATAATAATGGTCCAAGTACTGAGCTCTTGGGAACTCCACTAGTGACCTTGCTCCAATCGGATTTACTGCCCTTAATGCTCACCCACTGTTTCCTGTCCTGTAACCATGCCCTAATCAATTTTAGAATGTCTCCTTTAAAGCCATGAGCCTCTACTTTTCTTATTATTCTTTCGTTGGGGTCTCTGTCGAAGGCCTTGCTAAAGTCGAGCTATACCACATCATAATTGTGCCCCTGGTTCACGGATTCGAAAACAGATGAAAAGAATGTTAATAGATAGTTAGACATGAACGCCCTCTTGTGAAGCCATGTTGGGAATCATTGATCAACTTGTGCTTCTCCAGGTGATTTCGAATAGAGTTTGAAATGATTGCTTCCAGTAATTTGCCTACAATTGATGTTAGACTCATTGGACAGTAGTTAAAGGATAGTGATCTATCTCCCTTCTTGAAAATCGATATTACAATCGCTATCCTCCAGGATTCTGATACTACACCCGTTTTTTAGGACATGTTAAACAACTTTGCTAAGCGCATAAGAACATAAGAACACAAGAATGGAGGAAACTACAGCGGGCCTATTGGCCCATACTGGGCAGTCCCGTTTACACCCAACCCCTATTGCTCATATAAGCATCCAACCTATGTTTGAAGCTATTCAGCGTATTCGAGTTAATGATGATATTTGGTAACTTGTTCCATTCATCCACTACTCTGTTTCCAAACCAGTGTTTACCGATTTCACGCCTAAATCTAAATTTATCTAATTTAAAACCAATGTTACGAGTTCGCACCTGGTTGGATAGTTTGAGTACCTTTGTAATGTCCCCTTTGTTTAGCCCTGCCTTCCACTTATACACCTCTATCAGGTCGCCCCTCGCTCTACGTCTCTCGAGGGAGTGCAAATTAAGATGCTTTAGCCTGTCTCTATATTCAAGGTTCCTAATGCCCGGGATTAGTCTTGTCATTCTCCTCTGAATTCTTTCCAAGGATTCTATATCCATTCTGTAATACGGTGACCAGAACTGAACTGCGTAGTCCAGGTGTGGTCTCACAAGAGCAAGATACAGTTTTAGGATGACCTCACTAGTCTTGTAACTAACACTCCTTTGTATGAACCCAAGTACTTTATTAGCCTTGTTACGAGCAAAAACACATTGTTTACTTGGTTTAAGGTTCCTACTTATCATTACTCCTAAATCTCTCTCGCAGTCGGATTTCTCTATGGCATCGTTGTTCATCGGGTATCTGGTTTCCCTGTTTACATCTCCTATACTGAGTACTTTACATTTGTCGACGTTGAATTTCATCTGCCATTTTTCAGACCATTCGAAAAATTTGTTTAGATCTTCCTGTAGTTTTGCCGAGTCCTCGTCAGATTTAATAACACGTCCTATTTTAGTGTCATCAGCAAATTTACTTATGTTGCTGTCTATGCCGATATCTATGTCGTTTATGTACTGTATATAATAAATAATAATGGTCCAAGTACTGAGCCTTGGGGAACACCACTTGTGACGTTGCTCCAATGGGACTAAGTGCCCCTAATGCTCACTCGCTGTTTCCTGTCCTGTAACCACGCCCTAATCCATTTAAGGATGTCACCTTTGATGCCATGTGCTTCTACCTTTCTAATTAGTCTTTCGTGGGGGACTATGTCGAAGGCTTTGCTAAAGTCGAGATATACCACATCATAATTGTGCCCCTCGTCCACCGATTCAAAAAGTGATGAAAAGAATGTTAATAGATTAGTTAGGCAAGAGCGTCCGCTTGTGAAGCCATGCTGGGAATCATTGATCAATCTGTGCTTCTCCAGGTGATTTCGAATAGAGTTTGAGATGATTGCTTCCAGTAATTTGCCTACTATTGATGTTAAACTGTTTGGGCGGTAGTTAGAGGATAGTGATCTATCCCCCTTCTTGAAAATCGGTATTACATTCGCTATCCTCCAGGATTCTGGTACTACACCTGTTTTTAAGGACATGTTAAACAACTTTGCTAAGGGCATACTAAGCTCTTCCTTACATTCCTTTAATACTCTGGCAAATATCTCATCGGGACCAGGTGACTTATTAGGCTTTAGTTTGTCTATTTGCTTACTAACATCGTTACTAGTCACTACTATCTCACTTAATTTGTTTTCTTCACTATCTCTGAATAGAGTCGGTGCCTCGGGTATCATGTTTAAATTTTCGGTGGTGAAAACTGTTGAAAAATATTTATTCAAATTATTGCTCATTTCTCTGTCGTTATCAGTGAGCTCGCCGGTGTCTGACCGTATTGGTCCAATCTTTCTCGTGTTTTAGTTTGATACATTTGGTAGAATCCTTTGGGGTTTGTCTTCGCCTCCCTTGCTATCCTTACCTCATTATTCCTCTTTGCTTTCCTTATCTCGGTTTTAACCCTACTCGCCAATACCCTATAATAGTCCCGGAGGTGAATTTCGCCACGATTTATCCTTCTACCTATAGCCTTCCTTTGGCCAATGATGTTCCTTAAATAATTATTAATCCATTTAGGGTCATTGTTGTCTGATCTGAGTTTTTTGTATGGTATGTTCTGCCTTTGTGCATTAAGTAACTCACTATTTAAATTGTCGTGGAACTCGGCAATCTCAGATCTCGTTATCAGGTCATTGTCATCTGACAGGTTCACGGCCAAGCGCGACACCCCCTCTCTCAGCTGCCTCTTTAAACTGTCAAAGTTCGCCCTTCTGAAATCTGGTACTTTAGTGGAATTTTCCTTACGTCTGCCCTGAAAGTCTAACTGGAATCTAATTTCTTTGTGATCGCTGTTTGCAAATTCGTTCCCTACCTCGACCCTGCTTATGAGGTTTTCTCTGTTTGACAGAACTAAATCGAGTATATTATTACCCCGTGTGGGTTCAGTTATATGTTGACTTAGAAAACAGTCCTGGATAGTCTCGAGAAAATCTTTTGATTCTGAGTTACCTGCAAGGTTAGTCCAATCTATTTGGCCAAGGTTAAAGTCGCCTACCATACAGACTTTGTTGTGTATGGAAGCCCTGCGCATTTCATCCCAGATAAGTCGCTCTTTGACTCTATCAAGATTGGGAGGTCTATATATTACTCCTGTGATTAATTTTTCTCTACCGTCGATTAATTCTATCCAAATTGTTTCTGTATTCCGGTCAGTTTTTGTTTCCTTATTTATTTCACACTTCAGATTATCCCTAACATAGATTGCTACTCCGCCTCCTTTCCTGGTCTGCCTATCGGTATGGAACAGTTTGTAACCCGCAATTTGGTCTTCGACTGGTAACTCACGTGTGTCTAGATTGATCCATGTTTCAGTGAATGCAATTATATCGATTTTTTTGGTACATACCAAGGCCCTAATATCATCCATTTTGTTTCTCATACTACTACTGTTTGCGTAGTATACATTTAAGTTAGTCGTGTTCTGAGTCCTCCCCTTTCCGCGTTTAGTTTTAAACTCCCTGTCTAATTCAGTTTTGTTATCATTCCTAACACTATTTCCCTGTAATCTTTCACTTTGTTTACCCGCTCCCACTGCAGTCTCCTCCACCCCCGTGCTCATATGTTCTCCTAGCAGTTTAAAGACTTTGATATCTTTTGAACTGCCCCCTCTAGAGCCTCAGCCAGGGTTGCTACTCCATCCCTAGACAGGTGCACCCCATCCCTAGCATAAAGGTCCCTTCTGCCATAGAAGATGTCCCAGTTGTCAATGAATGGGACTGATATTGACTTGCAATATCTGTCAAGACGGTCGTTGACACCAACCGCCCTTGACAACCACTCACTGCCAACTCTCCTTCTAGGCAGGACACCGCATATGATAGGGATCCCTCCCTTAGTCCTAATACGATCTATAGCTGCCTTGAACTTATCAAGAAGCTCCTCGCTCCTACACCGACCAATATCATTGCCTCCTGCACTGAGGCAGATAATGGGTTTGTTCCCATTACCAGACAAGATATTGTCCATCCTGTCAATTATATCCCCCACCCCAGCGCCTGGCAAACACACACTCATCCTATTTTTGTTCTTACCACAAAAGGCCCTGTCCATGTACCTTACCTGTGAGTCACCAACAATTAAAGTTTTTATACCTTCCTTGTCTTCCCTGTCCCTGACTGTACTAACGTCCAATTCGTCTATCAAGGGACTGAACGAGTTGGTACACTTAGCTGTTGTTGTCGCTGTTGACGTATCCTTGGTGTACTTCTTCACCACCAGCTTGGTCCTCCCATTACTCACAACTTTCCACTCGCTTGAGTTTTCGTCAGACACTGGCTTTACTCGTCCAGCCTCCCCTTTTAACTTCGCCAGCTCTTCTTTTAATTTCAGGTTCTCCAACGTGGCCCTCTCAATTTCTTCATTGGCCTTGGCCAATTTTTCCATGGACCACTCCAGTTTGGTCAACAAACTCTCATACCCAAGACCGCACGTAGCACTGGCCATATCTGATAATTATCCCTCTGGAGCTAACCCTGCCGTGACCTCATTGTTACCTGGTGACTCATTAGGCTTTAGTTTGTCTATTTGCTTACTAACATCGTTACTAGTCACTATTATCTCGCTCAATTTATTTTCTTCACTATCTCTGTATAGATTCGGTGCCTCGGGTATCATGTTTAAATTTTCGGTGGTGAAAACTGTTGAAAAATATTTATTCAGATTATTGCTCATTTCTCCGTCGTTATCAGTTAGCTCGCTGGTATCTGTCTGTATTGGTCCAATCTTTTCTCACGCTATGGTTTGATACATTTGATAAAATCCCTTGGGGTTTGACTTCGCCTCCCTTGCTACCTTCAGTTCATTATTCCTCTTGGCTTTTCTTATCATAGTCTTAACCCTACCGGCCAATACCTTATAATAATCTCGGAGGTAAACTTAGCCACGATTTATTCTCCTACCTATAGCTTACCTTTGTCCAATAATATTCTATAAATAATTATTTACCCATTTAGGGTCATTGTTGTTTGATCTGAGTTTTCTGTATGGTATGTCCTGCCTTTGTGCATTTAAGTTGTTGTGGAACTCGTCAGCCTCAGATATCGTTATCAGGTCATCCGCAACCGTCAGGTCTCCAGGTAAAGTGAGGTCGCCCTCTGTGGGTACATTGTGTGAGGTCATGTAATTCACCCCCAATCGCGATACCCATTCTCTCAGCTGCCTCTTCAAACTATCAAAGTTTGCCCTCGTTCAAATCTGGGAATTTAGTGGAATTTTCCTTGCGTCTGCTCTGAAATAATAACTAGAATCTAATTTCTTTGTGATCGCTGTTAGCAAGTTCGTTCTTTACCTCGACATTACTAATGATTTTTTCTCTGTTTGACAGAACTAAATCGAGTATATTATTACCCTAGGTGGGTTCGGTTATACGTTGGCTTTGGAAAGAGTCCTGGATTGCTTCAAGACAATCCTCTGATTATGAGTTACCCGTAACGTCAATCCAATCTATTTGGCTAAAGTTAAACTCGCCTACTATACAGACTTTGCTATGTATGGAAGCCTTGTGCATTTCATCCGAAATAAGTTGCTCATTAACTCTATCAAGATTAGGAGGTCTATATATTACTCCTGTGATTAATTTTTCCCTACCATTGATTAATTCTGTATTCAGCTCAGTTGTTATTTCCATATTTGTTTCACACTTCAGATTATCCCTGACATAGATGGCTACTCCACTTCCTTTCCTAGTCTGCCTATCGGTATGGAATAATTTGTCACCTGCAATTTGGTATTCGACAGGTAACTCATGTCAGTCTAGGTTTGTCCATGTTTCGGTGAATGTTAATATATCGATTTTTTTTGGTACATAACAACGCCCTGATGTCATTCATTTTGTTTCTCATACTTCTACTGTTTGCGTAGTAGACATTTAAGTTAGTCGTGTTCTGAGTCCTCTCTTTGTCGCGTTTAGGTTTTAACTCCCTGCCTAATTCATTTTTGGGATCATATGAAGATCTTCCCCCCCCAAAGTATCCAACTGAAGATCCACCCCCCCAGTCGCGCTCATATGAAGATCCACCCCCCCCAGTCGCGCTCATATGAAGATCCCCCCCAACATATAATATAAATAAACAACATAAGGATTCAATAATAAAACATTATTCAGATTACTTTCTTGTTACACTAAATATTGCAAGAAATTTATGTACATAGTTTCTTAAAAAAGAATTATTACACTAAATATTGCAAAAAAATATGAGTACATAGGCTAGATCATATGAAGATCCTCCCCCCCAAGTAGGTTTGGGGGGGAGGATCTTCATATGATTCCATTTTTGTCATAATTCCTAACACTATTTCCCTGTAACCTTACACTTTGTTTACCCGCTCCCACTGCCGATAAGGGCAAATGGTTTCAGTCTCAATAAACAAGAATTTACAGATGCCATTGCTCTAAGGTCTGGTAGGCTAGTAGAAAGTTTTACCCTCCCAATGCGTGTGTGGCTCTTCCTATGACGTCGATCACGCCATGGTGTGCAAGAAAGGTGGCTTCATATGCATAAGGCATGGCGAAGTAAGGGATCTCACAGCAAATATGTTGAAGGAAATCTGTCGTGATGTCAGGGTAGAACCGCCCCTCTCTTTCATTGGACGGTGAGAATTTCCAACATAGGCCTTCAAACACATGTAACGAAGCTCGTTTTGACGTCAGTGCTCGAGGATTCAGGACGTGGGGACGGCGAGCCTTCTTCGACATCTGGATTTTTTATCCTATGGCGGCATGTCACTGTAACTTAGCTTTCCATGCTGCACACAGGAGGAACGAGAACGACAAGATAAGGGCATACAGAGAGAGAATTCACAACGTTGATCAAGGCAGCTTCACTCCTCTGATGTGCAAAATGCTTCTACGCCAGACTCGTGGAGGTGCGATCGAAACAGAAGCAGCAGCCTAGAAGTTATGTTACAGCCTGGATGAGATGTCGACTGTCCATCTCTCTCCTTAGGTCAGCTTTGCTCTGCCTCAGGGGGACGAGAGCATTGGCTCCAAAGCCGACAACAGTTGCTGATTTTGACTATGAGGCAACAGTCACTGAATGCCGCATAGGTCTGCGGCTCAACTAACTCAACACAGCTAGGGTAGCTACTTATGTATTGGGATATATAATTTTAAGGTTGTAACAGCACCATTTGCATTATATAAATATTTACCCAAATGTGTATTACCCATATATTCACCAAGTCATTCACCCTTGAGTATGAATCAATTAGCGAGTTTGTAACCAGGTGAGAAGGCCGGGTCACCTGACCATCTGACCTGACCACCAACCGTTGTGTGCTATTTAAAGATTAGTAGGGTCATTACCTAATACCTGACCATTGTGGACCTGGTCTCACCCTCCTCTGTATATATACACCTTGGTTTGTATTTCTCTCTCCAGTCTGCACTCACCCCTGAAGATGTGAATTACACGAAAGCGCTTGGGAACTTCGTGTTTTCTTCTTTCCTTGTGGTTATCAGCATATACCTAGATCACGCGCACCTACAGTGATTTACTTGCATATATATATATATATATATATATATATATATATATATATATATATATATATATATATATATATATATATATATATATATATATATATATATATATATATATATATATATAATGTGTGACCAACACACTGGTGGCAGCGGTGAGACGGTTTAGAAGAAGAATCGGTCAGACACTAAGAAACAAACATTACTTTAAGTGCTTCCAGCGACTTAAGTGGCATCTTAAGTGATTCATCAGCAAACAAGCAATTACAAGAAATTTAAGTGGACAGTGGCTATAAACACTTGCAAAACGTATACATAGAGACACAGCGGTAAGAAAAATATTATAAAAGATTGCAAACTTAGCAGTCAAACCCTCAGTGACACATACTACTGAAGGTTACCCCGACCGGAGCTGAGAGCAGCCGAGTCTACCCGAGTGTGGGCTGAGATTACTACCAGTAAACACTACATCACCGGAGTTTAGGAAGGTTGTCAAAGTGGTTCCAGACAAGCAAACAATCTCTGGCTTAAACAATCAAGACTCGTCGCTGTGCAACAGAGGACAGCCCGAGATCAGCCCCCAGGCTGATCGCACCAACCAAAAGTTCAGCCCCAGATCAGCCCCCAGACCGATCGCACCAACCCAGAGGTCAGCCCCAGATTGGCCCCAAGCTGACCGCCACAAGACCCAGATCAGCCCCCCAGGTGGATTGCAGTAAGACGTGACGTCATCCCTCCCTGAAAAAGACGTCATCGACTCCTGACGTCATAGCCAGCGCGAAGTTCTACACTCTCCACTCAGGTAGATCACAAACAAACATTATTTTATAAACTACACAAACACAAGTGAACTTCAAGAGGTCTTCACATGTAGTCTATATATATATATATATATATATATATATATATATATATATATATATATATATATATATATATATATATATATATATATATATATATATATATTATGTAACCGGTCGGAATTTACTGGACTTTAATTTCTCACTTGACTTGGGGTTTATTAAAGATTATAAGATGGTAATGGCAGTGGAAGCGCCCCTTTGAGAAAAATCCCGAACCAGCACAAGAACACTTAAATCTACTAAACAAAATGAATTGTCCGTGACCCGTGGAAGGATAGCGTCTGTGACTGGGATGAATGAGACACACTGTAAAATTTAGACACTTATATTCCCTCCAACACTACAAACACAATCAAATAATGGTACACCAATATGCGCACCTCTTAACTTGAACTTAAAACACTACTCTGGGGAATAAAAGTTATACATGATATAGAAATTATTAGAAACTCAGGCAACAATAAATTTGAAGTATTAAGAAATGTTGCTTGCACACATGAAACAGGCCTTAAGGGCTTTCACAAAATAATATCAGTCACTTAGGAAATGGTATTAAAAAATAAGAAATTAACTACTCTACAATGAATAGGCCTTAAGGGCTTTCAACAAAATAATATCAGTCACTGAGGAAATGGTAATAAAAAATAAGAAATTAAATACTCTACAATGAATTGGCCTTAAGGGCTTTCAACAAAATAATATCAGTCACTGAGGAAATGGTAATAAAAAATAAGAAATTAAATACTCTACAATGAATAGGCCTTAAGGGTTTTCAACAAAATAATATCAGTCACTGAGGAAATGGTAATAAAAAATAAGAAATTAAATACTCTACAATGAATAGGCCTTAAGGGCTTTCAACAAAATAATATCAGTCACTGAGGAAATGGTAATAAAAAATAAGAAATTAAATACTCTACAATGAATAGGCCTTAAGGGCTTTCAACAAAATAATAGCACCCCAACAGATGCACACTTCCTAACCTAACTTAACCACTACTCTGGGGAACAAGGTTATACCTGAGATCAGAATTATGAAGAACAATTAGATGCATTAAAAGAATCAAATCACAGTATCACTCTGGTTCCACTTAATGGCACAAACATTCAAAAACAATACTATCAAAATTATTTAGGACTATTAAACTACACACGTCAAGATAATATCAGTCTGAGGAATGGTGTTAACTACACCCGTAATAAGGGAGGGAAGATGTTCCTCTAGGTATCTCCTAGAGACCTAGACTCACGGTCTCAGTGTGTGACCATTAGTTTACTCAGATAGCCTCAGTGTACTCCCAGTGCGTCCATAAAGCGGAAGGGAGTGAGCCAATCAGACCTTGTACAGTTGAGAGAAACTTTAGCTTCCCGTTAGCAAGAGGGTTTCACTAAGCTGCTCGGGACATGTGGTGTTGTGCACCCGAGCGGTAAGAACTGATCACCCACTGTGGATGCTGGTCCAGTCGTTTTAGTTGTCGGAAGCACTCGTTCACTCAAGAGATCCTTTGCTACCCCGCTAAACAGTGACAGGCCTACACTGATCGGTCCAATGGCGACAATTGCCACCCTCAATCATCAACGGCAGTCTCAAACGGCAGTCAATCTCTCGCAGTCAACTCCGGTCAACTCCGGTCGTCTCCAGTCAAGTGGGTTCTGACGGAAACCCTGAAATGAACTCACTGTTAGCTCTAGTTTACTTTACCACTGCCCTATCTAACCCTGTCTGAGATCGCATGAGACTTACTTGTTATACGGCAATAGCAATAGCGCAACACAGGTGACTAGGCCACGTGACTATTTCTGTGACGGACGCGCAGGGACGTCTTGTTTTGTATGAATCCTCCCTGCGACTGAGGGCCAGCCAGCGTCGCGTCCTCTCAAGGCGTTAGCTTAGGCCTACGTGACATATTTTCCGCCTAACTAATAACTCCTTGGGACACCCGTAACATTATTCAGACTGATAAACGATCTATAATAATTTCAAATTCAATAATAGTCCCTATTTCATGAATCGCATCATTATTAATTCGGTAAATTACATTTAATATCATATAGGCCTAGTTCCGCAATCTCTCGCTATGAGCAGGCAGCGCTCTCTCCCCTCAGATGACCTTGAACGCTCAGTACCGCTAATGGCGGGGCATTTGAAATTACTCTGAAATTTCTGAATATTACATATATATTTATATATATATTACGTGCACAATGCACAAAAAAGTGAAAGTAAACACATTTACGAAATACATCCTCTACTTACAAAAGCGTATATATATATATATATATATATATATATATATATATATATATATATATATATATATATATATATATATATATATATATATATATATATATATATATATATATATATATATATATATATGCAAGTAAATCATTGTAGGTGCGCGTGATCCAGGTATATGCTGATAACCACAAGGAAAAAGAAAACACGATGTTCCCAAGCGCATTCGTGTAATTCACATCTTTAGGGGTGAGTACAGACTAAGGAGATGATGATGATAATAATGGAGATAAAAGGGCAATGGTTTGCCATGGGAAGGGAGAAGAGGTAAGATAGAAGGAAAGCTATGAAACGGGAAGTAAAGTAGTAGAGAATAAGAGCAGGTGGGCTATCCACCTAGCAGAGACGATTTGATTGGCTGTGGTGAAGGACGCACTAAGAGGTCGCCCGAGCTCGAGGGAACTGGGGAGGTAGGGGACTAAGCTAGCTAGCATGGGATTGTTTGTTATTGTGTTAGTTGGAGAGGTCTACAAGGTCCTTGTGTAACTAGTAGAAACTCTCATCTTTTATCTTATTGGCGTCAAGAAGTTATTTATGCTGTGGTATATAATTGTGTTAGTTGGAGAGGTCTGCTAGGTCCTTGTGTAACTAGAAGAATACTCTCATCTTTTGTTTACTGTACAATAGTTCTGGCTCTTGAGGGTTATAGAGAAGGCTTTTTGGCCACCAGTTGTATGATCTTGTAGTGTCCTCTGTTTTTAGTCGATTATATATTTCGTCTTCCATGTCTTCTAGTTTGTACCATACTCCCTGTGCTTGTCTGTATGTTCTCATGTTTAGTGGTAAAATGTTGTATTTTTCGTGAAGCTCTTTAATTTTGGTTGTGTATGCGGGACGTTGTTTGGAGGCTCTGCGGATGGCTTTGTTTTGTGTTGCCTGGCGTTTTAATTGGTTGATAAGGCTGATCGTGTTTAATGTTATTGGCGGGTATTCAAGATGGGGGCGTACAAGTGCTTTAAATAGGTGTAGTTGTATTTTCTTTTCCATTTTGCCGAATCTTCTTAATTTTGTAAGCTTTATTTGGGCTAGTCTATTACGCTCTGTTATGTGTTTATTTATTCCGGTTCTTGTTATTGTTAGCCCCAGTATTTTTTCTTCGTTGTTTACTGTGATTGGTGCTGGGTTTACCCTTGAAATGTGTATGATTTTCAGTTTTTGTGTATTAGTTTTTATTTTCCATTTCTTCTCGTATTTATTTATTTGTATTATGGCACGAGATGTTTTTAATGCCATCATCTGTTTGGCCTTGCAATGTATTCACCGTGAATTGGTGGCGGCATGTCTGAAGTGTAGATTGTGTAGAGAGTTGGGGATAAGTTACTTCCTTGTGGTACTCTACTATAAAGTCTGAAGCTTGGGCCTTTGTGGTTGCCTATTATAATGTGTGCTTCTCTATTGTCTAAGAAATTACACAGTAGAGAGGTGAAGTTGTTAGGGAGTTCTTGATTGGTTATTTTATATTTAAGTCCCAAGTGCCAGACCTTATCGAACGCTTTTGCCACGTCCCTTAAAACTATATTGCACTGTTCTCTGTTATGCATTGCGTTTGCTATACTTTCGTATATAAGGGCTATGGCTGTGTTTGTTCCTCTGTGTTTTTTAAATCCGTGTTGTCTAGGGTTGTATTTGTATTCCAGTTCCAGGTGTGTTCTTAATCGGTGGCTAATTATTTTTTTCCAAAATTTTTCCCGGAGTTTCTAAGAGAGAGATTGGTCTGTAGTTTTCTACTGCTGTGGGGGCTATTCCCGGTTTTGGTATCAGTCTGATAATTGCTGTCTTAAATTTCTTTGGGTAGTAGACTGAAGCTATGGATGCATTGAATATATTTCTTAGTAGAAGTATCATATTGCTTGGCAATTGCTGTAAAATGAGTTTATTTATTTTACTGACTCCAGGAGCCTTGTTCTTAAAGCAATTTATTGTTCTTACTATTTCGTCCACCGTGATTGGTTTGTTTAGTGGGGACATGTCATCCAGTGTATTCAGGTCGATCGTGGGATTCGGTTGCCAAATATGGATTATTTGCGACATATGGTTGGATACTTCCCTCTCTGTGGTCATGCAAAAGTTTAAGTTTTCTTCGTTGGTTATTTGAAAAATCTTACTCCAGAAACATCTAAATTCCGGTTCTTGTTCGGTTGGATCTATTAATTTGACTTGATTACTTTTTACTATATAGTTAGACTCGTTGCTGGAGGTTCCCATTAAGTGCTTTATTTTCTGCCAGAACTGGTTCTGTTTATGGTAGTTTCCTTCCGTTTCTGAAATCAGCTTCTGCCAGTTCCTGTTGTATGCTTCTTTTGAGATGTTTTTGTAGCTGTTCGTGTATTATGTTGTATATCCTTCTGCGTTCTGGTGTCCATCCTTGTTGTGTGATTAGTTTAATTAGGTTGCTAAATTGTGTCTGTATTGTGAGTATTGAGGGTGTGGTAATGTTCGGTGAGTGGTCTTGGGTATGTTGTGTTCCATGGCCTGGGTGACGTGCTCGTACCATGCGTCCAGTGATTGGTCTATTAGAGAAGTGTGCCTGTTGTGTAATTGTATGGGAGACGGGTTATTTAATTCTTGTTTAAAGTTTTCCCAGTTAGCCCGGTTATAGTTGAATCTTAGCCTGGCCGGGATCTGTATTGGGGCTGTGGACAGGGTGGCTATGATAGGGAGATGATCACTAGTGGATATTAGGCCGGGTTCGAGTAGTATGTTTAGGTGGTGGTGTTGATTTGTTAGCACGAGATCTGGGTATCCTGTGTGGCTTGCTCTAATGTACGTGGGGAATTCCGGTCCGAGGTGTACTACATTGCCGTGGCTCACTAGTGTGTTCAGGACCTAGCCTACTGCGTTGTTGGTATGGTGTCCTAGTATGCGGTGTCTAGCGTTGAGATCACCCAGAAAGTATGCAGGTATGTTCCTCCTCATCAATCTGAGCATGTCTGCTATTGGAAAGATAGGTCATCTTGGAGGGAGGTAGCAGGTGCCGATTATGATTGGACCCGTTGTGCTGTTAATTTCAATTGCCAGAAAGTTTTCTTGAAATGTATCTTGGATTTTATGTTTTATACTTCTTTTAATTGCTATGGCAATTCCATCTTGTAACGGATTTTGGCAATTTTTTTGGTATACTGTGTAATTGAATATCTTGATTTTATTTGAATTACCCCTGCCGTGAGAATTTACTATGATGACGTCTGGGTCTAGGGTACGATATATGTTGTATAATTCGTGACTTAGACTTAGAATTTAGCAAAGCATTTGACAGAGTACCGCATCAGAGGCTTCTGAGAAAAATTAAGGCTCATGGTATCGAGGAAAAAGTTTTAAATTGGATAAAATCATGGCTCACCAGTAGAACGCAGAGGGTCAGCGTAGATGGTGGTAATCTGAGTGGGGCTGTGTAACCCGTGGGGTTCCCCAGGGGTCAGTACTAGGCCCACTCTTGTTCATAATCTACATCAACGATCTAGATACTGGGATCAGCAGTGACATTAGCAAGTTTGCGGATGACACCAAAATAGGGCGGCAGATTAATTCAGGGCAGGATGCAAATGCATTATAGGAGGATCAAAATAAACTGCAGGGGTGGTCAGAAAAATGACAAATGAAATTCAACACCAGCAAGTGCAGCGTACTTAATATTGGAAGAACAAATACTTTCAATGTATACAGCCTTAACAATATCAACCTCGAGAAGTCGACTTGTGAAAGAGACTTAGGGGTACTTGTAAGCCCGGACCTAAGGCCTAGAAAACAGTGCGTTAATGTTCAAAATAAGGTAAACAGAGTATTGGGTTTTATATCTAGAAGTGTAAGTAATAAGAGTGCAGAGGTCTTATTGCAACTATATCTTGCGCTAGTCAGGCCGCACCTCGATTATGCGGTTCAGTTCTGGTGCCCTTATTATAGAATGGATATCAATTCACTAGAGTCGGTGCAGCGAAGAATGACGAAAATGATTCCGGGACTTAGAAGCCTTCCATATCAGGATAGGTTAAAGAAACTAAACTTGCATTCCCTAGAAAGACGAAGAGTGTGGGGAGATATGATAGAAGTAATCAAGTGGGTGAAAGGAATCAATAAAGGTGATATAGATAAAGTTCTTATAATATCCGAGCAGGATAGGACTCGGAACAACGGATTCAAGTTGGATAAGTTTAGGTTTACGAGGGAGATAGGAAGGAACTGGTTTACAAATAGGGTGGTGGACGAGTGGAACAAGCTTAGCAACTTTGTAGTAAGTGCTGGAATGCTGGAAAGTTTCAAAGGGAGGCTGGATAGATTCATGGACGATAGAGAGTGGTAGTAACTCTCGACAGGAGCTGCCATGCACAGGGCAACCGGCCTATTGCAGACTCCTTATTTTCTTATGTTCTTATGTTCTTATGTATAAGAACATAAGAACATAAGAATGGAGGAAACTGCAGCTGGCCTATTGGCCCATACTGGGCAGTCCCGTTTACACCCAACCCAGTCCCGTTTACACCCAACCCCTATTGCTCATATAAGCATCCAACCATATGTTTGAAGCTATTCAGCGTATTCGAGTTAATGATGATATTTGGTAACTTGTTCCATTCATCCACTACTCTGTTTCCAAACCAGTGTTTACCTATTTCACGCCTAAATCTAAATTTGTCTAATTTAAAACCATTGTTACGAGTTCGCTCCTGGTTGGATAGTTTGAGTACCTTTGTAATGTCCCCTTTGTTTAGCCCTGCCTTCCACTTATACACCTCTATCAGGTCGCCCCTCGCTCTACGTCTCTCGAGGGAGTGCAAATTAAGATGCTTTAACCTGTCTCTATACTCAAGGTTCCTAATGCCCGGGATTAGTCTTGTCATTCTCCTCTGAATTCTTTCCAAGGATTCTATATCCATTCTGTAATACGGTGACCAGAACTGAACTGCGTAATCAAGGTGTGGTCTCACAAGAGCAAGATACAGTTTTAGGATGACCTCGCTAGTCTTGTAACTAACACTCCTTTGTATGAACCCAAGTACTTTATTAGCCTTGTTACGAGCAAAAACACATTGTTTCCTTGGCTTAAGGTTCCTACTTATCATTACTCCTAATTCTCTCTCGCAGTCGGATTTCTCTATGGCATCGTTGTTCATCTGGTATCTGGTTTCCCTGTTTACATCTCCTATACTGAGTACTTTACATTTGTTCACGTTGAATTTCATCTGCCATTTTTCAGACCATTCGAAAAATTTGTTTAGATCTTCCTGTAGTTTTGCTGAGTCCTCGTCAGATTTAATAACACGTTCTATTTTAGTGTCATCAGCAAATTTACTTATGTTGCTGTCTATGCCGATGTCTATGTCGTTTATGTATATAATAAATAATAATGGTCCAAGTACTGAGCCTGGGGGAACTCCACTAGTGACCTTTGCTCCAATGGGACTTATAGCCGTTAATGCTCACTCCCTGTTTCCTGTCCTGTGACCACGCCCTAATCCATTTAAGGATATTACCTTTGATGCCAAGTGCTTCTACCTTTCTAATTAGTCTTTCGTGGGGGACTCTGTCAAAGGCTTTGCTAAAGTCGAGATATACCACATCATAATTGTGCCCCTCGTCCACCGATTCGAAAACTGATGAAAAGAATGTTAATAGATTTGTTAGACATGAACGCCGGCTTGTGAAGCCATGCTTGGAATCATTGATCAATCTGTGCTTCTCCAGGTGATTTCGAACAGAGTTTGAAATGATTGCTTCCAGAAATTTGCCTACTATTGATGTTAGAGTGATTGGGCGGTAGTTAGAGGATAGTGATCTATCCCTCTTCTTGAAAATCGGTATTATATTCGCTATCCTCCAGGATTCTGGTACTACACCTGTTTTTAAGGACATGTTAAACTGGTTCACAAATAGGGTGGTGGACGAGTGGAACAAGCTTAGCAACTTTGTAGTAAGTGCGGGAACTCTGGAAAGTTTCAAAAGGAGGCTAGATAGATTCATGGATGATAGAGAGTGGTAGTAACTCTCGACAGGAGCTGCCATGCACAGGCCAACCGGCCTATTGCAGACTCCTTATTTTCTTATGTTCTTATGTTCTTATGTATCCAGGCCAGGACGTTGTGTTGAATTATCTTTAATGATTTGTTTTGAATAGTCGTGGATCCCAAGTACTTGGTGTCTAATGCAACCACAACTTTGCCTACTCGCCATCATCTTGCATTTGTCACAAATATTACTTCTGAGCTGATTCCCATACCATTTCCCTTAAATATAAGTTTCAGTAATCTCCATATTGTTTCTGATAAACTTAACCTCATATCTTATATTAATGAGACACAGTTCTCTGACTTACAGGATTCTCTTCCTTTATATTTATCTAGTGATATAATCGTTCCTGGTTTTATTATACCTACCATCATATTTATCAGTTACTTGATTGTTTTGATAAATTGTTACAGGAAGATTTCTTCTAGGTACACACTAGTTTCTAAGAAAACTTTTCGGAAGGAATTGCAAAAACATAAACGACGAAAAAGGTTAGGTACACCTAGGTTTTAATCCGTGAGGACATCGTTTGTAGGTAACTGAGCTGTGTAACAGCACCATTTGTATTATATAAATATTTACCCAAATATATATTACCCATATATTCACCAAGTCATTCACCCATGAGTATGAATCAATTGGTGAGTTGACATTTCCTCTGGGGAGCAGGCGAGGTCAAGCTTGGTCAGCACAGCTCAGCAACAAACAATCTGACTCATTTCCTTTAAGACCTGCTTGACCACCCCTCTCTCCCTGTTGTGAGAGAGAGACTATCATATCACCTGTTACCCAGTGAACACCTCACTTTGTTCTCTCATACAAATGCACTAAGACACTTCCCTGAGCAGAGAAGGTACAATATACTCTCAACTGAACTCAGTACCTGTGAAACTATATTTTTCTACAATAAAGCAAAACCAACAAAGTGTTTACTTCAGCCCTGCCACTTATCAATTCAAGAACTAATATATATATATATATATATATATATATATATATATATATATATATATATATATATATATATATATATATATATATATTGTGTGGCCAACACAAGGTAATAAAATGGCGGCGAAGGTGTGGCTATTGTGAGAGGCTGGAGGCCACGAAGAAAAAGTAGTAGTAGTAATGGAGGACATCAAAAAGTGGTGGGACCTGGTAACATCACCAGGTCCACAAATAGGGTACCATCCAATCGCCAGCAAGTCCCTCCTCATTTTCAAGACAGAACACTATGAACGGGCAATAGAGGTGTTCGGTGGAAGTGAGGTCAAATAGCAAAGGATGGCCAAGGATATCTAGGTGCGGTAATTGTCACGAAGGACTTCAAGACCGAGTTCGTGACGGGAAAGGTGAATGAGTGGGTTAAGGAAATCTAAGCTCCGTCTGATATTGCTAAAACAGAGCCACATGCTGCTTTTGCGGCATTCACCCATGGAGTCAAGCATCGCTGGAATTACCTGATGCGCACTATCCCTGATGTCGGACCCTCCTCCGCCCCCTGGAAGAAGCCATCAATGTCGCTTTTATCACAACACTAGTGAAAACCCTTACTTAACCCCAGCACTACCACCGAGACTAGGAGGAATGGGATTGATTAATCCAGTGGAGCTCGCCCGAACAGAACATGAGAACTCTGTCAAGCTCACGGCAGCTATCACTGAGCACATAATAGATCAAAATGCAGCAAGTCAGGTGGATGCCAACGAATTAAACACGATTTGACGGTCCATTACAACAGAGCAGCAGCACACCCAAAGTGATAAACTGCACCAACTGTTGCAACAAGTGCCAGAGAACGTGAAAAACAGTAGCTATAGTGCAGGATGTGGTCGCCACAAACTGGTTTACTATAGTATATAGTATATTATATTTACTATGAATAATTATTAAATTTTCGCCCCCAGGCCCTGATGTGGGTTAGTGCCTTGTGCCCTGATGGGCTAAACCCCGTAAAAAAAAAAAAAAACATACACCCACAACACCTCAAAATTCCTGAAGCACCCGTCATCTTGTCATATTATGTCATTACATCATCGATATCAGTGATTTATATATGTTGTATTGATGAAATACAGCTTGTGTGTTCATGAGAACCAATTTGTGTTGATGAAAGCCAGGCAGTGTGTTGATGAGACCCAGTTAGAATGTAGATGATAGTCAGTGTGTTGATGAGAGCCAGTTAATGTATTGAAGAGAGAAAGAGTGCTGCAGAATGCCAGTTAGTGTGTTGATGAGAGTCATTTACTGTGTTAATAAGAACCAGTTACTGTCTCGATGAATGTCAGATAGTGTGTTCATAAGAGTCAGTAAGTGTGTTAATGAAAACCAGTTAGTGTGCTGATGAGAACCAGTCACTGTTGATGGGAGCCAGTTGTTGTGATGATAAAAGCCAGTTAATGTATTGATGTGTGCAAGTTAGAGTGTTGCAGAATGTCAGTTTAGTGTGTTGATGATAGTCAATTAGTGTGTTAATGAATGCCAGTTACTCTCTTGATGAAGGCCAGACAGTGTGTTCATGAGAGACAGTTAGTGTGATTTTGAGATACAGTTAGTGTGTTCATGAGAGCCAGTTAGTGTGTTGATAATGGTACGGTAGAATGATAATGAGATAGTTAGTGTGTTGATGAATGCCAGATAGTGTGTTTATGTGAGCCAGTTAATGTGTACATGAGAATCAGTGAGTGGGATGATGACAGCCTTTTAGTATGTTAATATGAACCAGTTAGTGTGTTAATGAGAATCAGTGTGTTGTAAAATGCCAGTTAGTGTGTTGATAAGAGCCAGTTAGTGTTAATGAGAATCAGTTAGTGTGTTGATGAGAGGCAATTAGTGTGTTGATGAGATGCAGTTAGTGTGTTGATGAGAATCAGTTACTGTGTTGATGAGAGACAGTTAGTGTGTTGATGAGAGGCAGTTAGTATGTTGATGAGAGCCCTTTAGTGTGTTAATGAGAGGCAGTTAGTTTGTTTAAGAGAACCTGTTAGTGTATTGCTAAATGTCAGTTGTGATGTTGATGTGTGGCAGTTAGTGTATTGATGAGAGGCAGTTAGTGTGTTGATGAGAGGCAGTTAGTGTGTTGATGAGAGGCAGTTAGTGTGTTGATGAGAGGCAGTTAGTTTTTTCTTAAGACCCAGTTAATGTGGTGATGAAAAACAGTTAGTGTGTTGGCGAGAGCCAGTTAGTGTGTTAATAAAAATCAGTCTGTTAATAAATTCAAGTTAGTGTCTTGAGGAGTCAGTTAGTGTTTTGATTACAGCCATTTAGTGTGTTGATGAGAGCCAGATAGAGTGTTAAAGTAAAACAGTTAGTATACTGATGAGAGTCCGTTAGTGTGTTTAATGAGAGTCAGTGTGTTAATGAAAGCCAGTACATGTGATGATGAATTCCAGTTAATGTGTTGATGAGATACAATTAAGTTGTTGATGTGAGCCAGTTAATGTTTATGAACATCAATGAGTGTGTTTATGTAAGCCAGTTAGTGTGTTGATGTGAGCCTGACAGTGTGTTGAAGAGAGTCAGTTAGTGTGTTGATAAGAGCCATTTAGTATGTTGGTAAGACCCAGTTAGTGTGGTGATGAGAGTCACTGTGTTGATAATGCCAGTTAGTGTGTTGGTGAGAGCCAGTTGGAATGTTGATGAGAACCATTACAAGAATCATTTAGTGCGTTAATAAGAGCTAGTTATTGTGTTAATGAATGTAAGTTAGTGTATTTATGACAGTTACTTAGTGTGTTGATGAATGCCAGTTAGTGTGATGATGGAAGCTAGTTATTGTGTTGATGAGAGTCAGTGTATTAATAAATGTCAGTTAGTGTGATGATGAAGGTCACTTCGTGTGTTGATGGAAGCTAGTTATTGTGTTGATGAGAGCCAGTCGTGTATTGATGTGTGTCAATTAGTATGTTAATGAATGCCAGTTAGTGCGTTGATAAAAGCCATTAAGTGTGATGATGAGAGACAGCTATTTTATTAATGTGAGCCAGTTAAGGTGCTCATAGTGTGTTTAATGTGAGCCAGTTAAGGTGCTCATATAAGCAAGTTAGGATATTGATGAGACCCAGTTAGTGTGTTTAATGTGAGCCAGTTAGTGTCATAATGAGAGTCAGTTAGTGTGTTCATGAGAGCTAGTAAGTCTGTTGATGTGAGGCAGTTAGTGTATTGACAAGAGTCAGTTAGTATTTTGGTGAGAGTCAGTTAGGGTGTTTATATTAGCCAGATAGTGTGTAGCCATGAACCAGCTAGTGCGTTGATGAATGCCAGTTAGTGTGCTGACTTGAGTCAGTTTGTTTTTAAATATTAATTACTTTGTGTTGGTGTGAGCCAGTTTTCATGTTGATAAGAGTCAGTTAGTGTGTTGACGAGAGCCAATAGGTGTGTTGATGTAAGCTAGTTAGTACGTTAATGTGAAATAGTTAGTGTGTTGATGAGAGCCAGTTAGTGTGTTGACATGAGCCAGTTAGTGTGTTACTGTGAGCCAGTTAATGTGTTGATGAGAGTCAGTTAGTGTGTTGATGAAAGTCAGTTAGTGTGTTAATGTGAGCCAGCTAGTGTGTTCATAAATATCAGTTAGTGTATCCATGTAAGTCAGTTAGTGTGTTGATGAAAGTCAGTTTGTGCATGAATGAATGCCAGTTACTACATTGAAGAGAGCCAGTTAGTGTGTTGATGATTGCCAGTTAGTGTGTTAATATGAGCAACTTTGTGTGTTGACGAGAGCTAGTTAGCGTGTTATGAGAGCCAGTTAGTGTGTTGATGTGAGCCAATTAGTGTGTTGATGTGAGCCAGTTAGTCTGTCTATAAGGGATGTAACGAGCGGGATGGTTGTCCGCAGCTCGTTTGCTTGTTCGCAGCCCCACTAGGGGGGTAGACGGAGGTGAGAAGGTCCCTGCTGCCTCGTCGCACACCAGACACTATCCAGCCGGCACCACAGCTGCACTTCCCCCCGCTGTTCGATTCCAATTCTGGTTGTGTACTCATCTGAGGTTCCTGGGGCTCGGAGGTCTGATTCCCCAGTCTTTTACTATTCGGTTGTCAACTCTGTTCACCGACTCCAGCTACTGTCGTGGCTGCCACGTATTGCCACTTCCTCCACGCCCTGTCCACCGTTCGTGCCCTGGCGTCTCTCCTGTGTGGCAAGACATCGCCCACCAACGCCGGGGCCAAGTGAGGAAGCTGCCCTAGACCTTCCCCCTGAGAGCGGATCTCAGCGTTATCAGAACATTCCACTATGCTGGTTAGGAGGAAGATTCGTCTACAGCCGTAGGAAATACCTGTACTTTGATGTATTGATTGTTTTGTTTCAAGTAATTGTTTAACTCCAGTACTTTTTATGTTATATTTGTGTGAGTGATGTCATAGTTAAATTATTGTGATTATTTTCGTAGTAAAGAGATGCCAATCTCTAACGGTGATTAGGCTGGCAAGGGATTTATATCCCACAGGCCAGGCCTTTACAAGTGGCGACCTTGCCAGGATAGTCTCTAACCTTGGTTTCTGAGAGTTAATATTCGTTACCTGTGTTTGTTGTAAGTCGCCCTGTGCGCGCCGCTTGCTGTCTGAGGCCCGGAAGTAAGTGTTGTTTGGTGCTTTTCCCTTCCTTCTGTTGTGCTAATTTTGTTGCTCTCCCTCGTTCTAGGGAAGTCAATTAGTGTTGGTTGGGATGCACTGTGGATGCTATCATAGCATTTTGTTGTTGATTCACCTGGTGAGTTTTTTTTCCCTGAGGTGATTTAACTGGACTGGGTGCGAAACAAGGTTTCCTCCAGCCGGATCAAATCATTTATTGGTTTGATTGAGCCACTAAGTAGTTACTTTTGGTTAGTTGCGGATAAGTTGTTTAATTTGTCACTTTGGCTCTTGGCCCTTTGTATCATTATGTCTAGTTTTGAGGAGTTGAAAGATCAAGCGGTGGCCCTGGGTCTGACAGGTGCGGAGGTTGGTCGGTATGTGATCACCCAACAGGCTGGAGAGAGAGAGAGAGAGAGAGAGAGAGAGAGAGAGAGAGAGAGGATTAATGCTCAAAGTAGACCAGAATCCTCTGGCCCTATATAAGATAATGTTGTAAAACCTAGTTTGCCTGTTCATCATGAAGGAGACGACATCGCCTCTTACCTTGTTGGGTTTGAACGGGTAGCTGAGCTACTTGGTGTGGACAAAGATAGCTATAATGTAAGATTGGGTAGCCTATTGAGTGGGAAATCGGTACAGATTTATACGTCCCTGTCTGCCGACATCACTAGAGATTACTCTTTGTTGAAGCAAGCTCTTTTGCGAGGGTTTAACAAGATTTCTGACGGTTATCACGTTGATTTTTTCAGAGCAAAGATTAGAGCAGGGGAAACACACAAACAATTTCCAATCCACCTGGGGCGTTTGTTTCAACAATGGCTAGAGGCGTCAGAGGTTGATGAAACCTTTACGTCTCTCACTAATTTTATGATATTGGATCAGTTTCTGTCTTCTCTACAGCCATACCTGAGAATATTCATCAAGGAACGCAGGCCAGCGACGCTAGGAGAAGCTGTACAACTTGCTGACAACTTGGCGTCCGCTCACAACCCTACCCCAAGTCTCCTACTCCTCCAGTGAAGAACACGAAGCCTCCGTCCTCCGAGGAACCATTCCCAGGAGTAGAGAGAAGTTCACCGAACGTGCTGTGCCACAACTGCGGAGAAGAAGGGCACATTCGTTCTCGCTGTCCCAGGATTCCCCGTGCCTTCATTTCTACCGACATGCATCAGCCCAGCTACAAGGTCGCATTCTGTTTCGAAGACAGGAGCTGTCCCCGTTATTGTGTCAGCGGAACGATAAATGGGCATCTACTATCATTAGGGACACTGGTTGCTCGTGTATTGTTGTCTCTGAGGAAGCCCTGCCTGACTCTGACGTCTCCAGCTGCCCGAAGGTTAATGTCGCCGATTACTGAGGCCGTTTTAACCAATTCCCTGTTGTTAGGTGCTACCTGCGTTGCCCCTATTTCATTGGTTGGTCTGATGTGGTAAGAGCGTCTATTAAATTCGCTAGTATTCTCATTGGTAATGTGCCCGGAGTTCGTGACCCTAACGACCCGGAACCCTTAAAACTCTCCTCGCCACCAGCGCAAGTCTCCTCGCCACCTGCCGACGTCGCCTCGCCATCCTCACACGCCTCCTCACCTCCAGCAAAGGTCCAAGCTGTGGAGACACGATCGGCGAGCGTTAAGCGACTGCATCCCCTGGTTCTGCCGAAATTGCAGCCACTGACTGTGACGCCCAAGGAGTTCGCCAAGCTTCAAGCCTCATGTACCACTCTGACACGGGTCAGGGAGAAGGTGACTTCCGGGAAGGAGGACCAGGATAGAGATGGGTCTGTTTACAAGTTTGTTTGTATTGATGGTCTGTTACATAGGTGTTGTGTGTCATCCAAGCAACCAGCCAAAGTAAGTCAGTTTTTACCGGTTGTCCCTGCTGATTGTCGTAGCAGCATCCTCTCTGTAGCTCACGAGAGCACTCTAGCAGGACACTGTTCTCGTAGGAAGACTTATATGAAGGTTGCTCATCAGTTTTACTGGCCAGGTATGGGAGCGGATATTAAAGCCTTTTGTAGGAGGTGTGATCGGTGCCAGCAGATGTCTGCTAAGGGTAGAGTACGTCCTGTTCCTCTTAAACCTTTACCCATCATTACAGAACCATTTTCTCGGGTAGCCATAGATTTTGTTGGACCGCTTTCACCCCTTTCACCTAAGAAGCCTAAATTATATCAAGCTAATTTGTTAAAGAAATATCATTGCAGGGCCCACATTAACTTTGCTCATGTTCTTGACGAGGTTCCCAAGCTGGAGTCAGGTGAGGCACTACCCTGCGAGAGTTCGTGTGAAGTTCAGGCGCCAAACTCGGATGATCTCGGTTGCCAGTTACAGATAACACCAGATGGTATAGAAAATCCTCTACTACTGGCAAAGGGCCCAAAGTTAAACCTAGACAGAAGTTGATCCCACTTGCAGTTTCTTGATACAGCCTTACGATATTTGGATATCATGTTACCACTTTTTTAATGTGACCTTTCTCTAATTTTATTTTGCTCTGTATAGCTAATCATTTGTGTCAGGATTATGTTTTGTTGTACTAATCTTAAGTTTTAATCTACCTTACAGTAGATTTTTGTTCGGGGCGCTATGTAAGGGCTGTAACGAGCTGGATGGTTGTCTGCCGCTCGTTTGCTTGTTCGCAACCTTACTAAGGGGTAGACGGAGGTGAGAAGGTCGCTGCTGCCTAGTCGCACACCAGACACTATCCAGCCGGCACCACAGCTGCACTTCCCCTGCTGTTCGATTCCAACTCTGATTGTGTACTCATCTGAGGTTCCTGGGGCGCGTGGGCTGATTCCCTAGTCTTTTGCTATACGGCTGTCTCTGGTCACTAACTCCAGCAGCTGCCACGTGATCGCCACTTCCTCCACGCCCTGTGCACCGTTCGTGCCCTGGCGTCTCTCTTGTGTGGCAAGACATCGCCCACCAACGCCGGGGCCAAGTGAGGAAGCTCCCCTGGACCTTCCCCCAAAGAGCGAATCACCACGCGACCAAAACCTTCCAACGTGCTAGTTAGGAGGAAGATTCTACAGCCGTAGGATTACCTATACTTTGTTGTATTGATTGTTTGTTTTATGTAATTGTTTGAATCCAGTGCTGTTTATTTAATATTTGTGTGAGTGGTGTCATTGTTAAATTATTGTGATTATTTTCGTAGTAAAGATACGCCAATCGCTAACGGTTGTTTGTTACTCCTTTGAAACCCATGGTTTTTGACTTTCCTTTTTATAAGATCCCACATGCCAGGCCTTTACAGTGTTGATGAGAGCCAGTGTTAATGTGAGCCAGTAAGTGTGTTGATGCATGTAGATTATGGTGTGGATGAGAGGCAGTTAGTGTCTTGATGACTGACAGTGTGTTGATGAGAGTCGGTTAGTGTGCTGATCAGTTTCTTATTGTGTTGATGAGAGGCAGTTAGTGTGTTGACGAGTGATCATTTTTTGTTATGGGGAATAGCTCGCCCGGTGACAGGTCATTGACCCACAACTGAGCCGAGGAGGGGGGTGAACTAAGAGTAAAAATAAATTAAAAATAGAAGAGAAAAAGACTAAATTAATCTACACCACGAAGATGCCGGAAAACCAGCTTTTAAAGTGAGACATTGTATGAGTATGGAAACACAGAAGAAGGCAGAGCATTCCACAGTTTGGCTGTGTGGGGAAAGAAGGATGCACTATAACGGGTTATTCTAGTGTGACCGACATCCATACAGAAAGGTGGGCACCGCGGGCATGACGAGTGTTATGAGCCCACTGCCTTGCCGGCGGTACACAGGATGCCAAATCCACCGAACATTGCCCTGTATTAGCCCATTAGTTTTTATATAAATGTCAGGGCAGTACATTAGGTTTATATATTCATATCAAACCCTGTAAATTTCCACTAGCTATGAGGTGAAATGGTCACATTACGTGAACCCTCACACCAACTGGGCGTATATTCTGAATCCAAACTAATAACGAATCTATGCTTATATGTAGGGAACTGTATTTAATAATAATCGCGATTAAAAATGGCTGTCACAGCACTCATAGGACACATCTGAGAATAGCCCAAAATGTTTACCCAGCCCTCCTCTAAGGGAGGCCAAATTTTATGCTACTATCATTAAACTCACAATTCCTTGATATATTTCCCCAATCTGAATGACTATTAGGAATAGACTGAAGTGAGCAGAATTTAGTCGATTGGCCAGTACCAGGAAGACTTACAATTTAATAGATCAGAATAAGAACAAACGACACATTTCAAGATTCATAAAAAGGGAATCGCAAATCGCATTACGCAGAAATTTAAGGTTAGTCGTTTTCTCGAGGATTTTACTGGCTGGTGTTGGAAATTCCAAGAAGATTTTAGGTTTTGTAAAGGCTGAAAAAAAATCCGTGTCTCTCTCTCTCTCTCTCTCTCTCTCTCTCTATATATATATATATATATATATATATATATATATATATATATATATATATATATATATATATATATATATATATATATATATATATATATATATATTCATGTAAATCCACAATGAAAACGTGGATAAGATAAATCTTGATAAAATCACACGGGAAAATGGAAACAACGGAGTACCTTAGCTTTCGTCTTTATTCAAGACATCTTCAGAGGCAACTGGATTACATGGACAGAGAGAGGCTTAAATATACAGGGTGACCTAAAAACATGAGGTCAGGTCATAATGATGACATCCACTAATCCCCACACCAACACAACCGTAGAGGAGCTTAAGAGAAGGGTAGTGACGTGACTAGACAGGTCAGGTCAAAAAAAAGGGACCCACAAAATAACTGTCATACATCAAGATCAAAGGTTTTCAAAGCATTTTTAACCTTGGGCCACTGACAAATAAATTTATGTAACATATTATCAGTTTTGAACTGACCATCACTAAGGTTTATTGATCCAGTTGCCTCTGAAGATGTCTTGAATAAAGACGAAAGCTAAGGTACTCCGTTGTTTCCATTTTCCCGTGTGATTTTATCAAGATATATATATATATATATATATATATATATATATATATATATATATATATATATATATATATATATATATATATATATATATATATATATATATATATATATATATATATCTCAGAGAACCGGAATTTAGCGGTAAGGGAACTGCCGTTGGTGATTGGATGGTGATTTTTGTCAACAAGGTGTACCCTTATTTACTGATGTCCAATTTGGGAATCGATTGTCTCTCTCTTTCTCGTACTATGCCCAATCACTAGTCAATGGAATCTTTCTCACGAAAGCAATATAAATTAAGAAGTCACTCCCCTGTGTAACACGCAACACTTCTGTTTGAGAATTACTCACAAGTTGGTGTAGGCATTGTCCGTATCAACTGTTACGGTATTACTGTAAGTGAACGATTATAACTGATACTCTTACATAAATAATGATATGGGAGAAAATAATGAATAATACGGAAAGATAATGGCCATTATGAAAGATAAAGGCGATAATAAATGATAATGGTAACAAGAGTGAAAACTGGTGATATTGAATGATATTGAAATGTCAGTGAATGATATGATGATATTGAACGGTAATACTTAATGAATATGTATACCACTAATATGAAAGATAATAATAAATGGTGTACGTGATAGTGAATTATAGCGTTTGATAATAATTATGTTAACTAATGATATTAAATAAGACTAAATGATGCCAATAATTGATATTAGCTGATGACAATTATTATATTAACTATTGAAAACGTCTTGATTGAGACATTATTAACTAAATAAACGACATACTGAGATGAGTCTGTTAGATAGCCGAGTCCTAATAAATGACCACTTAGGTTAGTTAAGGTGAGTTATGTTACGCTGGGATAGGTTTAGTTAGGTTAGTAAGGTACATTAAGTTGGGTTAAGTTAGGTTGTATTAGGTTTGGTTAGATTAGGTTAGGCTAGGTTAGAGTACCTAAGGTAAGATTAGGTTGGGTTATGTTAGGTTAGAACAGGCTAGTTTAGATTAGGTTTGGTTATGTTAGGTTAGAACAGGCTAGTTTAGATTAGGTTTGGTTAGGTTTGGTTATATTACACTAGGTTAAGATAAATTAGGTTAGGTTAGGTTAGGTTTTCGAATGATATCCACAATGATTTTTGACACGAGGAAAATACTGGATTATACTGAGAGACTGACTAACAAACACCTATTGAACCAGGGAAGATGAAGAGTGGCAAGTGTTGTATATATCCTGGGCTTCATGTTCCTGGAGAGTTGGGGGAGATTATGTGATGTGCAATAAAGAGAGAGAAAGACAGACAGACAGACAGACATAGACAGTGAGGGGCAGAGACTCATATCGTGTTTGGTTGCTTTTGATAAGCCAAACACTTGCTTTTCTTCACCGGACTTTTCTTCTTTTTCTTTTTAGTGTTCCTTTTTTCGTTTTTCGTTTGAGTTGTTTGACTTAATGTAGTCAAACGATCATTCCTTAGTTATTTTGCTTACCAAAAGTAGTTATCAGGTCATTGGTTCTTTCACAAATTGTCGCAGTAGCATCGATCGGTAGTTCTAACAGAGTGCAATATTTCGACTGACTACTTGACTGACTGAGTGACTGAGGGATGTCTAAGGTACAAGTCAATACAATCACCAGTAATGCAGGTATCGACCGCTGGTTGGTGTGACACTCAATGACTTAACACACCCAGACTTCACTTAACACACCCTGGGGGAGTGCCACTTCCTGACCAACTTTAACGTGGCGACAACAACAATCAATCCACCACATTTTTCATTATTTGTGGTGGTGGTGGTGGTGGATAGCGGTAGTGGTGGTGGTGGATAGCGGTAGTGGTGGTGGTGGTATTAGTGGTGGTACTGAGGTGGTGGTGGTATTAGTGGTGGTACTGAGGTGGTGGTGGTGGTGGTGGTATTAGTGGTGGTACTGAGGTGGTGGTGGTGGTGTGTGGTGGTGGTATTAGTGGTGTTGGTTTTAGTGGTAGTAGTGGCATTAGTGGTTGTAGTGGTGGTGGTGGTAGTGGTGGTAAAAGTGGTGGGTATGGTAGTGGTGGTATTAGTGGTGGTGGTATATAGTGGTAGTGGTGTTATTAGTGATGGCGTTAAAATTGGTAGAATTAGTGGTGGAAAAAGTGATAATAGTGGTGAGGTGGTGATGTTAGTCGTGGTAATGGTGGTGATAGTTGTGTTAATGGTGGTTTTAGTGTTGATGGTGGTAATGGTAGTGTTAGTGAAGGTGGTTATGATGGTGGTAGTGGTGGTGTCATTGGTAGTAATGATTGTGATAGTGGTGGTAATGGTGATAGGTGTGGTGTTAGTGGTACTAATGAAGGTGATAGTAGTGGTGTTAATGGTGGTAATGGTCGTGTTAGTGATGCTTGTAATGGTGGTGGTAGTGGTGGTAATAGTGATAATAGTGGTGAGATGGTGCTGTTAGTGGTGAAAATGGTGGTGATAGTGCTGGTAATGGTAGTGGTAGTGGTAGTGGTGGTAATAGTGGTGGGGTGGTGGTGATGGTTTAAACAGTTCCAGAGTGACGACATATGTTCTTAAAGGCGGCTCTCTCTCTCTCTCTCTCTCTCTCTATATATATATATATATATATATATATATATATATATATATATATATATATATATATATATATATATATATATATATATATATATATATATATATATATATATATATATATATATATAATATATATACTGTATATATCATGAACGACATTACACACACACACACACACATTTTCTCTCTCTCAAAAGAATGACAAGACTCACACACAAGAATAACACGACTCTCTGCTTACTCTACTCATTTACACGAATAGCAAGACTCTCTCTCTCTCTCTCATGGCAAAGGTCCGTGACAACTCAACATCCCTCAGGCTGACTTATTATCGATAGTGGCAGTGGAAGTGTCGAGCATTGATCCACCTGTGTGTGCGTGAGTGTGTGTGTGTGTGTGTGTGTGTGTGTGTTATAATAATAATAATGATAATAATAATTAACGGCTTATTGAGAGAGTATGGCAGTAAGAAGGCTGAAAATATGGTTACACAATTGGGGAATGAGTCATGTGATTGACAAATGATATACAAGTAACATATATAATAACAAGATGGGGAGAAAGTCATAATTTTTACAGTGGTTGGGACTGGGCTGTTCTTATAGCAACCAGTACGTGCTCGTATGGACTGGATGTGGTTGTGGTGACGCACAACAATTCGCGGACGAGGGATTTCGGGTGGAAGCAGGAGCAGGTGTTAAGGATGGTGCAGAAACTTCTCACCAAATTTGCAGATGAGGTCGTGGTGATGATCAGAGAGAGACGAGAGGGTCAGTGTGTTGAGCCCTTCTTGATATGAGGAGTAGGAGGGGGAGAGAATAATCTTGCATGCCCTCTTCTGCACTTTTTCTAGGTTTTTCCGTTGTGTAGCATTTAGAGAGGAAGACCAGGCAGGGGAAGCATAGGTGAGCTTGGGAAGTATGAATATTGAGTAAGCACTGAGGAGTTTGAGCGCGGGAACTCCGAGGGACTTGAGTTGGCGGAGGAGGTGGAGACGAAAACTGCAGGATTTGACAATTATACTGACGTGTGATTTCCAATTTAGTTTGTCTATAGTGACGCCAAGGAGCCGTGTGCAGTCCACAACATGGAGTTTGTTGGGGCCAAAGTAATGGAGGGAGGTGGGACAAAGTCAGAGGAGATATTGATGTGCAGAACCATGTTCTTGGTACGGTTGATGCTGGCGTGGTTGTTGGTGGCCCAATTTTGGAGACTGTTCAATATATTCTGGAAGGCGGTGTAGTCGAGAGCCGAATTGTTCATAGTGATCCCAATTGTGGTGAGAGCAGCGGTGTCTTTTACGGCATCGGTGATAAGCATGGGGAAGCAGAGCGATCCCATCTTGGTGCCTTGGGGGACGTCACAGGTGAGTGATTGAAAAGTGGAGACAACCCCCTCGGAAGCGTACGACTTGGCGTCGGTCACTAAGGAAGTCTGTAAGCCATGGTATAAGACTTCTCCGAAACCTGAGGCCGATAGTTTTGCTGATGATTAAATTGTAGTCGACTAGATCAAATGCCTTGGTAAAGTAAACGAAGGCGACAGCCATAGACGTCTTTCCTTTTTCCGGATGGCGGTATATGTAATCGAGAAGGCTGGCAAGACAGTGAGTGGTGGAGGAAGTTTTCATATTGCCAAATTGCTGAGGATCAATGGCTCCTGCAATATCAGCATAGGCCCAGTAAAACACAAAAATGTTGCAGATTAAGCTGGGTTTTGGGGTGATGGCAATGGGTCGTAGCCCATATTTGGGGAACTTCAGTGCATTGGTACGGTCTGTCAGGAGTAGGTTTCTCTGGTTTTCTACTGGAGGTGATATTCATGATGGACTTCTGTTTATGACATCCTTATCTATGGCTACGACTATGGAATATGTTCAGTAATTTTAGTAGCGCAATAACACTGCCATCAGGATATCTGTTCCCTCGCTTTAAACTGTACAGAGTGCGCTTGGAGTACTTCACTGGTGGACATCTGTTGATATCTGTCGTTGTGGACATATGGAAGTATATATTAGCGGTGGTCTTTAACTCAATGGCGGCACTTTGAAGGTCACAAACAAAATTTCCATATTTGTATTAGTCATAAGCACCATGGTGATCCTTGTCTCTAGCACTTTGAGGGTCATCGACACAGTATCCATGGTATATGGTAAACACCGCGGTAGTCATTGTCTCTTGCTTGTTTTGTGTTTTTTCCTTGGAACTTGAAGGTTCCAAGTGTTCCCTGAAGAAGGCAGTGATGGGTAGGGAAACACCGGGTAACACTGAAGTCCATTTATTAACGGATAGGAGAAATACAAGTGGTGACTAGCGTGTGCCTTGCACGAGGCACGGAGTCAGACTGAGACTGCCTTGCCATATGACAGCCTCGGGGCAATGTTGCCACATAGCACGTGCAGTGTTGCCACGTAATTACATATATAAATGCTACTCGGCACAGTAGCTTATTTACAAGGTTGCTACTCGGCACAGTGGCATTGATACATAACCTACATCTCCCTCCCCCCCTCACGCTCATAGTCTTTGTCTTGAGCGGACTACTGAGTCCTAAGTCGCTCCGAGCGTCGAGGTGCACTGTGGGGCGGATCCTCTTGAGGTGTAGGGGACTCGTCCTCGGTCAGGGGGCCAGCAGCAGGGGGTGGGACTGGCCGGAGGAAGCGGCAGTTCCTCCACCAGACACAGCCGCTCGGCATCCTGACCTTGTAGTCCCGCGACTGGCCGACGCCCATCACTATGCCCACCTTGTCCCAACGTGTCGTCGTCGGGTCCTGGACGCGGACTAGGGCACCAATTTCCAGTGGCTGAATACGGCGGGCACAGTCGTCATACCGAGCCTTGACGTCCTGGGCACGTGTAGCGGTGCGGCGGTCGCAGGTTTCGGCTCTGTTCTGCCAGTCCTTCGCAAAGGCCTTGGCGTGTGCAGGAATGCAAGAGCGGAGAGGGTGACCATACAGGATCTGGGCAGGGGAGCGTCCTGTGTGGGTGGGAGTGGACGCGGGTTCTGGGCAGCTCTGTGCGGCAGTGCCAGGCGCGTCGCTCGTTGACTCACGCACCCTGCTGGTGGTGTACCGAGCAGCTGGGATCCGCTAGGGAAAGTCTCTGGGCACCACGCCTAACTCCTTGCAGTGCTCCCACGACAACAAGGGTGTAGCGAGAGAAGGCTGCACGTCGATCCATCCGCGACACGACCTGTCGCCGTAGGTGATCTCAGCTTGAAAGGAGCCCACAGCGTCCGGCATCTGGGAACCGTCCCATTGTAGTACTCCAACTACGGCAGTGGTCCCAGGTCGCGTTTGGTGAGGCCCAGTTTCTGGAGGTGCTTCAGGCCTATCACTGTAGTATCAGCGCCGGTGTCCGGCATCACCTCGATGTGACCCGACACATCACGGTGTGTGACGGCGATGCGGATGGCAGGGGAAGGGGTAGCCCTGGGGCGTATGGTCGATTCCACCCTCCTGACATGACTCAGCTGCTACTTGGGGCTGCGTGGGCCATCTGAAGGGGGCTGCGTGCGAACCACCCCGAGGGAAGTGCTCTGCTTTCCTCCTCGTCTCGGGCTTTTGGGCTTGGGTTGGTGGCAGCACTTGTCGTAGTGTCCATAGCGACCGCAGGCCTGACACTTGTGGCCTCGTGCAGGGCACCTGTCTGTGTTAGACCAGTGGCCCTTACGGTCACATCCACGATACAGTGCGTCGGCGGCCTGGCATGTCTTGGGGCCATGCTGCTTTCCACAGCTGCCACAGGAAGCACTAGGCGGAGGCGTGGAAGGACGTGCGGCAGCCTTCACGTTGTTGGGCGCCTTCTTACCCTTCTTGTACTGTGAGATAGCTCTCACAGCAGGTGGGGCCCGTAAGGCAAAGGTGGCGGACTTGGTGGGCTCGTATGACCAACATTCAGTCACTACCACCTGGAGTGTGGAGGAAGCGTCCAGGGGGATGAGTCGCTGCACCAACTCTTCTTGCCTGACACATGTCAAGATCCCGTGCTTGATCCAAGCTTCCTCACATTCCCGGCTGTGCGCCTTGCAGACGTCAATCTCCTCCGACAAACTCTTCAAACGTACAAAAAAGTCGTCAAAGGATTCATTTTCCGCCTGCTTGCAACTGGTGAAGGCGCGGCGACGCAAAGCCTCGTTATTCCGACCTTTAACATGATCCTGTAAAAGGTCGAGCACATCCGTCACTGAAGACGTAGAATTGGGAGGCACTTGCAACGTGTGCTCCAAAACTCTGTGGGTCTCCACCGACAAACACATCCGCAGTTGGATGAGCTGTTTGTTTGGAGGCATGCTGTCAAGGTCCACCATCGTGGAGTAATCTGTCCACCGCCGCCTCCACTCACGAAAAAGCTGAAACGTGACGTCTGGTGAGAGGGCGGGTGGGGGTTGAACAGATGCCTTTGGAGCTGTTGGAGTAGCAAGAGTGCCTAGAGGACGCTGGTGTGGTGGAGGAGGGAGGGTACTGGCGTCTTGGTGCACGATACCTGCGAGTGAGGGAGGGTGAGTTAGTGCCAGGGTCGCCAATAGTGCATCAAAACGCGCCTTTTCCTCCTCTCTTCGTATATCCTCCCTCTGAAATTCCATTTCTCGGCGTCTCTCGTCCCTGTCGTCCATCCACCTCAGAATTGTGGCAATGTCCGTCGCTGGAGGTGGAGGATGATAGTCTGAGCCCGGTCGAGGGGAAGGTGGTGGGGAGTCGTATCTCCCATCTTGACGTTGTCCCTTCTTACCGCCCATCTTAGTATGCTTGTACTGTGCTGTTTAGTATATAAGGTGGCGCCTCATCAGCTCGAACCACATATATATGACGTAAACAGCGCAGAAATAACGCATAGAGTCCACTGTTCTGTCCGTGAGTGCGTGCGTGCGTGCGTGCGTGTGTGTGTGTGTGTGTGTGTGTGTGTGTGTGTCTGAGAGAGCAGATCGTGGTGGCCTTGGTGGCTGGAGCCGCTGCGGAGGCGAGAACGTTAGTATCTCCCCTGATGTCACACGAGGAGGGTGCACGCCTGCGTGCTCTGTGGGTACGACAAAAACAGGCCAATGATCAACTCTCAGCTTTAGACACACTAATACACTGACACTAACACTGCCACCGTCACGAAAACGCACTGTGACGGCGCAACACTGCACGTCGGGGCGAAACACAATGCAACACAACACAACACACTAGTCGACGCGCACATCACCGGCAGATGTAACCGTCGGCATTGTTCACGACACTTTTAAGTCCACAAATCCTACTCACTGCACCATGAAGGTTCCAAGTGTTCCCTGAAGAAGGCAGTGATGGGTAGGGAAACACCGGGTAACACTGAAGTCCATTTATTAATGGATAGAAGAAATACAAGTGGTGACTAGCGTGTGCCTTGCACGAGGCACGGAGTCAGACTGAGACTGCCTTGCCATATGGCAGCCTTGGAACAATGTTGCCACATAACACGTGCAGTGTTGCCACGTAATTACATATATAAATGCTACTCGGCACAGTAGCTTATTTACAAGGTTGCTACTTGGCACATTAGCATTGATACATAACCTACAGAACTAACAATTGGATCACTGTTTGATAACCAATCATTGTACTGATCACTTGAATGTTTCGGTATTAAATCCCGGTGTAATGAGGTTAGTAAGGAGTTGGGGTGGAGCAGGGGGGAACGGAAGGCAGGGCCAAACAGACTTGGCCTGGCTGCCAATCAGGAGTGCCTAGAGGATATATATTAGAGCGCGTCGCTCCTGGCTCATGT
>NW_024713129.1:34571681-34579118 GCF_018991925.1 Homarus americanus | reverse complement strand
AGCATCCATGAAGAAATTAGAAAGCAAGTCGGTGCAGCGAAGAATGACAAAAATGATTCAGGGACTTAGAAACCTTCCATATCAGGATGGATTAAAAAACTTAACTTGCATTCCCTAGAAAGACGAAGAGTGCGGGGAGATATGATAGAAGTATTTAAGTGGTGAAAAGGAATCAATAAAGGGGATAGATAAAGTTCTTATAATATCCGAGCAGGATAGGACTCGGACAACGGATTGAAGTTGGATAAGTTTAGGTTTAGGAGGAGATAGGAAGAAACTGGTTCACAAATAGGGTGGTGGACGAGTGGAACAAGCAGCAACTTTGTAGTTAGTGCGGGAACTCTGGAAAGTTTCAAAAGGAGGCTAGATAGATTCATGGATGATAGAGAGTGGTAGTAACTCTCGACAGGAGCTGCCATGCACAGGCCAACCGGCCTCTTGCAGACTCCTTATTTTCTTAAGTTCTTATGTTAAGTCGCAACTTCTATATCGATGATCTGCTTCTTTCAGTAGCATCACCAGGGAAGGCTGCGATAGTCACTCACCAACTGAGGCAGTTGATGAAGAAGGGCTGGTTCAGACTTACAAAATGGATCTGCAACCACAAAGGGGTCTTCAGAGCAGTCCACAAACGGAAAAGCCATGGAAGTGAAGACGTACTTTTGAGGATGACAGGCTCCCAGCTGAGCAGGCATTGGGAATCATGTGGGATCTAGAGAATGACGAACTTGGTGAATCAGATCCCAACAAAGCCCTACAAACGAAGCAGGTCTCCTAGTGTAAGTAGCTCCATACGACCCATTAGGAATCATTGCCTGAGCACCATACGACCAAATTTTATTCCAGGACGAGTGCAGGCAAGGCTTCGGTGGGATGAACAAATGACCGAACACAAGAGAAGGGCTAGGCGGCAGTGGCCAAATGATCTTCCCCACTTTTCTCAAGTACGTGTTCCTCGATGTTACCACCCTAAATGCGCAAATCCAATAACTAGGTACAACTGCTCCACTTCTGCGACGCCTCCTAAGCATGCACGGGGCTGTATCCTACCTCAGGATCACAAGTGGAGACGGAACCACTCTACCTCCCTTGTGTGTAGCAGAGCCAAGCTAGCTCCTCTGAAATAGCAAACCATACCTCGGCTCGAGCTATGTGCGGCAGTGTTGCCGGCAAAGAGACACACAACTGAGGCGAGACTCCGGCAGACAAGGGTTTCGAGCAAGCTCAACAGGGAAGTGTTATTGCCATTAGGATAAACTATAAGGGAGAGAGAGAGAGAGGGACAGAGAGACAGAGAGAGAAGACAGAGAGTGTTGACAACGAACTTTGTTGAGGTGTTACATGTGAAACAGATGGTCTCACCTCGGGCTGACTAACTTGCTCCCCTGTGTATTTCAAGAAGATAGTCTTTAGCCGTCCTGTGAGCTAACAAGTCAGGGAACCTAATAAGTCCTACAAAAGACCCGAAACACGTAAGTTTTTTTTGGTTTAACACCCTACTCTACTCAAATATATTATATGTAGTTGTTAATAGTGAATGAACGTATGACTGAATTAATTATCACATATGTAACATATGTAATTTGTACTCTGCAGGTTTTGACCGAATAAAGAACAGTAAGTCCTACGTGCAAGGTCTCATTATCCAATCGCTCATTGGCGGCTACATATACAGAATATATATATATATATATATATATATATATATATATATATATATATATATATATATATATATATATATATATATATATATATATATATATATATATATATATATATATATATATATATATATATATATATATATATATATATATGCAAGTAAATCACTGTAGGTGCGCGTGATCTAGGTATATGCTGATAACCACAAGGAAAATAGAAAACACGAAGTTCCCACGGGTGAGTACAGACTAAAGAGAAATACAAACCAAGGTGTATATATACAGAGGAGGGTGAGACTAGGTCCACAATGGTCAGGTATTAGGTAATGACCCAACTAATCTTTAAATAGCACACAACTGTTGGTGGTCAGGTCAGATGGTCAGGTGACCCGACCTTCTCACCTGATTACAAATCTTTTTAATTACAAAATTTTTCAGTTTGTACATGCCGTTACTCAAATATATATATATATATATATATATATATATATATATATATATATATATATATATATATATATATATATATATATATATATATATATATATATATATATATATATATATATATATATATATATATATATATATATATATATATATATATATATATATATATATATATATATATATATAATGAGACACGATAAACAGGGAGTTTAAAACTAAATGCGGTAAGGGGAGGACTCAGAACACGACTAACTTAAATGTATACAACGCGAACAGTAGAAGTATGAGAAACAAAATGGATGATATTAGGGCCTTGGTATGTACCGAAAAAATAGACATAATAGCATTCACTGAAACTTAGAATCAGAGGATTTTCTCGAGACGAACTTGCAAACAGCGATCACAAAGAAATTAGATTCCAGTTAGATTTTCAGGGCAGATATAAGGAAAATTCCACTGAAGTACCAGATTTCAGAAGGGCAAACTTAGACAGTTTAAAGAGGCAGCTGAGAGAGGGGGTGTCACGCTTGGCCGTGAACCTGACAGATGACACCGACCTGATAACGAGATCTGAGATTGCCGAGTTCCACGACAATTTAAATAATGAGTTACTTAATGCACAAAGGCAGAACATACCATACAAAAAACTCAGATCAGACAACAATGACCCTAAATGGATAAATAATTATTTAAAGAACATCATTGGCCAAAGGAAGGCTATACGTGGAAGGATAAATCGTGGCGAAATTTACCTAAGGGACTATTATAGGGTATTGGCGAGTAGGGTTAAAACCGAGATAAGGAAAGCCAAGAGGAATAATGAGGTAAGGGTAGCAAGGGAGGCGAAGACAAACCCCAAGGGATTCTACCAAATGTATCAAACTAAAACACGAGAAAAGATTGGACCAATACGGTCAGATACCGGCGAGCTCACTGATAATGACAAAGAAATCAGCAATAATTTAAATAAGTATTTTTCAACAGTTTTCACCACCGAAAATTTAAACATGATACCAGGGGCACCGACTCTATTCAGAGATAGTGAAGAAAACAAATTAAGCGAGATAGTAGTGACTAGTAATGATGTTAGTAAGCAAATAGACAAACTAAAGCCTAATAAGTCACCTGGTCCCAATGAGATATTTTCCAGAGTATTAAAGGAATGTAAGGAAGAGCTTAGTATGCCCTTAGCAAAGTTGTTTAACATGTCCTTAAAAACAGGTGTAGTACCAGAATCCTGGAGGATAGCGAATGTAATACCGATTTTCAAGAAGGGGGATATTTCATTATCCTCTAATTACCGCCCAATCAGTCTAACATTAATAGTAGGCAAATTACTGGAAGCAATCATTTCAAACTCTATTCGAAATCACCTGGAGAAGCACCGATTGATCAATGATTCCCAGCATGGCTTCACAAGCGGACGTTCATGTCTAACTAATCCATTAACATTCTTTTCATCAGTTTTCGAATAGGTGGACGAGGGGCACAATTATGATGTGGTATATCTCGACTTCAGCAAAGCCTTCGACAGAGTCTTCCACGAACGACTAATTAGAAAGGTAGAAGCACATGGCATCAAAGGTAATATCCTTAAATGGATTAGGGCGTGGTTACAGGACAAGAAACAGCGAGTGAGCATTAATGGCACAAAGTCCCATTGGAGCAACGTCACAAGTGGAGTTCCCCAAGGCTCAGTACTTGGACCATTATTATTTATTTTATACATAAACGACATAGATATCGGCATAGACAGCAACATAAGCAAATTTGCTGATGACACTAAAATAGGACGTGTTATTAAATCTGACGAGGACTCTGCAAAACTACTGGAAGATCTAAACAAATTTTTTGAATGGTCTGAAAAATGTCAGATGAAATTCAACGTGGACAAATGTAAAGTACTCAGTATAGGAGATGTAAACAGGGAAACCAGATACCAGATGAACAACGATGCCATAGAGAAATCCGACTGTGAGAGAGATTTAGGAGTAAAGATAAGTAGGAACCTTAAGCCAAGTAAACATTGTGTTTTTGCTCGTAACAAGGCTAATAAAGTACTTGGGTTCATACAAAGGAGTGTTATATACAAGACTAGCGAGGTCATCCTAAAACTGTATCTTGCTCTTGTGAGACCACACCTGGATTACACAGTTCAGTTCTGGTCACCGTATTACAGAAAGACCTCACCTGGGCAAACACCTGTCCAGATCTAACCAGTTTAGGGATAATTGGTGAGAGGTCAAAAGCCGGCTGGGCCGACCCCATATAAATGCCCTATAGTCCCGTCCACATTCATTCTGATTCTGAGTCCGATTCTCATCGAGATTCTTACAGGACTATCATTCAGAGAGGTTGGTCATTGAGAGGTCGTTCTGGTCACTCGCACAGAGTCACGCTCGTCACCTCCCCCCCAGGTCGGGGGGGGGGGAGACTTCACGATGTCATCAGCTAAGGAGAGCACGGCATACGGCAGCCCAGCCAAACACCCACTGGGCCTACGTCAGGGTACACGTGATTCTTGTCAGAACTTTTCCTAGGGTGAATTACCTACTGTGGGAAGTGTATTCATTCATGTATCCGAGAGTCAGTGTCGAGTAACGTTAGACCTAACATGTTATTACCCCGATATAATAGTGATATTGATGTGTCCATGTTCTGCCTTTGTGCATTAAGTAACTCATTATTTAAATTGTCGTGGAACTCGGCAATCTCAGATCTCGTTATCAGGTCGGTGTCATCTGTCAGGTTCACGGCCAAGCGCGACACCCCCTCTCTCAGCTGCCTCCTTAAACTGTCAAAGTTTGCCCTTCTGAAATCTGGTACTTTAGTGGAATTTTCCTTACGTCTGCCCTGAAAATCTAACTGGAATCTAATTTCTTTGTGATCGCTGTTTGCAAGTTCATCTCGAGAAAATCCTCTGATTCTGAGTTACCTGTAAGGTCAGTCCAATCTATTTGGCCAAGGTTAAAGTCGTCTACTATGCAAACTTTGTTGTGTGTGGAAGCCCTGCGCATTTCATCCCAGATAAGTCGCTCATTGACTCTATCAAGATTGGGAGGTCTATATATTACTCCTGTGATTAATTTGTCCCTACCGTCGATTAATTCTATCCAAATTGTTTCTGTATTCAGCTCGGTTTTTATTTCCTTATTTATTTCACACTTCAGATTATCCCTAACATAGATTGCTACTCCACCTCCTTTCCTGGTCTGCCTATCGGTATGGAACAGTTTGTAAACTGCAAATTGGTATTCGACCGGTAAGTCACGTGAGTCTAATTTGATCCATGTTTCAGTGAATGCTATTATATCGATATTTTCGGTACATACCAAGGCCCTAATATCATCCATTTTGTTTCTCATACTTCTACTGTTTGCGAAGTATACATTTAAGTTAGTCGTGTTCTGAGTCCTCCCCTTACCGCATTTAGTTTTAAACTCCCTGTTTATTGTGTCTCATTATATATATATATATATATATATATATATATATATATATATATATATATATATATATATATATATATATATATATATATATATATATATATATATATATATATATATATATATATATATATATATATATATGTATATATATATATATATATATATTATATATATATATATATATATATATATATATATATATATATATATATATATATATTTCAAAGTGAAACGTGGATAAGATAAATCTTGATAAAATCACACGGACAAATGGAAACAACTGGGCACCTTGGCTTTTCAAATGTTTATTCAAGACATCTTCAGGGCAACTGCCTCTGAGAGATGTCTTGAACAGACAGGTGCTCCGTGTTCAAACCTACGATGAATTTTATCAAGATATATATATATATATATATATATATATATATATATATATATATATATATATATATATATATATATATATATATATATATATATATATATATATATATATATATATATATATATATATATTCTGTATATGTAGCCGCCCAATGAGCGATTGTGGGATAATGAGACCCTTGCACGTTGGACTCTACTGTTCTTTATTCGGTCAAAACCTGCAGAGTACAAATTACATATGTTACATATGAGATAATTAATTCAGTCATACGTTCATTCACTATTAACAACTACATATAATATATTTGAGTAGAGCAGGGTGTTAAACCAAATAAAAATTACGTGTTTCGGGTCTAATGTAGGACTTATTAGCTCCCTGACTTGTTAGCTCACTGGACGGCTAAAGACTATCTTCTGAAATACACAGGGAGCGAGTTAGTCAGCCCGAGGTGAGGACCATCTGTTTCACATGTAACACCTCAACAAAGTTCGTTGTCAACACTCCCTCTGTCTCTCTCCTCTCTCCCTTTCTCTGTCTCTCTCTGTCCCTCTCTCTCTCTCTCCCTTATAGTTTATCCTAATGTGGCAGTAACACTTCCCCTGTTGAGCTTGCTCGAAACCCTTTGTCTGCCGGGAGTCTCGCTCTCAGTTGTGTGTCTGATTTGGCCGGCAACACTGCCGCACATAGCTCGAGCCGAGGTATGGTTTGCTATTTCAGAGGAGCTAGCTTGGCTCTGCTACACACAAGGGAGGTAGAGTGGGTTCCGTCTCCACTTGTGATCCTGAGGTAGGATACAGCCCCGTATGCTTTCTAGGAGGCGTCGCAGAAGTGGAGCAGTTGTACCTTAGTTATTGGATTTGCGCATTCAGGGTGGTAACATCGAGGAACACGTACTTGAGAAAAGTGGGGAAGATCATTTAGCCACTGCAACCTAGCCCTTCTGTTGTGTTCGGTCATTTGTTCATCCCACCCGATGCCTTGCCTGCACTCGTCCTGGAATAAAATTTTGGGTCGTATGGTGCTCGGAGCAATGATTCCTAATGGGTCGTATATGGAGCTGACCATGCTCAGGAGACCTCGCTTCGTTTGTGGCTTTGTTGGGATCTGGATTCGGAATACAAGTTCGTCATTCTCTAGATCCCACATGATTCCCAATGCCTGCTCAGCTGGGAGCCTGTCATCCTTCAAAAGTACGTCTTTCACTTCCATGGCTCTTTCCGTTTGTGGGACTGCTCTGAAGACCCCTTTGTGGTTGCAGATCCATTTTGTAAGTCTGAACCAGCCCTTCTTCATCAACTGCCTCAGTTGGTGAGTGACTATCGCAGCCTTCCCTGGTGATGCTACTGAAAGAAGCAGATCATCGATATAGAAGTTGCGACTTGCTTTCTTAATTTCTTCATGGATCCTTTGCCCGTGGTCTTGGATTGTTCGTCGTAGTGCATATCCAGCACATGATGGGCTCCACACTCCCCCGAAGAGATGTACC
>NW_024713129.1:34558334-34571581 GCF_018991925.1 Homarus americanus | reverse complement strand
TTTCCTGACATGGTAGGTTTCTAAGTCCCGGAATTATTTTTGTCACACTGACACACTTACACTCTGACACACTTACAAACTTCCACGCTGACACACACACACTCACACTGGTGCACTTATAATCTGACACGCTGATACACTTACATATCTACACGCTAACGCACTGACGCACTTACAAACTTCCACAAGGATACACCCATTAATACTCTTACAAATCGACACACTGATACACTTAAAAATTGACATACTGACACACTTACAAACTGACACATTTACACACTGATACAATGACACTTAAAAATCGACAGACTGATACTCTTACAAATTGACAAACTGTCACATTAACACACTGACACACTTACAATTTTACACACTAGCACACTTACACACTTACAAACTGACAAATTTACACACTGAAACACTTACAAACTTAGACACACAGGATTATTCCAGGTTTTCACAACACCCTTAGAGGAAGAAGTAATAACTATAACATAAAAAAAATATTAATAACAACAGCAATAACACCAACTGGCCCTCAAGTGTATCATTACAAGGAACAAACATAACCTTCGGTACACAAGAAGGAGGTGCAACCGGCACTTAACTCGATCACCATCACTTCCCCAACTGTAAAGCAAGGTTGAGCAAATTAGTGACCTGTTAAGACAAGAGTCGAGTTATATATCTACTCCGCCGCCTCAGCCCACATAATGTAGCATTTTATTCGTAAAAGAGTGTGAAGAAAGTGAACCTGTGAACTTCAGTTGAATTAAAGTTACAGTGAGAGAAGTGTGCCTCTTGGGGGAATGTTTAACTCTCACACTGATTACAACCTTATTGGGGTTTTGGTTCAGTGGGTCTGGTACACGTTCTTAAATGTTACGTGTTTCATTGATTTTGGGGAAAGTTCTGTAGCATTACATGTTTCAGTGGAGCTAGGAAGTTTTATGTTTCAATGGTTCTTGGGGAAGTTCTACAGTTTCATTTTTCAGTGGTTCTTGAGGAAGTTCTACAGTTTCATTTTTCAGTGGTTCTTGGGGAAGTTCTATAGTGTTTCATGTTTCAATGGTTCTTGGGGAAGTTCTGCAATAAAATTTTTCAGTGGTTCTTGGGGAAGTTCTATAGTGTTTCATGTTTTAGTGGTTCTTGGGGAAGTTCTATAGTGTTTCATGTTTCAGTGGTTCTTGAGGAAGTTCTACAGTTTCATGCTTCAGTGGTTCTTAGGGAAGTTCTATAGTGTTTCATGTTTCAGTGGTTCTTGGGGAAGTTCTACAGTTTCATGTTTCAGTGGTTCTTGGGGAAGTTCTATAGTGTTTCATGTTTCAGTGGTTCTTGGAGAAGTTCTACAGTTTCATGTTTCAGTGGTTCTTGGGGAAGTTCTATAGTGTTTCATGTTTCAGTGGTTCTTGGGGAAGTTCCACAGTGTTTCATGTTTCAGTGGTTCCTGGGGAAGTTCTATAGTGTTTCATGTTTCAGTGGTTCTTGGAGAAGTTCTACAGTGACATGTTTCAGAGGTTCTTGGGGAAGTTCTATAGTGTTTCATGTTGCAGAGGTTCTTGGGGAAGTTCTATAGTGTTTCATGTTTCAGTGGTTCTTGGGGAAACTTGTATCCTCGACTACCACACGCTGAACCTATTTTCAGAAAACGTTCCTGAAATTTTACGAAGTAACTTAAAGCATTTGACAGAGTGGATGAACGAGCAGCGTCTCACAGGGTGGTAGGTAGTTGATGGTGTGTTGGGGGAAATGTTGCTTTTTAAACTACGGTGTAAAGTTTGAAAGGAGATTCATATCTTAGGTTCTCTTTCTCTCTCATTCATTCTTTTTCTCTCACACACACTCTCCCTCTCTCTCTCTCTCTCTCTCTCTCTCTCTCTCTCTCTCTCTCTCTCTCTCTCTCTCTCTCTCTCTCTCTCTCTCTCTGATATCTTATATACCTCAAGTATGAGCGTTGTATCTCTTTCCAATCCGGAGTTAGGCTAGGAGCATACTCTCAAGCCTTCTCGGCTCTAAAAACAAATCACCTCCTAGAGTTGCCATAAGTAGTATATTATCTAAGTTTGAATACTGTAAGTCACTCCATTCACAAGTTATGCTGCGGATATACACAATTAGACACTAGTTCCACACAGTACTGGTCGCCCTACTTACAGTAGTCTTGGCCGGCTTGAGTCAGTAGTTAAAACAATGCTGCAAATTGTTTAATATCAATGTTTGGATCGCCTGAAGATTCGTCTTTCCCATCTATTTCACCAGATGATTAGGTTTGGTTTGCATTAGCTTAGGTTAGGTTAGGTTTTTAAGGGGATTAGCCCATCCGGGCACAGGTCAATGACTCACATCGGGGCCTGGGGGAGGGGGGGGAAAATTGAACCATAAACAAAAAAAAAGGTCAATAGTGAGAAACGAATGGTATGTTGTGTTGCCAAAGTAAGAGAAACAATTGGGACCCTGCAATTGTGTGTAAGCGAGTCAGAAAATCAGATCAGCAACCTGGGACTTGGTCACAATTTTCGTGATGCCAAATAGTAGCAGGGTTTACCATTAGACAACACATTATGCTTCCAATATCCTCCTAGGCGGTAGTACCTCCCTGTTTGATAGCTGCCTACTACCTGCTTATGATAGGTTAGGTTAGTTTAGGTTGGGTTAGGTTAGGTTAGGTTAGGTTAGCGTTTGATTAAGTTAGATTAGGTTAAGATAACGTTAAATCGGGTTAATTGGTTCGGTTAGGTTAGGTTAAGGTGTTTAATCCCCAGGTGAAATAAGCTGTGGTGAACTAATCTTCAGTTTTTATCCGCTTTCCTTGTGTTTCTTTCCTCAGCGTGTGTGTGTGTTTAATGGATAATTTCTTTACGCTGTAAGAGAGAAAGATGAAAAACAGAGATAGATTGAGCTAGAGATGATGAGAAAAAGGAGATTGACAGAGAGAAAGTGAGAAAATGAAGGGGACAAATGGATAGATAAAGTTCGAGGGTGATAGAGAAATACAGATAAAAAAGTGAGACAAAGAGATTGATAAAGAACGAAATATAGGGAGAGAAAAAGAGAGAATTAAAGCAAAATGTACAGTCACCAATCACCATAATCCACGCCCCCATACGCGTGGGTTCTTTAATGCCAACAACCAATGAGATCAGGTACGAGTGGGTTCTATAACGCTAAGGTGCAATCGGGTCAAGCGGCTCAAGCCATCCCTCAAACGCTTGGGTTCTGCAGGGAAAGGCAAGCCCGGAGTGGTGCTGGGAGGGACATGCCGATGTATATATCAATATTCACCACAACAACCCTCCCTCACTCCCTCCCTTTAACACTTCAAATCTCTCAAATCGGATCACATAAGGAAGAGAGAGGTGATAGGGAGCGAATATAGGAGATTTTGGGGAGGGAGGGATTGAGGTAGTGTGGAGAGGAGGGAGGGATTGAGGTAGTGTGGAAAGGAGGGAGGGATGGAAGGTGGTAGGGGAAGGAAGAAGGGAGAGAAAGGGGTTGGTATGATGGGAGAGAGAGAAGGATGGGGGTATTGGGGAAAGGAAGAGAGAAGGGGAACAGTAATGGCTGTGGAAAGGGGAGGAGGAAGGGAGAAGAAAGAGAGGAAGAGAGTAGGAAGGTAAGAAAAACAAAGAGTGAGATTGAAAAATGAGAGAGAAGGGAGGGAGGAAAGGATGGAAAACTACTTGTATCACGCACACAAACACATACATACAAGCACACATATTTTGGTATACACACATACATACATACATGCACATACGTATATACTCAAGGGTATGCACCTGCACACACAAGCTCATATAATAATAATAATAATAATAATAATAATTAACGGTTTATTGAAAAAGTTCTGCAGCCCGAAGGCTGAAAATATACATTGGGCATAAATGACTTATTACATACATTGGTGGTTTAACAAAAGCCTTCATTAGAGAAAGGTAAAGGAACATACAGTGAACATACAGATTAATGTAGGTGTTGAACAGCAAACACGCAGTGCAGTAACTCCCTCCCAGATGGTGTTAGGAGGGACCCCACGTGGTGTAGCAGCTCCCTCACAGATGGTGTTATGAGGGGCCCCACGTGGTGTAGCAATTCCCTCACAGATGGTGTTATGAGGGGCCCCACGTGGTGTAGCAATTCCCTCACAGATGGTGTTATGCGGGGCCTCACGTGGTGCAGTAATTCCCTCACAGATGGTGTTATGAGGGGCCTCACGTGGTGTAGTAATTCCCTCACAGATGGTGTTAAGAGGGGCCCCACGTGGTGTAGTAATTCCCTCACAGATGGTGTTATGAGGGGCCTCACGTGGTGTAGTAATACCCTCACAGATGGTGTTATGAGGGGCCTCACGTGGTGCAGTAATTCCCTCACAGATGGTGTTATGAGGGACCTCACGTGGTGTAGTAGTTCCCTCACAGACGGTGTTCTATGAGTGAGGTGTGGTCCCAGGCCTTCCTATCGTAGACTGATTAACACATCGCTGGTGGTTGGGTCGGGCCGTTATCACTGGGTACCTGGGACCTCACTGTGTGAAGGTCAACCTGGGTACCACTGTCACTGTTGAGCTGTTCCCACTGACTCAAGCACTGTTCACCACTGTTCACCTCCGCTCAACACTGGTTCCATTCCTTTCCTAAATGAAATTGTAACTTCTGGCGTGAACTGGTTGATATTCCGGTGGGGAGGAGGGTTCAGGGGAGGGGGTTGGTATGGGCCAACTTAACAGTTGACCCGGCTGCTCGGAGAGGAGCGCCAGGTACGTCTTGGCCCTTCGGTGGTCAAGGATGTGTGTGTGTGTGTGTGTGTGTAAGAGAGAGAGATCGAGAGAGATCATTTAGGGACACAAAATTAAAAGAGGGATAGAAAGAAATAGAAAAAAAAGAGAGAAAAACGAACTGTCACATACGGACAGAAAAAGTCACACAGATTAAAACAGAAACAAACAAATAAAAGAGGAGACATAATTCTTAAACAAAACAGAATATAAATACAGTAATGAACTGACTAGATAGACAGACAGTTACACAAACAGATAGACAGAAAGCTACACAAACAAACATACCAGACAGGCGGACAAAGGCATGACAGTATACACTCGTCCTCCAACACGCTAATATCCTAATTTGATAGCATTACACACACACACACACACACACACACACACACACACACACACACACACACACACACACACACCCAGTGTATTTACTCCTAGTCAATCTTACCTCTTTGCACTGTCACTATGTTGAAGTGCCTTCTCCCCACATAGTTATCATATATCATATTTGTATCACATATGTTACTTGTATATTATTTGTCAATCAAGAGACCCATTCCCCAACTATGTAACTGTATATTTTCAGCCTTCCGGCTGCCATGCTCTTTAAATAAATAGTCAATTATTATTTTTATTATTATTATCACACACACGCACACACGCACACACACACACACACACACACACACACACACACACACACACACACACACACACACACAACTACTACTATTACTACTTTGCTGCCACTCAGAATCGAGTATGACGGTCAACCAGCTATGAGACAATGATGAGTTATTAGGAATGTCACCTTCGTTGGTGAGCTTTAAGGTGACTAAACAGGCCAATACGGGACCAGCAAGGTCGTTCACAGATGTTACATATGTGGAAGGCTCTTATGTTGAAAAGACCCTTCATCCGGTACGCGACGTCCACCCCGCCAGCTAAATTGGCACTGGCACAATAGGGTGTGTCATAGGAGGGAAGATCAGCTAAAACTAATGGCCCATCACTTTTTTGGTAGATTTTAGTGTATATAAACAGAAAATAATTTCAGTTTCAATATTTTGCAACCTTTTGCTAGGTAAATTTTAGCGTGAAATTTATCGAAAATCTAACGTACAGCTGCATTAGTGCATTACAATTAAATAGTGAACATTGCTTTCTGACTTCATTCTTTAACAACCCAACTAACAATATTTTTTCTGTTTCAGATTCTGATGCATTTATAAGTTGATAATATTTGCGATGGCTGCTTGTGTCAGGACGAGGAACCAAAAATCCAGCCATCTCAGTCACTATTTTGGGTCTGGGAGAGAGCTCCTGAAGTCGGAGTTGCCTACATTGAGAGATGCTTTGAGATACGGTGTTTTAATCAGGCAAATCAGTGAAAAGAACCAAAGAACTTACACAAACAAAGACATTGCCAGTGATATGACCAATGCTGTCTTGGCACAGTACACTCTGGCTAACGCTCAGTTCAAGCCTCCAGTCATAACAAGTCAGAAGAAGATTAGTGAGAGACTGCTAGCCAGTTGGGAAAAGGCAAGAGATATCTCTCTTGGGAGAGGAAAACTTGCAGTTAAGGACAGCTTTGCCAAGCAACTGGACCAGTTATTTGACATAATTACTTGCAAGTGCCCAATTGTTCTCTGTCCTGAGTTTGGATGCGATCGTGACTGTAAATCCGAGGCCCACATCTCCTGTATTTGCAAGCGTGAACTGAAGATTCCTGTGATCGAACTGGCATTTGTCAAAACACAGAGAGAGAAGACTGGCAGTATAGGGGCTCTCATGATTTCTAGCCAAGATATTCCGGAGTCCAAGAGACAGAGGCTGCCACAGAGAGACAGAAGAGGAGAAGAGTTGAGGAAAAGAGACTTGAGAAGGCCCAGGGTGAGGTAAAAAAGGCCGATGATTGGAGTCAAGCTGATTCAGAGTTTAATGACTTCCCCATGGCTGATCCGAGTGCTGACCAGGAGAATGGTGACTTTGTCCCTAACCCAGAAAATAATGATCCCAAACCTTCCAGGCATAAGATTCGAAATAGGAAAGATATCCCGAGCATAGCTCTGGCCAGCATGCGACACCACACTGGTCTCAGAGAAACTGCAGAGATAGCAACAGCTGCCTGGATTGAAGGTGGTTTGATAACACCTGATGATGTTCACCTGGTGATAGATCATAACAAAGTAAGGAGAGCTCAGGAGAAACTTGTCAGTAACCTAGAAGAGGAGTTTGATAAGGGGATAACAGAAAATGGAATCAATTGTTTGTTCTTTGATGGGAGAAGGGATGACACTAAAGTGTTCATGAAAGTTGGAGATTCTGACAAGTTGTTCCCTGCCATGGTGAAGGAGGAACACTACTCCTGCTGCAGTGAACCAGGAGGGCAGTATTTGTGGCATTTCACTCCAGAGAAAGATGACATCAGGAAACCAGCTGAGATAGTGGCAGATAACATTGTGAACTGGCTCAGAGAGAGGAACGTAGACCAGACCCTGCAGGCCTTTGGAGGGGACAGCACCAACACGAACACAGGGTGGCAAGGGGGTCATACAGTGGATAGGAGCGGAAGATTGGGAGGAAGCTGGTCTGGATTGTTTGTGACCTCCACACCAACGAGTTGCCACTCCAGACATCTGATCCAGGAGCTGGATGCAAGACTCTTTCAAACAACAGATGGTCTGGTCCTCTTGGCAAGATGCTGGACTCTGCCACTGAGTTAGAAATAAATCAGAGCTTTGAAAAAATCACAGTTGGCCCTCCACTCGTTGAGCTTGCACATACTGTCATTGACGACCTGAGTACTGACCAGTACTATGGTTACATGATTTGCAGTGCCATCAAAACTGGGGTCATGCCTGATAGACTTGCTTACCTGCAGATAGGTCCAGTCTCACATTCTAGGTGGGTCACAACGGCTCTCAGGTTCTGCAGAATTTGGGTCGCTCATCATAAACTGAAAGGGAACCAACTTCACAACCTGAGACTTATTGTCCAATTCATCGTGAGTGTCTACTTGCCAAATTGGTTTTCAACACCAAAAGGTCAAGTCATCGTTCTCCGAAGGTCGAAAGGCATGTTCTCTTCCAGCAGGCTCCTGAGGAGTCAACCAAGGAAGGTTGTTCAGATTGTGAGCAGACTGTGAGGAGATCTTCCTGGTATGCTCATCCCGAGGCAGTTCTGCAGACAATGCTCTGCAGTAAGGATGAAGAGGAGAGAAGAGTGGCAGTCAAAAAGATCTTGGATATGAGACTTATGAGAGGATCTGGGCATGACGAATCAGTTGGTGACGATTCCTTCAGGGTCAGGAAGACTCCTCAAGTCAATCTAGGTGCCAAGACCCTCACTGATCTCATAGATCTGGATAACATCTAGGCTGGCAGTGAGCCCCCCTCTTACCTGCAGCCTCACCAATGTTCAAGTCAGAGCTTTCCTGGACAACCCCATGCATGTCCCTGCCTGGCCCTCGCACACCCAGAGTATAGAGCGTTGTGTACAGCAAGTGAGCGAGGCCAGCAGTCACGTGTACAGCCAGGAGAGGAAGGAAGGCTACATCCGAGCTCAGGTGGTCAGCAGGGAGGTGATGAGTAGAAACAGAAGCAAGAAAGACATGTTCTCTATGGTGTGCAGCAACACCAGGTCGTAAGTAGTAAAACCGGTTTTTGTATTTGATGATTTTGTTTTCTAAAGGAATATTAAATTTAATAAATGTGTCAAGATCATTCGTTTCACTATTCTGGATCATTTCATCCTAATAAATTAACCTGATACATTTACTTTACTTTAAATAAGCTATTTAGTGGTGTTGGTAAAAGGGTGGGAATACTGAATTTTCATAAGATTTCAAGTTAAAATTTACCTAGCAAAAAATGAAAACTTTTCAAATCTGAAGATATCACATGATTCTGCACATAGAACTACATCATTAATACCATGGGCCGATTTTTCAAACTCAAAAGAAAAAAATTCGCCTCCGTATGACACACACTAATTATATATATCTTAATAAGATCACACAGGGAAGAGGGAAACGATGGAGAATCTTAGCTTTCGTCTTTATTCAAGACATCTTCATAGGCAACACAGGGTGACCTTATAAAACACGAGGTCAGGTCAAAAAACATGACATCCACTAATCCACACACCAAACACACAGCAAACATTAGAAGAGATTATATGAACTGGCGAAAATAACTAGTCATGTCACGTCAGGTAAAAAATATGAGACCCACTATTCATCTATCATACATCTAATACAGAACCTACTTGAGGTAACAATATATTAGACCTAGTATTAACAAACAAAGAAAATATTATTAGAGATATCACAGTAGGGGAAGAACTAGGGAACAGTGCCCACAGAGAAATCAGATTCACCTTAAATTGGGAAACGAAAAACAATGACAATATGGTCAGAGTCCCAAACTTTGGATTGGGGGATTATCAGGGGTTAAGAAGGTACCTAGGTGAGGTCGCTGGGAACAGTCAAGTCAGTTCCCATTAGGAACGGGTGAGGTCACAGGTGTCACAACAATTGATAATGATTATAATAATTCACTCGAATACTATGTAAAGCACAAGAACAAAATATACCATACAGAAAAATTAGGTAAAAAAAGAATGAGCCAAGGTGGGTGACCAGAAAACTTAAACATGACATAGGAATAAAGAAAGGAATTCATAAGAAATTAAAGGGAGGGGAGGATCAGCTCAGAAATCGGTATAATGAACTATTTAGGAATGTTAAGAAAAATGTAAGGAAGGCAAAGAGGGATTACGAAATCAGGATAGCAAGGCAAATCCTAGGGGATTTTTCCAGGTATATAGAACAAGGTCAAGGACAAAGTTGGGCCTTTAAAGTCAGGGAGGGGGGAAGTGATCGACGACAGTGCGGAAATAAGCAAAGCATTAAACAGCTACTTTTTATCAGTTTTCACAAAAGAAATTCACGAGGAAATTCCAGAGGTGGAACTGATATTTAGGGGAAATGAAGAAGAGAAATTAAAGAATATCACGATCAGAAAAGAGAATGTTCTTAAGAAGATAAATAAATTAAAGAAGACAAAATCTACAGGGTTGGATGAAATTTTCCCTCGAGTTTTGAAAAAGTATAAGGAACAGATTAGCTGACCCCTTGTAAATTTATTTACAAAAACATTAGATGCGGGACTTGTGCCAGACTTGTGGAAACAGGCAAATATAGTGCCCATATTCAAAAAGGGAGACAGAGCATCAGCGTCAAATTACCGGCCGATTAATTTGAAGTCAGTAGTGGGGAATTTTTTTTAATCAATTATAGCAAATAGCATCTGATCACATCTAGAGAAAAGGAAATTAATCTACGACTCTCAACATGGGTTTACAAAGGGAAAATCTTGTGTAACAAATCTGCTGACTTTTTTAGGAAAGTCTTCGCGGTAGTAGATAATGACGAAAATTACGATGTTATTTACATAGACTTTAGCAAAGCGTTTGACAGAGTACCGCATGAGAGACTTCTGAGAAAAGTTAAGGCTGATGGTATAAAGGGGGAAAGTTTTAAATTGGATAAAATCATGGCTCACCGATAGAACACAGAGGGTCAGCGTAGATGGTGTTAAATCTGAGTGGGGTTGTGTCACCAGTGGGGTTCCCCAGGGGTCAGTATTGGGCCCACTCTTGTTCATAATGGGATTGGATGAGAGCGTCACGACAACTGGCAGGTGATCGCTGGTACTGATGGGTCCGGCGGTAACGTGCCTGTTCAGAACGGAGCTCGTTGTTAGAGAGGATTATGTCGGGTGTTGTGGCGTGGCGCGCATTTAAGTTCCCTTCGATGTATGTTGGTTTTCTGTGGCGTAGCAACTGGTTTAGGTTTTGTTCGGGTAAGTAAGGACGTCTGGGAGGTAGGTACATTGTGCATATGATAACAGGTCCCCTACTTGTCTCCACCTGCACTCCCAGAACGGAATCCTCAAAGCTCACCCATCATGTTCCTCTGGTATACAGTGTAGCCAAAAATTTTCAGCTTACTCTCGTCCTTTATGTCAGTACTGTTTAACAGAATGATGTCTGGGTCTAATTGATAGTATAAGTTAGACAGTTCGTTACGTCTATTAAGGGATCAATGTAGGACATTATGTTGGACAATTTTCATCCTGCTAATGACTGCCATTTCGGAGACTGTAGCTTGGGGGGTCGCTTGAAGTGTTTGCTCGGCATCTGCCATTTCTAGGGGGACGGAACTTATTAGCAGAACCTTCGGACATCTGCTTATCAGTCAATGGTGGGCCCTCGAACTTCTTGTCACCCGTGTACAGGAAGGTGTTCAGGTCCTGGGCCTGCTTGTCGAAGTAATCAACTGACGCTGCAGCTCGAGGGTCTTGTTCCTCTGTGGAGTAAGTCGCCATCATCTGGTCGCAACCATTGATTGTGGTTGCAGTCCGATGGTCACTGTCGTCGCTGGGAGTGCATGTAATGGGGTCGCGGGCATTTACTGTGTCGTTGGAGCTGTGATCCCAGGGGGACTGACTGGCCACGTCGGGGCTACGGTTATACTGACTTTTGCCTAAGTCAAGGAGGTCATGGTCTATTTCTGGCGTGGGTTGACGTCGTCGATAAGTCGTTGAGTGGGTTACTGCCTTAAGGATTTCTTTTGAAGGGACTTTGTCGCTTATTTCAACAGGTGCAATGTTGTTCCTGGTTAGTGTCTCGTTGAGGAGTTTCGAGAATGAACCTGGATGAACCATGCTCATGTGATGGACATGCAGGTAAGACAAGCATATAGTGGTGGCTTTGGACTCGTCCAGCTGTGGAGAGGAGACGCTCCTGATGCTCTCCGCCACTGCGTCCCTCATGGCGCCCAGTGACTCAGTAACTGCCTCTTTTATTGAGTCCTTGATGGTTGTTATCTCTGATTGCAGGACTTCCATGGTCTCGCTGACGTTAATGAGCTTTTGGGAGTCTGCTTGGCTTTCTTTCAGAGCGTCTTTTAGGGTTTGGCTTTAAACCATAATCGTCGACTGAGTGGTCCTTTCTATGGTGTTAGAAATTTCTCTGGTTTCTTTTTGTTTGGTTATTTCGGTCAGTTTCTTCTTTGTTTCTTGAAGTACTTTTTTCCTGACCAGCCAGGTGGCAGATAAGGTCCTGTGGTCACCCTCGCAGACGACACACTTTTTTATGGTGCTACGGCAGTCTTTGTAGAAGTGCTGATTAGATGAACACTCAGAGCATATGACCCCTTGCATGGGGCAGTTCTTGGTCATGTGGTCATTGTATTTATAGCACTTCATACATTGTTGGATGGCTGTATACTTTTCATATTCTATTTGGTGTGATGAGATGGAAGTGCCAAATGCATAGAGCCCCCTCTCCTTCATTCTTTTTGCATCCGTTGTGTCTGCAAAGCGAACTTTGATTATATTATGGGCATACATAGGATACACCTCCACAACCTTACATTGTTTTGCTTTTGTTTCTCATCTCATATTTTTTCTGCATTATTTTCCACTGCATCTTTGTCTAACTTCTTACATACAAGGGTGAGCTTGGCGAGGTATTTCCGTGGGACATTGACCTCGTAACCGTTAGTTTTCATTTTCTCCATGGCACCAGATTTAAGTAGTTTATCAGCATCTTCATCTGTTTCTGTGAGGATGATGTAACCATCTCTCAGATCCACAAGTCTATTTATTCTCACCCTTAGGTCGCTCAATAGCCTTTTTAGCACTACCAGAGACCCCTGGGGCGGGGTTCCGGAGATCTTCACTCTCACTTTGGCCATGGTCAGTAACATACATGAAAATCCTACATAATCTGTCCACCTCAGCTAAACCCCATGGATTCCGCTCCTTCTATCCGCTTGCTGGGCGAGTAAAGACGGGTCTAAGGGTAGGGTGAACAGACAATCCCCTGACGGGGGCATAGCCAAGCCCTAACACCTACTAGTGACAGGTTATGAAGCACTGCTGAATCCCTAACAGAAAATGTTACCACCCTTATTGTCTCGACTCAGCAGACCTCTGAGGGCCCCCCTAGTGGCTCTGCCCGCAGGGTTCGCGTCGTTACCAAACAGCAGGGACTCTAGGCGAAAGGATAGGATAGGGAAGAAGCGCAGTGTACAAGAATAATAATCATGTACAACTACAAAATAAAGCAGTCAGAACGAACCCAACGTGAAAAACAAGTCATAACGGTCAGCAATTTGAACTGAACAGAGAGCGATGAGTAGCACGTCCGCTCGCTATGAAGGTTGGGTGCGCTCTGTTACTGTTACTCTGGTTGGTTTCTGTTGCCCCGTTGGTCACTCAGTGTTGCCCCGTGATGGTTACTGAGTGTTGCCCCGTGATGGTTACTGTTGCTCCGTGACGGTTACTGTTACTCTGTGATGGTTACTGTTGCCCCCTTGATGGTTACTGAGTTTTGCCCTGTGATGGTTACTGTTGCCCCTTGATGGTTACTGTTGCCCCGTGATGGTTACTGATTG
>NW_024713129.1:34544622-34558234 GCF_018991925.1 Homarus americanus | reverse complement strand
ACTGTTACTCTGGTTGGTTTCTGTTGCCCCGTTGGTCACTCAGTGTTGCCCCGTGATGGTTACTGAGTGTTGCCCCGTGATGGTTACTGTTGCTCCGTGACGGTTACTGTTACTCTGTGATGGTTACTGTTGCCCCCTTGATGGTTACTGAGTTTTGCCCTGTGATGGTTACTGTTACTCTGTGATGGTTACTGTTGCCCCCTTGATGGTTACTGAGTGTTGCCCCGTGATGGTTACTGTTGCCCCGTGATGGTTACTGATTGTTGCCCTGTGATTGTTACTGTTGCCCCTTAAAGGTTACTGTTACCCCGTGATGGTTACTGTTGCCCCGTGATGGTTAATGAGTGTCGCCCTGTGATGGTTGCTGTTGCCCCTTGATGGATACTGTTGACCCGTGATGGTTACTGTTGCCCCGTGATGGTTATTGAGTATTGCCCTCAGAAGGTTACCATCACGGGGCTACACTCAGTAACCATCACGGAGCAACAGTAACCATCAAGGGGCAACAGTAACCATCACGGGGTAACACTCAGTAACCATCACGGGGCAACAGTAACCATCACGGGGCAACACCCAGTGACCAACGGGGCAACAGTAACCATCACAGAGTAAGAGTAACAGTCACGGAGCAACAGTAACCATCACGTGGCAACACTCAGTACCCATCACGGGGCAACACTCAGTGCCCATCACGGAGTAACACTTAGTAGCCATCACGGGGCAACATTCAGTAACCATTACGCAGCAACAGTAACCATCACGGGCACACTCAGTAACCATTACGGGCATCACTAAGTAACAATCACGGGGCAACACTTAGTAACCATCACGGGGCAACAGTAACCATCACGGGATAATATGGGGCATTACTTAGTAATCATCAAGGGGCAACACTGATTGCCATCACGGGACAGCACTCAGCATTTTTTTTTTACCCCCGTTTGGATGGGGAAGAACTCAGACTGGGTGTCATTGTACAGGACACTGCCATTCATGCCATCGTGGAGTTGCCTCACAATGGTGATGAATTTTGGTTGGCAGCCTAAACGACTGAGCGCCCCTCAGATGGCTTACCTGTTGTTTGAGTCGAAGACCTTAGTAAGGTCAATGAAGGCCATGTACAAGTCACGGCGCTGTTCTCTGCACATTTCCTAAATTTGGTGGGCAGTAAATATCATGTCAGTGTCTGCCACGTGATGGTCTAAATTCACACTGAGATTCTGGGAGGAATTTTTCCGCCTCAGGAAGTAGTCTGTTTAGGAGGACTCGGGCGATAATCTTGCCAGCTACGGACAGCAGTGAGATCTCGTAGGCATTTTTAAATTTTGGGGGGATATCCTCCTCCCATAATTATATTCTCCAGGAGTGAGTGGAGACGGCTGGTAAGCAGAGGTCCTCCTTCTTCATATATCTCATACTTGGATTTCATCAGGCCCTGTCGCTTTGTTATTTTTCATCTGCTTTTTGGCAGTAGCTACCTCATCCAGGGGTGGTGGTTAGCTGAGGTGGGTCAGCTCTGGGTGCTGAGAAACCTGCTGGGTAGTCCGGAGATCCACATCGGTGTTCCGGTTGAGCAGCGAATGATTGTTCTCTTTCCAGCACCGACGGATGTCTTTTTCGAATTTGATTAGGGAGTTACCATCACATGAACGGAGGGGGACCACGCCATGCGTAGTTGGGCCATATATTGTTGTTGTTAGGCAACTTTTTTAATTTCACAAGCTATATTTTTCCACCATTCGTTCATTAGTTTGCGAAGTTTTCGCTGAACCACCGGTTTCTTCTCGTGGAAAGCATCAGCTTTGGTCTGAAACTTAGGGTTGTTGTTCTGCCAGTCAGTAAGCACAGCACGTTTACTACTGATGCATACTTCAATTTCCAGGTCGTTTTCATCAAACCAGTCCTGGTGTTTTCTTTTGATCAGTCCTAGAGTCTCGTTGCAGATTTTTGTGATGACAGCTTTGATGGGATCCCATTCGAAACTGGGATTTTGGTTGTTCGTTGCTGGGTTGTTTATCAGCCCATCAAGGAGCTGCTCTCTGAAGGCATGTGGTACCGCTGGATCGTCCAGTCACTTGGTGTTAAAGCTTTTTCTGGTGGCTTGTTGCCTTCGCCGTTTTGGGGCGACGTGAAGGGAGAGTTTGGCTCTGATGAGCCGATGATCTGCATCACAATGGTCTAAGGCCACGCATGGGTCGGGTGATGAGGACATCTCGGCGATCTATTTCCATGACACTGATGTAGCCAATGGGACGCAAATGATTGGATCGTGCATGTTGCCACGAACCCTTGAACTTGTCGGCCTGCCTAAACAAAGTGGTTATCGCAAGCAGTAATGAGTAGGATGACACATAAACAAACATTATGTTTGGCTGTAAGTCATGTTATGTTTATTGGGTGTGCCTGCCCGTATACAGTATATACAATAGAGAATTGAGAAGGTATAGATGAAAAGACCCAGAGAAGGTTAGGGTGTTGGGAAGTAAAAAGGGGAGCTTGTTTTCGTATAAACGCCTAACGCAGCAAAGTCGGCCAGCCAGGGCTGGGCATGTAACGCTGGGCAGGGCACTGCCACTGTAGCTATCCCCATCATAGAGTCAACACCTAACCTGTTTCTCTTGAGACTTTTAACACGTAAGTTTAACTTGTACTTATGTTTACACAGGTAGACTGTGTCCATTGCATCGGTTATCATTGTGACAACATAGAAATATGGCAAATTAAGTACTCATTATAAGTGTTAAGATTAGATTAATTACATAGCTATGATTGTTATGTGAATATATATTGGATTAAACATTTATGTATGATTGCCTATGTATGACTTATTTGAAATACTAAAATGAATTGTATTCAACAGGTTTGACGGAATTATAACGCTCGAGTTTAACATGAAGAATCTGATTAGCCTTTAAACGCTCAGAAGGCGTTTACAAAAGTGTTGGTTGTGTTCAGCACACTTGCTGAGGATGAGTTGGCCATTGGGAATACACTTATCTACTCCGTTTCTCCCAATGATTCCCTGCCATATGTCATCATCTCCGCCAACTGTAGCACTGAATTCATCTAGGAGCACAACCTTATCTTCTCTGGGGATAGAGGTTAGCACTCAGTCAAGGTCGGTGTAAAAGGCCTCCTTGATGTCATCCTCTGTATTCAGTGGTGGGGCTTATGCACACACACACACACACACACACACACACACACGCGCGGGGGCGATGTTAGAACGTATTTGTATATACGTATATGTATTCCGTATGCATGTATTGTATTAGGTTTGTGTGTGTGTGTGTGTGTGTGTGTTTTCATGGTGAAATTCTCTCTCCTTCACCACCATTACGACGTGGAACCTTGTTTATACACACCTCCTTACAAACTGCCCCACGCTTTGTTTATATACAGTACACATCTCCATATAAACTGTCCCACACAATCCCGTTTACATACGTACCATACTCATATGAACTGCCTCCCACTGCCCTGTTTATATACATAGATGTATAAAACTGATTCATTTTGCCTTAGATACTTATGCCAATATAAACTACTTCACAGCATCTTTTATACACACTGTTCCTAAACGAATTTACTCACATTGCCTTGTTTAATAAGCACACAGTCCACCACTATCTTACACGACCACTCACCCCATATTATTATTATTTTATATATATATATATATATATATATATATATATATATATATATATATATATATATATATATATATATAAACTACCTCACACTGCCCCTAACACTCACCAGCAACGTTTGTCAGAGTTAAGAGGAGACCGACACATTAATGGGTTCTTATTACCGTCATTGTGTAGCTAATTCTCTACAATTATCCTATTTTTTTGCTCACCAGTTAAAAGATACAAAAAAAATATTCAAGGGGTTGGAGGAGGAGAAAGAGGATGAAGGGGGAGAGGGGAAAGGGGTTGAAAGAAGAGGGGGTGGTGAAGGGGAGGAGGGAGTGCTTGGAGGGATAGGGGAAGGAGGAGAAGGAAGATGAGGAGACGTAAGGAGGAGAATGGGGAGGGAGGGGATTGAGATGGAAGAGCGGATGGAAGAGCTGGAGGTGGAGGAGGAGGAAGAGGAGGATGTGGAGGAAGAGAGGGAGGAAGAGGAGGGAGGGTCTTGTGATGGAGGAGGGGTGGAGGAAGTGCAGGTGGAGGAGGAAGAGGAAAGAGGGACTTGGGATGTGAGAGAGGGTGGACGAGGTGGAGGTGAAGGTGGAAGAGGTGGAGGAAGAGGGAGAGGGTGGAGAATGTGGTGGTGGAGGAAAAGGGGGAGGAAGAGGAAGGGGAAGGGGGATTGAGATGGGAGAGGTGGTGGAGCAAGAGGAAGAGAAGGGGGAAGAGGAGGAGGTAGAGGAGATGGGGGCTTGAGATGGGAAAGTGGGTGGAGGAGGTGGAGGAGGTGGAAGAGAAGGAGGCAAAGGAGGAAGAAGAAGGGTGGAGGAGGTGGAGGTGAAGGAGAAAGAGGCGAAGGAAGAGGAGGGAGGTGCTTGAGATGGGAGAGGGGTGGATGAGGAGGGAGAGGAAGAAGTTGCTTGAGATGGGAGAGAGGGTGGAGGAGGAGGAAGAGGGGGTGGGGCCATGGGATGGAAGATAAGGGTAGAAGACGTAGAGGAGGTGTAGAACAGAGTTTTTGTTTTTATTTTATCAAATTTATTGACAAAGCTTGGAGTACAGTTTGCCTATTCTAAGTAATTCAGTCAGGTCTTGACACTGAGGGTGCTATCACTTCTCACTGCCACGCAGGACAGAGGTTCGTACACAAAGAAATACATCATATTCATTAACAGTATGTATAGGTCAGAGTGATGTGGGTGATGTCACTGTTCACTGCCATGAAAGACAGTGGTTCATATACATTGGACGCCATATTCTAATTGAAGACCAATCAGTGTGAGCTAGCAAATTTGGGATTAACAGCAGGAATGTCCTCAAGAACCCCTGAGTCAATGTAGTAATTACAAAGTTCATGTTACAATACGTCAGGTGGCTTGAAGTCTTTGACATTGTCACATTCAATAATATAGTGTTCAAGTGTATGCTTTAAAGGTTTATCACAAAGTTTACATGCTAGGTGTCCCGGTATGGGTACAGCGTTACTAACTTGGCAGATGTGTCTGTATCCTAGCCTAATTCTGGCCACAACCATATCACATTGTGGGACGGATTAGCCAACTGTAAACATCCGGCAAAAAGAGACATCAGTGATTGCCGTGGAGAGAGAGAGAGAGAGAGAGAGAGAGAGAGAGAGAGACGGCGTTTATATCAAACGTTACTGCTAGTCTCCCACACACCGCGCTGTTTCTCTATCCCCCTTCTCTCTCTATCCCCCTGCCTCTCTTCTTCTCCATTTCTCCCTTTTACTTTTTCCCTGTGATCTTTGCCTGTGTGTGATCTCTGCATTCCCCGCGTGCTCGACTTACGGCTTGAGGTTTAAAGGGCGTCTTGGATTCTTTGTCCTTTTGTATTTTACTTTCTTTGTTTTGTTTTTCTTTACTTTATGTTGTTTTGTTTTAGTGCTTTGGTTAATTTCTTTCCTTGATTGTATTATTTTTGCTTCTCTTTCTTTGTGTTATCGTTTTGTTTTTGCTTGGTTTGTGTTGTATTCTTTCGTTTTTCTTGCTAAAATTTCTCTTATCTTTGTTTTACTTGTTTATCTTAGTGTTCTTGTTTGTTTAACCTTCTTTTGCTTTGTTTTGCTTGTTTGTTTGTTTCTTATTTTGGAGCAATTTTTGTTCGTGTTTCTCTTGTTTAATTTATTTCCTTATGTGCATTTTGCTTTTAAATGTTGTTTTGTTTATCATTGCTTTGTTTTCTTACTTATTTATATTAGCTTATGTTTCGCTTTTCTTGTTAATTTTCTTCTCTTATCTTTATTTTACTTGATTATCTTAGAGTTCTTGTTTTGTTTATCATTAGTTTGTTTTCTTGGATATTTGTAGTTGTTTTCTTTGTTTGTATGTAATTACATGTGTTATGCTTTTTTAGCTTTTGCCATTGTATAATGTTTATGTTTTTGTTTGCTTACCTTGTTTATTTTCGCATCACCTTAGTTGGGGATCAAACCCGCGCCGTGGGCGGCTCAATAGCAACACGATGGCGTAAAATTCGGATTGTCGCTGCGATCTATATAGGGACTGTAGTGTCACCTAATGATACGTACACATACATACATACATACATACATACATACATACATACATACATACATATAGTACATATACCTGTATACTGCTTAATTGTCACTTAGAATCGAGCATGACGATCATCCAGCTATGATACAATGATGTGAGTCATTAAAGATGTCACTTTCGTCAGGGAGTTTTGAGGTGACTCGATTGGCTGATATGGGACGGAAAGGGCCGTCCACGGATTTTACAAGTGTGGAGGGCTACATTTAGTGTGGGAGGGGCGGCGGCAGTGATTTTCCGCTGCTGGCTCTTGTCTGCCTTGGTATGCAGTCGGGCTAATTCGAAAGTATTTACACCTTCTCGAGTGGTGCTCTTCCAAGCTTTATGGTCTGGAGTGATCGTTTCCCAGGTGATGGGGTCGATTTAGCACTTTTCAGGTTTGTCTCAAGACTACCCTTATACCTTTCCGTTGCCCACCAGCGTTACGTTTACCACAGTTGTTGTCAGTGAGAATACTAGCATTTGTTCTGTTGTCTTCCCAGCGAACTCGGAGGATGGGATGTAGACTACGTTGGTGAAAGTTTTCAAGTGCCTTGAGGTGCCTCCTGTGTGTGACCCATGTCTCGCTGCCATACAGCATGGTGAGGAGGACCACTGATCGATATACCTGCAGCTTTGTAGATAAATTCAGTTCCCTACAGCTGAATTTCAGGTCCCTACATGCGGGTACAGAGTCTACCAAAGGTTCAAGACGCTTATCTAATCCGATGTTGAATCTCTTCATTGATGTCCTCGGTGGTGGACAGGTGGGAGCCAAGATACTGAAACTGGGTAACATTATAGAGGGTAGTACCGTTAAGCTGGATGGATTGTGGAGGTGTGGTTGAACCATGGGCAGGCTTGAAGAAAATCTGAATCTTATATTCACCTCAAGACTGAAGTGTACATACACATCTGTGTAGATGTTCATGATTTCTTGTCGGTCGCTTCAGTGTGAGCGACGAAGGTGAGATCGTCTGAATACTGAAGTTCGGTGATAGAAGTGGCCGACAACTTTGTTCGTGCCTGGAATTGTCTTATGTTGAAAATTCCCTTAGTCAGGTACTGGATGTCATCCCACCGACTAAATTGGCCTACATACCTACATACATGCTGCGTCAAATTACTGCTATAATTATAGCAGATAGCATCCGATCGCATCTAGAGAAAAGCAAATTAATCTACGACTCTCAACATGGGTTTACAAAGGGAAAATCTTGTCTAACAAATCTGCTAACGTTTTTTAAGAAAGTCTTCCAGGTAGTAGATAATGACGAAAATTACGATGTTATTTACTTAGACTTTAGCAAAGCATTTGACAGAGTACCGCATCAGAGGCTTCTGAGAAAAATTAAGGCTCATGGTATCGAGGGGAAAGTTTTAAATTGGATAAAATCATGGCTCACCGATAGAACGCAGAGGGTCAGCGTAGATGGTGTTAAATCTGAGTGTGGCCGTGTAACCAGTGGGGTCCCCAGGGGTCAGTACTAGGCCCACTCTTGTTTATAATCTACATAAACGATCTAGATGGGATCAGCAGCAACACAAGCATGACCAAAATAGGGCGGCAAATTAATTCAGGGCAGGATGCAAATGCATTACAGGAGGATCTAAATAAACTGCAGGGGTGGTCTGAAAAATGGCAAATGAAATTCAACACCAGCAAGTGCAGCGTACTTAATATTGGAAGAACAAATACTTATAATGTATACAGCCTTAACAACATCAACCTAGAGAAGTCGACTTGTGAAAGAGACCTAGGGGTACTTGTAAGCCCGGACCTACGGCCTAGAAAACAATGCGTTAATGTTCGAAATAAGGCAAACAGAGTATTGGGTTTTATATCTAGAAGTGTAAGTAACAAGAGTGCAGAGGTTTTATTGCAACTATATCTTGCGCTAGTCAGGCCGCACCTCGATTATGCGGTTCAGTTCTGGTGCCCCTATTATAGAATGGATATAAATTCACTAGAGTCGGTGCAGCGAAGAATGACAAAAATGATTCCGGGACTTAGAAGCCTTCCATATCAGGATAGGTTAAAGAAACTTAACTTGCATTCCCTAGAAAGACGAAGAGTGCGGGGAGATATGATAGAAGTATTTAAGTGGGTGAAAGGAATCAATAAAGGGGATATAGATAAAGTTCTTATAATAGACGAACAGGATAGGACTCGGAGCAACGGATTCAAGTTGGATAAGTTTAGGTTTAGGAGAGAGATAGGAAGAAACTGGTTCACAAATAGGGTGGTGGACGAGTGGAACAAGCTTAGCAACTTTGTAGTAAGTGCGGGAACTCTAGAAAGTTTCAAAAGGAGGCTAGATAGATTCATGGACGATAGATAGTGGTAGTAACTCTCGACAGGAGCTGCCATGCACAGGCCCTAACGACCCCTGTCTCACTTAACACGACCCTAACGACCCATATCTCACTTACAGATTACAGATTGCCCCGGAGGGGGCTAGTTTATTGGACACCCCTTTACATCCCGTGCAAGGTGAAGCGCAGAAGCGTTTACAGTGCCCATCTGGGAAGCATGCTAAGTACATGCTTGCCTTTATGACTCATGCATTAAGGGCGTAGAAGCCTGAAGGGTCATAGGTTTTGTCAGTAAGTTACATAAAGTGACAGAATGATGTTTGTGTGGGGGGAAAGTTCCCGGTACATTTCATCTGTTTATGGCAAAGCGTGGCAGGTCCCTAATAATGTCAAGTACCAGGCCCGTGACTAGGAGGAGGGATATCTGGTCAGGGAGGGAAGAGGTGTTGGTAACGGCTAGGGACCTGTAGGAGGAGGTCATAGGACAAGTGAGGATGTAGTGATGGAGGGTGTGGGAGTCGGGTTGGCCACAAAGTTTACAAACAGTGCGACCAGGCTCAGGGTTGCCATTGTACTCCCATAGGTACCTGTACCCTAGGCGCAGTCTCATATGCATAATCTACTAAGAACGAGTCAGGGATTGATACTTTTTGTAGGGCGGTTGTCGTCACCGGTTACAGCATCATAGTGGCGTAGTGTGACGCTACCCCATTGTTTCAGGTGTGTCCAATTTTCGTCGAATGCTTCTCGTTGTGCGGCGTGTATGCGAGATTTGAGATGATTCAGGGAGAGGGCGAGGGTGGCTTCAATATCTTCCTCTTGTGACGCTTCTTTGGCAAGCCGATCAACAGTGTCACAGGCAGTTATTCCTATGTGTGACGGGATCCAAATAAACTTGACACGGATTTCATCAGTTTGTTCTAGCCCTGCGATGGCGGCTGGGGTGTGTTAGGAGGCAGGGGAGGAGGGGGAGGGTAATTTGAGCCTCGCTAGCGCAGAAGTGCTGTCACTGATTATAAGGAGGTTCCGGCGTTCAGTGCGAGCATAGGTCGTACCCTCATGAATGCCCACGAGGATGGCTATGATTTCAGTGTCAGTGGAGGAGGCCCAGTCGTGAACCCTGATTTTCCTGCGGACCTGGCGTCAGGAATCCACACAGCTGCCCCAGCGCTGCCCAGCGTGGTAACAGACCCATCACAGTAGATGAGGATTGGAGGGTGGGAGGTCGTAAGAGAGGAGGCGACATCATTAATCTGCTCAAGGCAGTTAAGTTTGAACATATACCGCAGTTGGGTGCATTTACGACCAGGGGTGTAGACGACAACATCAACACTCGGGGAAGTCCACGGCGGTAGAGGCGGATGAGTGTACTCGGGAGGGAGAGAGGTCGAGGGGGTGTAGAGGTGATAATGCAGGATGTCAGCAGCAGTGTGGACGGGCCAGTGTTGAGAGAGGGAAGGAGAGGTAATGGGGGCAGGCCGGCGCAGGAGGGTGTTAAGATGTGAGTTCAGTGAGCGCGACAGGGGAGTCGGTTTCTCACTGCAAAGAAGTTTAACACCAAGGATGGCATTGAGAGCAGTAATTTGATCGCAGACAGGAAGCAGGATTAGTTCCCGCCTTATGACTTCTATTCTGGTGGTCATAGGGCAGCCAAGGATGAGTCTCATCGCTCTGTTTTGGATTTTCTCTATGCTTTGTTTCTCGCGTTGGGAGGCAACTACAAGGACAGGAGAGGCATAATCTATGACAGCTCTGACGATAGCAATGTACATGACAGGTAGGACCCTGACAGAGGCTCCTTTGAGGCCGTGGGTAAGGGACTGGAGGGGCCTCGTTCGTTGGCGGCACAGGGAGATGACGTGGGAGGCGACAGCGGAGGTGTTGGCGCTGGTAGTGGCTCGCACGGGTAGACCAAGGTACCTGTAGGGGCATACTTGATTTATGTCTTGTCCTTGCAGAGTCAGCGGTGTCTTACGCAGGAAGTGTGAGATGAACTTGGTTTTAGTGTGTGAGATGAATAGCCCGAGTGCTACCTCACTTAACATAACCCTGTCGACCCCTGACTCACTTAACATGACCCTAACGACCCTTGTCTCACTTAAAATAATCCTGATGACCCCTGATTCACTTAACATAGCCTTGACGAGCCCTGATTCACCTAACTTAACCCTGACAGCCCCTGCCTCACTTAACATGACCTTGACAACCCGTGGCTCACTCAACACAACCCTGTCGACCCCTGCCTCACTTAACATTCAAGCTGTACCAGAATACTGTGCCAAGCTGGGCCAGGGTGTTCTGGTCTTTAAATTGCCGTCCCCTAGATAAGAACTTCAGACATGTATAGCACACCTAACGAGTTGATTCTTGCTCTGTCTGACTCTGTCTCCCTCCCTCGTTTTGTATATATATATATATATATATATATATATATATATATATATATATATATATATATATATATATATATATATATATACACACTAGCGGAATCGCCCCCCTCCGGGCTGCTCTTTCGCTCGGCTACGGTAGGACGCCACCCTCCGGGAGGCTCCACATTGTCTCACTGTAGTGCATTAAGGTAGACAACATTTTTGGTTTTGCCATTAGCAGCAAGTATGTACAGATTTTTGCCAGTTCCCACTCTGGAGCATCCAACATAGAACTGTCCATGAGAGAAGCAAGGAAACACCAGGTTTAGGCCAACCATCTTTACGGACTGTCCCTGGCTTTTGTAGATGGTCATGGCAAAGCTTGAACTCCAATGGCAGGTCAGTGGTGATGAAAGGTATCCTTGGTATAAAAACGTCCTCTCCTTTAGCTTTTCCTGTCAGTATTGTAGCTTTCAGTACATGTGGCATCATGTTCTTCACCAGTCTTGTGCCATTGCAGAAGATTGGTGGTTCAAGATTTCTAAAGAGCATTACAGTATAGGAGTTCCAATCTTGAGAGTGAGGTGGTGAGGAGGCATTCCAGCGGGCTCCAAAGAATTAAGGAATTCTGCAGGGTATTGGACTGCTTGGTCCTGGTTGATTACTGTATCAACAGATTTGAATGAGGTCTCACTGCCTGGAAGCTGTCTGAGTAGAGTCATGTTGATTTTAGCCACTGTTTCATTCTTTGGTGCCAGAATTGCGCGTTCACGCAGCCACTTGTGATCCTTGTAGTGGTGGATAATGTTTGGGTAGACGATGTTAGTGAGCTCAGTTGAGGACTTTACAACATTTCCACATCCTTAAGGAATAATTATTTGCCATTCTAAATCAACATGGAAAGTTCCATTCCCAATCTGTAGTAGACGGTTTGCAAACCGTCCAGAATCCTGATCTCCTTGTAAATGTACTCTCATATTTGTGGATAGGGTGAGTGTTTGAACACTTCTCCAAAGGTATGATGCCTTGAGGCACGCATTCAGTTCATCAGCTGGAGTGCTTCGAGGAATGACAGGTAGGGGCTGGCGAAAGTCTCCAGCAATGACCATTGTAATGCCACCCATGAGCTGGTCATTTTCTCGTATGTCTTGCAAGGTTCTGTCCAATGCTCCAAACGCTAACGTGTGAGACATAGTGCATTCATCCCAGCCTATGAGGCTGCATTTTTCTAAGAGTTTTGCCTTTGCCGATCCTTTTTTGATGTTGCACGCTGGATTCTCATTGTGAGCGAGGTTGAGAGGCAGCTTAAAAGTTGAGCGTGCAGTACGTCCTTCTTCTAGTAGTGTTGCAGCAATGCCTGAGGATGCCACAGCAAGAGGAGCTTTCCCCTGATGACGTACTTTGACCAACAGAAGGTTGATCAGGAATGTTTTTCCTGTCCCGCCAGGTGCATCGAGAAAGATCATACCTCCCTGCTCCGCTTGTATCGCTTGCAAGATCTGTTGATAAGCATTTGCTTGATTAGGCACCAGGTGAGGCTCATTTTCTTCAAGAAATTTCACCAGAACTTCAACTGAGTAGTCTGTCTCTCTGAGCAAATCCCTGTTTGCAACTCCTGTTTCTTCTCGGTTTGGGGAAGGCAATCAATAATCAGTCAAGCCACGGTAGGACGCCACCCTCCGGGAGGCTCCACAGTGTCTCACTGTTCAGTCCCCAAAACTTCTTCTTCCATCAATAGTTCATTAACGGTGCATGTAAGTTCCACAATGTTCTTCACTACAACGGTACAGCAAAATATATTTTTTTTAGCATTAAACTGTTATTATTTTATTGTCTAATCATCACTACATATAACACCACCCAACATAACTACATATAACATCATCCATCATTACTACATATAACACCACCCATCATCACTACATATAACAACATCCATCATCAGTACATATAACATCATCCACCATCACTACATGTAACACCATCCATCATCACTACATATAACACCATCCATCATCACTACAGATTGGTAAAGTAGTTTCCGAGATTCTCGTGCGGACAAACAAACAAACAGACATACTTCTTTGTTATATATATATATATATATATATATATATATATATATATATATATATATATATATATATATATATATATATATATATATATATATATATACCCGCCAGGATTCGAACCCACGATCTTATAACTGTGACAGGGGAACGTTACCTCTGGGCCACCAGGACACTAAAAGCAGTCCTAGACTCTGTTATATTTCACACAAAGCCCGTTCAATGAGCTTATGGTGTCGTGAACGTCTAATGGGGACTACCCGTGCCACTTAGGTGATCAGAGTAACGTTTTACCAAATCCGGCTTCGAAACACGAGGATTCATATATATTTCTTAGCCAAGGTTCAGCGGAGGGACTTGTGACGAGTATTGGGAGTTCAAGCATGCCTTCCAAAGACACATTAGGGAGGCGCCCATATCATATGCACTAAAATTGGAAGCACTTCTTTCAGCCTACACCGGCCGCGCTGAGAAAACCCTAAGAACGTGCCTGCAAATAGAAGACCCCAAGGCAGGATACGAACAAGCTCTAGACTTGCTAGAAGAGCATTATGAAACAAACGAGCAAGACTACGTTCAGGACCTAATAGGAAAGGTCCTATGTGGCCCAGCCTTGAGAACAGATGACATTAAAGGACTTCAGGAGCTCGCGGACGATCTGG
>NW_024713129.1:34450107-34544523 GCF_018991925.1 Homarus americanus | reverse complement strand
AGATTGAAGCCGCAAGTCCAGAAACTTTTTCGGAGTGAGGGTTGTAAAACTCTTGGAACAATCTACCAGAGAGTGTTGTGACGGCACCGAGTGTGAGCTCTTTCAAGACAAGACTTGACCAACACTGGAGCGGGTTCAGGTACATTCAAGAGCCGGCGCACGCCCAGTATTTGCCAACAGTGCGTGACAGAGACGTGACCGATCGCCCTGGCGGCTAGCGAGCCGATCTTTTGGTGAAGAGGATAAATAAAAAGGAAAAGTAATCAGAGACGTGACCGATCGCCCAAGCGGCTAACGAGCCGATCAGTGGCGAAGAGGATAAAAGTAAAAGTTGTGCTGTTCCCTCTGCATTACAGTGCGATCTAGGTGAATGAATGCACTCCGAGATGCCTCGCTCCTTGCTAAGTTTTTTGCCTGCCAAATAACCTCCCATTTCTCCTACTCACTCACTAGTGTGATCCTGAGGGGGCAAGGCTTATCCCTCTCCTTTTGTCCAAGCCTCCTCACAAAGTGGGGCCTTTAAAGTCAGAGAGAGGGGAAGTGATCGATGTTAGTGAGAAAATATGCAAAGCATTAAACAGCTACTTATAAGTTTTCACAGAAGAAATTCACGAGGAAATTCCAGAGGTGGAATTGATATTTAGGAGAAATGAAGAAGAGAAATTAAAGAATATCAGTATCAGAAAAGAGGATGTATTTAAAAAGATAAATAAGTTAAAGAAGACAAAATCCCCAGGGCCGGATGAAATTTTCTCTCGAGCTTTGAAAGAGTGTAAGGAACAGATTAGCGGACCCCTCGTAAATTTATTTACAAAATCATTAGACACGGGATTTGTGCCAGACTTGTGGAAACAGGCAAATGTAGTACCCATATTCAAAAAGGGAAACAGAGCATTAGTGTCAAATTACCGGCCGATTAGTTTGACGTCAGTAGTGCAGAATTTTTTTAATCAATTATAGCAAATAGCATCAGATCGCATTTAGAGAAAAGCAAATTATTATACGACTCTCAACACGGATTTACAAAGGGAAAATCTTGTCTAATAAATCTGCTGACGTTTTTTAGGAAAGTCTTCGAGGTAGTAGATAATGAAGAAAATTACTGTTATTTACCTAGACTTTAGCAAAGCGTTTGACAGTACCGCATCAGAGGCTTCTGGGAATGGTTAAGGCTCATGGTATCGAGGGGAAAGTTTTAAATTGGATAAAATCATGGCTCACCGATAGAACACAAATGGTCAGCGTAGATGGTGTTAAATCTGAGTGGGGCTGTGTAACCAGTGGGGTTCCCCAGGGGTCAGTACTAGGCCCTCTCTTGTTCATAATTACATAAACAATCTAGATAGTGGGATCAGCAGTAACATAAGCAAGTTTGCAGATGGCACCAAAATAGGGCGGCAGATTAATTCAGGGCAGGATGCAAATGCACTACAAGAGGATTTAAATAAACTGCAGGAGTGGTCAGAAAAAATGGCAAATGAAATTCAACACCAGCAAGTGCAGCGTAATTAATATTGAAAAAACAAATATTGTCAATGTATACAGCCTTAACAACATCAACCTAGAGAAGTCGACTTGTAAAAGAGACTTAGGGGTACTTGTAAGCCCGGACCTAGAAAACTGCGTTAATGTTCGAAATAAGGCAACAGAGTATTAGGTTTTATATCTAAAAATGTAAGTAATAAGAGTGCAGAGGTCTTATTGGAACTATATCTTGCGCTAGTCAGGCCGCACCTCGATTATGCTGCTCAGTTCTGGTGCCCATATTATAGAATGGATATCAATTCACTGGTGTCATGATCATAATGACGGCTAACCTGTTAAACTAATGATCCATATTTCGCTTACACGTCCACAAAACCTTTTGAGTCTCCCAGTGGGAATGTCCTTCGACCTCCCTGTTTCCTTGATGACGTCATCGAGATGTCGTGTGTTTGTTGACCAATTGTAAACTCATTCTGCTACCGAGAACCTATAAACCTTTTTTTTCACCTATGATTAGCAGAGACTCTGATAATCATAGTGAAATTGTGGTAGGGAGGTTAACTGAGGAATGAGTTGATATTCCTGGAAGGGAACCTTTTAAAATCTGTTCCTCAGGTTGTAGCAAGGCATTGCGTGTTGGGACCTGTTGCCATCCAACCTTTTGTTTTCAATTTAATTCTTGCTTTTGATAGCTCAGTCAGAGCATTGTTTGTAAAGATAATAGTAGGGAATGAAACTGAGTTCGTAGTCTCAGTTTCAAACGTCAGAGTGTTACAGTAACATAATTCAGTGAAATGGTTGAGTAGGTGGAATCCGTGACTTTAGCGTGGGTGGAAGGCGGCTGTTCTTTTTCAAATCAGTCAGCGCCATGCTCCTCCACCCACAGGTAGGTCACTCCACCTTCTCTGTGTTGTAATTCGCCATTTTTAAGTGATTTAACATAACTAATAGTTTGTTTGTGCAAGTGCTTAAGTAACATAGTTAATGTGCTTTGAGTGAAGTATTTTATGTCCTTAGTTAATGTCCCTTTGAAACGTTGAGGTTCGTTATGAACCGTGAGTCAGCGCCATGCTCCTCCACCCACAGGTCCCTATCGCAGCCTAGGCCGTGTCTGTAGCGTGGATGACGCATCCACTAGTCTGGGGAGATGTCTGAGGTCCAGTAGAATCGGGTATCCCTGTGAACCCCGACCATCAGAAGCTCCACCCGGATCATCAAGCCCACAAACCACTGCCAGCCTCATCATTGGTGGATGAGTACAGTACATAGCTCTGTAAGGCTATTTGTGGGGTGGTGTTAGGCCACCGGCATTATAGGAGTGGTGGAAAGTGTCACTTGGTTATGAGACTCCCATGGCGGCCGCTGGAGTATTGCCCCTGGGGTATTGAGTGTTGTACTGGCAGGTGCCACTGGTTTTATTGATGCTAAGGTGCTGTGAGAGTTTGTGTGTTTTGGTGTGTGTACACCCAGTAGTGGTGCAAGTAAATTGAGCCTGAGGGCAGGGTACCAGGAGTTCCTATTTTGCGTGCATACAGCATCTTTTCTGTAACCATTTTTGTGTCTCAATGAACAGTGTATTTGTATGTGGGTCTATGATTCACCTATAGCATTCACCGTTGTTCTCTCCCTAATACTCGATACTATATTTACATGAACCCATGGGCCTTCCTCTCACGTCACGCTACCAGGTCAGAGTATCAACGTAAGATGTAAGAGTGCCAAGCCCTCGCAGGGTGGCAGCTTGTGTTGCGCGCTCTTACAATTGGTGGCCTCAGTGGTTCAGCAGTAAGTAGTAGCAGCCCGCGCTCTTACAAATGGCGACAGCCGGTGGTGATGTAATAATGTACATTAGGGGCAGGAAAAAGCACTTTTATTTGAGTTGCAGGCTGCACTTTTCAGGCATCGTTTGTATGGCTGTAACAAACACTGCAAAATTTCATGCCATTTCATGCATACTTACCCTGCCGCATCGCGAACGACTTTTGCATCTTTAGTGTATACCAAAAATTAGGTGTCATTTAATGTTTTCCAGGATAATGATAAATTTACATGGGTGACATCGATTTAATTCACATGTTATTTTACAGGTACCCCGTATAGAAAAATCATTACAAGTTCATATTGAAATTCTTTTTGTGCGGAACCTTGCATCATTTTCCAGACAATAATCTTTGCCTAATATATCCATCTCTCGATTCGTATCCCGTCACTTCAGTGCAAGCTTCAGTCATCACTTTTATGCCTCTTCGACCGCCTGAGTGCTGTTTGGCCACTTGGGCACCACTAATGGTGTCTCAAGAATGTCATTAACCTGTAGATTTGACAGAGAAGCAATGTAAGGAGGCTCAGTCTTGAGTTCATTCCTCCAGTTAATCATGGAATGATAGTTTTTGTTGCCACTTAGTTTCGGAGTCACCACCTTCTTCATGTTGACTACAGGAGGCACATCCTCATTCCCATCTCCATCTTTACCCTCCTCATCAGTATAGTTTAACAAATTCTCGTCAACAGCAGCATCAGAATCTTCCTCCTCCTTCAGATCTGCCAGTGCATTCTTCCTTTTGCTGATTCTCTAATTTTTCTTATCATTGAGACAGCTTTTTTCTCTAACAGTCATGTCCTCATCTGCACACATACCAAGAAGAAGTTGATCTGTGTGGGCGAAGTATGCATTTCTCTGACAGCCTTCTTCACTATCGTCTCCTCACTATTCAGGTGTTTCATATAGCAGGGACTGAATACGTTCCTTTGCGCTGTGTTACGTAAGGGTGTATCTTTATGTAAAACACCATTGGAGCACTGAACTTTATTATTGTAATGACAATTCTTTTCAACTCATGGCTGGGTCTTGATGTTGCTACATACAGCCTGAGGATTCTACTCATAAGGTGTTCCACCTGACACACAGGAGGACCTGGCTCAACAGCAGCCAAGTCATCTTCAACAACACCTGTGATAACTCCTTTACAAATCCTATACAAGTATTTCTGATCCCAGGACAGATCTTTCTCCACTTCATCATTAAACACAGGGAAATCAGGGAAACTGACTGGCTGGAAGGCGACAACTGGAAGCTCACAAAGACTCCTTGATCTGCTTTCCAATGGGACCACGCCAATGCTCAGGACCACTTTGGTTTACCATCATAGTGATAAAACTGCGGAAAGGCAGCTCATTTCCGTGAAGCTGACATATGAAATAATGGAGCGGGTGACCAGGTAACATTTCAAGATGATGAATGACTCCATTTTCTGATCCATTTACATTGGTTCCATCACAACCAACACACACAATGGGCTGCTGGGTTAGATTTTTTCTCCACCAGAAACTCGTGAATAGTTTGGCAATCTGCTTTCCGTGTCCAGTCTTGGGAGTCACATGTGTGAGATATTCATTGCCAGGCTCAACCATGATGACATAATGATCTTTCACCATCATCCTCTAACTCCATTTCTCGGTCTTCTCATTCTTTATCATCACACAGTGGCGGTCTTCCCTACATTACAGTACAGTAACACAACATTGAAATGAAATGAGAAAAGGCTGATAATCAATATAGACATAGCACCATACTCATCTGCAACAAGACAACTTAAATGAAATAAAGATATAAAAAAAGTTGATAAACACTGGACAGAACATTGCACCGCCACAGCGGCTGTTTGACTAGTACTGTAGGTAAATTTAAAAATTTCAGTAGAAAATGCGGCAGACTAAACCTCGACATATCAGCTTCAAATTTGGCATGGAGTCTTAGATATGTATAAGGAACAATGCCTGAAGAGTGCAGCTTTGAGCAGAATTTCACTGCCCTAATGTACATAGTATCGAGTTGGGAGGAATGACTGTGATACTGCAGGTTTTCTTTTTAACTGATTTGCATAACCATTTCTCTGTACGGGTATTTAATACTCATTCCACTGTAACTAATGAGTATTTCAGATTACTAATAATTTTGTTCCTATTTTTCCAAGGTACAGATTTTGTGTGGTTTGCAGGGAAAAGTGAAATAAGTTCAAAGAAATACCTCGGAGTTAGGTTCTGCCCCTAGTAAGGAGTATGCCAATATATATCAAGAGCAAACGGAAGACATGATCACATGGGGTGTAGCTAGAAAACTTACAGAAAATGAATTAAGGAGTCACAAGGGTCCAATCCACTATCTAACCCACCATGAAGTAATAAAACCAATTAGAATTCTATACAACGCTTCTGCATCATAATATATGGGTCATAGATTGAATGATTACTTGGCTACTGGGAGTGTTATTAAGGATGAGACAAGAGAAGGTTGTGATTATTGGAGATATTTAAAAAATGCATAGCACAATAAGCTTAGCAGAGAGTGAATTTCATACCCATAGGTTTTCCGGAGAGATCTTGACACACACAAACCGCCTGATCATTATGTTTTAACAGCCATTTGTTTTGGGGTTCGTCCTTCCGCTGCAATCTCGATGTTGGCCCTAAGACGTACAGCGGAGATGTGTTTGTCAGAATATAATGATGCTGCCCAAATGATAATAAAAAATCATGTTGATGATATTATGCAGTCTACCGATAGTGAAGAAATTCTTGTAAATTAATGAAGGATGCTGAAGTATTTCTAGGTAAGGGTAGCTTCAGGATAAAACAGTGGATTATATCTGGCAAAGAGAAACCCAATTATGGTGGTGATGTTCAATTAATGGATACTGACAGTGAGATGGTCTTAGGTTTGTCTTTGGATCCTAAAGGCGACCATTTCTTTTACAAGGTAAAGGTAAATTTTTCAAATATATGTAAGAAAATCTACTCAAAGCCAAATTTTAGCCAGGAACAAATTGACACAGAAATGCCAGAAAACTCACTAAGAGAATGATTTTGAGCCAAATTGCTTCAATATTTGACCCATTAGGATTTGTGAGTCCCTTTACATTACAAGCTAAGATATTAATGAGAGAAATGATCATTGAGAGTAAAAATTTAGGCCATAATATGGAAAAGTCTAACCTGTAACTGATATCATGTTTAATTTATGGAAAGGATTTTGTTTTTAATCTTTTTAAATAAGAAGAAATTTAATGGAATAGAATAATGAAACACGAGTTTGTTGAAGATAAACCCTCGCTGATCATATTTTCCGACAGTAGCTCGCAGGCATACGAGGCATATGCTTACGTTCGCTTTTAACTTCCTAACGGGGAATATGAAGCGAGGCTTATCACGGCAAAAAACAGAATTGCACCGATTAAACAAATGACGATCCCCAGACTAGAATTAATGGGAGCACTAACTGCATGTTGTATCAGGGAAACAGTTGAGAAAGAGCTTGATTGGAAGTTTGATCCGTTATGCATATAGTAAATTCATCAATAGTAAGAGCACAGATACAAAAGGAATCCCTTCAATTTAAATCCCTTGTGAGTACTAGGATTAATGAAATTCAAAATAAAAGTAATCCCAAGGATTGGTGGTGGATAGCATCAGAAAACAATCCTGCAGACTTGCTAACGCGCCCGACCGACATTGAGAAACTTGGTAATGAATCGATATGGCGAAGGGGCCCTGAATTTAAGACAATCAGTAAGCTAATTACTCAATTTTGTGAGGTAGATTTGCCTGATATATTAGGTGTAACCATGACTTTTAAAACTGAAATTAAATCATCCGAAGTAAATTTTTATGAAATTAAGATAGAAAGATTCAGTTGTTATAAAAAAAAAACTATTGGGAGTAACAAGTGGAGTATTGTCAGCATGTAAGAAAAGATCATTAATGTTGTAGGTTATGTATTTATGCTACTGTGCCGAGTAGCAACCTTGTATATAAGCTACTGTGCCGAGTAGCATCTATGTATATAATTACGTGGCAACACTGCACGTGTTATGTGGCAACATTGCCCCAAGGCTGCCATATGGCAAGGCAGTCTCAGTCTGACTGTGTGAGCCGTGCATGGCACATGCTAGTCACCACTTGTATTTATCCTATCCTTTAATAAACGGACTTCAGTGTTACCCGGTGTTTCCCTACCCATCACTGCATTCTTCAGGGAACACTTGGAACCTCCAAATGAAGCAGAAAATTTATGGATTAACCATTAAAAAAAGAAATCTCAGATGATTGGTCTAAAGGTTTAGCAGATTAGGCTCTACAATGAATGAGAACTGAGTAATTACTGTGGGAAGTCAGATTGAAAATTGGCTCAAGATTAAATGGAATAAGGACTTTTTTTGTGCGTCTGCCTAATTAATCACCCCTTTACCCCGATTATATGTCTTATACTTGCATAATATTGACCATGCTCATATTGAGGTAACTTTAGCTAAAAATATATTCTGAGTTCCGGGAGCTAGAAAGATAATTAATTAAATTAAATATAAATGGGTATATGTAAGAAAATGAGTCCTAAAGTAAAAGGTGAAAAAATGGGCGAAGTATTAAATGAAAGGTTGAAACCATCCCCCCCATTTTATTATATATCGCTGAATTATTTTGGGTCATTCAAGATAAGATATAATGTAAAACGTAGAACATACGGAAAGGCTTATGGTATAATTTTCAATTGTTTAGTAAGCCGAGCCGTGTATATTGACTTGGTTGATGGATATGACACCAGCAGCTTTTTATGACTTTCAGGAGATTTGCATTACTTAGAGGCTTTCCTGGAATCATATACTTTGATAGAGGTACACAGCTGATAGCAACTAACAAGGAAATTAAAGACATGCCAAGGAGCCGACGCTCCTTGGGAAAACGGGTGCAGCGAATCACTGATTAAGTTGATTAAAAGGTCATTGACAATGTTGATTGGTGATAATGTACTGACTTTTGGTGAATTACAAACCACACTGTTTGAGGTAGCTAATTTACTTAACCAGACACCTATAGGAGTTCGACCAGGTAAACCTTGGTCAGTATCTATGTCCTAATGAATTATTAGTCGGACATACCTCAGCTTATGCATCTATGGGACCTTGGGCTGATAGTACTGACCACAAAGGTAAATTGGAGTTTATAGATAAAGTTGTCACGTCTTTTTGGAAAAAGTGGCAAAGAGACTACGTTCCAACTCTTATCAAATAGCAAAAATGGCACACCGTAAAAAGGAATCGTAGAGTAGGTGATCTAGTTTTAGTACAAGATAGCAATAATGTGCGAGGAGCTTGAAAGTTAGCGCATGTAATAACAGTGGAACCTAGTCGAGATAGTTTAATAAGAGACGTAACTGTACGCTATAAGTCACAAAAACAAGGACATACTTATAAAGGATTTGAAGATGTTACAGTCAAGCGATCCGTTCATCAATAGTTTCTTTGCTGGCGGAGAGTGTATCATCATACAGGGTCTGATGAGGTATGTGATGTGTAAAAATATATATTTGTTAGGTATTGTATAAATATTATGAATGTAAGAATTTATTGTACTAAAATAAATATATTGAGTATAAAAATTATTGTTATGCATGTAGGCATGAATTTGTCGTTTCAAACACATGTGACATTGTTGTTGTGGTGGCAGCCGTCTAGTGAAAAGGATGGATCTAGATAAGAAATTTTAATAATATGTAGTCACGTTCAAGATTCTTCGAACACTGCTGGAGACAGTTGGCAACTCAAACCCGTTTGTTTACTATACTACGTAGTAAAAATTATGAATGAATATAAAAGTGATCGGTGATTGGTTACTTAGTTTCCCGTTGCTTAATTAATGGTCGGGCTTTGTTGTTTCGCATTATATTATGCCTTTCTGCTAGTATATACTATTAATTTGATTTTAAAATGGATAGAGCAATGAGCCAACCTATATGAATTTATATTTAGATAAATAAACATAAGTACAAATCGGTAAGTATGTTAAAGAACATCATGCATCGGGCACAGCTGTGTGCAGGCTGTTTATGAGGTTGCCTGTTTATCATTAATTTATACTAATATTGTCTTCAAACGTTTAATCTAACCGATGCTATACAAAACTTCTTTCTAAAGACGCTGATTTCTTGCAACACAAACTGCTGTTTTACTTCCCTTTGTGTGCGTGTGCGCATGTGGACTGTGTGTGTGTGTGTGCGCATGTGGAGTGTGTGTATGTGTGTGTGTGTGTGTGTGTCAGTCTGTGTCTGTATTTAATAATGGCGTTGTTCAATTGAAGGTGATGGTAATTAATCTTACGAACCATCCGTCTGATGGTGTGAATTAGTACTATAGCATATGCCTAATACTTTTGCAAGCCATTATCTAGCAATATCATTGTCATTCCAAGACTATGAATATTGTATGCAGCAAATGGCATTTCTTTCGTTGAGTGACTCTTTGCGCCCCCCTCCCCCCCCCCCTAAATCCTTGTTTAGTCTGGTGTCTTTAAGAAAAAATATTTATTTTTTTCCAAAAATGTGTATGGTGTAATAAAAATTTTGATCTTAATTATTTATTTATTCGTTTATTTTTTATAAATGCATAATAAATATAAATATAATGCTGACGTTAGGTTAGGTTAGGTTAGGTTAGGTTAGATTAGGTTAGGTGCCTTCAAGAGCAGGATCAGACAGCTGTGATCGGACCATTACATATTGTAGGAATTGTGTCGTTATACAGTTGTTTCTTTCTCTCCGTCTCCCTCTCTGATTTTTTCCGTGATTGACCTTTGTAATTACTACATTGAATCGGGGATGCTTGAGGACATTCTTGCTGTTTATCCCAAAATTGCTAGGCCACACTAATTTGTCTTCAATTAGAATATGACGTCCAATGTATGTGAACCACTGACCTATATATACTGCTAATAAATATGATGTATTTCTTTCTTTCTTTTTGTACGAACCTCTGTCCTGCATGGCAGTGAACAGTGACATTACCCACATGAATCTGACCTCTATATATACAGTATATATATTTATATATATATATATATATATATATATATATATATATATATATATATATATATATATATATATATATATATATATATATATATATATATATATATATATATATAGCTGTTAATGAATATGTTGTATTCTTTGTATATGAACCTCTGTCCTGCGTGGCAGTGAGAAGTGAGACCACCCTCGGTGTCAAAACCTCACTGAATTACTCAGAATAGGCAAACTGTGCTACAAGCTTTGTCAATAAATTTGTTAAACTAAAAACTAACGTGGTAGATATAGTAATTATTTCACATGCAATTTATTTATCATATATGATACTGTACTCTTTCATCATAATTATAAGTATAATGCTAGGATTTGTTTGACTTAAATCATCCTGAATACATCCTGCACAAGTGGGGATATTAGAAGAAGATTGTTTTCTTTACATTTATATACAATTTGACAGATATTCAGATGCATTCAGTATGTGACTTTGATTACATAGGAAAATTATTTCTGACACATTAATATTTAGTCCAGCTACCTTCATTCTCGATTACTTGCTGCAGCCTGTTGGGAACGGAGGCGACGTGATTGTGTATCAGTTGCGGTGTCCGCCTCAGGACCTCCCACTCACGGTGCGTATGCTCCTGTAGCTGCACCCTGGTTCTCCCTTCAGCTGGCTCCCACACGTTCGCAATATTGCCCCAAACATTCTCTATAAGGTTCTTGTCACAACCTTTACTTGGCCAGTCTAAAACTTGCACATTTCTTTGTTCTGCAAAACACCGCGTTACAATCCGTGCGGTATGGATAGGACACCTATCGTGCATGAAAATGATGTTTTCGGGAAACGGGAAAGCATTTGCACGACGCACCGAGGGAAGCATAACTTCTTCGAGTATTTCTAAATACTGTTCAGCTGTGAATCTTCCTTCTATGTCAGTCAGCTCTCCAACTCCGTGCAAATATATCCATCCCCAAACATTGCAAGTCACATGCCCACTCCTTGCTTCCTCATAAATATGCTGTCTAGCATATCGGGTGTTGTTCCTCCTCCAGCAATGCAACCTTCCATGAGAGGTAGATGAGAAAGTTTTTTCGTCAGTGAATATTATTCTTCCCCAGAAATCTAAGCCTTCTTCAGCATACCGTCCAGCAAACTGCAACCTGCCCTCGCGATGTCGCTCATTTAACTTCTCCTTGGTAGCGGGAGTTCTATAGTGAATGCCTCCTTCGTGAAGTCTTCGCCGGATTGTTAAAGGGGAAATATGTAATTGTAGATCCTCTCTTATTGAAAATGAAGTCTTGAAGGGGTTGGCCTCAGCGAAATTCCGGATGGCTTCAACTTGTGCAAGTGTTGTTCTGCGTGGCATTCCCGTCCTGTGGTGGTCCTTTAAACTTCCCTCCTCTTCCCATCGCTTAATCCAATAATATACAGTTGACCGAGAAAAACCCAATTCTCGTGCAATTTCAGTGGGTGAAAACCCAGCCTCTTTCATGCCGATTATTCTTCCACGTTCAGTGATTTTCTGCGTGTGGTATTCCATGTTGGCAGGGTCCTTCTACAATTGAGGGAGTGGAAGGGTAGTCAGCACTGACAACACCTCTGTCTCCCCCACCTTCCCGCCAATAACGTCAGCGTTATATTTATATTTATTATCCATTTAAAAAAGATAAACGAATAAATAAATAAATAAATAAGATACAAATTTATAATACATTATACACATTTTTGGAAAAAATTGAATATTTTTTTAAAGACACCAGACTAAACGTGACGTAATCGACACAAGTCAGAAACAAGGATTTAGGGGTGGGGGGGGGGGAGGGGGGCGGCAAAGAGTCACTCAACGAAAGAAATGCCATTTGCTGTTTACAATATGCATAGTCTTGGAATGACAATGATATTGCTAGATAATGGCTTGTACAAGTATTAGGCACATGCTACAGTACTAATTCACACCATCAGACGGATGGTTCGTAAGATTAATTACCATCACCTTCAATTGAACAACGTCTTTATTAAATACAGACACAGACTGACACACAAATACACACACACTCCACATGCGCACACACACACACTCCACATGCACACACACACACACACACACACACACCCCACATGCGCACGCGCACACACAGGGAAGTAAAACAGCAGTTTGTGTTGCAAGAAATCAGCGTCTTTAGAAAGAAGTTTTGTTTAGCATCGGTTAGATTAAACGTTTGAAGACAATATTAGTATAAATTAATGATAAACAGGCAACCTCATAAACAGCCTGCACGCAGCTGTGCCCGATGCATGATGTTCTTTAACATACTTACCGATTTGCACTTATGTTTATTTATCTAAACATAAATTCATATAGGTTGGCTCATTGCTCTATCCATTTTAAAATCAAATTAACAGTATATACTAGCAGAAAGGCATAATATAATGCGAAACAACAAAGCCCGACCATTAATTAAGCAACGGGAAACTAAGTAACCAATCACCGATCACGTTTACATTCATTCATAATTTTTACTACGTAGTATAGTAAACAAACGGGTTTGAGTTGCCAGCTGTCTCCAGCAGTGTTCGAAGAATCTTGAACGTGACTGTACATGTAAGTTATAGTTATGGCTATTTGGTATATATTAATTAATATTTGGATATTCCTGCAAGAGTTATCAGAAATAGATATCATAATTGTATGAGGCAAATTTATTGAATTTAAATATTGTTCCCAGTGGATGTGGGCGACGTGACATTTGCCACTTGGGGTCGCTGGCTGGACTGACTGAAGAACTTTGTACTGGGTTCGTGCTGATTTGGATGGTTATGATGTGAGTTTAAGTTAACATTATTTATTTTTTATTGGAGCAGTATTCATTAACAGTATAGCTTACATTAAAGATTATAAGGTTCTTGTTAAATAATTCTGGATCTGACGTATATTTTATATTTGTGTTTGCATGTTTGTTTATTGTACATTGATTCCCAGTCAGTCAGAACACCGAGATAAGAGAGCCGTGGCTCTGAGGTGAACAAGGAGATTTAGGGCAAGGTATAGTTAAGAAGTGGGAAGTACAGAAGGAGAATGATAGCAGGTGGGCTTTCCACCTTGTGGAGGCTGGTTTGTGGTTTAACCAGTGACAGACATCCCTCAGTCCTCCAGGGGCAAGGAGGTTAGATAAGCTAAGCTAAGCTGGTTTAAAGTGCGATCTGAGGGATTGTGCTGTTTTAGGGTTTGTGGAGGGTCCCTTTAGGGCCTTGTGTTGCTAAAGGGATGTTCCTCATCTTTTGTGATTGTGATTGGGGGGTCCGCATCAGGTCCTTGTGTAACTGGCAGGATAATCCCCATCTTTAAGGTTATGCATGTGGTGTTGGTCTTTCTTGTTGGTTGTTTCTTGGAGGGTCCCTTCAGGTCCTTGTGTAACTGAAGGAATGTTCCTCATCTTTAGTGATTGGGGGGTCCCGGGTTGAAACCTACTTCAAATAAAGTGGTGTTACTGCAACCCTGACTTTACATTGGTACGACCCAACAATAATCTATTCAGGCTATTGTGGGTGGCTCTTGGGGGATTGTATCTTCATGGCCTATTGTGAGTTGAATGGCGGACACCAACCCAAACTAACATTCTTGTTTATGTGTTTCCTGCTGTAAGGGATAATTAATGGGTGATGATGATTATAATATAATATATTTAAAAATTTCATATTTTAAAATGTATTCACATTATTTGTATTCAATATATAAAATACCAATAAATTACTAATATCAGAGGAGCATTTATTTTCAAATACATGAAGAGTGGTATGTACACCTTCAACAAAAACTCGAACACCTGGGCACGATGGAAGTTAGAATGAGCAGAATGGGTGGGGCTTGTCATCTCGGAATGGTTTCAGATTCGTTCATTTTTCAGATTGCGTAGTGCTTGTACGTTCGAAAAGTTTTTTGTGAAAGTGTACCCAGCCAATTAAAACACAAACTCTGTATTTACCTGCCAAACATGGAGGTAGTAGGTAGTAGGCAGCTGTCAGGTAGTAGGTAGTAGACAGCTATCAAACAGGGAGGTACTACCGCCTGAGAAGATATTGGAAGCATAATGTGTTGTCTAATGATAGACCCTGCTGCCATATGGCATCACGAAAATTGTGACCAAGTCCCAGGTTGCTGATCTGACTTTCTGCCTCATTTACACACAATTGCAGGGTCTTAATTGTTTCTCTTACTTTGACAACACAACATACATAATGCACGAGTATATCCTTTCTCATTCTTGATTTTTTTTCGTTTTTGTATTTATTTATGGTTATTATTATTATTTTTAGTATTTTATTTTCAAATTTAGTACTTTGTTATTAATTTCTATTTAATATTATAATAATAATAGTTATTACACCTTTTCATATATCCATTGAGACATTGTTACATAACTATTTGACAGATTTCATAACCGAATGACAGACAGAACACAGATCGAATGACAATCTAAAATAACTGTTCGCTCATAATAACGGAAATGATTGTCATGAGTTATGAAATTGACAGACATGAACAATAAACCGACAGTCTACATATAGTTTGAGAATGACATACCACCAACTTATTTTAGATTGTCATTCGATATGTGTTCTGTCTGTCAATCGGTTATGAAATTTGTCAAATAGTTATGTAACAATGTCTCTACGGATATGTGAAAAGGTGTATTATTATTATTATATTTTCGTCCCCCAGGCCCTGATGTGGGTCAGTGACCTGTGCCCGGGTGGGCTAATCCCGTAAAAGATAAAAAAGGACCAGGGCAGGGGCGTCATTTCAGATTTTGCTTACGGCGGGGGCAACGCCAAAGAGTATGGGTCAAAATCCTGCTCCATAGTATTTGGCATTAACCTTGCAAACCTTTGACGTGGTGACTGCATAATTACTGTATTTACTAAATTTTCATTAAATAGTGTATAGTAAAACGGTTGTGATAAACAAATCCAATATTGTTTTTGAATTTTCTTAAGAAAACAAACGATACCAGCAAAGAAAACTTTTCTTTACCAACATCTAGAGTACAACTCTTGAATTATCGACCAAATAATTGTATCAGCCAATATATTGACAAAACAAAATAGTGAAAAACTCATCAGTGAAAAAAATCAAAATATTCAGAATAGAATACATCTTTGACATGCTCAGTCTACAGCTAGTGGCTATTAACTGTTCTGACATCAAAGGGTAACGGCGATGCTTCAGTCAAGCAAAATTATCAACCAGTTCTTCCGTATCGAATGATTTAACCATTTTCTCTGCATTGGCCTTTAAAAGTAGGTTGGAGAGGCGGTCATCACCCGTTGTTGTTCTCAGGTAATCTTTGACGCGTTTTAGCACTGAAAAAATATTTCATTGCCCGCAGTAATAACTGGAATGGCCAATAGTATTCGTAACAAATTGAATACTTCAGAAAACGCAATCGGTTAAGCATTTAGTTTCTGGTACACATCAAATAGGTCCTCAGGCTTCTTCCGATCTAAGAATACCATCGCAGAATGCAGTTGTGAAGATAACATAACTGAATCAATGTGCTCACTGTAATGTTTCGAAAACAAAGTAATCTTTTTCTTCATCAAGTAATTGTTTAGATTGAATATCAAAAGAGGAGATGGACTGCAGAAAATCATTGTTATTGCTAAGCCTCCGATCAAATTCAGCTGTGCACCTGTCAATTACTGAGAAGTATAACTCTGAATTGGTCTTTTAAGCTGCTTCTCTGAACATTCTCTAGATGTTTTGAACGCTTTCAAAATATTTGATATTCGCTGCACTCTTTTGCGACGAGCTGATCCTTTATGCTGTTGCGTGTTTGCCTCTGGAACAACTAAGCCGAGTTTGGTTACAAACACCTCTGCTTCCTCATACAGTTGATCATATTCAGTAATAGATCTCATTTTAACAAGGTTTGCTTTCGTGGCTGTAATGACATCCACACCGTGTGGCTGCTTGCAATATGACTAAGTTGCTTATCAGTTTATAAATGATATGCAATGGGAACGATGAAAATAGATGAATACTTATAATTTTGTTTAATTATGCATAGTAAAAATACCATTGAGATGTTCTCACCAAATCCAAATTCATCTATATGAAAAAGGAATATAATTAAAATTTTCCTTGGAGAGCAAGACAGCCCTTGGGAGATACTCCGTAGGAAGCCTGCTGATATAACGTCACGGATCACCCCACCAGTATCCCAGGCTCTATATAATTAATTCCATATGGATAGATCTTGCGATATTGAATCATGTGACGCCACGAAAATTGTGAGCAAGTCCCAGGTTGCTGATCTGACTTTCTGCCTCATTTACACATAATTGCAGGGTTTCAATTGTTTCTATTACTATTGACAACACAACATACATATATTGTTTCCCACTTTCATTATTATTATTATTATAATTATTTTATTTAATTATTCTATTTTTATTTTATTTTATTTGTTTTTAAATTTGATTTATTATTATTATTATTATTATTATTATTATTATTATTATTATTATTATTATTATTATTATTATTATTATTATTATTATTATTATTATTATATTATTATTATTATTATTATTATTATTATTATTATTATTATTATTATTATTATTATTATTATTATTATTATTTATTATTATTATTATTATTATTATTATTATTATTATTATTATTATTATTCATTATTATTATTATTATTATTATTATTATTATTATTATTATTATTATTATTATTATTATTATTATTATTATTATAATTATTACTATTATTATTATTACATTTTCGCCCCCCAGGCCCCGATGTGGGTCAGTGACCTGTGCCCGGGTGGGTCTAATCCCCATAAAAAAAAATAAAAAATAAATAAAATAAATAAAAAAAAACACCCATCTCTCCATCACACGGTCATGACTATGTGAGACGCCGCTGTACGGCGTAGTTTCTCAGGCCCCGTAAGGCGTAGTTTCTCAGACCCTGTACGACGTATTTTCTCAGGCCCTGTACGACATAGTTTCTCAGGCCCTGTACGACGTAGTTTCTCAGGCCCTGTACGACGTAGTTTCTCAGGCCCTGTACGACGTAGTTTCTCAGGCCCTGTACGACGTAGTTTCTCAGAGCCGCTATTATAGATTCCATGTGTCGAACACAGGGTTATGACTGCAAGGCGTCACATAACCGCGAGGCGTCACGAAAAAGTGTCAGCTGTGTATTGTAGATGATGTACGGACCAAGCAGGGATCTGTTTGTGACACTGAGCTCATTGGTGAATCTTCAGACTTTTATTTGAATGTAAATCCGGAGTTAAATGAGGAAAAGGTAGATGAGCTAATTAACCTAAAGACTGAGTTTACTGATGTTTTCTCAGATGTTCCAGGCAAAACACAAACTGTCATTCATTATATTAAGTTAACTACTGACATGCCTATACACAAGAAGCCATATCCTGTCCCTCATAATTTGTTAAAAGCCTTTAACAAGGAAGTAGACATAATGTTAGAATTAGGTGTGATAGAACCATCTGACTCACTATTGTTCACCAGTTGTTCTTCTTAAAAAGACAGATAACAGCTTAAGAGTTTGCATAGATTTTAGATGTTTAAACTATGTGACTGATGCTGAGCCTATGCGTACTATTGATGAGTCTTTGGGAAACTTTGCAAATGGCAGATATTTCACCGAGATAGACATGTGTAAAGGTGAATGGCAAGTAGAATTGTCGGAGAACTCTAAAGTCTGTACAGCTTTTGCTACCCATCCTGGTCTGATGCAATTTCGGCGTATGCCCTTTGGATTAAAATCTGCTTGTGCTGCCTTCATAAAACTGATGAGAAAGGTGATTTTTAGATTGAGGAACACTGAATGTTATTTGACAATGCATTCGTTCACAATTCAAATTGGAATGAACACTTGTAAGATCTCAGAGTTATGTGCGAGGTTACGCAAAAATGGTTTGACAGCGGGTCCCAAGGAGTGTTTCTTTGCTTATTCAAAAATTAATTATTTGGAATTTTCCCTTGGGAACAATTAACTGTCCCTGCGAGAGGATAAAATAAATGCTGTAATCCATATTCCTCTACAGTACAAAGACGCAAGAAGCAGTTTAGATTATTCCTGGGTTCAGCATCGTTCTGTAAGAGGAGTCAAACTCATGGCCCGCCGGCCAAATGTGGCCCTTGGAATGGTCAGGTGTGCCCCGCGGGGACGGTAAAATTTATCAGCCCGTGAAATTATGATAGAAATAGATATAAAGGAAAAAATTCCGAAACGATCTTTACATCATTGTGGCAATAATGAATTTATCTTGTTAATGCTAGTAATAACACTATTGTAAAGGGAAAATGCTTATAAATCGAAATAACTACAGAATTAGTAAACGAAGCCGTAGCCATTACTGGCATCTGAACAAAGTCAGCAGCCAAACGTTGCAACACCAGTCTAAACAGATGAGGAGAACTGGTGTACGCTGTTGGACCCTCTCCATTTCTTTGGAGAAATCGTGAGTTATACTTCGCTTTTTAATCATCCAATTGTCTATAGCTATTACTAACTATATTTAGAATTGATGTGCAGTCAATCCTTTGAAATGAAAAGAATATATAAGATCTGTAGGGAAACTTTGTACACATGACGGTCGCATCAAAACCGCTAACCACCGCCTCGCGCCAGGCTTCGCCGAGCCAGGTAAGGCAATGCTTGAAGCTGTAAACTTCAATCCTGCAAATATGTGATATAGCACTTGTGTTGGCCCTGAAGAGGGTAACTAAAATGAGAATTGGCCCTCAAAAGGTTTTGAGTTTGACACCACTGTGACTATAGGATATGTATTTCAAATTTTGCAGATATGGTAGCACCAGTGAATAGGATGCTAAAGAAATATAGTAGTAATGGACTAACTAGATTGGAGCTCAGAACAGATTTATAGTTTTAATGTTTTAAAGGACAAACTGTCAGATAAACCAATTTTATCTTTGCCTGATTATACTAAAGATTTCTACCTCAATACAGATACCTCAGATACAGGTTTAGGTGCTGTATTACTACTGATGGTTGAAGGAATTCTTATGCCAGTGTCATACGGCAGCAAGTCTCTCCTGGACCGGGAAAAGAGGTATGCCGTAATAGAGAGAGAGAGTGTGTCTCAGCATTGTCTGGGCAATTAATAAGTGCAAAAGCTACTTGTATGGAAGAGAATTTGTCCTACAGACTGATCAACAACCTCAAGCATACTTGAGAAACATGAAAAACCACAATTATAGACTGATGAGGTGGTCTTTAGCTTCGCAAGCTTACTCCTTCAGAATTGAGTATATAAAAGGCAATGATAAAATTGGTGCTGCTTTTTTTAGTCGATGCTCCTTATCTCCCTCAGACAAGCCACATTGAACTGTAATTTTCTAAAATTCTCAAGATTTTAGCTAATTCGGAGAACATTATAAGGGGTTTATATTCCAGTCCAATGATTGTTGGAACTGTGTTGTTCAGTGTTGGGTTTGTTCTCTGTATCTGAAGCAGGTGTTGTTCATGGGTAGTTCGTAAAGTCATAGTGCGGGGTGTAACGGTATGGCTGGTCACTTGGCTCCCTTCCTCTGACCCAGTTGGTCACCTGCTACCTCTTTTTTTTCATGGTCACGTTGGTGTGAACTGCCGCACTCCTCGCCTTGTAGGTCAGCATGCCAGCTAGGACACTGTCAGCCCTAGCCTCTGTGCTGTTCTTCCCGGGTCCATTATCAAGTACTTGTGCTGGTTAGGAGGATACGTGTACCCCTGTGAAGTTGTTGAGAAGACACATATTTACCACCTGTGCCGTGTTGATATACAAGACCCAACGCTTCACATCTAATGTCTAGACTCTAGACTTCCGACAGTTGTTACGACCGGCAGTTCGGCACTGACGACTCATTATCGTTTATGACCAACACCAATAAACCAAATGGATAATACAAGAGACTTAATTAGAAATGGAAACATGGATGCGATTACTACTCGGGAAAATGTTTGTATATCAGTTTTTCAAACAAAATCTGCAAGATGTAATGTGTATAAAGAAGTTAATCCGAGGATGGTAGCGCACTGTCTTTATAAAGACAAACAATTTATAAACGCGTTTCAGATAAATTCGTTCACTAGTTTCAGTCAGGTTACTCATTGGCGATCGAGATGGCCCTGGATCAGGCCTATTGTCTGTGTATCAAACGTCAAAAATGTAAGCTGTGGTAATTAAAGTATATTATCTATGTCTATTTCTATTGAGTATCTATTTGTGTGTCTGGAGAGGCCTTTACTACTTTCCTGTTACAGTATATTTTATGTTATTTCATTTAAAATGTTACAATTTACATATATACATAGATATTACATATTAATATATTTGTCTGTGAAATATGTGCATGATTTTTCTTTTAAAATACACTTGATCATCCATTATTTTATTATATCATAATATCCTTTCTACTAATCCACATACTGTACCTGTACAGTAAATATAATCTGACATTAGCATGATCACTGTATTCTTATCCTTATTACCTTATTATTACTACAGTTAATATTAAACATAAACGAATGCAGCAATAATTTGTTATTAACATTGCAGACTGTTTCGGGATAATTTAAAAATCATTCAATTATCTCTATGTAATGGAAGCAGAAGTAAAAGATATGTAATGTAACCTCACCACATCTTATACAACTATCATCTTATTTTAAGTTTAAAATTTTTAGTCTCTGATTTGTTGGTAGAGTTTCATGAATATACCTATATAAAACCTCTCTGGTGAGGATCCATAAATTTACATGTAATATTTTTCCCAATAAAAGACTATTTAAACAGAGGATACTTTTCTCCAACTGCTTGTTTAGTCCATGTCATTAATATATTGGCCCAGATTCACTAACGGGTTGCGAACATCGTAAGTACTTAAAAGTTCATAAACCCCTGTGGTGGTGATTCATTAAACATTTACGAAGTCCACAACTCGATTTAATATGGCTGACTTTCCTCCATAACTTACCCTATATATATATATATATATATATATATATATATATATATATATATATATATATATATATATATATATATATATATATATATATATATATATATATATATATATATGTAACCGGTCGGAATTGATGGAATTTTTTTCGCACTTGACTTGGGGTTTATTATTGTTATTAGATGGTATTTGCAGTGGAAACGCCCCTTGGAGAAAAAACCGAACCAGCACAAGAACACTTACATTTACTAACAAAAATGAATTCTCCGTGACCCGTGGAAGGATAGCATCTGTGATTGGAGTAAATGAGACGCACTGTAAAATTTAGACACTTATATTCCCTCCAACACTACAGACACACTCAAATAATGGTACACCAACATATGCACACCTCTTAACCTGAACTTAAAACACTACTCTGGGGAATAAAAGTTATACATGATATTGAAATTATTAGAAACTCAGAAAATGCCTCAATAGACAACAATAAATTCAAAGTATTAAGAATATGTTGGATGCACACATGAACAGGTCTTAAGGGCTTTCAACAAAATGATGTCAATCACTGAGAAAATGGTATAAAATTGAAGAAATTATTAATTCCACCAGGAATAGGCCTTCAGGGTACTCAACAAAATTATATTACCCCAACAGATACACACCTCCTAACCTAACTTAAACACTACTCTGGGGAACAAAGGTTATACCTGAGATTGAAATTAAAAAGGAATTTTAAATGCATTAAAGGAACTAAATCTCAGTATCACTTACAACAGAAAGGAGGAACCTCATCTGAAAAACAGTTCAAAATTACTTAAGAAATATTAAACTACGCGCAACGAGACAATATCAGCCACTGAAAAAATATGATCACTATTTCAAGAAGTTCCAATACCTGTAAAAACCTGCTCCTTAACTTAACACATAGATTCCACCTGCACCCGTAGTTATTTAAGGCACAACAAACAGGCACCCGCAGTTAAGGCACAACCAAGCCTTCTCAACCTTGGAAAATGTACCTCTAAGTCCCACTAGTCTCCTGGTCTCAGTGTGTGACCATTCATTCACTCAGCTGGCCTCATTTTACACTCAGTACATCCCTGAAACGGACGGGAGTGAGCCAATCAGACCTTGTTCAGTTGAGAGAAGCTTTAGCTTGAAGATATGTGATATTGTGCCCCGAGGTAGAAGAGATCTGGCGACCCCAGACGATCGTCAGTTGTGCACCCAGACAGCTGGTTTCACTTCAGAGATCCCTGGCTAACCCCGCTAACAAGTGACAAGCCTGCACTGATCGTTCAAACTGCAACAATCTGTAATCATCAATCATCAACGGCAGTCTAAAACGGCAGTCATCAATCGCAGTCATCACTCGCAGTCAAGTGGGTTCTGACGAAAACCTTGTTATACTGCAATGTCGCAACACAGGTGACTAGACCACGTGACCGTTTTGTCCTGTCTGACGCACAGACCATCCTCTTTGTTCGAACGCTGTCGTCTGACTAAGAAACAGCAAGGCTCGTGCTTTCCCAAGCCTAGGCCTACGTGACATATTTTCCGCCTAACTAATAACTTTCTTGGGACACACCGTAACATATTTAGGCTGAGAAACGATCTATAAAAATTTCAAATTTAATAATGTCATTTAATTTCATAATTCGCGTCCATATTAATTCGGTAAATTACATTTAATATAGTATAGGCCTAGTTCCAAAAGCTTTCACTACGTGTGGGAGCGCCAATCCCTCAGTTGACCTTGAAAACTCAGTATCGCCAATATGGCGCGCGTATCTAACTCACACTGAAATTTCTGAATATTACACATATATATATATATATATATATATATATATATATATATATATATATATATATATATATATATATATATATATATATATATATATATATATATATATATATATATATATATATATGTAATGCTACAAAATATTCACAAGAAGAAGATTACATATAAATAGAATATTGATAGTATAAGAGTATAAAGAGAGGAAGATTTTGGTAGCGTGGCCGTGATAGTTATTTACTCTTATCGTACACTGGTCGTGTCTTACACGTCAATACACATCTATTACGTTCTTAAAGGCGACTTCTCAAACACTGCTTCGTTACAACTCTTTATTAATTACGAACATGACATGGACACATTAATAACACCTTCTATTGAAGTTACTAGGACATTATATTTACGTTACTAGGACATCATATTACGTTACTAGACACTCTGATTCTCGGACACGAACATGAAATGAATACACTTCCCACGTAAGTAACTCATCCCATGGAAAGCTCTGACAAACACTCACGTGACCTAGGGGAGGCCTAGCAGGTAGTCCTGGGTTGTCTCTATGGGAGACTGCTTAGCTGGGCGCCGGAGGGAAGTCTCGGTCCTGACCGGAGGCGACTTGCCTCCGGCCCTTGACTTCTCTCGAGCAGGCCTGGTGGTGTAGTAGCTGGCCACCTTGTTACAAGACAACTCTCTCTCTGCGAATCCCGAGGGAGGACCAGGACGTCCTATATATTGGGAAGCGAGCCGTCAGGTTCAGCTGGCCTGGGGGGCGGCGAAGGGTCTCCTTACATTTGACCCCGCAAATGTGCGGTCAGGCCTGGACTTTTCAGAACTATCTGGGAAAGTCATCAGGTGGGGCCGTGTGTATATTGGGAGAGCAACCGTGAGAGTTCCCCTACACTTGACTTCCCAAACGTCGGGTCAGACTGGAGTTTCTGAGATGTAAGGAGAAGTCATCAGGTGGGGCCGTGTGACACGAGAGGCCCTGGTTGATTTGTGGCCCCTTGAGTTGGGCTCCAAGGGTTACATTTGACCTGGCTAATTGTGAGGTCATGTCCGGCCTTTGTTCAGAGAGTAGGTTATTGTATATTGGAAGAGGGTCGGCTGGTGCCTTCTTACATGTTTTGTTGGGGCCACATGTCACATGGGAGGGGAGCTAGGCTGATTTACAATCCTTGGTCAACCGCAGAGTTACACTTGACCCCCCTAATGTCGGGTCAAGACTGGCCCCCCTCTGCGGTGTAGGACATTGTGTATATTGGGAGAGAGCCGGCTGGTGCCCTCTTACATGTGTGACATGGGAGGGGGAGCTAGTTGATTTACAACATCCTTGAGCACCTGCGAGGGATACCCTTACACTTGACCTAGGGAAGGCCTAGAGTTTCTGAGATGTAAGCTGTGGTCTGACAACCCATCACTACACGCGTGATCTAGGTATATGCTGATAACCACAAGGAAAGAAGAAAACACGAAGTTCCCAAGCGCTTTCGTGTAATTCACATCTTCAGGGGTGAGTACAGACTAGTCTGTACTCACCCCTATGTATATATATATATATATATATATATATATATATATATATATATATATATATATATATATATTTAATTAGCCCAATAAACACGCGGACTTCCACATACAATCAACACCTCAACCCGCCAGGATTCGAACCCACGGCCCAGGAGCCCATGACTGTGACCGGGGAAGCTAACCGTTGGACCACCAGGATACTAAAAGCAGTCCTAGACTCTGTTATATGTCACACAAAGCCTTTTCAACGAGCTTAAGGCGCCGTGAACCTCTAATGGGGACTACCTGTATCACTTAGGTGGTCAGAGTAACGTTTTACCAAATCCGGCTTCGAAACACGGCGCCTTAAGCTTGTTGAACAGGCTTTGTGTGACATATAACACAGTCTAGGACCGCTTTTAGTATCCTGATGGTCTAGAGGAAGCGTTCCCCGGTCACAGTCGTGGGCCTTGGGTTCGAATCCTGGCGGGGTGAGATGTTGATTATATGTAGAAGTCCGCGTGCTTTATTGGGCTCATGATATATATATATATATATATATATATATATATATATATATATATATATATTATTTTCGTCATTGGTTCACCATTGTCCTCAAGTATTCTCAATCATAATGCCATCTTCACTAATGATGCTTGAAGTACGTCTAGTAGCTGTGTGTTTTGTTATGTTTGTATATATATATATATATATATATATATATATATATATATATATATATATATATATATATATTATATATATATATATATACAGTATGTTAGCGGGAGAGAGAAGGGGAGAAGAGAAGCCGGAAATTGAAAGACGGAAATGCTGCTGGGTGAGGTACAGTTATTAAACGAGTCATTTCAGGGGGGTTGTATGCATGCTTTTCTCAGCACATGAGGACAGTGCTGTCTTTTTTTAGGGGGTCGATTGTAATATTCAGAAATTTCAGTGTAATAGTTAGAGACGCAATTACCAATAATGGCGATACTAACTTCCATATTATTGAACAACATCTTCCTTTGAAGAATATCTTCATGTCGAAAGCCGTATTTTTTATGCGAAGAACCTTTTACTGCAGTGCACGAATGAGTGTGGTGGCATGCAGAGTTGCCAACTTAGCGACTTTGTAGCTAGATCTAGAGCTTTTTGTTTTTTTCTAGCGACATTTTAGAGCGATTTGCGACTTGTCGCAAATCTAGAGATATCCACAGAAATCTAGCGACTTTCTGGATACTTTTGGACTGTCCATGAAAACTCAGTTTTCCTAATTTCGAGCCATAATATATAGCAACGGGGTTACAGGGACAATAAATAATAAGAAAAGTTTTATACATTTGAACGGGCTAATGTTGCCGTGTCGTCATTTATTTGTCTATTACCTTCGCCTTTGTAGCTCCTGGGTAACTTACCTCTTTGTCAGATATGCAATATGAATTTCATTAATACCCTAAATTTTAAAGAATATTAGCAAAACATCTTATAGAATTAATTCTATCAAGCCTGCGTGGTTCCAAACTTCTCATACGCGTCCACCATGGGTGACCCATAGACTCCATACCTGAGTTGCCCCGCAAGTCGACACTGTTCACCCGCTTTGCCAAAAACCATCAAGGAAAGTTTCCGCTTGTTTGCATGCTGTTTATTAATTTGAACCCTTCATAGTCCCAATAGAAAATGGGTAAGCCACAGTATTCGCAGCGATTTAAGAAGGAATGGCTCAGAGATGACAGATACAAAAATTGGCTTCTGGAGGTGCCAGGAGATAATAAAATAGGATTTTGTAAATTTTGCAAGTGTACTTTGTCTGCTAAGTTGTGCGACATTGAAAAACACAAAAACACTAAAAAAACACAAGAAAGCAGAATAGCCGTTTAGTGCAGAAAGAGACAATTTTACCATTCAAGAAACTTGGTGAAGCAAAAAAAGTGGAGGGAACTCTGGTCATGTTTGTTGCTGAACATTGTTCTATTCGTGTGGTAGAACACTTAAGTGAAGTGTGTAAAGTATGTTTTAGTGACAGCAAGGCAGGCAGTGAACTCAAGTTAAAAAGATCAAAGTGTTCTGGGATAATATGCAATATTCTTGCGCCACATTTCACAGAAAATCTGAAAAATGATATTTTTACATAATGCATTTTATTTATACTCCGTCCATTATAGTCGGCATTATGAAAATATTATTTGCATCAAATTACTGAAGGGGGGGAATAATAGCTAGCGACTTTCCATGGAAGATTTAGCGACATTTAGCTACTTTTAGGTACCAGCCTAGCGACATTTGAAAATCCGAGTTGGCAACCCTGGTGGCATGAAAACGAACTAATAGTACTTAACTTTGAAGAGGTAGCTATGAGCTGCTTTTCGTCACCCTCTTCATCATTATTTTGTTAGTTTTATTGAATATACATAGTCAATATGATTAATGTACAAAGAAACACGTATTGGTAATTTTACAAATGTATTTTTTTACATTATTGGTTTTACGGCCTTTTCTATGACAGTGTAAAAGCTGTGTCCCCTGTCATACAAGAACAGCCGTGGGGTTTACGACGCCATTTACGATGACCTTCTTGCCCTGATCTTGTTTCAGGAATACCACCCTTTTGAAGCTCTGGAGAGATCTCGAAGTTTCGATATTTTGAGTACAACACTAGCTAATAATTCCCATTAGGAAACTTGTTTCGAGACTCTTCCAAAGCTTCGAAAAGTGCAAAATTCCATGTGTTAAAGGCGATATTGCTGAAAAAAGACCAGGGCAAGAAGATCATCGTAAATGGCGCCGTACACCCCATAACCGTTCTTGCAATTGGCCTTATTACGACTTTCGTAAAAGTTGTGTTGCCTGTCAATTTGTTATTGCCAAAGGCAAGCTGCTGGAGTCATCTCATCTTACTAACGCTAGTACTAATCGGGTAAGCATATTTACGGTAATTTATTAAACTTGTTAGCAGTTTTATAAGTGAGTTTCTGTCAGGAAAATATAATCTAGTGACGTTCTTGCCTAGAAATATTCCAATGGATAAAGGCAAATTTCACTGGGAGAAAATCGTCTCAAAACTTTGTTGTATATATTAATAAAGTAAGTCCATTTAAGTTACATAATGCAATTTTTTAGCAGTTTTTTAAGTGAGTTTCTGTCTTGAAAATATAAACTGGCGTCGTTCTTGCCTAGAAATATTCCAATGGATAGAGGCAAATTTCACTGGGAGAAAATCTTCTCAAAACTTTATGTTGCATATATTAATAAAGTAAGTCCATTTAAGTTACTTAATGCAACTTTTTAGCAGTTTTATAAGTGAGTTTCTATCTGAAAAATATAAACAGGGGAGGTTTATGCCTAAAAATATTAAAATGGGTAGAGGCAAATTTCACTGGGAGGGCATTATCACAAGGATGGTAATATTACATACAAAAACACCTTTTATACAGTGGATCATGATATAATATGTGAAATACTGCAGGCTATAATTTTTCATCACCAATTACATTATTTCGTTTTGGTAAACTTCCATTTGGCTGAATTAAGTGCATAATAAAACAAGTTCACTGGAAGATGGAGTTTGATTATTTAATGAAAATGTGACTTAAGCATATATGATACAATATTTTGGCTAATATAGAGGACTTCACAGCAGCCCACGGCATGTGATAATTTATGCTAGGTTAGGTTAAGGTTAGGTTAACTTAACTTTACGTTAACTTATAAATAGTGTAAACTTTTTCCAACATTTGCCATAAATAAGACCGTCTCACTATAAAACATATTGAAATTGCGTCGTTTATAAATTTGTTTTCTCTGAAAACAAAATTTTTTAACCTATGACAATATAATAAAGGCATATCAGCCCTTAAAGGCCATTTCCTATTATTTTATGCATTACTGTACATTATTATTATTATTTTTAAATTACATTGGAAACATGTGAAAATTTTTATTTCCCCGGTGTTTTTAACTAACAGGTTGAATTAGCAAAAGGAAATTTTTAGAAAAATGAATCGGGGAAATCGGATCTGGAATTTTTGGAATAACTTAGGAGACCAAGATAGACAAGGGGCACTGGCAAGGTTGGAGGAAATGCAGAGATGACGACACAGAAGACGACTCCGCAGAATTGTAGGTGACCACATGAACCCATTCACAGCAATGAGCGATGCTGAATTTGTTGGCCGATTTAGGCTAAGAAAGAAATCGGTTAACAGTATCATCCAAGAAATTCGGGATCAACTTCCTGTTGCCAATGATAAGAGAGGTAAGCAAAGTTCCATATAACAGATGGTACAGGTTATTTCTACTGAACGTGTATGGTTTAAACCATGGCCTATCCGGGTCAATATAAATATTACTAAAGCTATGTTATTAAAGCTACTTGCTTCTTCTTACACACCTCGACCTTCCACTTTTCCATATGGGTTAAGCCATTGAAAAAGGAAGATTGGGATAATATAGTTAAGAAATTAGGAGAATGTGGGCCTGATGAGTTTGTCATTACTTCATTTTTCATTTGATGATTTCTTTCCAGGTTGTCCTATTCCTCCAAACCTACAAGTTCTATTAGCAATGCGTTGCATGGCGACTGGAAGCCACCAAATAGCACTTGGAGACTGTTTTGATGTGTCTCAAGCCTGTGTAGGTCTGTACCTTGCAAGTGTTTCGAGAGCAATAGCCAACCTTAGTGAACAGTTTATACAATTTCCTGCTGGCAATGATTTACTCAAAACAGTACAGGCCTTTTACAATATTGCTACAATGCCGGGAGTCATTGGATCCATAGATTGTACTCGTGTAACAACTTTAGGGCCAACATGCAACAACCCTGAAGTCGTTCGATGTAGGAAGGGGTTCTTTTCAATTAATGTTCTGGCTGTCTGTGGACCAGACTTATTATTTTATAATGTTGTTTCTCGTTGGCCTGGTAGTGTACATGATAGCAGAATTTTTTTAAATAGTCTAATTTGTGCCACACTTGAAGAAGGCTTGATGCCTGGACATCTCCTTGGTGACAGTGGTTAACCCTGCAGGAAGTACTTGTTGACTCCAGTATTAAATCCTCGTGATCAACATGAGGAGGCCTACAACAGACACATAACAACAAGAAATACCATTGAAAGAGTTTTTGGGGTTCTTAAGAGGCGGTTTGCCTATTTAGGAAAAACTATTAGGACAAAGCTCAACACCACCAAAGCTATAATTGTTTCAGCATTTGTGCTTCACGATATAGCTATAATGATTAGGGTCTTATTACTAGAAGAGGTAGGAGAAGAAGAAATGGATGCTTGGCATATAAACCCAAATATAGGTCAAATAAATATGCAAGGCAGGATTAAAAGGCAACAAATCGTCAGAGACCACTTTTGAATATTGTTTATATAGTGAATTACTTTTAGTTGTAAATCATTTTAACTGAACAAGGAGGGTGATTTATGTACATTAAGGTCCCAGCAGTCCAGAGGTATAGTAATGCCTCTATGTAATACTGTATAGTACAAGGTTTTGGCTGTTTGCAATACCTGTAGTTACATTCATGATATAAAGACAGGAGTTGATTTTTTAATGTGTTATCTATACACTGTATATGTTAAGGTCCATATGGAGTTACTGTATATTTACACAGTTCTTTATTCTATTATGTTCTTATGTAATTTGCAATAAGTGTAAAAACTCACATTTCAATAGACTTTCAACATGCATATACTAAAAATTCATACTTGTCAAAAATGATGGCATTTGTAATATTTTTAGGAAACAAATATTTTTCTCTGTAAACTGTATTTATTTTTTCACATATCACACTTTAGTTAACTCAAACAATACTGTTCAGTATTTATAATCAGGAGTCTGCAACAATATAAATATGTAAATTAGTATATAGTGAATTAAAATAAAATAAAAAAGGAAATTTGACATTACAAGGTCTATAACTAACCAATATATTCAGTCAATTACTGCTAGACAGAACAAAAAGTTGGTAACCAACTGGGTGGAAATAAATATTAATGCAACATTAAATTAAGTTTCAAATTGTACAATACCAAAGATTTTGTTGTTACCAAGACTAACATGAAATTCGACTTAATATCCTCCGCAATGTTTATGAAATCAGAGCAACATTTATTAACACTACTTCCACCACAAGTTCCTTGGTGTGAGCGGCTTTGATCAATACTGTACTATTACATTTTCTTGTTTTAATAAATCATGGTACAGTAGTTAGGTAGTAAATCCCAGAAGTTATGTATTATGTATGCAAAATTTAGTTGGGTATTAAAGAAATAATTTAATGTAAATTAATTATAGTTAGGTATTAAATACTTAATTTGAAATACTAAATTAAATTATAGTTAGGTAGTAAATACATAATTTTAAGTACAGTACTAAACTAAATTATAATTAGGAACTAAATAAACCATATTATGTAAAATAAATTAAAGTTAGGTAGTAACTAATTTGGTATAAAAAAAAATTATGTAAATTAAAATAATGTATAGCTTGGTAGAAAATCACAATACGCGTACTTATGTAGTGAATTACACCGGTTTTGTTGTTTGTGAACTGATTGCACTATTAACCCTTAAACAGCGACAAGGGTGAGAGAATACCCAATACACAAGTCATTAAATACTATACTGTACTGTACTGTATAGAATCTTTATTTTCACAAGCTGAATCTCAAAATCTGAATGCAACTTCTGATTATTTGCAAGTTGAATGTTGATCATTGTTTCTTCTACCAACTGCTGCCGTGTTCTCCAAAATATTTTGTTATTTTCTTCCTCTTCATTGGTTCTATTATTCCTGTTGGGTGGGTCGGTCATACTAGTTTTCATCAAATAATCACGTTCTATTTTTCTTTTTCTGAGAGGAGGTTGAGGGGCTAGGTTGCAAATTTTTATCTTGCAATGGTATGTCATGGCCTCTGCTGAAGGCAGGCTCTGGTACAGGATTTGTGAAGCTAATCTCTTGCACAAGATTTGTGGAAGGCATGCTTGAGCATAGTAACTGTGGTCCTCATCAATTAAATTGATTGACGGGTCCATATCCACTTCAATACCAATGACCATGCTTGCTTCTTTAACGAAACAAGCTTCCCACACGTACTTTTGTTTTGTAATATTTTCTCCACCCAATCAAATATACTAATAAATCCCGTTCTCTCTGTGATATGGGACTTGCACTGGATTCTTTGGAGGAAAAAATGTCCATGACGAGAGCAGGTATACTATTAATTTTGGCACCAACGAAGGTAAACAAACACACACAGGACCCATAATGCATCAGCGAAAAGACGACCATAATGCATCAGCGAAGAGGACAGTAATACCAGACCATAAAAATCATCCCACAAGAAGTGGAACAGGTTCGAGCATTTAAAAATACCGCTTAAAAGAACAATCCCTTCGAAAAGAATCTACGTCAGAGAGGGTAGATGTTGTTTCATAATACGGTCGTAAGTCTTTCAAGGTCGTCTGAGTGGTGGTGGCGCTGCTCGCGCAGTAGTGAGAGCTCCTGGGAACTGCGCCGATATAATATTAAGTATACTCTGGCGACTTAATTTGGACGTGAATTATGAAATTAAATGACATTTATTAAATTGAAAATTATTATAGATCGTCTCCCAGTCTGAAAATGTTGCGTAAGTCCTAATTAAGCTATTAGTTATGCGAAAAATAAGTCACTCCTTCAAGGCGGCGCCTTGAAGGAACGCGCCTGGGGCAGTCGCGAGGCAGTGGTCAAACAGAGCGGGAACCCTGCGTTGGCCAGAGAAACGTTCACGTGATCTGGTCCCTTGGTTACGACATCAGTTAATAAGTAAGTTTTATTCGATCTCTCAGAGCTTAGATAGGGCGGTAGGAACAAACAATGAGTGAGTGACGGTGATGTGAGTCTTAAGGAGAAATTTACAATAGCTAACAGAGGGTTTGTTGCCGGGTTTCTGTTGAGCCCACACGTCCATACGGTCCAAGCGTCCATACATACGATATGAACGTCCACACGATCTGAACGTGTCCACTCATCTGAGTTGAGCCCACGCGGTTGAGTTAGCAGTGAGGGTTGGAGTGAAATCAGCTGTCTGGGTGTACACCCAACGACGTGGGACCATTTTCTGTCCCCGTTTGACGATCGTTTGGGGTCACCAGATCTCCTACACCTCGGCTCACAATACTACAAATCTAAAGACAGTTTAGTGAAAACCTTTTACTAACGGGAAGCTAAAGCTCCCCTCAACTGTACAAGGTCTGATTTGCTCACTCCCTTCCGTTTCATGGATGTACTGAGTGTAAAATGAGGCTAACTGAATGAATGAATGGTCACACACTGAGACCAGGAGTCTAGTGGGTACTTAGAGGAACATTCTCCATGGTTGTGAAGGGCTTGTTTGTGCCTTAAGAAAAATATGGGTTCATGCGGAACCTATGTGTGAGGTTAAGGAGCATGTTTTCACGGGTATTGGTGTAGTCAATAACTTCTTCATATAGTGATACTATTTTTTCAGTGACTAATATTGTCTTGCTGTCTGTAGTTAATATTTCTTAAATATTTTTGATAGTATTGTTTTCCAATGTTATGTGCCACTACTTGATGTCAGATAACGAGGGAACTGTTTTCCAGATGAGGTTCATCCTTTCTGTTGTAAGTAATACTGTTGATTAGTTCCTTTAATGCATTTTATATTTCTTTATAATTTCAATATCATGTATAACTTTTGTTCCCCAGTGTAATATCTTAAGCCAGGTTAAGAGGTGTGCATCTGTTGGTGTAACATTATTTTGTTGAGTGCCCTTAAGGCCTATTCCTGGTGGAGTTAATAATTTCTTATTTTCTATACCACGTTCTCAGTGATTGATGTCATTTTGTTGAAAGCCCTTAAGGCCTGTTCATGAGCGCAAAGAGCATTTCTTAATACTTTGAATTTATTGTTGTCTAATGAGGCATTTTCTAAGCTTCTAATAATTTCAATATCATGTATAACTTTTATTCCCCAGTGTAGTGTTTTAAGCCAGGTTAAAAGGTGTGCATATGTTGGTGTACCATTATTGATTGTGTCTGTAGTGTTGGAGGGAATAAAAGTGTCTAAATTTTACAGTGCGTCTCATTTACCCCAATCACAGGTGCTATCCTTCCACGGGCCACGGAGAATTCTTTTTTTTTTTCAAGTAATTTAAAGTGTGTTTGTGCTGGTTCGGGTTTTTTCTCCAAGGGGCGCTTCCACTGCATTACCATCTGATAATAATAAACCCCAAGTCAAGTGAGAATAATTCCCTTTTTACTGGTTACATATAAATATATATATATATATATATATATATATATATATATATATATATATATATATATATATATATATATATATATATATATATATATATATATATATATATATATACACACACACACAGGGGGTATATATAGAAGTGGTAAAATTGCATAGCAGTAGCATCACATTTTTTTCGTACAAAAGGTATTTTTTCATCTGTTGTTGATTTAATACAATTAGTAGTAATGCTCTTGCTTTGCCGCAAAATTAGTGAAATATGCCTTACCCTATCATAACCTTACCTAACCCTACTTAACCTTTAACTAACCTAACCTTTACCTGACCTAACCTTTACCTAACCTAACCTTAACATGCCCTACCTAAACTAACCAAAATTTACCTTACTGTACCTAACCTAACCTTTCTATTTTTATAATCCATTTGCAGAGATAACACTGGTCAACATAAAAAAAATTCTCATGGTTCTGGATCAAAACAGTCTGATTCTAGTGTAATTGTATGTGCTGAACTCAATTATGACATTCGTCATTCCAGAACCAGCATATCTATATATTTAGTGTGCCATGCTATTCATACAGTAATTTATATGCTCATTGGCTCCACTTATGCAATTATTTTGTCCTGATTTGTGCTTTTTTGTTTGTTTCAGTTTGCTGATTCATGATATTGCATATCTACACCTGCATGATTTGTAATTACTCTGAAATTAACAAAACATGGAACGTCGCAAGTGTGTGAACGGTGCTGACAGTTTTTGCTACATATGTGGTGCCTTCACTCCTGGTAGCCTCAAGAAACCAATCACAAAAGCTGTTCGACTGAACTACAAAAGTTACTTCAAATGTCATTTGGGTGACCAAGACAAGAAATGGGCACCTCATGTAGCCTGTAAGTCTTGTGTTAACCACCTGAGCGAGTGGATGTGTGGTAAACGAAGTTCAGGAATGCCGTTTGCTGTACCAATGATATGGCGTGAACCTAAAGACCACAGTAGTGACTGCTACTTCTGTCTCACAAATATTAAGGGAATAAAAATCAAGACACGAGGCAAGGTACAGTACCCCAATATTGCTTCTGCAAAGGTTAAAATGCATAATAGTGGCATCCTATGTTACGTTTATCTATCATCAACAGTTTTATTGATATGTTGGAGAAATTAATGTAAAAAAGTTTGTTATCTCTGCAAACGTTAGTTTTTAAAAGTCATTTAAATTTTTCTAGATAACTTAATTGTTTGTCATATGCTTTTGCAGCTCTCTTGGGCTAAGTTAGGTAAGGTTAGGTTAGGTCTGGAAAAGGCAAGGTTAGATTAGGTAAGGTAAAGTAAGATTAGGTTTTGTTAGGGTAAGATACATTTCATTAATTTTGTAGCGAAACATCACTACTGAATGTATTACATAAAAAACCTATGAACTCAATTATTTTCCTAAGAAAAAATGCTATACCACTGTTAATTTTTACCTCCTTTTTTGTTAGGTTTGATGAACTTAGATTGAGTAAGATATTATTTAACTATGAACATTTTGGCTGTAAATCATTTATCCATTACCAAAGCTCATGGGTACTTCTTGGATACTTAGCAGATAAGCTTATTATAACTTCGTCCTAGCCATACCAAAATATTTTGTATGTGAATTAGAGGGCCTTGAAAGGTATATTTTTAAATTTCATATGTGGCACACATACCAAGGGACTTCTTTCAGATTTGTACTACGAGGCTGCAATAACAATATCTTTATTTTGCAGAGGAAGTTGTATATAAGCTACCATTGAAACTTTTCATACAAACTACTAAGAAATAAAGGGACAATGAACTAAAATGAAGCGTAACACTTTTATTGTCTTAATAAGCAGGTATACAGGAAAATATTGTAATACAAATAAATATTTTTTTTCCGACTACGATAGTTATGTTCATGAAAGGGAATCATAAGATAAAGAAAAAATATGCATTTTACAGGAGCAGATAATTATTGATAAACGAAATACTGAAACTACCCTGAGATTCTCATTTTACTGTACTGTACATGACTGAAATATGAATTGCAAGATATGGCACAAGAAAATATAGAATCCTTAAAATAGAGAATAATTGCTACATATTTTAATTGCATGCAAAACAAGGAGATAGAACAAACCTTGCCGAGGTCATCTACTCATGTTCTTGTAAGGCATTTACTGCTTACCTCCTACACAAAATCTAACCTAGCCTAACATAACCTAAATTTCTTCCCGATGCAGTTGTACCAATGCCCAACTAGCTAACCTAACCTTCCACCTCCGAGGCTACAATTGGAGAATATATTACTTCTGTTGTGAAGCAAACATCCCTGAATGGCAACATCATTAATTTAACCAGCCATTGCTTCTTCTGTTGTAGTCAGGGGTGGTACACGGCTTGGTCCTCCTAAAAAGTAGAAACAGATTTTAATATATTACATGGTAAAGCATATCAAGAATTGTAGTGGTTCTGGGTACTCAGTTCTAACTACAGGAGCGAACACAAACACCTGTAGAGTTTTTGTAGGTTCTATTTGATGGAGTATACAGAGGTGCGCAATCCCAGCACCGGTAGTCCCTACACTATCTATGGGTCAACTGACCTCTATCTGACCTCTCAGGCGATATGTGGCAAGTGGTACATAAGCAGCTTCCAGATGTCGCCAGGCACATTATCTAAGCGTGTGGGACATGATAAAGGGCATTGCCACACGCTACTGACTAGATAAGTAATGTATATATATATATGGAGTACATACATAGTATACATACAACATACATAACATACATACACCTCCCCCCTCCCCATACGGTCATAGCAAAGTCTTGTGCGGACCTTTTCTTTTGGATCCATTCTGAGTGTTGAGGGGCTTGATCACTGGGGAGGATATGGGACTCCACACTGGTGGCGGGGTCAGCAGAGGGCGTTGTTATGGGGTGGAGAAAACGGCGGTTCCTCCACCACACACGACCACTGGGTAACAGCACCTGGTAGTCCCGTGACCTACCGAGACCCATGACTATGCTTACTTTGTCCCAACGTAGGGAGGTCAGGTCCTGAACACGGACTTGATTGCCGACACTCAACTTGGGGAGAGAACGGGCGTGGTCATTGCAGCGGGCGACGACATCTTGAACACGTTCAGCAGCACGGCGAACACAATCCTCTATCTTGGCCTGCCACTCCTTGGAGAAGGACTGAGGGTGAGCAGGGACACTAGAACAGAGGGGGCGTCCATACAAGACCTGGGCAGGGGAGCGTCCGGTGTAATTGGGTGTGTTGCGGAGTTCAAGGAGACCCCGGTCGAAGGCCTCACAGTCAATATTCCCAGAAGGGGCCACTTTGAGGATGAGGTGCTTCAGGGGTTTGACAACAGCCTCAGTGGGGCGATGACAACACATGCCGGACTACCCATCGGTCAAGGAACACAGCAAAGTCCCGGCTTGTGAACTAGGACCCTCCATCGGTTCGCAGGCACACAGGAACGCCCACGTCACGGAAGTAGTGGCGAAACTTGCTGATGGTGGCGGCATACGTCGTGTCATTACCGCTCTTGATGACAACCGGCCAACCAGAGAAACGGTAGACGATAACCAAGAATGACTTTCCTGACACGCAGAAAAAGTCGGCCGACACAGACTCGAAGGGGCGGGTGGGGATGTCGTCACTCATGAAGGGTTCCTGCTGCTGGCTGGGGTGTAGTACTTGGCAGGGCTCACACGCATGGACAGCGTTGGAGATGTCGGAGTCGATGCCAGGCCAGAACACAGTCTGTCTTGCACGTCGTTTGGTGGCCTCAGCTCCATGGTGACTGTCGTGAAAGCGAGCCAAGACGTGGGGACATGAGGCAGTAGGGACAACTACACGTGCTCCATACAGAACAAGGTCCCCGTCTCAGTGGAAATCATCGTCGAGTTTCCAATACGGGAGCAGGGTGTTGTGAAGTTCGTAGCGGTTGCTAGGGAACCCATTCCTCACACACTCGACGAGTCGGACGTAGGAAGGGTCATCTCGGGCCACTGTTCGAAGGTCCTCCATTGCCTTGTCGTCATCTGGTGACAGGTCCGAACGAAGGGATTGAACAGCGTGTAGGGTGATCACAGTCCTAACGAAAAGAGCGAGGTCGGCGTCGAGCACATGGTCTTCTAGAGTAGGGCGGCTGACAGGAGAGCGGGATAAGACATCAGGGATGCAGAGCTCTTTAGCGGCATGCCACACTGCTGTGAAGATGTACGCTGAGAGCTTCTCCTTCAGACGCTGGAGGCGAGGGTTCTCAAAGGCGTCAAGCGTGTAGTGGTTGAGGATCGGGACAAGCGGGCGATGGTCGGTCACTAGGTAAAAGTGTTGCAGGCCTATCATGTAAAACCTGCACTTGAACGTCGCCCAAACCACAGCCAACAGCTCCAACTCAATAGTGGCATAGCACGTCTCAGTGTCAGAGAGGAAACGCGAGCCACACTGGACGAGCCGGAACTGCCCTCCACCGTGATCCTGCAATAGGGCGTATCCCACGCCGTACAAGCGTGAGGCATCTGTCTGCAGAACCGTCGGTAAGGCTAGGTCAAACGTGGCAAGGACAGGAAGACTAGACAGGGCCTGTTTCACTTGCTGGAAGTCCTTGTCGTAGTTGGGAGTCCACAGGAATGTCCTCTTGGGGCTTATCAGGGGGCGAAGTGGTTGGGCGGTTGTGGAGATGTCCGGCGAAAACTCTGCTAGCTGGTTGACGAGACCGATGAAGGACCTCAAGTCTGTGAGGTTAGCAGGGGTGGGGAAATCCGTGATAGCACGGACCTTGTCCGGGTCAGCTGCAATACCACTCCCTGAGAGGGTGTACCCACAAAAGTCCAATGAAGAGCCGGCCAGAACAAACTTGTCGGCATTTAGGGTGATGCCACGCTTCCGGCACCTGTTGAGTACATCGTAGATACGACAGAGATGATCCATGTAGTTCTCATTGTACATGAGTATGTCGTCGACCACTTTCACGCAGTTTGCTAGACCTTGTTGAGCCATATCGCCTCGAAGGCAGAAAGCATCTCCTGTAGCGGCGAATCCCATGGGGCAACGGCAATAACTGTAACGTCCATGCGGGATCATGAAAGTTGTAAGTGATCGGTCTTCTTCGGCAAGCTCTATCTGCCAGTATCCACACAGGGCGTCCATCGTCGTGAAGAAGTGTGCCTTCGGGTCCACACTGCGGATAGCTGCAAAGAGCGTGGGAGAAGGGTGAGCAGGATGAGACACCTGGCTGTTGAGCTTGGAGAGGTCGGTGGTGATCTGAACACCGCCTTTGGGTTTTGCGACGACTACCATAGGGTGACACCATGGAGACGGGTCATCACCGGCTGCTGCAATAACTTCTTGGGCGACCATGGAGTCCAGCTCGTTTTTGACCGCATCACGGAAGGCCAGGGGGACCAGTCGACGGGTGTAGATGGCGAAGTGCTTCGCATCGTCCCTCAAGTGGATCCTCATGGGGGGGCCTACCATCTTCTTGAGGGGCTTGGATTCCGGAGTGGACTTGGTCACCAGAACGTCGTTGAATTCCTCCAGGAAGTACTTCCGAGCATCCGAAGGAGAGGTGTCACTGGCAAAAAGTAGGGGTAGGGCGACAGCAGGGTAGTTGCTGCTCTCTTCGTGCACCCCGTTGGCGTGTATTACTTCGAGAATAGGTTTTGGGAAGTCCTGGGAGATGATGGCCAACTCTTGGTAATGTCTGTAGGACAGCGAAGGAGTCGGGACACCATTATGCACATCAATCCAGGCTTGACACGACCTGTTGCCAAAGTTAACCTGTGCTTGGAGTGATCCTAGGGCTGGGGCCATCTGTGAACCATCTGCCGTGAAGCGGATGTCCTTGGGAGGCGGTCCTAGATCACTTGGAGAGAGCCCCAAACATTACAAATGCTGGGGACCGATGACTGTAGCATCAGCGCAGGTGTCGGGCAGCATCTCGAGACAGGATGACACACTGCCGTAGGTCATGATGACGCTGATGTGCTGGGGAACTTTGGTGCACACCTTCCTAATATGGCTTGAGCGTTGTCCAGGGTCGTCATGCATCTGATTTGACGACTGTGGGCGGCCCTCACTGGTGGAAGGGCGCTGCTGCTTCCACCAACTCTGTCCCTTGGGTTTGTTGGTCGGGCAACACTTGTCGTAGTGGCCCAGACGACCGCACACATTGCACTGGACGCGTTTGGCTGGGCACCGTACTGTAAGTGACCAGTGGCCCTTGCGGTCACAACTGTTGCTGGTGGACTCAGCAGCTGGACACACCTGTGTTCCGTGCTGCCTACCACAGCTGTTGCAAAGGGAGCCGGGTGTGGGTGTGGTGGGTGTAGGCGTTGGAGTAGACTTCTTGTCCTTCTTGTACTGGGACATAGCCCATACAGCTGTAGGGGGAGCTCGGATGGCAGAGGTGGCACACCTGGCAGCCTCATAGGAGCGACATATTGTCAACACATCCTTAAGAGAAGAGGAAGAGTCGAAGGAGGTGAGGCGTTGGACAAGCTCCTCGTCCTTAACACCCATCAGGATCCCCTGCTTCAACTGGGTCTCCTCACACTGCTGGTGATTACCGGGACATATGTCTACCTCTTCAGAGGCTCTCTTGAGTCATACGTAGAAAGAGTCAAAAGTCTCGCCCTCCATCTCTCTACAGCTAAACAATTCCCTCCTGCGTAGAGCTTCATCCCGCTGACCTTTGATGTGCCGTTCTAGAACATCCAGTACCTCCTCTACAGACAACTAAGAAGTCGGGGCATGTTCCAACACTCTGCGTTTCCAAAGACAGGCACATATGTAGCTGAATGAGTTGCTTAGGCTGTGGCAAGCTCTGGAGATCCACCATTGTAGCATAATCAATCCACCGTCGCCGCCACTCACGAAATGTCTGGAAAGTCACATCAGGCATCAAGGTGGGTGGGGGTTGGGCAGCCACTTTGGGTGGGGCTGGAGGGCGTACAGAAGGCGTTGACGAGGTATCTGAGCCAGTCGATACCGAAGCGGTGGAAGAGCCAGGGGCTTGGTTAGCAGTGAGGCTAGATATCAAAGCTGCAAACCGTTCACTATCTTCGAATCTCCTTTGGTGGTCTCTGTTTGCCTCTGCTTGTCTCCTTTCTTCGTCTTCAACACGTCTTCTAGCTTCGTCCTCACGCCTTTCCTCCCTCATAAACTTCATTAAAGCAATTACCTCTGGAGACAAGGCTGAATATCGAGGTGAAGAACTTCGAGATGTGGTGGAAGGTGGTGGAGCGGCTCGTTCTGACTGGTCATCCATCTCTGTAGAGCTGTCATCCGTCTGAATCATCCGGGCGTTAGGAACACCACTGCGTAAGGCACGAAATATAATTAATTAATCAATGTTGACCGGTCAGCCCGTTGAATCAACCAGATCTGAGAAAACAAAAAATTAAATACACAGCTAAGTAAATTATATATATAAAATATATATGAAGGAATGACTGCAGTCGGTGTGTTCATGCATGTGTGTATGTGTGCCTGGTGGTGTGTGGAGGCGGGATGTGGGGGCAGGGGGGGTAAGCGAGCGGTGGAGCGCGGAGCCGGTCAGTTACACTCTAGACCAATGGTTCTCAACCTTGTTTGCCCCATGCACCCCTTTCACCATATGTCAGAATGTCATTCCCCCCTCCTTTCCAAGATTGTATGCCTCAAAAAGTGCATTCCAAGTAATATGCATATAATACTGAAAATCCTTTATTTTGTCCATATTAGTATCAGTTTCCCCCCCCCCCCTGAAAACCTGAGGGGGGGAAATTCCCCCCTGGTTGAGAACCCATGCTCTAGATGCTGCCGGGTGAGGGTGCGCTGGACACTGCTCCTCCGAAATGCCCTGAATCAGCCTTCTACCTTGGGGAATCCCTTAAAACAAGGTCACACTTAAGCACTACACACACAAGGGACATTTATAACACTTCACAGGAACTTGCTGTCACTGAAACACTGCTCAAAACTCGTTGGTAATTCAAAACAAGTTTTTAGAGTTTATGTGGGAGACTATGCGATTAGGCGATGGTTGACGGAGCGGGGAGGGGTCTACCGGTCTTGACTTTACACAACGGCACTTATACTTCCAATCAATTAACTCACTGCGCCATGTAGGGGGTCTGGGTACTCAGTTCTAACTACAGGAGCGAACACAAACACCTGTAGAGTTTTTGTAAGTTCTATTTGATGGAACATACAGAGGTGCGCAATCCCAGCACCGGTAGTCCCTACACTATCTATGGGTCAACTGACCTCTATCTGACCTCTCAGGCGACATGTGGCAAGTGGTACATTAGCAGCTTCCAGATGTCGCCAGGCACATTATCTAAGCGTGTGGGACATGATAAAGGGCATTGCCACATACTAATTGACTAGATAAGTAATGTATATAAATGGAGTACATACATAGTATACATACAACATACAGAATATACATACAAGAATAAACATTGCTTATCTGCATATATGCAATATCACAGAGTGCTGTTGCCTATAAATATATGATTAAAATTATGTAATGAGCCACATTAATATATATATATATATATATATATATATATATATATATATATATATATATATATATATATATATATATATATATATATATATATATATATATATATATATATATATATATATATATATATATATATATATATATATATATATATTTCATTAGCCCAATAAAGCACGTGGACTTCTACATACAATCAACACCTCATCCCGCCAGGATTCAAACCCACGGCCCACGAGCCCATGACTGTGACCGGGGAACGCTACCTCTGGACCACCAGGATACTAAAAGCAGTCCTAGACTCTGTTATATTTCACACAAAGCCTGTTCAACGAGCTTATGGCGCCGTGAACCTCTAATGCGAACTACCCGTATCACGTAGGTGGTCAGAGTAACGTTTTACCAAATCCGGCTTCGAAACACGAGGATCCATATATGTTTCATTAGCCCAATAAAGCACGCGGACTTCTACATACAATCAACACCTGATTAATTATTTAACAGTTACTATTTTTTATGGGAAATCTTCTAAACGCCAACTCTAAGTACAGCTATTTATTATTCAACTCAATGGCATGAACACAAATCATTATATCGAAGTTACTAGACAATGACTCTCGGACACAAACATGAAATGGATGCACTTCCCACCGTAAGTAACTCACCCTAAGGGATCGCTCTGACAATGACTCACGTGTGACCTGAGGGAGGCCCAGCAGCTGGGGAAGGTGCAGCTGCTGCTGGACTATATCTTCTTTGGGAGACTCTGCTAGCTGGAGACTTGGTGCTGGGGAGAGAAGTCTCCTTCTGAGAAGGAACTGTCGGCCCCTTTCCTGTTACATTAATAATCCGAATGCTAATGCCTCGTGGAAGGAGCTGCAGGCTGTTATATTGGCAGTCACGAACCGGAAGATGGCGTCACTAATCTGGGTGTGTCTGGTCAGGTGACAGGTGTACTCACTGGATGGTAGCTTCTTGAGTAACACAGTCATGTCGCCGGGTTAGCTAGTGACGTGGCGGTGATAACCGTGACCTCTACTTGGGTTAGGTCTGGACAGCTGTGTTTGCCCAGGTGCGTGGTCATGTCGCCGGTCGGCAATGCTTCCTATAATTATTACCACCCGGGTGTGTCTTGGGGGTGTAGTTTCTTGAACACGATTATAACGCCGGTTTAACTTGGGTACCTTGTGTCCTTGACCTTTCCTGGGTCAGGTCTTAATCTCACTGTAGGGTGTGCTAACTTAGTGGGTGTACACCTGCTCATCTACTTACTGTTATATGTGCTGTTCTTTCTGGGGTGTAAGCTAAGTTCTGATAAACAATCATTACACCTCCCGCCAAGACCAAAGCTTCCATACCAGAGAACTGATGACACATGTAGACAGTAATATCATGTACAGTATATACTATAGCCCCTGAGGCAATAATACAACCTCACATTTTACAAACAATAACCTCATAGATACTGGTATGTCTGTTTTTCTACTGGCTTGGTTTGATCTGACAAAACTTGCTACACCTCCCGCCAAGATTAAAGCTTCCATGCCAGGAGAAAAAACAAATACACCGTAAGTGATCATAGTATGAGCTTAACTGAGCTAAGGATCCTATGTATCTAGAATAGTATCTGAGAAAAAAATACAAGTCACATTCTACAAACAATAACAGGTGTTATATGACCTTGCCAGTCCATGTTGGAATAATGATTAGCCCAATCAGTAATATAGCTACAACATTGCATTAGGTAGTACAAAACATTGATAATGAACTCATAGAAAAAATGACTAATCTTTCGTAAATAAAAACAAAATAAAAACATTCTCTATAGTAATTGTTATCAGATGTTACAGAATCAAACCATGAACCATGTTTGGGGATTACTGGCCACTTCGCCTTTTGGCTATTTCGGCCGGAGCTGATGTCTTCTTTCTTCTTCTTGAGGTTTCTTCTTCTATTCCTGGTCTTCTTTCTTGCCACATTACTCCATTATTCTGATGGTACAACTAATCTGATGGTCTTGTTTCTTCTTTTCTTGTTATTCTTATGGTTTTCTTGTTCTTGGTACTCAGACGGTCTTCTTTCTTCTTTGTGTTGTTTGATTTTGGATGAATTATGGTATGAGTGGGTGATATGATGGTGAGTTACTGACAGTCCAGATGAAATCGCCAGTCAGGTGACAAGTTTCTCTCTGATTTTTTTTTTTTTTGTGATGGTGTAGCCCGTGTCTTTTTGTTTGTATATGTGTTGGTAGGTGTCAGTTTTACTTGGTATATGTGCGTGTAGTATGTAATGAAAATGTTTGTGATATGTCTCTCGTGTTGTATGTTTTCAGAGCTCTGTTTACTTTGATTTAATAATTTTTATTTTCTTTAGGGCATGGTTACATACATATTAAAAAAAGCATTGATGCGTGTATCTTTCACAACATGCCGGTAATACGGGTCTCCTTGAGGAAGATTATTACAGCGTCACTTATGGTGACATCATCTTGCAATAAGTTGGGTACAGTCAGCACGAAGCCTCGCTTGTTCGCTAGCATCACCAGCTGCCGGCGTTCGGGTTCGTACTGACTGCACTCTGTTAGAATATGTCGAATGGACATAATTTTGTTGCACGTGGAGCAGATAGGAGGAAAGGAGTTATCTAGGTAAGGTTTTAGGTGGGTCAGATAGGTACAATTTATCCTTAGTCTGGCAAGGACCACCTCTTCCTTCCTATTCTTTCTGTATGCTGAGAGCCAGTAACCTATGTTAATTTTGCAGTTGTTGCGAAGATCTAACCTCGTCCATTCAAGTTGCCACTTACTTGTTGCACATGTCTTCCCTGAGACCCACAGTCGCTTTTGCTAGTTTGTCTGCCTGTTCATTGCCCCGAATGTTGCAATGCCCAGGCACCCATATCAGCACCATTTTCTTGGCACACGCATGTAGTTTATTAATAATGTTGCCCTGTACCTCATTGCTGGTAGTGTTACCACTTTGAATTGCTTTAAGAGCTGACATAGAGTCTGAAATGATAGCAACATCATTGACATCGCTTGTTATTGCAATGGCTCTACTTACTGCAAACAACTCTGCAGTGAATATGGTTGTATGCCGGTGCAGGCGGAAGCTCCGCTCTCCGTCTCTGCTCCAGATACCGGGTCCAACGTTGTTGTCAGTCCTGGACCCCTCTGTGTACACATGAGTATAGGCGCTGTATCCTTCTAGAAATTGATAGAAAAGTTGCTTAAGGAGCTCGGGATGTAGGTCCCTCTTCCCCCCCTGGAGGACACGATGTTTCCACATGAAAGTTGGGGTTCTCCCATGGCGGACACAACGGTGGAACATATCTATCAACGTCTTCGAAATGGATACCAGCACCCTGGCACAAGGTCTGGAGGTGGACGGCCGAGGAATGGGACTTACGCAGTTGCAAGTAACGGGGGTTAGGACAGCACACCAACCTGGGTGCCCTGTGTCGCGCCTCCTAGCCACATTCAGCCCGTACCTTAGCGTCAACATATCCCTCCTGGTTTGGAGTGGGGGGACATGAGCCTCCACTTTTCTATACGTGTACACTTGTAGGCACCCAGACATAGACGAAGGCATCGGTTCTGTATTCTGGTCAGTTTTGTGAGTGTGGTATCACATGCAGATGCATACAGCTGGCATCCATAATCAAGTTTTGATCTGATCAGGGTCTTATACACCATTAATAAAGATTTCCTATCGGCTCCCCATGTAGTACCTGATAAAACTTTCAGGATGTTTGTGACTTTAAGACATCTACTTTCAAGCTCGTTAATGTGGTTTTTCCACGTTAATTTCCGGTCAAAATGAGCACGGAGAAATTTTACTGAAGTCAGAATTTTAATAGGAGTATCATTTAATTTCAATACTGGGTTATTTACTTTACGTTTCTTAGTGAAGACTACTCCTACTGTCTTCTCAACTGAGAACCGAAATCTCCATTGTATTGCCCACTCTTCAGCGGCTTTTAGGCCGACTTGCACTCTTTGTGCAGACAGTCTCTCGGCCCGAGAGGAGCACCAAATTGCGCAATCGTCGGCAAACAAAGAGAATTTGAGGTCACTTAGGATGGGTGCTGGTGATAGGAAATCATTTATCATTATGAGAAATAGTACAGGACCCAAAACGCTGCCTTGTGGAACCCCGTTTTCTTGGAAAAATTGTGTCCGACATTACGTTATCTTTTAATTTGACGGAAAATGATCTGTCTTGCAAAAAATTTCTAATGAAAACGGGGAAATTACCTCTCAGATCTAAGGCTTCATCATGAGGCCAGTTTGCCATGTCATGTCGTAAGCTTTTTCTATGTCTAGGAATACTGCAATTAGTGTTTCTTTACTGCAAAGAGCCTTTGAGATGTCTGTTTCAAGACTTATTAAATGATCTAGTGTGCTCCTACCTTGGCGGAAACCACACTGTCGATCATTCAATAAGTTGTTACTTTCCAAAAAATTCATTAGCCTACGTCATACGTTCCAAGACCTTACACAGACAGTTTGTGAGCGAAATAGGATGGAATGAGTTGGTGTTCGTAGGGCATTTATCCCTCCTAGGGATCGGTACGACATGGGCAAAGTGCCATGAGTTTGGAAACGTTCTGGACGTCCAGATCTCATTGTCCACTTCTAGCAACTACTTCATAATACAAAAAAAATGTGCCTTCTTTCACATGTTAGGGTGTTTTTTTTATGCATTATACATATACAACAGCAACACAGTAGTGTGGCCCAGCATGGCTCACATTCTCCACCAGCTGTTATCAGTGATAATGGCAGTACAGCAGCGGTGGTAGGTTGATTCTTCCTATGATCCACCGACTCTTCTGATATCAGCACAGCACTTCTTATGTCTTCTCTCTTCACACTGTACGTTTTTATTTCTTCAATACCTCACCTTGTAAGGCGTGTCTCCACACCTTCTGGCTTCTCACTTCCTCCTGGTTTATAATGCATCTTTCCTCATGCATCAGTTTCTATCATATTCCAGATGAGTTTTTTCAGCCCCATCTGAGTTTCTTCTATACAGCATCATTTTTATATTCCAGATATATTTTTTTTTCTATTCCATCTGAGTTTCTTCTGTACAGCATCATTTTCCGACATATTCCAGATGCTTTTTTTTATCTGCATTTCCCTCTATGTGTGGAGCATCATTTTCATATTCCAGATGAGTTTTTTGTTCCATCTGATTTTCTTCTATACAACATAAATTTCTGACATATTCCAGATGGGTTTTCCCAGTCCCATCTGAGTTTCCGCCCTTCTGGCCGGGATTAGAGCCAGCCCACTGCTTGGGGTGTCATCGCTCTGGATGGAGTGTGGGGCAGGGTACGCGAACCTGGGTTCGCACTCTGTATATGAGTGTCGGCGGGATCCTTGACCGTCCTGTCCCACACCCTCACAGTGGAAAATCCCTCCCTGGGTGGGCTCACCAGGGCTCGATGTGTGGTGCTGCAGTGTCCGTCTCTTGACGGCCGCATTCCACACGTCTAAACTGCCTAAAGTAGAAAAATATAATATGTCCTTAATCCTAGACCAAGGGAGAAATTGAAAGAAGTGAAGTAGTGTGTGGTGGGTGTGTAGTGCTGCATTCATCACGCTGCTTCACTTCTTGTATGTGTTTGTGGTTGGAGTCAATGCTTGGTCCATCGTCACCTCTTGATTGTAGCTGTCATAAGACGCCGTCTTCCTGGCCGATCACTGCATACAGCTTGGATATGTGACGTCAGGTCATGCCCAAGTGAGCTGGTTATTTCCATCATCCGGCTAGCCGTGGGGGCGGTACTATGTGTGACATTTGACAGAGAAACACAATCCTAAAGAGATAATGGATTAGTTGGAAGTGCATCCGCAAAAAAAAAATTACATTATACATTACGTCAATGTTTGGCAACTTCAGTATGGTGCCAACCCGACAACGTTCTCAAGGCGGTTCAGGGAGTGAAGCTTTGCTCACTACGCTGAATATTATTTATCACTACGCGTCAAAGAGTACATTATAAATCATACTATCATAAAAATACACTGAGTGAAGCTCTACAAGTATCACAATATCAAATTACACGAGCCATCGATTTCAAAGCATAGCTTATAGAACAAAACAGAGTGGGGATTAGAGAGGTCACACGTGGTGGGGCAGAGTCAGGTGAGGCGGGCGGGGTGAGGCGGGTCGGGTGGAGAGGGGATTAGGACAGGGAGGAGGATGTAGGTTATAAGACATGATAGGTTATAGCAGTTAGTATGGATACAACTTCCATCACTAAAACACAATGGGTATATTTAACACTGACCGAGAATTAAAATGTACTAGGGATAGTGAGAACCTCACAAATCGCGGGGGACACTGACAAATTATATTAAGCACTAAACATATTCTGGGGAGTTATGCTAGTAGCAATTCGCACATACCACAATGAGAAACATTTACTTAAGCTGTAAAGATGACACACACTAGGACATTTTTCACGCTGTACTACTCGGGGCTCCTTACTACACACGGTTAAATAATACTTGAACTGAATTATATGAAGTGAAAGACGTGCCAGGAGTAATGGCTAAATGAGGGCAGGCGTGGGCTGCTACCAGTGTAATACATACATTAATAAATATATGTATTTATGTTACTAGATTGTGACTCTCAGACAACAAACATGAAATGGATACACTTCCCACTGGAAGTAGATCACCCTAATGGATCGCTCACGTGTGACCTGAGGGAGGCCAAGCGGCTGGGGAAGCTTCAGGTGCTACTGGACTATGTCTCCTTTGGGAGACTCTGCTAGCTAGAGACACGGTGCTGGGGAGGGAAGTCTCCCTCTGGGAAGGAGCTGTCGGCCCCTTCCCTATTACAATAAAAATCCGAATGCTAAATCCTCGTGGAAGGGGCAGGCTCTAATATTGGAGGTCACGAACCGGAAGATGTCATCACTAATCTGGGTGTGTCTGGTCAGGTGACGGGTGTACTGGCTGGAGGGTAGCTTCTTGAGTAACACAGTCATGTCGCCGGGTTAGCTAGTGACGCGGCGGTGAGAACTGTGACCTATACTTGGGTTAGGTCTGGACAGCTGTGTTTGTCCAGGTGCTTGGTCATGTCGCCGGTCGGCAATGCTTCCTAATTATTAGTATCACCCGGGTGTGTCTTGGGGGTGTAGTTTCCTTAACACGGGCGTAACTCCGGGCTCTGACCTCACTCAGTTGTGTTCTGACCTCACTAGGGGAAAGGTCACGGCAGGGTTAGCTCCCGAGAGATAATTATCAGATATGGCCAGTGCTATGTGCGGTCTTAGGTATGTGAGTTTGTTGACCAAACTGGAGTGGTCCATGGAAGAATTGGCGAGGGCCAAGGAAGAAATTGAGAGGGCCATGTTGGAGAACCTGAAATTAAAGGAAGAGCTGGCTAGGTTAAAAGGGGAAGATGGACAGGGAAAGCCAGTGTCTGACGAAACTTAAGCGAGTGGAAAGTTGTGAGTAGTGGGAGGACGAAGCTGGTGGTGAAGAAGTACACCAAGGATACGACAACAACGACAACAACAGCTAAGTGTACGAACCCGTTCAGTCCCTTGATAGACGAATTGGACGTTAGTACAGTCAGGGACAGGGATGACAAGGAAGGTATAAAAACTTTAATTGTTGGCGACTCACAGATAAGGTACATGGACAGGGCCTTTTGTGGTAAAACAAAAATAGGATGAGGGTGTGTTTGCCAGGAGCTGGGGTGGGGGATATAATTGACAGGATGGACAATATCTTGTCTGGTAATGGGAACAAACCCATTATCTGCCTCAGTGCAGGAGGCAATGATATTGGCTGGTGTAGGAGCGAGGAGCTTCTTGATAAGTTCAAGGCAGCGATAGCTCATATTAGGTCTAAGGGAGGGATCCCTATCATATGCGGTGTCCTGCCTAGAAGGAGAGTTGGCAGTGAATGGTTGTCAAGGGCGGTTGGTGTCAACGACCGTCTTGACAGATATTGCAAGTTAATATCCGTCCCATTCATTGACAACTGGGACAACTTTTACGGCAGAAGGGACCTTTATGCTAGGGATGGGGTGCACCTGTCTCGAGGATGGGGTGGCAACCCTGGTTGGGTCACTAGAGGGGGCAGTTCAAAGGTTATCGAAGTCTTTAAACTGCTAGGGGAACAAATGGACACGGGGGTGGGGGAAACTGCAGTGGGAGCGGGTAAACAAAGTAAAAGATTACAGGGAAATAGTGTTAGGAATGATGACAAAACTAAATTAAACAGGGAGTTTAAAACTAAACGCGGTAAAGGGAGGACTCAGAACACGACTAACTTAAATGTCTACTACGCGAACAGTAGAAGTATGAAAAACAAAATGGATGATATTAGGGCATTGGTATGTACCGAAAAAATCGATATAATAGCATTCACTGAAACATGGATCAACCTAGACTCACGCGAGTTGCCGGTCGAATACCAAATTGCGGGTTACAAATTGTTCCATACCGATAGGCAAACCAGGAAAGGAGGGGGAGTTGCAATCTATGTTAGGGATAATCTGAAGTGTGAAATAAATAAGGAAATAAAAACTGAGAGGAATACAGAAACAATTTGGATAGAATTAAGCGACGGTAGGGAAAAATTAATCACAGGAGTAATATATAGACCTCCCAATCTTGATAGAATCAATGAGCGACTTATCTGGGATGAAATGCGCAGGGCTTCCATACACAACAAAGTCTGCATAGTAGGCGACTTTAACCTTGGCCAAATAGATTGGACTGACCTTACGGGGAACTCAGAATCAGAGGATTTTCTCGAGACGATCCAGGACTGTTTCCAAAGTCAACATATAGCCGAACCCACACGGGGTAATAATATATTCGATTTAGTTCTGTCGAACAGAGAAAACCTCATTAGCAATGTCGAGGTAGGGAACGAACTTGCAAACAGCGATCACAAAGAAATTCGATTCCAGTTAGATTTTCTGGGCAGACGTAAGGAAAATTCCACTAAAGTACCAGATTTCAGAAGGGCAAACCTTGACAGTTTAAAGAGGCAGCTAAGAGAGGGGGTGTCGCGCTTGGCCGTGAACCTGACAGATGACTCCGACCTGATAACGACATCTGAGACTGCCGAGTTCCACGTCAATTTAAATAATGAGTTACTTAATGCACAGAGACAGAACATAGCATACAAAAAAGTCAGATCAGACAACAATGCCCCTAAATGGATAAATAATTATTTTAAAGAACATCATTGGCCAAAGGAAGGCTATAGGTAGAAGGATAAAGCATGGCGAAATTTACCTCCAGGATTATTATAAGATATTGGCGAGTAGGGTTAAGACCGAGATAAGGAAAGCCAAGAGGAATAATGAAGTAAGGATAGCAAGGGAGGCGAAGACAAACCCCAAAGGATTCTACCAAATGTATCAAACTAAAACACGAGAAAAGGTTGGATCAATACGGTCAGATACCGGCGAGCTCACTGATAACGACGGAGAAATGAGCAATAATTTGAATAAATATTTTTCAACAGTTTTCACCACCGAAAATTTAAACATAATACCCGAGGCACCGACTCTATTCAGAGATAGCGAAGAAAACAAATTAAGCGAGATAGTAGTGACTAGTAACGATGTTAGTAAGTAAATAGACAAACTAAACCCTAATAAGTCACCTGGTCCCGATGAGATATTTGCCAGAGTATTAAAGGAATGTAAGGAAGAGCTTAGTATGCCCTTAGCTAAGTTGTTCAACATGTCCTTAAAAACAGGTGTAGTACCAGAATCCAGGAGGATAGCGAATGTAATACCGATTTTCAAGAAGGGGGATAGATCACTATCCTCTAACTATCGCCCAATCAGTCTAACATCAATAGTAGGCAAATTACTGGAAGCAATCATTTCAAACTCTATTCAAAATCACCTGGAGAAGCACTGATTGATCAATGATTCCCAGCATGGCTTCACAAGCGGACGTTCTTGTCTAACTAATCTATTAACATTCTTTTCATCAGTTTTCGAATAGGTGGACGAGGGGCACAATTATGATGTGGTATATCTCGACTTTAGCAAACCCTTCGACAGAGTCCCCCACGAAAGACTAATTAGAAAGGTAGAAGCTCATGGCATCAAAGGTAACATCCTTAAATGGATTAGGGCGTGGTTACAGGACAGGAAACAGCGAGTGAGCATTAACGGCACTAAGTCCCATTGGAGCAACGTCACAAGTGGAGTTCCCCAAGGCTCAGTACTTGGACCATTATTATTCATTATATACATAAACGACATAGATATCGGCATAGACAGCAACATAAGTAAATTTGCTGATGACACTAAAATAGGACGTGTAATTAAATCTGACGAGGATTGCTCAAATGTAAAGTACTCAGTATAGGAGATGTAAACAGGGAAACCAGATACCAGATGAACAACGATGCCATAGAGAAATCCGACTGCGAGAGAGATTTAGGAGTAATGATAAGTAGGAACCTTAAGCAAAGTAAACAATGTGTTTTTGCTCGTAACAAGGCTAATAAAGTACTTGGGTTCATACAAAGGAGTGTTAGTTACAAGACTAGCTAGGTCATCCTAAAACTGTATCTTGCTCTTGTGAGACCACACCTGAATTACGCAGTTCAGTTCTGGTCACCGTATTACAGAATGGATATAGAATCATTGGAAAGAATTCAGAGGAGAATGACAAGACTAATCCCGAGCATTAGGAACCTTGAGTATAGAGACAGGTTAAAGCACCTTAATTTGCACTCCCTCGAGAGACGTAGAGCGAGGGGCGACCTGATAGAGGTGTATAAGTGGAAGTCAGGGTTAAACAAAGGGGACATTACAAAGGTACTCAAACTATCCAACCAGGAGCGAACTCGTAAGAATGGTTTTAAATTAGACAAATTTAGATTTCTGAGTGAAATAGGTAAACATTGGTTTGGAAACAGAGTAGTGGATGAATGGAACAAGTTACCAAATATCATCATTAACTCGAATACGCTGAATAGCTTCAAACATAGGTTGGATGCTTATATGAGCAATAGGGGTTAGGTATAAATGTGACTGCCCAGTATGGGTCAATAGGCCCGCTGCAGTTTCCTCCATTCTTATGTTCTTATGTTTAGAGAACGTGATGAGGTATTCCCATGGGAAGTCGCATCACTTTGTGCTGAGCTAAGGCATTAAGTAGCTGGCTCTCTGGCCACCTCTTGCTGCAGTAGTTCGGCAGGCAGACGTTATTGAGAGCCATCGTGGATGGTTCCGTCTTCCCTCGAGGGAAGACGTATATTTCCGTACTCCCTCGATGGGTCCCTATTCATTCTCACTCAACTATCTTATCAACAGGACGTACTTAGCAGAGCTATTTAGCATAGCCTTCGTCCTCATGTTAACATCTCAATAGCTACATTGAACTAATTTACAGCGATTAACCTACGGTAATACACAGTGGAACTACATAAAATATAATTCATTAACTAATCGAGGAATCTACAACAAAAAGCAATTGTTATATACGTGGCAGCAGATCTACAGGCCCATATACAAAGAAACCGTTATACTACTGTTACATTTACTGTTACATCTACTACAACGATTAAAAAAAATCGGTAACGGACAATAACACTCAGGTTTATATATACATTCTGCATAACAAGTCAAAAGTGTTTTATGAAACCGGAAAAACAAAAAACAGTGACGTGTTATATTCTTCCAAAGTGTATTATAATATCTCGTAGTGAGACATTATACGTTGAGTGATTTTTATTTTCTCATCCAAAGAGATGTACAAGTTTCTTTTCCTCAATAACCATTAATGAGTTATTGATAGTTGCTGAATTATGGCAACAATCCTGTGAGCTGAAGTGAACATTAGTTTCTGCAAATGATTCGTTCAGTGTCACAGGGTGTGACAGTACGGGACTACAGTTGTTGTGACTACTCATCAATTAACATCCTGTCAACAAAATTCTTTCGTATGCCGTGAGTAACCCCCAGTTACCAGCACCCCAGCACCCTCCTAGTGATGACACATCTCCGACCACGAGAGATGATCTCAGCATTCTGAGGTATGGTGTGGTGGATGCACTAGTGTACCCAGTGAACCCCAGAGTCCTTGAGTTCACTGACAGGGAGCAGCAGTTTGCTGTACTCAGGATTTTCGTGGACATTGACCCAGTCACGGACCTTAGCATCAGCTGTGTCTCCTATGAATGACACACGCAAGTCTACGGGATTGCGGCAGCAATTTCACATTTCAAGAAATTCTAGAAAGGATTCTTCAATCAAGCCTAAAAGGAATTGGTATTTTTAGGTATACATTATATATATACCCACATTAATATATTCAACTACATGACTCCACACTGATAGACATCGCGTAGGTTATATAAATTTTTATAAGTGCCTTACTTATTTTAATATATACTGACGTAATATAATTTCCAGAATTTATTTTTCACCTGTTCAGTTATTGATACTTTAATTGTTTTAAATATAATTTATATCAATTTGCTATAAATGGATGGACAAGGTTATATTTTTGGTTTGCATCTAAATAATTTTTTTCAAACCTTAGACATAGAAAATGCGGACTTTTTTTTCCCAGGAAGAATAATATTGTTAATAATTTTCAAAACTACAATAGGATAGTTTTATAATTATGTTAATAATGTTATTAATTTTAATGATGTCATAGACACATCTTTTCAAATTACAAATATGATAGTTTTATATTAATTTTAAGGATTACAGACACATCTTTTCAAACTACAAATATGACAGTTTTATATTAATTTTAATGATATCATAGACACATCTTTTTAAACTACAAATATGATAGTTTTATTGTATGTATATTATGTATGCTGTATGTATATTATGTATGTGCTCCATTTATATACATTATTTATTCAGCCTGGCTCGCAGCGTGTGGCAATGTATTTACCATGTCCCACACGCTTAATTAATGTGCCTGGCGACATATGGAAGCTGCTAATGTATCACTTGCCACATGTCGCCTGACAGACTAGTTGACCCCTAGACAGAGTAAGGAGAGCCGCCTCGCTTGTGTATCTCTGTTTGTCCAGTAAATAGACCCTACGAAAACTCTACAGGTGTTTGTGTTCGCTCCTGTAGATAGAACTTGGTACCCAGAACATATACATTTATAATAATTTTAATGGTGTCATAAAAACATCTTTTCAAACTACAAATGTGATAGTTATACAGTAATATTTTTGTCTTAAGTCAGAATTATCCAATTTTGACTTTGTACATAATATACTCTCCATAAGGCATTGCAGACTAGGGCTTGAGTAGCTGTTCAACCGCAGGTGTCAGCTTCCCCAGTTTAGTGTTTAAACACATATGCATGTAACATGGTTAGGTTTATGTATAGGGTTTTTCTGCGAGTTTAGTTTATTCCTCACAGAGCTGGAGGGTGTGATCGAGCGATGTAATAGCCCCTGTCTTATAGGCAGAAGTATTTATATAAATCGGTTAATTACATTTGATTTATTTACTCTATCACCCTCTGTAACTTTCCCCTAGCTATGAGGTAGCATGTTTAGAGCACGTGATAAGGTGTGCCCATGGGAAGTCGCGTCACTTAGTGCTGAGCTAAGGCATTAAATAGCCGGCTCTCTGGCCACTTCTTGCGGCAGTAGTTTGATATCCTTGACGAGAGGAAGACTTTATTGAGAGCCGTCGTGGATGGTTCCGTCTTCCCTCGAGGGAGGAAATATATATTGCAGTTCTCCCTCGACGGGTATTTTAAACATTGTCACTCAACACCTCACAATCATAGCTACAGTGATTAGGTTACGGTGATATACACTTGGAACTGTATATGAGATAGTTTCTTAATAAATACAGAAAGGATGTTGGGTTTCGCTACTAAAACCCCATATACTTTTATATGTTCCAGCCCCATTAACCCAGAAAGACTCAACGGTTAAAGGGCCAGTTTACACTTGACCCCAAACAATAGGTTCTGTTCTTTTCCTAACTTGCAGGAAGGTATTAAAAATTTGAGTCAAAGACAACACACTCCTGTATAATCACAGGTACCAGAAGTTGAAATAATATTATTGGTTATGTGTTTCCCTGAGGAGGCAAGTTGGCTGTTTCTCATGCATTAGGGAAAGAATTAGTGTTATGTACAGTAGGTGTAACCTGTGGGAGTTTAAGGTGAGTCCGCCATTCGTCTGTATTGTGACTTCGGGACTTGTGGTAGGTCCAGTATTTATTGCCCGCAGCCTCAGTTGGCGAGGTTGATACTTGAAATCAACATTAGTCTAGGTATGATTCATTATCTGCTGAATCGGGCTACTGCTACCTGCATTGGTATTGGCTATCTTGGTGCTAATGCTCTGCTTTGATTCCCCTATTTGTGATTCCGGCTTAATTGACACCTTAAGCAGACTGTCTGACCTTGGCCTGAGGTTAACTAATTAATAGTTAGTTAATTTAATTCATAGCTGAGTTGTTTTACGCCTGGCAACGGCGTATGACGGAGACGATTGATTTTGCCGCTTACAGCGGCTAGTTTATTGTGCACCCCACACTCATCCTGTGAGCGGGAGCGCAAAAGGATTTCAGAGTAGAGTTTACAAAGGGTCATAATAATTAACCCCCGTGGTCAGGATATTATGGCAGTGAATGTTACACAGTATTTCAATTACATTATTTGTTTAGTTCTGTACATAAAGGGTAACTTATTCACAACTGCGTGAGTACAGGCGTATGAGGCAGTATGTCTGGCCTCACACTTTGTTATTCACATTTGCGTGGGATGTATTCAAGCACATTGTGTATTTGTTGGAGACGGTGGGAGCAGCTGGTGGGTGACGGTGAGTCATGTGTGCGGAAGGAGGCAGCCAGCTGTTCACGGCACGCTGGTCACGTACAGTTCGTCACTTACTGCTCATGTACTTCACTGCTTCAAGGCCTCCTGCGGTAGATGACGGTAGATGGCGGTAGTAGATGGCAGCAGATGGTCCGTTATTGTGTCACTCAATGGTGACGTCGTGGACTGCAGGAACAATGACTGGTCTCCACTGACGATGATCGCTGGGATTCCACACTAGGTCCAATTGGTAGAGCCAGGTTTGTAAGGACTGAAGGAACTGGAACACTGGAACTCTGCAGTCACATGAAGTGTAGAGTGGAACTGGGACGTGAGTGGATCATCGTCCACCCGTCTGACATACTTCTTCAACATATTAATATGGAAGAGCTTTACCTGGTTCCCTACTTTGATGCAATACTCAACACAGTTAGCATGTAATTTTGTAACTGGGTATGGACCTTTCCACTACCTCGTCAATATGTTGTGAGAAGATGGGAGTAGAATTAGAATCTCATCTCCTACCTTCAGCTTTTGCTCTCTAGTATTTCTGTCAAAATATTTCTTATACTGTTTGCTGCTGAACTCTGCATTTGCAGTTGCTAATCTCATAGAATCCTCCAGTCGTGATCTCAAATCAAGGACATACTGGTAAGTTGTTGTCAGCTCCTCCCCAAATCTTCCTTTGTCCACATGTCATGTAAAATAGTAAGAGGACCGCGAACCTGACTCAACCTGACGGTAATATAATTGAGAAAGGAGTTAGAATTAACAACTGGGCATCCACTCTACAAACTGAATTAGTTGCCATACTCACAGCTATTAAATTCATTGAAACCACTGTTACTGACAGTCTCATCATCACTGACTCTCTATCCTCACTACTTGCCCTTGGTACCCTCGACTCAGGTTGTCACGCTCTTGTCTCTGAAGCCAGACACAAATATGCGTGCCTTGTTGACCGGGGTGTCAAGGTCAAACTGTTGTGGATCCCCTCTCACATAGGCCTCATAAAACATGACAGAGTTGATGCCCTCGCCAAACTCGCGTCTAACAAAGACACCGTTGAATACAATTTGGGTCTGTCAAAAAGAACCCTTAAAACTGTAATTAGGAAAGAACTTATTGATGAGTTTGACGCAAGTAGACAAGTGCAAACAGGCACTAGTCGATCCATAGGTTACCATGATGAGATGTATCAAGTGAAACATGTATATGGAGCAAGTAACAAGATCACTAGATTACAAGATGTTGTAACCGCTAGATTAAGGTTAGGATATAAGTACCTTTGGCAGTATGTCCCTCAAGCAGATGTAAACAAAACTAAATGTTAAGTGTGTGGCCATACATATGGCCACACACTTGAACACTACGTCCTCGACTGTGTGAAGATAGAACCTTTTAGGGACAGGTCCAAGCACACTGTGTGTGAAATGGCACAACACTTCATCTCTAATGGCAAGATAGCCGACATATTAAGATTGTATCCACTTTTTTGCACTTAGTAACTATATCAATTCTCATGTACAGAACCAAATACGCAATGTGCTTGAAAACCTCTCACGTAAATGTGAATAACAAAGTGTGAGGCCAGACATACTGCCTCACACGCATGTACTCACGCATTTGTGAATAAGTTACCCTTTATGTATAGAACTAAACAAATAATGTAAATAAAATACTGTGTAACATTCAGTGCCATAATATCCTGACAACGGGGGTTAATTATTATGACCCTTTGTAAACCCTACTCTGTAATCCTTTTGTGCTACCGCTCACAGGATGAGTGTGGGGTGCACAATAAAGTAGCCGCTGCAAGCGACAAAATCAAATCAAATGGTACATCAGGACACAGTTTGGAAAATACGATCAATATACAGTACGTAATTACACTTATTAAAGTTATTTAGAGTTCTCAGAGGATTCAAGATGTTGCCTTTACAGTAGAGGGCGATAGACTGTCCCTCAGGCAGTCACACAGCTGCTACCAGCTCCATCTCACTTAGTAAGTTATTCTGAGTTGTAAACAGTTTGTTTCTTCACTTAACATGTGGCCGGAGCGCACAATTTGTGGGTTGCTATAACAATTTTTGTTTGCTGATCGTAGTTTTTTGACGATATGTATTGTCTATCGTTATATTTTGTTGAGCAACTGTTGTAGTAGAAGTATGATGTACTTGACTCACAATAGGAGTCCCAACTAAGTCTCTGCTGACTTTTTTCATTCTATCTGCACGTACTATATCTGTGACATTTGAAGTTGGCTCAACTACTTGGAATTTGTTTCCATGTTCTTTCGCTCTAATCACGTACGGACCTGTGAATTTAGGCGAGAGTTTTTATATGCGTTCCGGCGCTTTTATCAATACTGTGTCTCCTGTTTCTAGAGTTATTGGCTTAGCTTTTTTATGTTGCTTGCAGATCATTTCAGCACGTGAGGCTGCTAAATGTTTTAGTACTTTTCCAAGGATGCTTGTGAAAACATTGATTTGCTTCTTGGCATAGTCATCCATGTTGTACACAGGTTGTGGGGTTCCTGCTAGTAGATCATATGGCAAGCATTTATCGGTACCGTAAATTATGTAGTATGGCGATTTGCCTGTAAAGCTATTTATAGATCCATTAACGGACGCTGCAACCTGTGGAGTGTGGAAGCCAGTCATCCCACGAACTATGCATTGGATTCACCACATATCAGAGAATCTCAAGAATTTTTCTATTTGCACGCTCGACCAACCCATTTGAAGATGGATGGTAGGCGGTTGTGAAGGTTTGTGTAATGTCATATTGTTGACAAGTTGCAGCTAAGAGCTGATTCTTAAATTCTGCCCTGTTATCCGAGAGTATCACTCTAGGCGTAGAAAAAGGACAGATTAGATGAGTGACTAATGCATGAGCCACTGATTCGGCGGACTTGTTCTGCAATGGTGCTAGTACCACAAATCTAGAGAAGTGGTCAACGCAGACAAGTACGTAACTAGAGCCTTGATGGCTTTTTGGTAGTTGCAATAAATCGATCGCAACTGTATCCCATGGACGTTCCGGTGTTGGGTATTCTAAGATTGGAGCGGGATCCATCGTTGTTCCCTTGTGTTTTGTACAAGATAAACATTTAGCAATGTGATGCTCAATGTTGATCGTCATAGTTTTCCAATAATATTTTTTGTCTAATTTCCGTTAGACATCTGTCTCGCCCGGATGCCCAGCTTGGGGTGCATCATGGAAGAGGGTGAGTCTGTTTTCCTTTAGTGATGAAGGAATAACAATTTGAGAGATTGACTCTTGTTGTGTTTTCACTGAGCGATATAGTATGTTGTACCACAGTTCAAACTGTGAGAGTGGTAGAGGTAATTTGGGCAAATTTACCTAATCTCCCGATTCTAAGGCATATATAACCTTGGACCATAATGGATCCTGTAACTGTCCTGCCCTTAGCTGTGACAGGGTGAACATAGGTATTGGAGTGACAGGAGCTATGTATCTAGATAACGAATCAGCTACCACGTTCGCACGGCCCGGCAAATACTTGAAGTCAGGTGCGAACTCCTGTATGATTTGATACCATAGCGCTAAACGCCCTGATAAGTTCTTCCCATTAAATAGTTCTGTCATGGCTACTTGATCTGTGTGGACTGTGATCGGATATCCCAAAATGAGATCCCGAAAATGCTTGAGAGCCCACACTACAGCTAATGCTTCTAAGTGAGTAGCTGAATAGCGTGTTTTTGCATCGCTGAGGGTGTGACTGGCTTATGCTATTACCCGCCATTTTCCTCGATGATCAGTTTGCATGAGCACCGCCCGTAAACCTAGGCCCGAGACATCAGTGCACATGGTAAATGGTTTTGTGTAGTCCGGAAAGGCTAACACTGGAGCTTTCATTAAAGTGCTCCTGGGGGCATTAAAACTGTCATCTTGTTCTTTATTCCATGTAAACTCCACATCCTTTTTGAGGAGTTTTGTGAGAGGTGATGCTAACTTTGCATAACCTTCAATTAAAGATCGGTAGTATCCTGACAATCCTAGGAAACCACGAAGTTGATCTACGTTCTTGGGACAAGGGAATTGCTTCACCGCCTTTACCTTGCAATCTATTGTGTGTATACCATTGCCATCTACTACGTGTCCAAGAAATTGGATTTTGGATTTGAGAAATTCACATTTGGAAAGTTTCGCTTTCAATCCAGCTGGATGTAGCTTTGTGAAAACTTCTCGCAGGTTCTTTAAATGGCTTTGTCAATCTTTGCTTCCTATGATAAGATCATCTAGATAGGCATAGACTGTGTTACCTATCATTCCAGCAAACAAGGTGTTTATCATTCTTTGGAATGTTAGCGGCGCATTTCTTAGGCCAAATGGCATTCTTAAGAATTCAAAATGTCCCATAGGCGTGCTGAATGCAGTTATCTCGCGGGAATCCTCATGTAAGGGAATTTGCCAGTACCCGCTAAGTAAATCTAAGTTGCTGAAGACTGCGCTGTCTTTTCCTAGTGACTGTAGTAAGTCAGTTAGGACAGGCATTGGGAACCTGTCTGGTACAGTTACCTGGTTGACTCGTCGAAAATCTATGACTGGTCTCCATCCTCCATCCATCTTTGGAACTACAAATACAGTAAAGGTGATTTCCATGGTGATGAGGAAGATTGGATCACCTTTTGGTCCACCATGTCTTGTACTATCTGCTGGACTACCGCCCTTCTGCTGTGGGGTAGCCTATATGCTGGGATGTAGTTTCCAGTTTGAGTGGAATATGATGATTTGTCAACGTTGTTTTACCTCGGGGTTCTCCAGGTAATGCTATGATTTCCTTGAACTCGGCGAGTAATTCTAAAAGATCACTTTTGCCTCGAGGATGATCGACTACTTTCACGTGTGGCGCTATCAACGCTACATTTTTTACAATATGTGATTTTTCGTCCGATTTACCCTGTGTTACACTACCTATAGGTAATTCTAATGGCTCTTCGACAACCGCTTTGTCATAAACAAGGAAATTACCTAAACAACACTCCTTTCTTAAGGTTATGGGTCCCCCTGTTCTATTGAGAACGAGGACATCTGTGAGACTACCTATTCTAAGAGTGCTTAAGGTAGACTCAAGCGGCAAACCTTTCACTCGTGAGCTTTCACTCTGAGACACAACATCTGCTCCTTCACTCACATTTGGTAAACGTACTGTGACTCTAGTTAGTTCCTGGTTATGTAACCGTCGTACACCAGTTAGCAAAGCAGGCGTTAGAGTCCAGTTCTGGCCGCTTTCCTCAGAAATGTCCTTTGAGCTACTAGTTTGAGTTTCAGGGAGTGACTCCATAACTAATTGCTGCTGTACCAAAGACTCCCCCGCGCCTGTCGAGGCAGTTATTACACGAACACCCGAAGTAAGCAATGGATGTGAAGTTTGCATTGCGTGATATGTTTTACAAGTATACGTGATTGTTTGATCTCGTGGCTGACCGTTAATGTTGTTCTGCCTTAGAGTGGTCAGACCACATATTCCGTCCGCTGGCAAAGAAAATGCCTTAACTATGTAGAAATCCGCCAAAAACGTTTTACTAGACCGAGAAAAACGTATTGAAAGTGTTATTACCCACCGCTATGTCTAAATGGATTCCCGACACACCGGACAGAGGAATGTCTGTAGGTCTTATAGGCCACTTACTTGGAGGATATCACAGCTGGAGTTCATTGAACGACTTTAATGAGATAACATTGGCACAGGCCACCGTATCTATATCTAGGGATAACTGATTGTTACCTATCCTCGCTGGTACAGTCAACACCTCCTCTTTCTTTAACACGGCGATTAATGAGCCAGTGATGGAAGCGTTGTTTTCTTGAACCGTTGACGCTATCCTAGATTGTGTTACTGGACGCGCGCCTCTTCCCCCTAAGGCTGTGTACTTGTCTCTCGTCGATTTTTTATTTCTTGCCTCATACGCTGTATATTTCTACAATCTTCTGTGTTGTGGTATGGAGACTGATGTACTATACACCATTTATTCGGAGTGCCTTTAGTGTTTGGAGACATTTTATTTCATGTGTAATTTCCCTTTGGAGTTTTTGGTTTTGCAGGACTATCTGAAATTTTAAAGTGTTGCGAGGATCCTTGTCTTCGATCTTGCCTCTGGCTGGCTGGGTACTTATCTGCTTGCCCTGCAAACCAGCATTTTTCTGTGGCGTGTCCCTTACGTTTGCAGACTTTGCAAAAAGTTATCTTTTTGGGTTTGGTTCCCATGACAGACTGTGGTTGTTCCTTGAAGCTGGTGACAGGTGCCACTGACATCGCCCTAGGAATATTTTCCTTGGGTTCCGCAATTTCTTTTACATATTCTACAAGTTTAGTCCCTTTTTCAAACTCTTTTTTTTGGGCTTTCGTGCTCAAGGGTTCATTTAATGACAAGATAAACTGAAGGAATTTATTAATCCTGTAGAAATTTACTCTAGACAAGTTATCATTTTTTTATCGAACCAATCTGAGGAGTCCATGTAAGACTAGAGGTCTATCTCAGTGAGTCCCGCACAAATTTGGGCTTCTTGTGCTTCATGTGCAAGCAGAGTGTCACCTGTTCTCTCTGCCATCTTAAAATTCCAAGTAAGTGGACCTCCTTTGGCGCCCGATCCAAAAAAGGGAAAGAATTGCTTCCTAAACGTTTGATAATAAGTGGTGTAGTTCAAAGTGGAGGACCACATTGACACTCTAAAATGGATTGGTCTCATTATTCAGGCTTCTATCAAATACAATGTGTGTTCGTTTTTTGTTTTGTTTTATTGAAAGTGTTTGTAACAAATAAGTAATTTATTTCTCTTAAGACATAACATTTGATATGCCTTACCGTTTGACAGACCGATGTAGTCAGTGGGTTAGTAAAACCACCTGTTCCCATTTTTGTTGTGTTAGTTAAAGCACTAGTATTAGTAACAGGTGAAGGCAATGGGTAAATGTTACCTGACCTTAATTGTCTACTGTGTAAATCCTCAAACTCAGAATCTATGAATTTTTTACAGCTAGCTAAAGAGTCGGTAGGTGTTAGCTCTATTTGGCTAATTTGTGGTAATTCTTCTTCACAATCAGTTGCCACTAGTTCCTGTGAATTATTAGATGACTGGCTATCAGAGTCTGAATCACTAATTTCCCGTGTGATACCCAAAAAATTTTGGAAGAGGGTCCATGTATAGGACTATTTATCACTTCACTCACTGAATAAAGACTCACTACGATGCCCATTCACAGAGTAAAGCAAAAATATTTATAATGAGTTATGGAAATGAAGAGAAACAAATATTTGTTCTATGAAGAGCATGAATCCAGAAACAGAAGATCACACTGTAGCTTTCTCAACTTGTAGTCCTGTCGTTCGACAGCTCTGTACAAGGCGAGCACTGGTTGTCCATAACGATGGGATATAACTTCAGCAATGGACTTGTTACGTGGAAAGCGTAGTTTTATAACGAAGAGGAGAACCAGGGTAAACACAAACATCTGTGATACAGACCTCCTCATTATATAAGCATTACAAAAGTATAAAGAAAAGCCATCGCTTTGTGATATGGCCTCTAGTGAATTATGTTTTTCGTCTGAATTAAGGTAATATATTTTATTTCATACTTTTTTATTCCTGATTTTAGCTTTATACGTAGGTCTCTCGTCAGTTATGTCGGTTTTAAATTGGATTGCTCTTTTTAAAATGTTATCGAAGGTAAATGTTCGTATATGTTTTTTTTGTATATCACCTATATTTTTTAAACTTTTCAAAACTTTTTGTTTTCTAGTCTCTGATGATGGAAAATGATTTTTCCGAAACTTTAGCGATTAAAGAAACCCAACTTAGTCAAGATGTTTGTTTTCCCTGGTTCTCCTCTTCATTATATATATATATATATATATATATATATATATATATATATATATATATATATATATATATATATATATATATATATATATATATATATATATATATATATATACATATATATCATGTAGATCAACAATGAAAACGTGGATAAGATAAATCTTGATAAAATCACACGGGAAAAGGGAAACAACGGAGCACCTTAGCTTTCGTCTTTATTCAAGACATCTTCAAAGGCAACTGGATTACATGGACAGAGAGAGGCTTAAATATACAGGGTGACCTTATTAAACATGATGTCAGGGCATAATGATGTCATCCACTAATCCCCACACCAACACCAACACACACATAGAGTAGCTTAAGAGAAGGGGGCGACATGACTAGTCACGTCAGGTCAAAAATAAGGGACCCACAAACAGAGCATTGGATTCCTGGCCTGTCCTAACACTATATTTATGTTGTTTAAGTCTAGTTTTTATAGAACTGATCCCAAGCCCACCCATGACCATAAGAATCTCTTAGTATTACCATTTCACAAACATTTCTCTCAAATTCCTTTACAACTAAAAACCTGGAACGTCAATGTGGCATTTAAAAACCTCATGCACGGTTAAGCAAATGTTAATCAAGAACTCCCCCAACAACACAATTGGTTGCATTTATAAAGTTCCTTGCAAGGAATGTAATATGTTTTACTTAGGCCAGACAGGTAAAGATCTTGTAACTAGACTTAAACAACATAAATATAGTGTTAGGACAGGCCAGGAATCCAATGCTCTGTTTGTTCATTTGAGGGATAACAAGCATTGCATTGACTAGGATAATGCCTCCTCAATATTACCTTGTAATTCAATTGATAGTAGGAACAACATAGAATATAGTCTCATTAAACATACCGAAGCATTTTTTTTTTTTTTTTATTGGGCACTTCCCTACAGCCTTGTGCAAGGTGAAGCGCAGAAGCGTTTACAGTGCCCAACAGGGAAGCATGCTAAGTTCATGCTTGCCTTTATGTCACGAGTTACGGGCGTAGAAGCCTGAAGAGTCAAGGGCATAGAAGCCTGGAGAGTCAATGGTTTTATATCATCAAGTTATTGGAAGCTCCAACAACTTGTCCCTGAATTCAAATTCGCAACTTTCGATTTACACCAGGTACCTACTTTACTGCTAGGTGAACAGGGACTAATGGGGGCTAGGAAGTATGTCCAAACAACTTCCACCGGCCCGGGAATCGAACCCGTGACATCTCTCTTGCGAAGGCAAGAGCGGTACCACTCTACCACCAGCACCCCCGGGTACCGAAGCATTCAACATGAATTTGAGTAATGGCATGTACAAACTGGACAATTTTGTAATTAAGAAGATTTGTAACCAGGTGAGAAGGTTGGGTCACCTTACCCTCTGACCTGACTACCGACCGTTGCTGTGCTATTTAAAGATTAGTAGGGTCATTACCTATTACCTGAAGATTGTGGACCTGATCTCACCCTCCTCTGTATATATACACCTTGGTTTGTACTTCTCCTTAGTCTGTACTCACCCCTGAAGATGTGAATCACACGAAAGCGTGTTTTCTTCTTTCCTTGTGGTTATCAGCATGTCCTTAAAAACAGGTGTAGTACCAAAATCCTGGAGGATAGCGAATGTAATACCGATTTTCAAGAAGGGGGATAGATCACTATCCTCTAACTACCGCCCAAACAGTCTAACATCAATAGTAGGCAAATTACTGGAAGCAATCATTTCAAAATCTATACAAAATCACCTGGAGAGGCACGGATTGATCAATGATTCCCAGCATGGCTTCACAAGCGGACGTTCTTGTCTAACTAATCTATTAACATTCTTTTCATCAGTTTTCGAATCGGTGGACGAGGGGCACAATTATGATGTGGTATATCTCGACTTTAGCAAAGCCTTCGACTGAGTCCCCCACGAAAGACTAATTAGAAAGGTAGAAGCACATGGCATCAAAGGTAACATCCTTAAATGGATTAGGGCGTGGTTACAGGACAGGAAACAGCGAGTGAGCATTAAGGCACTAAGTCCCATTGGAGCAACGTCACAATTGGAGTTCCCCAAGGCTCAGGACTTGGACCATTATTATTTATTATATACATAAACGACATAGATATCGGCAAAGACAGCAACATAAGTAAATTTGCTGATGACACTAAAATAGGACGTGTTATTAAATCTGACGAGGACTCCGCAAAACTACAGGAAGATCTAAACAAATTTTTCGAATGGTCTGAAAAATGGCAGATGAAATTCAACGTGGACAAATGTAAAGTACTCAGTATAGGAGATGTAAACAGGGAAACCAGATACCAGATGAACAACGATGCCATAGAGAAATCCGACTGCGAGAGAGATTTAGGAGTAATGATAAGTAGGAACCTTAAGCCAAGTAAACAATGTGTTTTTGCTTGCAACAAGGCAAATAAAGTACTTGGGTTCTGTTAGATGTTCTGGGTAATAAGTTCTATATACAGGAGAGAACACAAACACCTGTATAGTTTTGTAGGTTCGGTTTACTGGATAAGAGTATGTACACAGAGGTGGATAGCACTGCTCCCTAGCTAAGGTCCTGGTCAACTACCATAGACGACGTATGGCAAGTGATACATTAGCAGCTTCCATACGTCGCCAGGCACATTAATTAAGCGTGTGGGATATGGTAATAACATTGCCACACGCTGCTAGCTAGGCTGAATAAATATAAATGGAGCACATACATAATATACATACATAATACATAATCCAGCATACATAATATACATACACCTCCCTCCCCCCTATACGCTCATAGCAAAGTCTTGAGCGGACCTTTTCTTCTGGATCCGTTCTGAGCGTCGAGGGACTTCATCACTGGGAAGGGTATGGGACTCAACACTGGTGGCGGGGCCAGCAGAAGGCATTGTTACGGGGCGGAGAAAACGGCGGTTCCTCCACCACACACGACCACTGGGTAACCGCACCTGGTAGTCCCGTGACCTGCCGAGACCCATGACTACGCCTACTTTGTCCCAACGTAGGGAGGTCGGGTCCTGAACACGGACTTGGGTACCGACACTCAACCTGGGGAGAGAACGGGCGTGGTCGTTGTAGCGGGCGACGACGTCCTGAACACGTTCGGCGGCTCGGCGATCACAATCCTCTGTCTTAGCCTGCCACTCCTTGGAGAAGGATTGAGGGTGAGCAGGGACACAAGAACGAAGGGGGCGCCCATACAAAACCTGGGCAGGGGAGCGTCCGGTGTAGTTGGGTGTGTTGCGGAGTTCAAGAAGACCCCGGTCGAAGGCCTCGCAGTCAATGTTCCCAGAAGGGGCCACCTTAAGGATGAGGTGCTTCAAGGATTTGACAGCAGCCTCAGCGTGGCCGTTGGACTGCGGGTAATGGGGCGATGACAACACATGCCGGACTCCCCATCGGTCAAGGAACACAGCAAAGTCCCGGCTTGTGAACTGAGGCCCTCCGTCGGTTCGCAGGCGTACAGGAACGCCCACGTCACGGAAGTAGTGGCGGAACTTGCTGATGGTGGCGGCAGACGTCGTGTCATTACCGCCCTTGATGACAACCGGCCAACCAGAGAGACGGTCGACGATAACCAGGAAGGACTTTCCTGACACACAGAAAAAGTCGGCCGACACAGACTCAAAGGGGCGGGTGGGGTTGTCGTCACTCATGAAGGGTACCTGCTGCTGGCTGGGTTGTAATACGTGGCGGGGCTTACACACCTGGACAGCATTGGAGATGTCGGGGTCGATGCCAGGCCGGAACACAGTCTGTCGTGCACGTCGTTTGGTGGCCTCAGCTCCACGGTGACTGTCGTGAAGGCGAGCCAAGGCGTGGGGACGTGATGCAGCAGGGACAACTACCGAAGGAGAGGTGTCACTGGCCAGAGGTAGGGGTAGGGCGGCAGCAGGGTAGTTGCTGCTCCCTTCGTGCACCCTGTTGGCGTAATTTACCTCGAGAATCGGTGTTGGGAAGTCCTGGGAGATGATGGCCAACTCTTGACAATGTCTGTAGGACAGCAAGGGAGTCGGGACACCATTATGCACGTCAATCCAGGCCTGACACGACCTGTTGCCAAAGGTGACATGTGCATAAAGTGAACCCAGGGCTGGGGCCATCTGTGAACCATCTGCCATAAAGCGGAGGTCCTCGGGAGGCGGTCCTAGATCGCTTGGAGAGAGCCCCAAGCGTCGCAAATGCTGGGGACCGATGACTGTAGCATCAGCGCCGGTGTCGGGCAACATCTGAAGACGGGATGACACACCGCCGTAGGTCACGATGACGCTGATGTACTGGGGGGCTTTGGTCCTGGGATGCGAGGAGTACACCCTCCTAAAATGGGTCGGGCTTTGTCCCGGGTCGTCGTGCCTCTGATTTGGCGACTGTGGGCGGCCCTCACTGGTAGAAGGGCGCCGAAGCTTCCGCCGACGCTGTCCCTTGGGTTCGTGGGTAGGGCAACACTTGTCATAGTGGCCCAGACGACAGCACACATTGCACTGTACGTACTTAGCTGGGCACCGCACTGTGAGCGACCAGTGGCCCATACGGTCACAACTGTTGCAGGTAGACTGAGCAGCTGGACATACCTGTGTTCCGTGCTGCTTACCACAGTTGTTGCAAAATGAACCGGGCGTGGACGTGGTGGGCGAAGGCGTAGGAGCAGACTTCTTGTCCTTCTTGTACCGGGAAACAGCGCGTACAGCTGTAGGGGGAGCTCGGATGGCAGAGGTGGCACACCTGGCAGCCTCATAGGAGCGACATATCGTCAACACATCCTGAAGAGAAGAGGAAGAGTCGAGGGAGGTGAGGCGTTGGACAAGTTCCTCGTCCTTAACACCCATCAGGATCACCTGCTTCAACTGGGTCTCCTCGCACTGCTGGTGGTGGCCTAAACATATATCTACCTCTTCCGAGGCTCTCTTAAGACGTACATAAAAAGCGTCAAAAGACTCACCCTCCATCTGTCTGCAGCTAAACAATTCCCTCCTGCGCAGAGCTTCATTCTGCTGTCCTTTGATGTGCCGTTGTAGAACGTCCAGTACCTCCTCTACAGACAGCGAAGAGGTTGGGGGTACCTGCAACGTATGTTCTAAGACACGCTGAACTTCCAAGGACAGGCACATACGCAGCTGGATGAGTTGTTTAGGCTGTGACAAACTCTGGAGATCCACCATTGTAGCATAATCAGCCCACCGCCGCCGCCATTCGCGAAAAGTCTGGAAATTTACATCAGGCTCCAAGATGGGCGGTGTTTGAGCTGCTGCTTTAGGTGGGGCTGGGGGGCGTGAAGGAAGCATGGATGAGGTATCTGAACCGTTCAGTACCGAGGCAGTGTTAGAGCCAGGGGCTTGGTTAACAGTGAGGCGAGATATCAAGGCTTCAAACCGTGCACTGTCTTCCATTCTCCGTTGGTGGTCTCGTTCTGCCTCTGCTTGCCTTCTGTGCTCATCCGCCAAACGTCTGTGAGCTTCATCCTCGCGTCTCTCATCTCTCATAAACTTCATTAAGGCAATTATCTCTGGAGATAACGCTGAATGTTGAGGTGAAGGGCTGCGCGATGTTGTGGGAGCTGGGCCGGCCTGGTCATCCATCTCTGGGGGACTATCATCCGCTTGACTCATCCAGGCGCTGGGTCCACGGCTACGTAAGGCATGAGACATAACTACTTTATCTGTGTACTGTGTCTTAAATCAGTGTTGACCGGTCAGCCCGTCGTATCAACAAGATTTCAGACAAAAAAATTTAATTAAATACACAGATAAGTAGGTTATATATATAAAATATATATAAGAAACCGCGCGGTCAGCAAGTGTTAGTACATGTATGTGTGTGTGTCCCACGCAAGGAGAGCGTCTCGCCCCAGCTGTGAGGGGGGGTGGAGGCGGCGCTGTGAGGGAGGGGGGTGGAGATAGGAGTAGCTCAGTCGCTCTCTGTAAACGGTCAGAGGAGGGTGCGCTGAGCTCTACACCCCACAAATGCCCAGAACATGCCGTATACCTTGGAAATCCGTTCGAACAAGGTCACACATGAATGGCACGAAACACACAATGCACTAAACACTTCACAGAAAATCACTGTCACTGACACTGCTCAAAGTTGCGAAATTCTTCGAGGGATGACGCGGGGTTGACCCAAGGCGGGGATCCATCAGCCGGCTTTCCACAAACTTGCACTAATCACTCGTAATAATCCAGTAAAACTACGCACTGCACCATGTTAGATGTTCTGGGTAATAAGTTCTATATACAGGAGAGAACACAAACACCTGTATAGTTTTGTAGGTTCGGTTTACTGGATAAGAGTATGTACACAGAGGTGGGTAGCACTGCTCCCTAGCTAAGGTCCGGGTCAACTACCATAGACGACGTATGGCAAGTGATACATTAGCAGCTTCCATACGTCGCCAGGCACATTAATTAAGCGTGTGGGATATGGTAATAACATTGCCACACGCTGCTAGCTAGGCTGAATAAATATAAATGGAGCACATACATAATATACATACATAATACATAATCCAGCATACATAATATACATACAGGTTCATACAAAGGAGTGTTAGTTACAAGACTAGCTAGGTCATCCTAAAACTGTATCTTGCGCTTGTGAGACCACACCTGGATTACGCAGTTCAGTTCTGGTCACCGTATTACAGGATGGATATAGAATCATTGGAAAGAATTCAGAGGAGAATGACAAGACTAATCCCGGGCATTAGGAACCTTGAGTATAGAGACAGGTTAAAGCATCTTAATTTGCACTACCTCGAGAGACGTAGAGTGAGGTGTATAAATGGAAGTCAGGGCTAAACAACGAGGACATTACAAAGGTACTCAAACTATCCAACCAGGAGCGAACTCGTAACAATGGTTTTAAATTAGACAAATTTAGATTTAGGCGTGAAATAGGTAAACACTGGTTTAGAAACAGAGTAGTGGATGAATGGAATTAGTTACCAAATATCATCATTAACTCGAATACGCTGAATAGCTTCAAACATAGGTTGGATGCTTATATGAGCAATAGGGGTTCGGTGTAAACGGGACTGCCCAGTATGGGCCAATAGGCCCGCTGCAGTTTCCTCCATTCTTATGTTCTTATGTTCTTATACCTAGATCACGCGCACCTACAGTGATTTACTTGCATATATATATATATATATATATATATATATATATATATATATATATATATATATATATATATATATATATATATATATATATATATATATATATATATACGATAAAATCACACGGGAAAATGGAAACAACGGAGTACCTTAGCTTTCGTCTTTATTCAAGACATCTTCAGAGGCAACTGGATTACATGGACAGAGAGAGGCTTAAATATACAGGGTGACCTAAAAACATGAGGTCAGGTCATAATGATGACATCCACTAATCCCCACACCAACACAACCGTAGAGGAGCTAAAGAGAAGGGTGGTGACGTGACTAGACAGGTCAGGTCAGAAAAAAGGGACCCACAAAATAACTGCTATGTCTGCGTATTTGTGACTCTGAATTTATTGACGATGAATTTAAACACATTCTTTCTGTAACCAGACAAGTTCCTACACTTAAGAATATTTTGACTCTGCCCTATCGTGATGAATTTGTCCCTTTAGTTCGGTCCCTCAAGCTTCTAAATATTAATGTTGTTTTCAAGTATGACTCAACCATTACCAATATGTTAATAAGGAATAGCCCAAGTTTGAATGTAAATGGAAGTGTTTATTGTATTCCATGTAGCAAATGTAATTGTAATTATGTAGGTCAGACAGGAAAAACACTGCAGCTCAGAATCAAACAACATAAGTATAATATCAGAACTGCATCTGAAAGCAGTGCCTTGTTCGTTCATGTTAGGAATAATAATCACCCCATTGCTTGGGAGAAAAGCTTAGAAGTATTCAAATCATCTTGTGTCACAGAAAGACTTCTGGTTGAAGCTAGTTTGATTAAGGAATTAAAATCAATAAACCTTAGTGATGGTCAGTTTAAAACTGATAATATGTTACATAAATTTATTTGTCAGTGGCCCAAGGTTAAAAATGCTTTGAAAACCTTTGATCTTGATGTATGACAGTTATTTTGTGGGTCCCTTTTTTCTGACCTGACCTATCTAGTCACGTCACCACCCTTCTCTTAAGCTCCTCTACGGTTGTGTTGGTGTGGGGATTAGTGGATGTCATCATTATGACCTGACCTCATGTTTTTAGGTCACCCTGTATATTTAAGCCTCTCTCTGTCCATGTAATCTAGTTGCCTCTGAAGATGTCTTGAATAAAGACGAAAGCTAAGGTACTCCGTTGTTTCCATTTTCCCGTGTGATTTTATCAAGATTTATCTTATTATATATATATATATATATATATATATATATATATATATATATATATATATATATATATATATATATATATATATATATATATATATATATATGTAACCGGTCGGAATTTACTGGACTTTAATTTCTCACTTGACTTGGGGTTTATTAAAAATTAATAGATGGTAATGGCAGTGGAAGCGCCCCTTTGAGAAAAATCCCGAACCAGCACAAGAACACTTAAATCTACTAAACAAAATGAATTGTCCGTGACCCGTGGAAGGATAGCGTCTGTGACTGGGATGAATGAGACACACTGTAAAATTTAGACACTTATATTCCCTCCAACACTACAAACACAATCAAATAATGGTACACCAATATGCGCACCTCTTAACTTAAACTTAAAACACTACTCTGGGGAATAAAAGTTATACATGATATAGAAATTATTAGAAACACAGGCAACAATAAATTTGAAGTATTAAGAAATGTTGCTTGCACACATGAAACAGGCCTTAAGGGCTTTCACAAAATAATATCAGTCACTTAGGAAATGGTATTAAAAAATAAGAAATTAACTACTCTACAATGAATAGGCCTTAAGGGCTTTCAACAAAATAATAGCACCCCAACAGATGCACACTTCCTAACCTAACTTAACCACTACTCTGGGGAACAAGGTTATACCTGAGATCAGAATTATGAAGAACAATTAGATGCATTAAAAGAATCAAATCACAGCATCACTCTGGTTCCACTTAATGGCACAAACATTCAAAAACAATACTATCAAAATTATTTAGGACTATTAAACTACACCCGTCAAGATAATATCAGTCTGAGGAATGGTGTTAACTACACCCGTAATAAGGAAGATAAAATGTTCCTCTAGGTATCTCCTAGAGTCCTAAACTCACGGTCTCAGTGTGTGACCATTAATATACTCAGATAGCCTCAGTGTACTCCCAGTGCGTCCATGGGCAGGAAGAGAGTGAGCCAATCAGACCTTGTGCAGTTGAGAGGAGCTTTAGCTTCCCGTTAGCAAGAGGGTTTCACTAAGCGGCTCGGGACATGTGGTGTTGTGAGCCGACGTCAGCTGGGCACCCAGACGGCTAGATTCCCTCAAGAGATCCTTTGGTGCCCCGCTAAGCAGTGACAGGCCTACTCTGATCGGTCCAATGGCGACAATCGCCACCCTCAATCATCAACTGCAGTCTCAAACGGCAGTCAATCTCTCGCAGTCAAACTCCGGTCAACTCCGGTCAACTCCAGTCAAGTGGGTTCTGACGGAAACCCTGAAATGAACTCACTGTTAGCTCTAGTTTACTTTACCACTGCCCTATCTAACCCTGTCTGAGATCGCATGAGACTTACTTGTTATACGGCAATAGCGCAACACAGGTGACTAGGCCACGTGACTATTTCTGTGACAGACGCGCAGGGACGTCTTGTTTTGTATGAATCCTCCCCGCGACTGAGAACCAGCCAGCGTCGCGTCCTCTCAAGGCGTTAGCTTAGGCCTACGTGACATATTTTCCGCCTAACTAATAACTCCTTGGGACACCCGTAACATTATTCAGACTGATAAACGATCTATAATAATTTCAAATTCAATAATAGTCCCTTACTTCATGAATCGCATCATTATTAATTCGGTGAATTACATTTAATATCATATAGGCCTAGTTCCGCAATCTCTCGCTATGAGCAGGCAGCGCTCTCTCCCCTCAGATGACCTTGAACGCTCAGTATCGCTAATGGCGGGGCATTTGAAATTACTCTGAAATTTCTGAATATTACATATATATATATATATATATATATATATATATATATATAATTGGGGGTAAGTTGTTCCACATCTTCACACCATGATATTTTATGGAGGTCTGGGACTGAGTGGAACGCATGGGGTGATGGTCTTAGTAGGTCTGGGTGTCTAAAGCCACACTTAACACCTTCCTCCAAACATGTTTGGCAAACATGGTCCGGCCAGCAAAACACAGAGATGTTTTGCGTCACACTGGGATCTCTTGTTGGCGCATCTGCCCAATGCAACGAAAACAATAACAAAGCATCTAGACGAGGTTATTACGACCCAGGCAGGCGAAGCAGCGACGCTCTTCCCTTACGAGTGAAGTTCGTTTTCCTGTGGACATGCTGAAGAACGTCTGGCACAGCATAACGAGCAGCATTCATTGTCTGTTTCTCCATTTGTCTTTATTCTTGATGTCACCAGGCCCACGAGTTTCCTTCTCGACGGGGTTGACGTGAGGGTGAGTCTACATATATTCCACTTGGTTCCTCAGGTCCTTGTCCCTTGGGGGCCTCCTCCGCCTTGTCTGGCTGGCTGGCGAGAATCAAGATGTTGCTTCCACAGGAGAAGGCGATAGTCTGCCTCAGGCTGTCTCTCATGGATAGCTGTGGGCCCGTCGGAACAACGAGTTTTTCATTACAGTCACTTAGTCAGCTATCTTAGTTGTAAACAGTCTCCTCACTCCACCTCTCTACCTCCTTCTCTGTCTGCCTCTCATGTTCACTTCTTTCTATTCTGCCTGTATCTTCATTTACACATGTTGCTGGCACGCACAATTTTGCGTGGCGGTAACCAGTGCCGGATTAACCATGAGGCACTTGAGGCACTAGCCTCAGGCCCCCCGACTCAAAGGAGCCCCCAAATCCAAACATTGTCGAAGTTGAAGCATATAAAACATGAACTTCGTTCAACGATATCCTAGCAACGTCTCAATTTTCTGTCTCTTATGAACATTGAATGTGTTATTTTGCAGAAGCTTAATATTGATGAAATCATCGACAAATTTTGGTATATTTTGTTCTTGCTATATATATATATATATATATATATATATATATATATATATATATATATATATATATATATATATATATATATATATATATATATATATATATATATATATATATATATACCTTGAGGGTAGGGGGCCCCAAGTTGATCTGTGCCTCAGGCCCCTATTAAACTTAATCCGGCCCTGGCGGTAGCATTATATGAAGCTCATTTGAGCACTAATTTGGACAGCAAAGATCCCCCGCCAAACCATTGTCGATCTCTAGCAACAGCTGAAATCCTGCTGCTTGCTGGGCCGTCAGGCCAACGGCCAGCAAAACGAGAAACATGTTTGGAGGAGAGTCCCCAGTGTGCCGCCACCTTCAATGTACCTCTGGTTATTCTGGAACTGGAAAAAATTATTCTCAATCAAGTGATTCACTGATTCATAAACAAATAAAACAGCATAAAGTGTTTATATCTTCAAATTTTAACATTTTCTATTTTGCAAATTGTTTGTTAGTGTGATCAGTTTTTTTTTCCGAAAGGTCATTATCTGCACAACTCTCATCTGGGCAGTGATCAGGGGTTGTGATGCTGGAGGCCCCTCATTGTGTATGACAGTAAATCAAATGTTGGTAGACAAGGGCATAATACATTTCTTTCATTACTACAGGAGTGAGTAACTGACGAGTGTAATAAAAAATGCAGCACTGTTTATTGATTTTACTGGGAATGGCATATTAAGTATTTCTCCATCTTAGTTTATCATCAACCCCAAGATTTTAGTATTTTGCTCACGTTTGAGGACTCTGCTACCAAGGTTCATGGGTTCTAGATCTGGGGGGTAAGTTTTCCTTCTGTGAAAGATTGTGCAGTGGTTTTTTTTTGTGGTTTAAGGTCCTGATGTGAGTCAATTCACTGTTCATAGTTCTCATCTTGGACTGAGGACCTGAGTGACTTGGATTACTACCATCCACAAATAAGCTGTATTTTACGATTGAGCTGGAGTGAGCTATATAATTTATGTACGACAAGAACAATACTGGGCCGAGAATGGAACCTTGAGGGACGCCATACTAAATAAGTGAGGAGTCAGATTGTTATAGCATATATGCTGCTTCCTGTTAGACAGATACCAGATAAGCCAATCGTAAGATAAGCCCCTAACACCGTAATGTTGAAGTTTTGACAAGAGGATAGTATGGTCGAAAGTATCAAAGGAATTCAGAATGTCATTAGTAAAGAACAGCAGGGCTCTCTCAGTTGACCATTTTGCTCTAAATCCAAACCGAGAATCTGTAAGGATGTTATTGTCACTGCAAAAGGAGTTTAGTCTACTGTACTATATGCCAGCTTCTCCAGTATCTTACTTAAAAATGGTAGGAGTGATATGGGGCGGCAATTCTCGAAAAGACCTTTATCACCAGATTTTTCATATGCTGGGGGAACTTTAGCATTATTTATTTTATCAGGAAAGACACCACTAGTGAAGGAGGAGTTACAGATGCGCAAGAGGGCAAGTAGTAATAGGTGAGCTACTTTCTTAATGATCTTTATTGGTATACTGTATTGTCATCGCCAGCTTCTGCATCTATGGACATTTTTATGAAGGTCAATAATTCATCTGCCGTAACAGGGGAAAATAACAACTCATTTTGCTGTCTGTTTTGCAGGAAGGCTCTAAATTCCTCATGGCGATCAGCGATGCTCTCTGCAAGAATTCTGCCAACATGGATAAAATAATCATTGAAGTGGTTGGTAATGAGGAAGGGTTCAGTTACAACTGTGTCATTTGTCATAAAAGCTGAGTGGGGAGTGTTCCTGTTCAGAATAGAATTAATGATACTTCGGGTTTCCTTACTGTTGCCTGATTCTGACTGTAGTTTATTTTTAAAATAGCTACGCCTGGCATTTCTAATTGCTTGTGTTATTCCAGAGAAGTCGACTTGTGAAAGAAACTTAGGGGTACTCGTGAGCCCGGACCTTCGACCTAAAAAACAGTGCGTTAATTTTCGAAATAAGGGAAACAGAGTATTAGGTTTTATATCTAGAAGTGTAAGTAATAAGAGTGCATATATATCTTATGCATATTATATCATATATATCATATGCATCTTATGCATATGCAATATATGCTTATTGCATATATATCTTGCGCTAGTCAGGCCGCACCTCGATTATGCTGTTCAGTACTGGTGCTCTTATTATAGAATGGATATCAATTCACTTTGAGTCAGTGCAGCGAAGAATGACGAAAATGTTTCCGGGACTTAGAAACCTTCCCTGTCAAGATAGATTAAAAAACTAAACTTGCATTCCTTAGAATGACGAAGAGGGTGGGGGGATATGATAAAAGTATTTAAGTGGGTGAAAGGAATCAATAAAGGAGATATAGATAAAGTTCTTATAATAGCCGAGCAGGATAGGACTCGTAGCAACGTACTGAAGTTGGATAAATTTAGTTTTAGGAGGGAAATAGGAAGAAACTGGTTCCCATTTAGAGTGGTAGATGAGTGGAACAAGCTTAGCAACTTTAGAGTAAGTGCTGGGAAGCTGGAAAGTCTTAAAGGGAGGCTAGATAGATTCATGGACGATAGAGAGTGGTTGTAACTTTCGACAGGAGCTGTCATCCAGAGGCCAACCGGCCTATTGCAGACTCCTTATTTTCTTATGTTCTTATGTATGTTCTTATTTCGGATGCTACACTTCGGTAAGCAGAACGGATGGTTATGGGCCTTTTGGGGAATTTTCTCTGGAGTTTGTGTTTTTCTTTTATCATTGCCTTGCTTTCACTAGTTATACAGGGCTTGGCGATAGATATACTTCTTACTAACTTAGTCTTGAATGGGAAGCATTTATCAAAGCAAGCATTGAAGATGCACGAGAAGTTGCAGCAGATGACCTTAGAGTTGTCAGAGGCATAGACAAAATCCCACTTAGCATTCATTAAGTTCTTTTTGAACAGAAGTATATGGTTGGCGCAATAATCTCTGTATTTTACTGTGACTTTACTTGACCTTTCAGATCTTGTGGCTGTTTTATACATGGGGTTACGAGTTGGGGATTTAGAATATAGTTAAAAGTCTACCCAGATCCCAACAGGCAACAACAATAAAAAAACAAAGACAATCGGACTATAAAAGGGTAGACAAAGGATGAGAGTTTTTGTTGTGTATAATAAAGTACCATAAATTCCTTAACAAAATATTCAGCTTTCTATAATTTACCCTTAACGATACTTAACCTAAACATACGCAACATTGGCTTAACAGTATATACATATTTATACAACATACAATAATTTGAAGCAAGTGGACGCGGGGAGGCAATATAGGATAACAAATACTTAAGTGCAGTACTGAGATGGCTGACGAGTAAGGCTGAGTTTGAAGACGATGGTAGGTAGTCACTGTGCCGTAGGTTTCCAGGACAGGTGATCCTAGTGTGGTCACTTCCCAGAGTGAACTGACTCTCCTCGATCTGGAGCTGATGAGGAAGACTTGGAGGAAGTGACGCAACAACCAGGATATGGAGAAAGGAAACCCCGGAGTGGTAACTAAGACTAGTCATACTCGGGTTTCGTCCCTAGATGGCGTAGCTCGTGGTGCTGGGTAGGTAGATCATGACAATAGATGGCGTGGTTCGTAACACACCCCCCCTCCAAAGACCTCCCTAGCGCGGGCGCGAAGGAGGTGATCACCTGGTGCGTCTGGAGATTAGCTGCTGCATTTCCACTGGAGCGCGGGATAAGGAGTCCGCAATCAGGTTGTCCATCCCCTTTATGTGCCGAACTTGTAGATTATAGGGCTGGGTGAGGAGAGCCCAGCGGAGGATTCGCTGGTTGGAGGTCTTGTTGGTTTGGATGAACGCGAGCGGGTTATGGTTGGTGAAGACTAGGGTTGTTTGTGGGCGAGATTGGAGGTAACATTCAAACTTCTTTATTGCCAACACCAGAGCCAGGGTCTCCTTCTCTATGGTCGAGTAGTTGGTCTGATGTTTTTTCAACTTGGCGGAGTAATATGCCACAGGGTGAAGAACATCAGTGGTTGGGTCGGGTTGTAGGAGCACAGCCCCCACTCCGACACCGCTAGCGTTGATTTGCAGATGGAAGGGCAAGGTGTAGTCAGGGGGGTGGACTACAGGCTTGGAGGCAAGGAAGGCTTTGAGGCGGTGGAAAGACTGGTCGCACCTCTGGTTCCAGATGTAAGGGACCGCAGAACTTGTAAGGTCTCTGAGGGGTCCGGCCACGCTGGAGAAGTTACTGCAGAACCGACGGTAGTAGCCGCACATCCCCAGGAAGCGCATGAGTTCCTTCCTCGTCCTTGGAGTGGGGAAGGACAAGATGGCTTTAACGTTTGCGTCCTTGGGTCTCACCATACCATGCCCAACGATATGTCCCAGGTAAGTCACTGAGGCCCGGCCAAAAGCAGATTTAGCTAGGTTTATGGTGAATCCAGTCTCTTGCAGTCGTGCGAACAGTATCTCCAAACGCACCAGATGTTCGTCCCAGCCGTCCGACACCCCCACCAGGTCATCCAGGTAGGCGAACGTCCCATCTAGGTCCTGAATCAGGTAATTGATTGCCCTCTGGAATGTGGCCGGAGCATTAGAAAAACCAAACGCCATAACCAAATATTGAAAAAGACCAAATGGAGTTATAAATGCCGAGATTATTTTTGCCCTATCCGTGAGTCCCACTTGATAATATCCTTTCAACAGGTCCACCGTAGTTATAAATTTTGCACAGCCTATGCTGTCTACTATATCTTCAATCAAAGGTAAAGGGTAGGAGTCTGAGACAGTGACCTGGTTCACTTTACGATAATCGGTACAGAAACGAAAAGTGCTATCGGGTTTTGGAATGAGAAGGCAAGGTGAAGCCCAGGGGGAGGTACTAGGCTCAGCTAAGTTATGTTTTAACAAAAAATCTACCTCCTTTTTCATAAACTCTCTTTTTTGTGGATTTAGTCGATATGCTGATTGCGTAATGGGTTGTACCTCATCTGAGATTAGCTTAATATCATGTTTAAGTATATTGCAAAACCCTGGGAGGTCTGACGTGGCTTTAGGAAATGTTGAGAATAACTTAGTGAGATCTTTTGCTTGAGATGGATTCAGAACAGAAAAATACTCATCCAAGTTGTTGAGTATGTGACTGTTAGCAGGGTTTTCTTTAGGTAGAGGGAAGTCTAAATTCTCCAATAGGTCCATGTCATCTGTCTCCGGCTCCGGCCCTGACAAAGCCGTATGCAATACAGATAGGCTTATAGCCTCTGGGATGTCTTCCTCTGACTGCCTGGAATGGTAAAGTTTCATGAGATTAATGTGAACAAGTTGTGAATCTTTTCTGCGATCAGGAGTATGGACTATATAGTTGAGGGGAGATAGTTTATTAGCATTGATTTGAAAGCTTTGATGGAACCGTTCGAAGCAACCTTGGGATTGTGGGTGGTAAGCCGAAGATGTACAATGGTCCACACTGAGGTCTTTCATCACCTGTTTGAAAAGATTGCTCGTAAAATTGGTGCCCTGATCGGATTGGATCTCTTTAGGAATGCCTACTGAAGTGAAAAGGTGCAAAAGAGGTTTGATTACATTTTTTGAAGTGATGCTTTTAAGGGGAAAAGCCTCAGGATAACGTGTACTGGTATCCATAACTGTGAGCAGGAATTGATTTCCCTTCTTAGTCTTTGGTAATGGGCCCACACAATCCACAACAATCTTTTCAAATGGTGTAGAAAATACTGGGATGGGCTTAATGGGAGCTGCTGGTATACTTTCATTTGGTTTTCCTACCATTTGACAAATATGACAAGATTTTAGGTACTTTGACACATCCTTCCTAAGTCCAGGCCAGTAATAGTGTTGGAGGAGCTTTTTATATGTTTTCAGGATTCCCAAATGTCCTGAAATACCATCATGGGCAAGGGCAATTAATGCTGGTCTGACTGAGGAGGGAATTACCACTTGATGTATTTCAGACCACGTGTCTAGATGGGTAAGCTCAGGGGGTCTATAGGCCCTTATCAAAACCCCTTCCTGATAATAAAAACAAGGAAGGGTGTTAAAATCTTTACCCTCAACTGCCGCATGATGAAGTTTATTCAAAGATGGATCAGATTGTTGGGCTTTAATGAGCTCATCCTTACTAATGGTCTTATTGTACAGATCTTCTGTGGGTAGGAAGATATTGGAGGTGGTTTTAGATGAAGAGGGCCCATTTCGCACACTCTGTGACCGGGTGACAGCACAAGATGGGAAAAGGTGAGGAATAGTTTCTTCAAGGTCAGTGGTGGAGTTGACAGGTAAGGGAGAGTCGACTGTCTTTATGTTGGGAACCACTAGATCTCCTACCAAGTCATTACCCAATAATAAATGAATGCCGCTCACAGGCATTGGATCTTTCCTAATGGCTACTTGCACTTCCCCAGTAATCAAGGGACATTGGAGGTGCACTTTAGCTAAGGGATAGGAAGAATGGGATGAGAGATCTGAAATTAGAACACTCTCATTAGTAAATGCTGTAGATATATCAGGAATGACGTTAAACAGGAGGATAGATTGTGCTGCGCCCGTATCACGTAGTATACGAATAGGGAAAGAACGAGACCCCTCTATGATTGAAATTTTTCCCGCATAGGTGAATGAAGAGAGGAGATCCTGATGGGGCCTTTCTACATTGGTGGTTGCTATTGGTTTGAATTTGGGATCCAGGGAACTACTTTTAGAAGTTCGACACTTTGGGTGTTTACAAGACTGGATCGTATGGCCTGGTTTTTTATAGTAAGAACAATAAAACTTGGTTGCATTAGGGGGGTAGGTGTGGGACCTTTCGACCTACCACTCACGTCCCCAAGGTTATCATCAGAGGAGGACCTAACATGCTGGAAAGTACCACGTTCCCTATTGCCCAGTGACTCCACCAGCAAGGCGCACGCATCAGCCAGCTCAGCTGCACGCCTTAAATTAACCTCTCCACGCTCCTCCACATGCTTCAAGCTGTGAAATGGTATCTTGCTCTTCCACTCCTCCAGGACTACCAAGTTTAACAAATCCTGAAATGTGGAGGTCTCTGTAGCCTCTAACCACTTCTTGAAAAACCTAAGCTTTTCTTGAGCAAACTCAACAAAGGTGTGTGAAAATGTTTTGGTTAGTTTACGAAACTTCTGCCGGTATCCATCTGGCGTGATAGCATAAGAGGTGAGGATATTCTTTTTTACGTTATCATAGTCATCAGTCTGGTCTAAACAGTTATAAACTCGACGAGCCTTACCACATAATTTAGGAACTAACACCGACACCCACTGGTCCTTAGGCCACTCATTCTTCCCGGCTATTTTCTCAAAAGTCCTAAATGACCCGTCCATATCTGATTCATCAAACCCGGGAACAAGGGAAGAAGCATTAGCAGGGTTAAAAGCAGCTAGTTTCTCTTTTAATGCCACTTCTTTTGATTTAAACTCCGATGTTAAGGTGACTTCTTTCTCTTTCACCTGTAGTTCTTTCAGTCTAACCTTCTGCACCAACTTGGCCTGTTCCAACATTCCCTCATGCTCCAACTTGGCCTGTTCCAACTTGGCCTGTTCCAACTCATGCTCCAACTTGGCCTGTTCCAACTTGTCCTCATGCTCCAACTTGGCCTGTTCCAACTTGGCCTGTTCCAACTTTTCCTCACGCTCCAACTTGGCCTGTTCCGACCTTTCCTCCTGCTCCAACTTGGCCTTTTCCAACTCGAGTTCTTTCATTTTGATTTGGAACTCGAACCTAGCTCGTTCTAGTTCTAAGGCGTCTACTCTTTGTGTTTTTTCTTGAGGGCTAGCCAGACCTGAAGCAACTTCTGAGTGAGGAGGGGTGGTGGATAGTGGTTGAAGTTTCTTGGACATGGGCGTTAATCGGTCAACAGCGGATTCTTTTAAAACTTCTTGTTGAACCAACATTTCAATTACCTGATTTTTTAACATTTCCTTAGTCAGTTGCTGTGAATATGGGATATTGTAATAGTTGGCTATTTCTTTCCATTCTTTCTTCAGGATATTAACACGTAATTTAGCTACGGAAGGATTTTCAATAAAATCCTGGAGATCAAAACCTGAGGTGGCCATTGTTAAGAAATACTAGATAAACTAACTAATGGTCAAAAAGATAAGATAAGTGGATTACCCTAGAAAATATCACGGCAGTGGATAACCAGAAAGTCCCGGAAACTACCCAAGTTATACCTAGGGAAATTACACTTATGAATATTGTTCTTCTGATGAGATCCTTAAATAAGGATAAGAGACTTGGAAAGATACTTGAAACAGGAAGGGCGTATTACGGCATTAATATAAAGATCCGGATAAACAACCCTTAGATACTTGAAACAGGAAGGGCGTATTATGGCATTAATATAAAGATCAGGATTAACAACCCTTGAGTTACTTTATTATTGACCCCGAATGAGATAATGAGAAGAACAATAATTGAGGCTTTATAATTATGGGGTCCTGGTAGAGCGGGTCATCCCAAGCTATCACTTCACCCTAAACTAGTGACTATGGAACAGCCTACTCTGGAGTGAGGGTACGGCATTAAACAGATCCGGATTCTTCCCTACACTCTATAAGACTTGCTACACGACTGCCTACATGTAATAACAGGTAAGCCTTATGACACTCGGAACCTAATATCCTACGTCTGCCACTCTTACTGTACGATAATACCAATATATGCACACACATATGAAGGAACTTTAAACCACCGTAAAGCAATTGTGAACAGAAGTGACTGGGAGGAATAATTAACAAGGAGTAACAAGGGGGGAAGAAATATGGCACTTAAGGTCGTATCCTGTCACGGTCGCCATTTGTTACGAGTTGGGGATTTAGAATATAGTTAAAAGTCTACCCAGATCCCAACAGGCAACAACAATAAAAAAACAAAGACAATCGGACTATAAAAGGGTAGACAAAGGATGCGAGTTTTTGTTGTGTATAATAAAGTACCATAAATTCCTTAACAAAATATTCAGCTTTCTATAATTTACCCTTAACCATACTTAACCTAAACATACACAACATTGGCTTAACAGTATATACATATTTATACAACATACAATAATTTGAAGCAAGTGGACGCGGGGAGGCAATATAGGATAACAAATACTTAAGTGCAGTGCTGAGATGGCTGACGAGTAAGGCTGAGTATTGAAGACGATGGTAGGTAGTCACTGTGCCGTAGGTTTCCAGGATAGGTGATCCTAGTGGGGTCACTTCCCAGAGTGAACTGACTCTCCTCGATCTGGAGCTGATGAGGAAGACTTGGAAGAGGTGACGCAACAACCAGGATATGGAGAAGGGAAACCCCGGAGTGGTAACTAAGACTAGTCATACTCGGGTTTCGTCCCTAGATGGCGTTGCTCATGGTGCTGGGTAGGTAGATCATGACAATAGATGGCGTGGTTCGTAACAATGGCAAAACTGGAAAGTGATCCGAGATATTTTTATGAATATTTTCACTTGCAAGATTGTTAGGAGTGTCGTTAGACCAGATATGATCTATCACAGTAGCAGAGGTGGCAGTTACTCTGGTGGGTTTGGTCATTGTGTTGAAGAAGAGCTTAGAATGACAGGTAACAAAAAGATCTATTATGGAGATGTCCGTCTCTGATTTTAGAAGATCAAGGTTTAAATATTCTGTAATGTAACAAAGGTTCCTCTCTGAACTTATGATAGAGATAAGCTCCGATAATTTATCAAGTAAGTTCCTTACATTAGTGTGGGGTCTTTTGCAAATTATTCCTACTAGAATATTTCGTGTGATGTTACGTAATTTAGTGAAAACACTCTCCATGAACTCCTCCTGAACCTATAATCATCTCTTACAGAAGTGTTATACTTAATATCAACATATAGCGCGACACCACCACTGTGTCGTGATATAGTGATGCAGTGTCTAGTATAATTAGTGATGTTATTATACAAGTGTTCAATATCATCAGTGAGTTTAGTCTCACTGAACCCAACTACGTACATCAAATATGCTGGCATTGGAAGATATACACAGATCTATAAAGGTATTTAATTAAGGAAGAATACTGCTGATATTGTGGTTAATTAAAATGGAATGGGGCAGTACGAGGCTAGGGCTAAACTCAGGAGAGTCAGAAAAGTAATAGCTACAGTTGGGGTTGGTATAACCCAGGATTTTGTAGAGAGGCATCAGGGTCAATATGAGGGAGTATTGTATCGTCATCATGGATAAAGGGGGTTTAAGACATACGGTCCAGTACATCCAGGGGTACAACATCAGCATCATCAGTGGAGGAATATTGTTACTGATTAAGGAACAGCAAAAACTCAGATTCATTGAGGTGTGAAAAATGAAGGTCAAACAAAGTTGTAATAGTGAGGATAACGTACTCACAAGTACTACAACCAACATTGTTAAACAATATTCAAGAACCTGGTTTGTTGCAACTACTTGAATCTGCCAGTCCTGACTGACTGAATTATTAGCTGATTGACTGACTGACTTATTTACTGAGTAACTAACTAACTGACTGACCGACTGATTGGTTGACTGAACGAGGGAATCTCTGAACCATCCCATACTAACAAGAGTTTAGATCAGCCATTTCATACCCACGAGCCCTCGAAGCTGACACATTTACGAGTCAACCCAGGGTGTCAGTCACATCTGGCCCTGTATTCTGGATATCCTTGATTTATCAATTGGGGAGACGAACTTTGTAGAAATCCCTAAAGAAGTGTACCCCGTTTAACTCAAACAGAAAAGGGAGTAAAACGCACCAAACGTAAACATTACATCGTCATACACTTCCAGATACTAATACAAGGCCCGTAATCAGTTTCCATAGCTCCAATAAATTCTCTTGCAGTTTCTCGACTTCCCATCTAAAAACATTTAAATCCATTATGTAAGTTTTTCAAGAGAGAAAATTCGTAGAGAAGACTGTCGCTGTAGGTCACAGAAAAAAACATTGCTTACAAGACCCAAAGTTTACTGCCATTGTCTTGTGCTGGACTGGAGGCGGCGGCTCAGCTCACTGCCAGCAAATTTATTACCCTTTTCCTTGCGTTTAATGTCGGGATCTGAGCCACTTAGACGGGGATTAGACGGTAATTGGACAGAGGAAAGACGCCGGTGGCAGCCATGAAGACAGAGGTAGTGTGTGTGTGTGTGTGTGTGTGTGTGTGGATCTCTCGTGCCCTCAGTCTCTCTTTATCCTTGCCTCATTGGCTACCAGGATCTTGAGACCCACAGGGTAAAGTGGCAAATAATCTCTCTCTCTCTCTCTCTCTCTCTCTCTCTCTCTCTCTCTCTCTCTCTCTCTCTCAGATTAAATACACCCAAATACTTTAATTACTATGTAAGTCCTAATTTACTTTCCTATCAATAAGACCTTGAAGATGGATGGCTGAGTGGCGTGTCGTGTCGTGCAGAGAAGGTCACGTCGACCCCCTTGTGTAGTGAATAAAGATTAATACTCATAGGTCGTATAATTATTTGTTTCCTAACTTGCGAAACATAAGACTTGCAGCTTATTCGCGAATGCTAAAAGGCCCATTTTATTCGCGAATGCTAAAAGGCCCATTTTATTCGCGAATGCTAAAAGGCCCATTTTATTCGCGAATGCTATGAGTCACAGCTTATTGTGAATTATTCGAGATACAGCTTATCGTTAACGGTTAGAGCCACAGCTTATTCACGAGCAGCAAAAGCCGCAGCTTATTCGCGAGCTGCAAGAGCCGCAGCTTATTCTCGAACAGAGCCACAGGTTATTTACGAACGAAATGTAATACCTACAGCTTAACTTGCGAACGGTGAAAGCTAAAGTGTAACTCGTGAATGATTGGACGTACAGCGTTCACACTTGGCACACGTATCTCTAAGTCACTATGAACTTTTAGAGCAAAAGCCAAGGTCAAGACTGAAAATTATAAAGAGCCACCAGATAGATTTTGGTTGATTCCAGACTCGAGTGTTCTGTAGTTTAACTACTTGCTTAGGGAAATTTAATTTTTATTTTTTATGTAATTGTCATTGTTTTTTACTCTCTCTCTCTCTCTCTGGAAAATAACAAAAAAGAAAGCGAAATTTCGCTTTAGATTAGGTTAGGTTAGGTCGGGTCATATCGGGTTACGTTAAGTTTTGTTCGGTTTGGTTAGATTTGGTTTGGTTTGATTAAATGGTTACATGACAAAACCCCAACGGGTTTGTCATTTTCAACACTAACCTAACCTAACCTAACCTAACGAAGAGTGCGGGGAGATATGATGGAAGTATTTAAGTGGGTGAAAGGAATCAATAAAGGGGATATAGATAAAGTTCTTATAATATCCGAGCAGGATAGGACTCGGAGCAACGGATTTAAGTTGGATAAGTTTAGGTTTAGGAGGGAGATAGGAAGGAACTAGTTCACAAATAGGGTGGTGGACGAGTGGAACAAGCTTAGCAACTTTGTAGTAAGTGCTGGAACGCTGGAAAGTTTCAAAAGGAGGCTGGATAGGTTCATGGATAATAGAGAGTGGTAGTAACTCTCGACAGGAGCTGCCATGCACAGGCCAACCGGCATATTGCAGACTCCTTTTTTTTTCTTCTTCTTCTTATGTTCTAATCTAATCTAACCTAACCAAACCTAACCTAACCTAACCTATACATAAAAGTGTTTTATTTTATATTTTATACATGAGACTGGGGTTTTATTTGGTCACCGATTAAATTAGGTTATATTAAGAGTGGTTAGCAACTTCGTAGCCACAGTGTTTGTATACACTGACCATAAGGTTTGACCCTTTGAAAAAGTTGCTAGCTCACACTATTAAAAAAATCTTGTAAAATTTACAGAAAATTCACTGGTTATATTGTTGCCAAACATTTTCTGTATAATTTACAGATTCTGTATATATTTTTACATAAAATATCTGTTGAATTTACAGATTGTTGGAAGTTATTGGAAGCTCCAACAACTTGTCCCTGAATACGAATTCGCAACTTTCGATTTACAGCAGGTACCTACTTTGCTGCTAGGTGAACAGGGACCAAGGGGACTAGGAAGAGTGTCCAAACAACTTCCGCCGGCCCGGGAATCGAACCCGTGACATCTTGCTTGCGAGGCAAGAGCTGTACCACTCCACCAGCGCCCACCCCCACCCCCCCTCCCCCCCCATGTGATGATGTGGCGCTCTTTGAAATAATGTAAACAAACACGGACATACGACGACCGTGAAACACAAACAACCGCCAACCGCATATTCAGTAATTACATATAAAAATAACAGCATTAACATGCAATTTTAAATTTCTTTGAATCATGAAGTGTATATTGTATGATAAAATGTCAGTTTATATTGATAATTAAACAAATTGAAACAGAGAAAGAGAGTGTCTGAAATATGTTTACAGAACAAAAAAGTAATTCAAATTACTACGTTTTCCTGGTCAGAAATACAGAAGAAACATGTGAAAAATAATGAATTTTCTAGCAGTGCTAGCTTGATTTGCTGTGGCTAACTGGATCGATCTGGTGCTGTGCTTACTTAACTGAGCCTGGCTTCTCTCTGAAAAGGAAGTGGTGAGCCAAACAGTTTATGAACTGTATTTTCATGTGAGTGTATCTTGACACCTGTGAGAGTACGATGCTGACACCACCAGGAGAAGGCCACTCCTCTCACCATGGTCAGACCGGTGAGCTGTTCTTGTCAGCAGGAACTGAAGTCAGCGGGACAAGGCGCGGGTGCCGAAGTGCTCCCCGAAGACCGGAACGTAGACGTGTGCGAAATCGCAGAGGCAGAGAGAAAAGCAGGCTACGGCGCCGCGTCTCTGTCCACTCAGGATCCTCCGGGCGGAGCTGAGGACCTTGAGGCTCCACAATATCGAGCCCCAGCTGTAACGGATTGTCCGAGTTCAAAATTGGCTCTTTCAACTCTCGCGCACTGAGGTCTTAGCGGAGAAGTGGAATGGCGGTGTATCTAACTAAGAACCTCAATCTAGACCAACTAATGGTACAAGAGCTTTCGATAGTCACCCAAGCAGCCGGTCTGCAGCCAGAAGATATCGGAAAGGGGTGGACTCTTTTCTATGCCACTGCCAACCCACGTTGTCACGGCGGGGTGAGAGTTCTTGTTTGTTCTGGACTACGTCAGCTGGTGATCGTTGAACTGGTCTTCACTCATGTTTTGAGAGTTAACATTAATCTAAGAAAACGCAACGTACATATTTTCTGCGTTTATGGTCCTACTGCGGCCCATCCGGATGATAGTCGAGACTTCTTTTATTTCCTCTCCGAACAAGAGGACACAGTCGCCCATCGAAACACTATTAATACTGGGAGATTTGAGCGCCGTCATGGAAAATCAGCTGGAGCACCGTGTGCGATTTTCCGAGGAAATGCAAACACTGATACTAGGTGCAATTTTGTACAAAGACATGATGTTGTGTCAGCTAACACGATTTTTCGAAAACCAGTGTCCAGATTGACTATGTTTACTGGTTGTAAACGTCATAGGAGAAATCAGAATTACCGAAACACCACTACTCGTTATACTCAGCTTATTCGGTATATCAGAAGCGTGCCAGGATATCTGACTGTGACACGGTCAGGTGACTTTCGCTGAAGACTGATCACAAACTAGTTCATTGTAAGATCAGACTATAGTATTCTCTTTTCAGACCACCTACTGTACAGTAGAATGAAACCTCAGAGATATTTCGAACGTCTTCGACAGCGTGGCACCCGATGTCGTTTCCCTCGTCCCTTTTCAGTCAGAATCCAGGAAGAGCAAAATCCGTCCTATACACACATTGCGCAAGCAATCAGCAAGGCAGCAGTACAGACTATTCCCGCCATGCGTCGACCGCAACCTGACAAAGCAATTTGAGAAGGTGACCAGCAAGAAAGTTGAGTATCTGAGAAGATCAGGAAGGAACGGCAAAGCAAATACTCCGGCGTTAGATCTCGCTAAATTTTTACAAGGAGAGACTTTTGATTGCTATTGGTGGCACCATTCGGTCAATTTCATCAGTGGGGTACGAAGCCAGAGAGGGTGCTGCGTGGAAAGAAGAAAGAAGAAAGTGTCATTGAATCTCGCGAGAGACACTCCGGAAGAACGCAAGAACTGTTTGAAGACGTGTTCCTGTGATGTAGCTAAAACACCACCACCTCCCGTCTTAGAAATTGTGCTCCCTTAAATGTCACTATTCTATCTGTCGATGAGTTCGACACTAGTCCAGTCACCATAGCTGAAGTTCTCAACATTGCACGAGATAGCCCTGGTAGAAAAGCAGTAGGACTAGATAGTGTTCCGGTTAATGTGCTGTGTATCCCATTATGCACAGCATTTTAAAAGGCGAAGAGCCACCCGATGACTGGGAAAATTCGCAGACTGTAGGAATTCCAAAGAAGCCCGGAGCAACAAAGAAGGGAGACCATCGAGGGATTTTTCTGATGTCCTTTGCTGCGAAACTACACAATAAGGTTCTCCTGAAGAGATTACAACCTGCGCTTGATATTTGTTTACGACCAGAGCATAGTGGTTTTCGACTGCACAGAGGTACAGTGACCCAAATTTTGGCTTTGAGGCGTGTTGTGGAAAAAGCTACAGGATAGTTCACCAGAAAGATCTCGTGATATTCGTTGACTTCCGAAAGGCGTTTGATTCTGTCTTTAGATAAGCATTGCTCAGGTTCTCAAGGCGTACGACGTTACCCCAATTCTAATCACCGGAATAATGGCTCTGTAAAATTACACAAAAGCTAACTTAATTACTCCAGATGGATTATCAGACGCTTTCAGCACAACGTCCAGGGCGCAGCAAGGAGACACATTGACTCCTTTTCTGTTTATTCTTCCATTAGACTAGGTATTGAGTACGGTGATACCAACAGAGTTAGATGGGTATCAGCTCCATAGAAGAACGAGTACATGACACTCGGAACAGCAGTTGTCTTTATTGGGCAATGCCGACGACCTCGCCCTTCTGTCGTCATCCGCAAGCGGTGCACAACACAGGTTTAACAGCCTGATTCAAACGGCTGTAATGGTGGGACTGCAGATAAACACCTTGTAAATGTAAGTGATGAGCATTCCGTGAGACCGAGACATTTGAATCACTATCACCAGTACTGTCAAGTGGTGGAACTGCCATATTTCCGATAGTTCGTGTATCTCGACGACTCTGTTCCCGATCTTCGAGACGACTCTCTCAAGTGACGGGGCTTGGCCTGGAGTGCGTTGGGACCCCTGGGCCCAGCGATAAATTCTCCTGCCCTACCGGACCAACTCCGATCGCAGCTGTTCAAAACAGTGATTGAAACCATTCTACTCTACAATGCGGATACATGGACGTTGACTGCTACACTCGAGAAAGAACTGGATGCTACTCATTCTCACCTGTTACGAGCGGCATTCAATATTCACTGGCTAACACAGCAATGCTGATCAATACTGGCAAACCGAGCTGTAACCAGCCAACCAACTACGACGTGAACGAAGGCTTTGTCTGGCCGGGCACAAGATTCTCTCGGGGAAGTACTATCTGCAGCCGGTGCAGCAAGTATACTCACTTGGTGACCATCAGAACCACTTTGAGAGGGGCAGGGCAAAACAGTGGCGTACCACGATCAAGTAAGACCATAAGAAAAAAAGAATGGAGTAAACTGCAGCGGGCCTATTGGCCCATACTGGGCAGTCCCGTTTACATCCAACCCCTATTGCTCATATAAGCATCCAACCTATGTTTGAAGCTATTCAGCGTATTCGAGTGTTTACCTATTTCACGCCTAAATCTAAATTTGTCTAATTTAAAACCATTGTTACGAGTTCGCTCCTGGTTGGATAGTTTGAGTACCCTTGTAATGTCCTCTTTGTTTAGCCCTGACTTCCACTTATACACCTCTATCAGGTCGCCCCTCGCTCTACGTCTCTCGAGGGAGTGCAAATTAAGATGCTTTAACCTGTCTCTATACTCAAGGTTCCTAATGCCCGGGATTAGTCTTGTCATTCTCCTCTGAATTCTTTCCAATGATTCTATATCCATTCTGTAATACGGTGACCAGAACTGAACTGCGTAATCCAGCTGTGGTCTCACAAGAGCAAGATACAGTTTTAGGATGACCTCGATAGTCTTGTAACTAACACTCCTTTGTATGAACCCAAGTACTTTATTAGCCTTGTTACGAGCAAAAACACATTGTTTACTTGGCTTAAGGTTCCTACTTATCATTACTCCTAAATCTCTCTCGCAGTCGGATTTCTCTATGGCATTGTTGTTCATCTGGTATCTGGTTTCCCTGTTTATATCTCCTATACTGAGTACTTTACATTTGTCCACGTTGAATTTCATCTGCCATTTTCCAGACCATTCGAAAATTTTTTTTAGATCTTCCTGTAGTTTTGCTGAGTCCTCGTCAGCAAATTTACTTATGTTGCTGTCTATGCCGATATCTATGTCGTTTATGTATATAATAAATAATAATGGTCCAAGTACTGAGCCTTGGGGAACTCCACTTGTGACGTTGCTCCAATGGGACTTAGTGCCATTAATGCTCACTCGTTGTTTCCTGTCCTGTAACCACGCCCTAATTCATTTAAGGATGTTACCTTTGATGCCATGAGCTTCTACCTTTCTAATTAGTCTTTCGTGGGGGACTCTGTCGAAGGCTTTGCTAAAGTCGAGATATACCACATCATAATTGTGCCCCTCGTCCACCGATTCGAAAACTGATGAAAAAAATGTTAATAGATTAGTTAGACAAGAACGTCCGCTTGTGAAGCCATGCTGGGAATCATTGATCAATCTGTGCTTCTCCAGGTGATTTCGAATAGAGTTTGAAATGATTGCTTCCAGTAATTTGCCTATTATTGATGTTAGACTGATTGCGTGGTAGTTAGAGGATAGTGATCTATCCACCTTCTTGAAAATCGGTATTACATTCGCTATCTTCCAGGATTCTGGTACTACACCTGTTTTTAAGGACATGTTAAACAACTTTGCTAAGCTCATACTAAGCTCTTCCATATAATCCTTTAATACTCTGGCAAATATCTCATCGGGACCAGGTGACTTATTAGGCTTT
>NW_024713129.1:34317607-34445107 GCF_018991925.1 Homarus americanus | reverse complement strand
GCCAACTACCCACATCATGGACCAGCAGTATTGTTGTACCAATACCGAAACCAGGACAGCCTGATGCCTTTCGTCCCATATCACTAACCAGCTGCCTGTGTAAAACCTTTGAGAGGATGGTTCTTGGCAGACTCTTATATAGAATCAGAGAACACATGTCTCCTAACATAAATGGCTTCACCCATGGTAAAGGTGTACATAATTGCATCACCACATTCCTAACTGTGCATGGTGATGAAAGGCACAGATACACCACATTTCTTGACCTAAAAGCTGCATTTGATATTGCCAATAGGCAACTGATATTGTACGAACTAGCCAAAATGGATATAGGAGGTAGGCTGTTACACTGGATAAGTGGTTACCTAACCAACAGAAGGGCTGCTGCACTGTTTCAGGGTTACAAAAGTGAAGTTAAAGATATGCAACTTGGTACCCCTCAAGGTGGAGTACTTAGCCCCACTTTGTTCAATGTTCTTATGAATGCATTATTAAATTTAATACCAGACAACCCCAGCAATATCTCAATCAGCTATGCTGATGATATTCTTATACATACTAAAACTCATCGTGAAATGCAAACCACCCTGAACCATGTATACGCAGCCTGTGAACACCTCGGTCTTATTATCTCCACTGACAAAACTAAGGTGTTCAACAAACAAGCTGGTAACCGCAAACGCGGCCCCGCCAAGTTCAAGATAGGTAACAACACTATTGACTATGTTTCTTCTTTTAAATATCTTGGTGTTTCCGTCCCTTGTACCCTACCTGCCATACAACAGCTAACCCGCCAATGTACTGACAGACTGAGACCTCTTAGAAGTGTAGCGGGGTACAGCCCGCACTATGGTGCTAATATTAGAATTGTTAAAACAATGTACCTAGGCTATATAAGATCTCTGATAGATTACCACGCACCAGCCCTGGTCATTCGTGACGGGAAAGGCGTTGACAAGCTCGAGAAAATGCAAAATAAAGCCCTCAGAATTATCCTAGGATGTCCCATGAGCACTAAAGTACTTAATGTGAGGAAAGAACTAGGTATACCCAGTGTTAAAGATAGAATAATTGAAGTCAACCTCATGATAGCCCTGAGGCTTCTGCGTGGTGATCCTGATAACATTGTTTCCTTAAAATTGCTAGAATGTATGAACCATGGGACTACTGAGTCTAAATGGATCCAAACTACAGCTACACATATGAAGATATTTGGACTAGACCACCTGTACAAAGTTGAGACACAACAGCGCTTCCTGCCACCCTGGCGGACAGTTCCCTTCGATATCACAATACCGACGTATCCGCCTAAAAAATTAATTATACAAAGCATTTATCTCCAACACACTGCCAAATTGAGAGCTCTTGAACACATACACACTCTACAGACTGATGATAATATCACACAGACCATCTACACTGATGGATCTCTTAACACCGCCTGTGGGAGGGCTGGAAGTGCTATTGTTGTGACTCAACCTGACGGTAATATAATTGAGAAAGGAGTTAGAATTAACAACTGGGCATCCACTCTACAAACTGAATTAGTTGCCATACTCACAGCTATTAAATTCATCGAAACCACTGTTACTGACAGTCTTATCATCACTGACTCTCTATCCTCACTACTTGCCCTTGGCACCCTCGACTCAGGTTGTCACGATCTTGTCTCTGAAGCCAGACACAAATATGCGTGCCTTGTTGACCGGGGTGTCAGGGTCAAACTGTTGTGGATCCCCTCTCACATAGGCCTCATAAAACATGACAGAGTTGATGCCCTCGCCAAACTCGCGTCTAACAAAGACACCGTTGAATACAATTTGGGTCTGTCAAAAGAACCCTTAAAACTGTAATTAGGAAAGAACTTATTGATGAGTTTGACGCAAGTAGACAAGTGCAAACAGGCACTAGTCGATCCATAGTTTACCATGATGAGATGTATCAAGTGAAACATGTATATGGAGCAAGTAACAAGATCACTAGATTACAAGATGTTGTAACCGCTAGATTAAGGTTAGGATATAAGTACCTTTGGCAGTATGTTCCTCAAGCAGATGTAAACAAAACTAAATGTAAAGTGTGTGGCCATACATATGGCCACACACTTGAACACTACGTCCTCGACTGTGTGAAGATAGAACCTTTTAGGGACAGGTCCAAGCACACTGTGTGTGAAATGGCACAACACTTCATCTCTAATGGCAAGATAGCCGACATATTAAGATTGTATCCACTTTTTTGCACTTAGTAACTATATCAGTTCTCATGTACAGAACCAAATACGCAATGTGCTTGAATACCTCCCACGTAAATGTGAATAACAAAGTGTGAGGCCAGACATACTGCCTCACACGCCTGTTCTCACGCATTTGTGAATAAGTTACCCTTTATGTATAGAACTAAACAAATAATGTAAATGAAATACTGTATAACTCTCAGTGCCATAATATCCTGACAACCGGGGTTAATTATTATGACCCTTTGTAAACCCTACTCTGTAATCCTTTTGCGCTACCGCTCACAGGATGAGTGTGGGGTGCACAATAAAGTAGCCGCTGCAAGCGGCAAAATAAAAAATCAAAATCATTATCACCCACATATAACAGAACATTACCAACAAAATATAACAGAACATTACCAACCACATACAAAAGAACATTACCACCCACATATAATAGAAAATTACCACCCACATAACAGAGCATTACCACCCACGTAACAGAACATTACCACCCACATAACAGAACATTAACACCCACATATAACAAAACATTACCACCCACATATAACAAACATTACCACCCAGATATAACAGAACATTACCACCCACATAACAGAACATTACCACCCACATAAAACAGAACATTATTACCCACATATAACAGAACATTACCATCCACATATAAACGAACATTACCACCCACGTAAAACAGACTATTACCTCCCACGTATAACAGAACATTACCACCCACATATAACAGAACATTACCACCCACGTAAAAGAACATTACCACCCACAAAACAGAACATACCACCCACATATAACAGAACATTACCACCGACATATAACAGAACATTACCACCGACATAACAGAACATTACCACCCACATAACAGACCACCACCACCCACATAACAGAATATTACCAACCACATATAACAGAACATTACCACGCACGTATAACAGAACATTACCTCTCACATAACAGACCATTACCACCCAAGTATAACAGTACATTACCATCCACATAACAGAACATTATCACCCATTTATAATAGAACATTACCTCCCACGTAACAGAACATTACCACCCACATATAACAGAACATTATCACCCATATATAACAGAATATTACCTCCCACATAACAGAACATTATCACCCATTTATAATAGAACATTACCACCCGCATATAACAGAACATTACCACCCACATATAACAGAACATTATCACCCATATATAATAAAATATTACCACTCATATAACAGAACATTACCATCCACATATAACAGAACATTACCATCCACGGATAACAGAACATTACCACGCACATAAAAGAACACTACCACCCACATATAACAGAACATTATCATCCACATATAACAGAACATTACCATCCACACATAAACGAGCATTACCATCCACGTATAACAGAACATTACCACCTACATATAACAGAACATTACCACACACATATAACAGAACATTACCACCCACATAAAAGAACATTACCACCCACATAGCAGAACATACCACCCACATATAACAGAACATTACCACCCACATAACAGTACATACCACCCACATATAACAGAACATTATCACCTACATATAACAGAAAATTACCACCCACCTATTACAGAACATTTCTACCCACGTAACACAACATTACCATCGACATATAACAGAACATTACCACCCACGTAACAAAACATTACCACCCACGCAACAGAACATTACCACCCACATAACAAACATTAAAACCCACATATAACAGAACATTACCAACCACGTATAACAGAACATTACATCTCACATAACAGACCATTCCCACCCATGTATAACAGAACATTACCACCCACATTTAACAGAACATTACCACCCACATGTAACAGAACATTACCACCCACATAACAGAACATTACCACCCTCATATAACAGAACATTACCACCCACGTAACACAACATTACCACCCACATATAACGGAACATTACCACCCACATAACAGAACATTACCACCCAAATAAAATAGAACATTACCACCCTTATATAACAGAACATTACCACCCACATAACAGAACATACCACCAACATATAACAGAACATTACCACCCACATAACAGAACATTATCACCCATATATAATAAAATATTACCACTCATATAACAGAACATTACCACCCACATATAACAGAACATTACCATCCACGGAAAACAGAACATTACCACGCACATAAAAGAACACTCCCACCCACATATAACAGAACATTATCATCCACATATAACAGAACATTACCATCCACACATAAACGAACATTACCATCCACGTATAACAGAACATTACCACCTACATATAACAGAACGTTACCACACACATATAACAGAACATTACCACCCACATAACAGTACATACCACCCACATATAACAGAACATTATCACCTACATATAACAGAAAATTACCACCCACCTATTACAGAACATTTCTACCCACGTAACACAACATTACCATCGACATATAACAGAACATTACCACCCACGTAACAAAACATTATCACCCACGTAACAGAACATTACCACCCACATAACAAACATTAAAACCCACATATAACAGAACATTACCAACCACGTATAACAGAACATTCCATCTCACATAACAGACCATTACCACCCATGTATAACAGAACATTACCACCCACATTTAACAGAACATTACCACCCACATGTAACAGAACATTACCACCCACATAACAGAACATTACCACCCTCATATAACAGAACATTACCACCCACGTAACACAACATTACCACCCACATATAACGGAACATTACCACCCACATAACAGAACATTACCACCCAATTAAAATAATAGAACATTACCACCCTTATATAACAACAGAACACACCCACATAACAGAACATACCACCAACATATAACAAAACATTACCACCCACATAACAGAACATTACCACCCACATATAACAGAACATTACCACCCATATAAAACAGAACATTACCACCCACGTAAAAAGAACATTCCACCAACATATAACAGAACATTATCACCTACGTATAACAGAACATTACCACCCACATATAACTGAACATTACCACCCACATATAACAGAACATTACCACCCACATATAACAGAACATTATCATCCACATATAACAGAACATTACCACCCACATATCACAGAACATTACCACCAATTTAACAGAACATTACCACCCATATATAAAAGAACATTACCACCTACGTAACAGAACATTCCCAACCACATAACAGAACATACCACCCACATATAACAGAACATTATCACCCACATATAACAGAACATTACCACCCACATATAATATAACATTACCACCCACATATAACAGAACATACCATCCACATATAACAGAACATTACCACCCACGTATAACAGAATATTACCTCCCACATAACACAACATTACCACCCATATATAACGGAACATTGCCGCCTATGTAACAGAACATTACCACCCATTTATAACAAAGCATTACCACCCATGTAACAGAACATTACCACCCACATATAAAAAAACATTACCACCCACATAACAGAACATTGCCACCCACATATAACAGAACATAAGCACCCACGTAACAGAACATTACCACCCACATATAACAGAACATTACCACCCACGTAACAAAACCTTACCACCCACATATAACAAAACATTACCACCCACATAACAGAACATTACCACCCACATATAACAGAACATTAGCACCCACGTAACAGAACGTTACCACCCACATAACAGAACATACCACACACATATAATAGAACATTTTCACCCACATATAGCAGAACATACCATCCACAAATAACAGAACATTACCTCCCACATAACACAACATTACCACCCATATATAACAGAACATTACCGCCTTTTTAACAGAACATTACCACCCATTTATATCAAAACATTACCACCCATGTAACAGAACATTACCACCCACATATAACAAAACATTACCACCCACATAACAGAACATTACCACCCGCATATAACAGAACATTAGCACCCATGTAACAGAACATTACCACCCACATATAAAAGAACATTACCTCCCACGTAACAGAACATTACCACCCACATATAACAAAACATTACCACCCACATAACAGAACATTACCACCCACATATAACACAACATCACCACCCACGTAACAGAACATTACCACCCATATATAACAGAACATTACCACCCACATAACAGAACATTACCACCCACATATAACAGAACATTACCACCTATGTAACAGAACATTACCATTCATATACAACAGAACATTACCACCCACATATAATAAAACATTACCACCCACATAACAGAACATTACCACCCACGTATCAGAACATTATCACCTACATATAACAGAACATTACCACCCACATAACAGAACATTACCAGCCACATATAACAGAACAATACCACCTATGTAACAGAACATTACCACCCATATATAACAGAACATTACCACCCATGTAACAGAACATACCACCATATAACAAAACATACCACCCACACAACAGAACATTACCACCCACATATAACGGAACATTACCAGCCACAAATAACAGAACATTACCACCTGTTGCTAACAGAACATTACCACCCACATAAAAACAGAACATTACCACCCTTATATAACAGAATATTACCACCCACATAACAGAACATACAACCAACATATAACAGAACATTATCACCCACGTATAACAGAACATTACCACCCACATAACAGAACATTACCACCCACATATAACAGAACATTACCACCTATGTAACAGAACATTACCACCCATATATAACAAAACATTACCACCCACATAGAACAAAACGTTACCACCCACATAAGAGAACATTGCCATCCACATATTACAGAAGATTACCACCCACGTATCAGAACATTACCACCCACATATAACAGAATAATACCACCTATGTAACAGAACATTACCACCCACATATAACAGAACATTACCACCCACATAACAAAACATTACCACCAACATATAACAAAACATTATCACCCACATAACAGAACATTACCACCCACGTAACACAACATTACCACCCACATATAATGGAACATTACCAGCCACATATAACAGAACATTACCACCCACATAACAGAACATTACCACCCACATAAAACAGAACATTACCACCCTTATATAACAGAACATTACCACCCACATAACAGAACATACAACCAACATATAACAGAACATTACCACCCACATAACAGAACATTACCAACCCACTTATAACAGAACATTACCACCCATATAAAACAGAACATTACCACCCACGTAAAAGAACATTCCACCAACATATAATGCTACATTATCACCCACGTATAACAGAACATTGCCACCCACATATAACTGAACATTACCACCCACATATAACAGAACATTAACACCCACATATAACAGAACATTACCACCCACATAACAAAACATTACCACCCACATAACAGAGCATTACCACCCACATAAAAGAACATTACCATCCACATAACAGAACATTACCACCCACGCAACAGAACACAATTTCACTCACATATAACAGAACATTACATCCTACTTAACAGAACATTACCATTCACGTAACAGAACATTAACACGCACATATAACAGAACATTACCACCCACGTATAGCAGAACATTACCACCCACGTATAGCAGAACATTACCACCCACGTATAGCAAAAAATTACCACCCACGTATAACAGAAAATTACATCCCACGTAACATAACATTCCCATCCACATAACATAACATACCACCCACATATAACAGAACATTATCCTCCATATATAACAGAACATTACCATCCATATAACAGAAAATACCACCCACATATAACAGAACATTATCACCCATATATAACAGAACATTAGCACCCACATAACAGAACATTACCACCCATGTATAACAGAACATTACCACCCACGTATAACAGAACATTGCCTCCTACGTAAAAGAACATTACCTCCCATATAACAGAACATACCACCCACATAAAACAGAATATTATCATCCACATATAACAGAACATTACTACCCACATATAACAGAACAATACCACCCACTTAACAGAACATTGCCACCCACATATAACACAACATCATCACCCACGTTACAGAACATTACCACCCACATATAACAGAACATTACCAACCACATAACAGAACATTACCACCCACATATAACAGAACATTACCACCTATGTAACAGAACATGACCACCCATATATAACAGAACATTACCACCCACATATAACAAAACATTACCCCCCACATAACAGAACATTACCACTCACGTATCAGAACATTACCACCCATATATAACAGAACATTACCACCCCATAACAGAACATTACCAGCCACATATAACAGAACAATACCACCCACACAACATAACATTACCACCCACATATAACAGAACATTACCACTCATGTAACACAACATTACAACCAACATATAACAAAACATTACCACCCACATAACAGAACATTACCACCCTCATATAACGGAACATTACCACCCACGAAACACAAATATTACCACCCACATATAAAGGAACATTACCAGCCACATAACAGAACATTACCAATCTACATAACAGAACATTACCACCCACATAAAACAGAACATTACCACCCTTATATAACAGAACATTACCACCCACATAACAGAATATACCACCCACATATAACAGAACATTACCACCCACATAACAGAACATACCACCCACATATAACAGAACATTATCACCCATATATAACAGAACATAACCACCCATATAACAGAACATTACCACCCATGTAAAACAGAACATTAGCACCCATGTAACAGAACATTACCACCTACATATAACAGAACATTACCACCTACTTAACAGAACATTACAACCCACATATATCAGAACATTTCCACCCACGTAACAGAACATTACCACACACATAACAGAACATACCACCCACATATAACAGAATATTATCACCCATATTACAGAACATTATCACCCACATAACAGAACATTACCACCCACATATAACAGAACATTACCACCCACATATAACGAACACCCCCCCATATAACCAGAACATTATCACTCACATATGAGAACATAAGCACCCACGTAAAGATTACCACCCACATATAACAGAACATTACCACCCACATAACAGAACATTACCACCCACGTAACACAACATTACCACCCACATAACAGAACATTACCACACATATAACACAACATTACCACCCATAACAGACATTACCACCCACTAACAGAACATTACCACCCACATAACAGAACATTACCACCCACCATATAACAGAACATTACCACCTATGTAACTGACATTACCACCCCAAATAACAGAACATTACCACCCACATAACAGAACATTACCACCCACATGTAAAGAAATTTCCACCACAACAGAACATTTGACCATATAACAGAACATTACCACCACGTAACAGAACATTACCACCCATATAACAGAACCTTGCCACTCACATAACAGAACATTACCACCCACATATAACAGAACATTACAACCTATGTAACAGAACATTACCACCCATATATAACAGAACATTACCACACACGTAACAGAACATTACCACCCACATATAACAAAACATTACCACCCATAACAGAACACCACCCATATAACAGAACATTGCCACCCACGTAACAGAACATTACCACCCACATATAACAGAACATTACCACCCATAACAGAACATTATCACCCACATATATCAGAACATTACCGCCTATGTAACAGAACATTACCACCATATATAACAGAACATACCCAAGTAACAGAACATTACCACCCACAAATAACAAAACATTACCACCCACACGACAGAATATTACCACCCACATATAACAGAACATTACCACCCACGTAACAGAACATTACCACCCACATATAACAGAACATTACCACCCGTATAACAAAACATTACCACCCACACGCAGAACATTACCACCCACATATAACAGAACATTACCACCCACGTAACAAATTATTACCACCCACATATAACAGAACATTACCACCCACGTAACACAACATTACCCCAACATATAACAAACATTACCACCCACATAACAGAACATTACCACCCACATAACAGAACATTACCACCCACATAACAGAACATTACCACCCACATAACAGAGCATTGCCACCCACATAACAGAACTTCCTCCATAACAGAACATTACCATCCACATAACAGAACATTATCCCACATATAACAAAAATTACCACCACATATAACAGAACATTACCCACATATAACAGAACATTACCACCCACATAACAAAACATTACCACCCATAACAGACGCTACCACCTACATAACAGAACATTACCATCCACATAACAGAACATTACCCACGTAACAGAACATTACCACCCCCATAAACAGAACATTACCACTAACATATAACAGAACATTACATCCCACATAACAGAACATTACCATCCACGTAACAGAACATTACCATCCACATATAACAGAACATTACCACCCACTTATAGCACAACATTACCACCACGTATAGCAGAAAATTACACTATAACAGAAATTACATCCCACGTAACATAACATTACCATCCACATAACATAACATACCACCCATATAACAGAACATTATCCTCCATATATAACAGAACATTACCATCCATATAAGAGAACATACCACCCACATATAACAGAACATTATCACATATGTAACAGAACATTACCACCCACATAACAGAACATTACCACCTTTATAACAGAACATTATCCGCAACATATAAGAACATTAGTTCCACATATAACAGAACATTGCCACTCACATAACAAAACAATCCCCCACATATAACAGAACATTATCATACACATATAACAGAACATTACCACCACACATAACAAAACATTACCACTTACTTCACAGAATATTACCACCCATATAACAGAACATTACAACCAATAACAGAACATTACCACCCACATAACAGAACATCCCGCCCACATATAAGAGAACATTATCACCCATATATAACAGAACATTACCACCCACATAACAGAACATTACCACCACGTATATAACAGCAATTACCACCCACGTATAACAGAACATTGCCTCCTACGTAAAAGAACATTACCACCCACATAACAGAACATACCACCCATATAACAGAACATTACCATCCACATAACAGAACATACCACCCACATATAGAACATTATCACCCATATACAGAACATTACCACCCACATAACAGAACATTACCCCCATGTAAAACAGAACATTACCACCCATAACAGAACATTACCACCCACATATAACAGAACATTACCACCCAATAACAGAACATTACCACCCACTATAACAGAACATTACCACCCACGTAACAGAACAACACCACACATATAACAGAACATACCACCCAATATAACAGAACATTACCACCCACATATAACAGAACATTATCACCCACATATAGCAGAACATACCATCCACAAATAACAGAACATTACCTCCCACATAACACAACATTACCACCCATATATAACAGAACATTACTGCCTTTTTAACAGAACATTACCACCCATTTATAACAAAACATTACCACCCATGTAACAGAACATTACCACCCACATATAACAAAACATTACCACCCACATAACAGAACATTACCACCCACATATAACAGAACATTAGCACCCATGTAACAGAACATTACCACCCACATATAAAAGAACATTACCTCACACGTAACAGAACATTACCACCCACATATAACAAAACATTACCACCCACATAACAGAACATTACCACCCACATATAACACAACATCACCACCCACGTTACAGAACATTACCACCCACATATAACAGAACATTACCACCCACATAACAGAACATTACCACCCACATATAACAGAACATTACCACCTATGTAACAGAACATTACCACCCACATATAACAGAACATTACAACCTATGTAACAGAACATTACCACCCATATATAACAGAACATTACCACACACGTAACAGAACATTACCACCCACATATAACAAAACATTACCACCCACATAACAGAACATTGCCACCCACATATAACAGAACATTGCCACCCACGTAACAGAACATTACCACCCACATATAACAGAACATTACCACCCACATAACAGAACATTATCACCCACATATATCAGAACATTACCGCCTATGTAACAGAACATTACCACCCATATATAACAGAACATTACAACCCAAGTAACAGAACATTACCACCCACAAATAACAAAACATTACCACCCACACGACAGAATATTACCACCCACATATAACAGAACATTACCACCCACGTAACAGAACATTACCACCCACATAACAGAACATTACCACCCACGTATAACAAAAACATTACCACCCAATAATGACAGAACATTACCACCTACATATAACAGAACATTACCACCCACGTAACAGAACATTAATACCCACATATAACAGAACATTACCACCTAATGTGAATACAACATTACCACCAAATATATAACAAAAACATTACCACCTACAACAGAACATTACCACCCACATAACAGAACATTTACCACCCACATAACAGAACATTACCACCCACATAACAGAGCATTGCCACCTACATAAATATAGAATTGGCCTCCCAAGATAACAGAACATTACCATCCACATAACAGAACATTATCACCCACATATAACAAAAAATTACCACCCACATATAACAGAACATTACCACCCACATATAACAGAACATTACCACCCACATAACAAAACATTACCACCCACATAACAGAGCATTACCACCTACATAACAGAACATTACCATCCACATAACAGAACATTACTACCCACGTAACAGAACATTACCACCCACTTATAACAGAACATTACCACTAACATATAACAGAACATTACATCCCACATAACAGAACATTACCATCCACGTAACAGAACATTACCATCCACATATAACAGAACATTACCACCCACGTATAGCACAACATTACCACCCACGTATAGCAGAAAATTACCACCCACATATAACAGAAAATTACATCCCACGTAACATAACATTACCATCCACATAACATAACATACCACCCACATATAACAGAACATTATCCTCCATATATAACAGAACATTACCATCCATATAACAGAAACATACCACCCACATATAACAGAACATTATCACCCATATATAACAGAACATTACCACCCACATAACAGAACATTACCACCTTTATAACAGAACATTATCACCAACATATAACAGAACATTAGTTCCCACATATAACAGAACATTGCCACTCACATAACAAAACAATCCCCCCACATATAATAGAACATTATCATACACATATAACAGAACATTACCACCCACACATAACAAAACATTACCACTTACTTCACAGAATATTACCACCCACATATAACAGAACATTACAACCAACGTAACAGAACATTACCACCCACATAACAGAACATCCCGCCCACATATAAGAGAACATTATCACCCATATATAACAGAACATTACCACCCACATAACAGAACATTACCACCCATGTATAACAGAACGTTACCACCCACGTATAACAGAACATTGCCTCCTACGTAAAAGAACATTACCACCCACATAACAGAACATACCACCCACATAAAACAGAATATTATCATCCACATATAACAGAACATTACCACCCACATATAACAAAACAATACCACCCACTTAACAGAACATTGCCACCCACATATAACACAACATCATCACCCACGTTACAGAACATTACCACCCACATATAACAGAACATTACCACCCACATAACAGAACATTACCACCCACATATAACAGAACATTACCACCTATGTAACAGAACATTACCACCCATATATAACAGAACATTACCACCCACATATAACAAAACATTACCCCCTACATAACAGAACATTACCACTCACGTATCAGAACATTACCACCCATATATAACAGAACATTACAACCCCATAACAGAACATTACCAGCCACATATAACAGAACAATACCACCCACACAACATAACATTACCACCCACATATAACAGAACATTACCACTCATGTAACACAACATTACAACCAACATATAACAAAACATTACCACCCACATATAACAGAACATTACCACCCACGTAACACAACATTACCACCCACATATAATGGAACATTACCAGCCACATATAACAGAACATTACCACCCACATAACAGAACATTACCACCCACATAAAACAGAACATTACCACCCTTATATAACAGAACATTACCACCCACATAACAGAACATACAACCAACATATAACAGAACATTACCACCCACATAACAGAACATTACCAACCCACTTATAACAGAACATTACCACCCATATAAAACAGAACATTACCACCCACGTAAAAGAACATTCCACCAACATATAATGCTACATTATCACCCACGTATAACAGAACATTGCCACCCACATATAACTGAACATTACCACCCACATATAACAGAACATTACCACCCACATATAACAGAACATTACCATCCCACATAAAACATTACCACCCACATAACAGAGCATTACCACCCACATAACAGAACATTACCATCCACATAACAGAACATTACCACCCACGTAACAGAACATTACCACTCCCATATAACAGAACATTACATCCCACGTAACAGAACATTTCCATCCACGTAACAGAACATTACCACCCACGTATAGCAGAACAATACCACCCACGTATAGCAGAAAATTACCACCAACGTATAACAGAAAATTACATCCCACGTAACATAACATTACCATCCACATAACATAACATACCACCCACATATAACAGAACATTATCCTCCATATATAACAGAACATTACCATCCATATAACAGAATATACCACCCACATATAACAGAACATTATCACCCATATATAACAGAACATTACCACCCACATAACAGAACATTACCACCTTTATAACAGAACATTATCATCCAAATATAACAGAACATTACCACCCACATAACAGAACATACACCCACATATAATAGAACATTATCACAAATATATAACAAAACATTACCACCCACATAACAGAACATTACTACCTATATAACAGAACATTATCACCAACATATAACAGAACATTAGTTCCCACATATAACAGAACATTGCCACCCACATAACAAAACATTCCACCCACATATAACAGAACATTATCATACACATATAACAGAACATTACCACCCACACATAACAAAACATTATCACTTACTTCACAGAATATTACCACCCACATATACCAGAACATTACAACCAACTTAACAGAACATTACCACCCACATAACAGAACATACCACCCACATATAAGAGAACATTATCACCTATATATAACAGAAAATTACCACCCACATAACAGAACATTACCACCCATGTATAACAGAACATTACCACCCACGTATAAGAGAACATTGCCTCCTACGTAAAAGAACATTACCACCCATATAACAGAACATACCACCCACATAAAACAGAATATTATCATCCACATATAACAGAACATTACCACCCACATATAACAGAACAATACCACCCACTTAACAGAACATTGCCACCCACATATAACACAACATCATCACCCACGTTACAGAACATTACCACCCACATATAACAGAACATAACCACCCACATAACAGAACATTACCACCCACATATAACAGAACATTACCACCTATGTAACAAACATTACCACCCATATATAACAGAACATTACCACCTACATGGCACAAAACATTACCCCCACATAACAGAACACAATACTCACGTATCAGAACATTACCACCCATATGTACAGAACATACCAATTTACAACAGAACATTACTGTTTCACATATATCAGAACAATACCACCCAATAATAACATAACATTACCAATCTACATATAACAGAACATTCCCACTCATGTAACACAACATTACCACCAACATATAACAAAAACATTACCACCCACACAACAGAACATTACCACCCTCATATAACAAAACATTACCACCCACGTAACACAACATTACTTCACCCACATATAAAGGAACATTACTGTCACATAACAGAACATTACCACCCACATAACAGAACATTACCACCCACATAAAACAGAACATTACCACCCTTATATAACAGAACATTACCACCCACATAACAGAATATACCACCCACATATAACAGAACATTACCACCCACATAACAGAACATACCACCCACATATAACAGAACATTATCACCCATATATAACAGAACATAACCACCCATATAACAGAACATTACCACCCATGTAAAACAGAACATTAGCACCCATGTAACAGAACATTACCACCTACATATAACAGAACATTACCACCTACTTAACAGAACATTACAACCCACATATATCAGAACATTTCCACCCACGTAACAGAACATTACCACACACATAACAGAACATACCACCCACATATAACAGAATATTATCACCCATATTACAGAACATTATCACCCACATAACAGAACATTACCACCCACATATAACAGAACATTAGCACCCATGTAACAGAACATTACCAGCCACATATAACAGAACATGACCACCCACGTAACAGAACATTACCACCCACATATAACACAATTTTACCACCCACATAACAGAACATTACCACCCACATATAACACAACATCACCACCCACGTAACAGGACATTACCAACCCACATATAACAGAACATTATCCTCCATATATAACAGAACATTACCTCCCATATAAATGACATTACCATCCATATAACAGAACATGCCACCCACATATAACAGAACATTATCACCCATATATAACAGAACATTACCACCCACATAACAGAACATTACCACCTTTATTACAGAACATTTTCACAAATATATAACAAAACATTACCACCCACATAACAGAACATTACCACCTATATAACAGAACATTATCACCAACATATAACATAACATTACCACCCACATATAACAAAACATTACCACCTACTTAACAGAACATTACCACCCACATATAACAGAACATTACCACCCACGTAACAGAACATTACCACCCACATAACAGAACATACCACCCACATAGAACAGAACATTATCAAAGGCTATATAACAGAACATTACCACCCACATAACAGAACATTACCACCCATGTAAAACAGAACATTACCACCCACGTATAACAGAACATTACCCCACGGACAAGAACGTTACCACCCACATAACAGAACATACCACCCACATATAACAGAACAATATCATCCGCATATAACAGAACACAATTCCCACATATCACAGAACATTACCACCAACTTAACAGAACATTACCACCCATATATAAAAGAACATTACCACCCACGTAACAGAACATTAACAACCACATAACAGAACATACCACCCACATATAACAGAACATTATCACCCACATATAACAGAACATTACCACCCACATATAATATAACATTACCACCCACATATAACAGAACATACCACCCACATATAACAGAACATTACCACCCACGTATAACAGAATATTACCTCCCACATAACACAACATTACCACCCATATATAACGGAACATTACCGCCTATGTAACAGAATATTACCACCCATTTATAACAAAGCATTACCACCCATGTAACAGAACATTAGCACCCACATATAACAAAACATTACCACCCACATGACAGAACATTACCACCCACATATAACAGAACATAAGCACCCATGCAACAGAACATTACCACCCACATATAACAGAACATTACCACCCACGTAACAAAACCTTACCACCCACATATAACAAAACATTTCCACCCACATAACAGAACATTACCACCCACATATAACAGAACATAAGCACCCACGTAACAGAACATTACCACCCACATATAACAGAACATTACCACCCACGTAACAGAACGTTACCACCCACATAACAGAACATACCACCCACATATATAGAACATTATCCCCACATATAGCAGAACATACCATCCACAAATAACAGAAATTATTACCAATCTATGTGTAAATAGAACATTACCACCCATATATAACAGAACATAAGCACCCACGTAACAGAGCATTACCACCCACATATAACAGAACATTACCACCCACGTAACAGAACGTTACCACCCACATAACAGAACATACCACCCACATATAATAGAACATTATCAACCACATATAGCAGAACATACCATCCACAAATAACAGAACATTACCTCCCACATAACACAACATTACCACCCATATATAACAGAACATTACCGCCTTTTTAACAGAACATTACCACCCATTTATATCAAAACATTACCACCCATGTAACAGAACATTACCACCCACATATAACAAAACATTACCACCCACATAACAGAACATTACCACCCGCATATAACAGAACATTAGCACCCATGTAACAGAACATTACCACCCACATATAAAAGAACATTACCTCCCACGTAACAGAACATTACCACCCACATATAACAAAACATTACCACCCACATAACAGAACATTACCACCCACATATAACACAACATCACCACCCACGTAACAGAACATTACCACCCATATATAACAGAACATTACCACCCACATAACAGAACATTACCACCCACATATAACAGAACATTACCACCTATGTAACAGAACATTACCATTCATATACAACAGAACATTACCACCCACATATAATAAAACATTACCACCCACATAACAGAACATTACCACCCACGTATCAGAACATTATCACCTACATATAACAGAACATTACCACCCACATAACAGAACATTACCAGCCACATATAACAGAACAATACCACCTATGTAACAGAACATTACCACCCATATATAACAGAACACACACAGCCACATAACAGAACATTACCACCCACATATACAAACATTACCACCCACACAACAGAACATTACCACCAAACATATACCAGAACATTACCACCCACATAACAGAACATTACCACCCACATAGCAACATTACTGTAAGCCAGCCAACAGAACATTACTACCTTACATATTGTGAACATTACTCTACCAGCATAAAACAGAACATTACCACCCTTATATAGAATATTACCACCCATAACAGAAATTAACATACAACCAAATATATAACAGAACACACAACCACATACACAGAACATTACCACCTACATATAAATAGAACATTACCACCCATATAAAACAGAACATTACCACCCATAAAAGAACATTCCACCCAACATATAAACGAACATTATCACCCATGTATAACAGAACATTACCACCCACATATAACTGAACATTACCACCCACATATAACAGAACATCATTGCCACCCACGCAATACAGAACATTACCGCCTACATAACAGAACATACTACCCACATATAACAGAATATTATCACCCACATATAACAGAATATTACCACCACATATAACAACATTACCACTACATTTAACAGAACATTACCACCTACATAAATGACTATTACCACATAACAGAACAACACACACCCATATAACAGAACATTACAACCCCTGTAACAAAACATTACCACCAACATATAACAAAACATTATCACCCACATAACAGAACATTAACACCCTCATATAACAGAACATTACCACCCACGTAACACAACATTACCACCCACATATAAGGGAATATTTCCACCCACATAATAGAACATTACCACCCAAATAAAACAGAACATTACCACCCTTATATAACAGAACATTTCCACCCACATAACAGAACATACCACCAACATATAACAGAACATTACCACTCACATAACAGAACATTACCACCCACATAAAACTGAACATTACCACCCTTATATAACAGAACATTACCACCCACATAACAGAACATACCACCAACATATAACAAAACATTACCACCCAAGATAACAGAACATTACCAATCTACATATAACAGAACATTACCACCCACATAACAAGGCAGAACATTGCCACCCACATATAACAGAACATTACCACCCACATATAACAGAACATTACCACCCACGTAACAAAACATTACCACCAACATATAACAAAACATTATCACCTACATAACAGAACATTACCACCCAGTAACACAACATTACCACCCACATATAACGGAACATTTCCACCCACATAATAGAACATTACCACCCAAATAAAACAGAACATTACCACCCTTATATAACAGAACATTACCACCCACATAACAGAACATACCACCAACATATAACAGAACATTTCCAGTCACATAACAGAACATTACCACCCACATATAACAGAACATTATCACCCACGTATAACAGAACATTACCACCCACATAACAGAACATTACCACCCACATATAACAGAACATTACCACCTATGTAACATAACATTACCACCCATATATAACAAAACATTACCACCCAAATATAACAAAACGTTACCACCCACATAAGAGAACATTGCCACCCACATATTACAGAAGATTACCACCCACGTATCAGAACATTACCACCCACATATAACAGAATAATACCACCTATGTAACAGAACATTACCACCCACATATAACAGAACATTACAACCCCCGTAACAAAACATTACCACCAACATATAACAAAACATTATCACCCACATAACAGAACATTAACACCCTCATATAACAGAACATTACCACCCACGTAACACAACATTACCACCCACATATAAGGGAACATTTCCACCCACATAATAGAACATTACCACCCAAATAAAACAGAACATTACCACCCTTATATAACAGAACATTACCACCCACATAACAGAACATACTACCAACATATAACAGAACATTACCACTCACATAACAGAACATTACCACCCACATATAACAGAACATTACCACCCAATATAAAACAGAACATTACCACCCACGTAAAAGAACATTCCACCAACGTATAACGGAACATTATCACCCACGTATAACAGAACATTACCACCGACATATAACTGAACATTACCACCCACATATAACAGCACATTACCACCCACATATAACAGAACATTACCACCCACATATAACAGAACATTACCACCCACATAACAGAACATACCACCCACATATAACAGAATATTATCACACACACATAACAGAATATTACCACCCACATATAACTGAACATTACCACCCACATATAACAGAACATTACCACCCACATATAACAGAACATTACCACCCACGTAACAGATCATTACCGCCCATATAACAGGTCATTACCACCCACATATAACAGAACATTACCTCCCACATAAAAGACATTACCATCCATATAACAGAATATACCACCCACATATAACAGAACATTATCACAAATATATAACAAAACATTACCACCCACATGACAGAACATTACCACCTATATAACAGAACATTATCACCAACATATAACAGAACATTACTTCCCACATATAACAGAACATTGCCACCCACATAACAGAACATACCAACCACATATAACAGAACATTACCATCCACATATAACATAACATTACCACCCACATATAACAAAACATTACTACCCACATATAACAGAACATACCATCCACATATACCAGAACATTACCGCCCACGTATAACAGAACATTGCCTCCCACATAACACAACATTACCAGTTACCACCCATATATAACAGAACATTACCGCCTATGTAACAGAACATTACCACCCATTTATAACAAAGCATTACCACCCATGTAACAGAACATTACCACCCACATATAACAAAACATTACCACCCACATAACAGAACATTACCACCCACATATAACAGAACATAAGCACCCACGTAACAGAACATTACCACCCACATATAACAGAACATTACCACCCACGTAACAGAACCTTACCACTCACATATAACAAAACATTACCACCCACATAACAGAACATTACCACCCACATATAACACAACATTACCACCCACGTAACAGAACATTACCACCCACATATAACAGAACATTACCACCCACATATAACGGAACATTACCAGCCACATATTACAGAACACACACCCACATAACAGAACATTACCACCCACATAAAACACAGAACATTAACACCCACATAACAGAACATTACCACCCACATATAACAGAACATTAACACCACATAACAAAACATTACCACCCATATATAACAGAACATTACCGCCTATGTAACTGAACATTACCACCCATTTATAACAAAGCATTACCACCCATGTAACAGAACATTACCAATTCACATATAACAAAAACATTACCACCCACATAACAGAACATTACCACCCATATAATAGAACATAAGCACCCACGTAACAGGAACATTACCACCCACATATAACAGAACATTACCACCCACGTAACAGAACCTACTTAATTCACATATATAACAAAACATTACCACCCACACATAATAGAACACACACCCACATATAACACAACATTACCAACGAATAACAGAACATTACCACCCACATATAACAGAACATTACCACCCACATATAACGGAACATTACCAGCCACATATTACAGAACATTACCACCCACATAACAGAACATTACCACCCACATAAAACAGAACATTACCACCCACATAACAGAACATTACCACCCACATATAACAGAACATTACCACCCACATAACAAAACATTACCACCTATATAACAGAACATTATCACCAACATATAACAGAACATTACTCCACATATAACAGAACATTGCCACCCACATAACAGAACATACTAACCACATATAACAGAACATTATCATCCACATATAACATAACATTACCACCCACATATAACAAACATTACCACCTACTAACAGAACATTACCACCCACATAACAGAACACTACACCACAGAGAACAGAACATTATCATCCACATATAACAGAACATTACCACCCACATATCACAGAACATTACCACCAATTTAACAGAACATTACCACCCATATATAAAAGAACATTACCACCTACGTAACAGAACATTCCCAACCACATAACAGAACATACCACCCACATATAACAGAACATTATCACCCACATATAACAGAACATTACCACCCACATATAATATAACATTACCACCCACATATAACAGAACATACCATCCACATATAACAGAACATTACCACCCACGTATAACAGAATATTACCTCCCACATAACACAACATTACCACCCATATATAACGGAACATTGCCGCCTATGTAACAGAACATTACCACCCATTTATAACAAAGCATTACCACCCATGTAACAGAACATTACCACCCACATATAAAAAAACATTACCACCCACATAACAGAACATTGCCACCCACATATAACAGAACATAAGCACCCACGTAACAGAACATTACCACCCACATATAACAGAACATTACCACCCACGTAACAAAACCTTACCACCCACATATAACAAAACATTACCACCCACATAACAGAACATTACCACCCACATATAACAGAACATTAGCACCCACGTAACAGAACGTTACCACCCACATAACAGAACATACCACACACATATAATAGAACATTTTCACCCACATATAGCAGAACATACCATCCACAAATAACAGAACATTACCGCCCATGTATAACAGAACATTACCCCCCACATATAAGAGAACATAAGCACCCACATAACAGAACATTACCACCCACATATAACAGAACATTACCACCCACATAACAGAACGTTACCACCCACATAACAGAACATACCACCCACATATAATAGAACATTATCACCCACATATAGCAGAACATACCATCCACAAATAACAGAACATTACCTCCCACATAACACAACATTACCACCCACATATAACAGAACATTACCACCCATATAAACAGAACATTACCACCCACGTAACAAAACATTACCACCAACATATAACTGAACATTACCACCCACATTACCACCCACGGAACATTACCACCCACCAGAACATTACCACCCACGTAACAGATCATTACCGCCCACATAACAGAACATTACCACCCACATATAACAGAACATTACCACCCACGTAACAGAACATTACCACCCACATAACAGAACATTAACACCCACATAACAGAACATACCACCAACATATAACAGAACATTATCACCCACATATAACAAAACATTACCACCCACGTAGCAGAACATTACCAACCCACTTAACAGAACATTACCACCCACATACCAGAGCATTACACCCACATACCAGAGCATTACCACCCTCATACCAGAGCATTAGTATCTACATAATGTAACATAACGTTGCTTTGGCCCCCCATCTCCCCACACTTACCCCCGACGCACTCTGTACCATCTAAAGCATGGGAACGGTTATCCTGATGGCAGTGTTATCGCGCGACTCAAGTCACTGAACATATTCCATGCGCGTAGCCGTAGACAGGGCCATCATACACATAAGCCCATTAGGAACGTAACCTCCACTAGGAAACAGGAGAAACCCACCCTTGACAGACCCTACTATTACACTGAATTTCCACGGATATGGCATGATCTCCTAGTTGTGATCTGACCTCACTAGGGGAAATGTCATGGCAGCTTAGCTCCGCTCCCGGGGATAATTACCAGATAAGGCTAGTGCAACTTGTAAACGGGGCTATGCCCATCTGTGGACCGAGTTACAGAATACCAAGGGAAAAAACCTCAAATTAGAGCAAGAAATCTTGAAATTAAAGGAAGAGATATCAAAGATGAAGGAAGAAACGAGACAAGGAAAGCCGGTGGATGACGAATGGAAGGTTGTGAGGAGAGGGACTACCAAGCTGGTGGTCAAGAAATACACCAAAGATACAACAACGACAACAACAGCTAAGTGTACCAACTCGTTCAGTCCCTTGAAAGACGAAATGGACGTTAGTACAGTCAGGGACAGGGCTGACAAGGAAGGTATAAAAACTTTAATTGTTGGTGACTCACAGGTAAGGTAATTGGACAGAGCCTTTTGTGGTAAAACCAAAAATAGGATGAGGGTGTGTTTGCCAGGGGCTGGGGTGGGGGATATAGTTGACAGGATGGACAATATCTTGTCTGGTAATGGGAACAAACCCATTATCTGCCTCAGTGCAGGAGGCAACGATATTGGCCGGTGTAGGAGTGAAGAGCTTCTTGATAAGTTCAAGACAGCTATAGATCGTAATAGGACTAAGGGAGGGATCCCTATCATATGAGGTGTCCTGCCTAGAAGGAGAGTTAGTAATGAATGGTTGTCAAGGGCAGTTGGCGTCAACGGCCGTCTTGACGGATATTGCAAGTCAATATCAGTCCCATTCATTGACAACTGGGACAACTTCTACGGCAGAAGGGACCTTTATGCTAGGGATGGGGTGCACCTGTCTCGGGAGGGGGTGGCAACCCTGGCTGGGTCTCTAGAGGGGGCAGTTCAAAAGATATCGAAGTCTTTAAACTGCTAGGAGAACAAGAGGGCACGGGGGTGGAGGAGACTGCAATGGGAGCGGGTAAACAAAGTGAAAGAAAACAAGGGAAACAGTGTTAGGAATGACGACAAAACTAAAGCAGACAGAGAGTTTAAACCTAAACGCGGTAAAGGGAGGACTCAGAACACGACTAACTTAAATGTCTACTACGCGAACAGTAGAAGTATGAGAAACAAAATGGATGATATTAGGGCCTTAGTATGAACCGAAAAAAATCGACATAATAGCATTCACTGAAACATGGCTCAACCTAGACTCACGTGAGTTACCGGTCGAATACCAAATTGCGGGTTACAAATTGTTCCATACCGATAGGCAGACCAGGAAAGGAGGCGGAGTAGTAATCTATGTCAGGGATAATCTGAAGTGTGAAATAAATAAGGAAATAAAAACTGAGCGGAATACAGAAACAATTTGCATAGAATTAATCGACGGAAGGGAAAAATTAATCACAGGAGTAATATATAGACCTCCCAATCTTGATAGAGTCAATGAGAGACTTATCTGGGATGAAATGTGCAGGGCTTCCATACACAACATCTGTATAGTAGGCGATTTTAACCTTGGCCAAATAGATTGGACTGACCTTACGGGTAACTCAGAATCAGAGGATTTTCTCGAAACGATAGAGGACTGTTTCCTAAGCCAACATATAACCGAACCCACCCGGGGTAGTAATATACTGGATTTAGTTCTGTCGAACAGAGAAAACCTCATTAGCAATGTCGAGGTAGGGAACGAACTTGCAAAGAGCAATCACAAAGAAATTAGATTCCAGTTAGATTTTCAGGGTAGACATAAGGAAAATTCTACTAAAGTACCAGATTTTAGATGGGCAAACTTTGACAGTTTAAAGAGGCAGCTGAGAGAAGGGGCCTCGGGCTTGGGCGTGAACCTGACAGATGACACCAACCTGATAACGAGATCTGAGATAGCCTAGTTCCACGACAATTTAAATAATGAGTTACTTAATGCACAAAAGCAGAACATACCATACAAAAAACTCAGATCAGACAACAATGACCCTAAATGGATAAATAATTATTTAAAGAACATCATTGGCCAAAGGAAGGCTATAGGTAGAAGGATAAATCATGGCGAAATTTACCTCCAGGATTATTATAAGGTATTGGCGAGTAGGGTTAAAACCGAGATAAGGAAAGCCAAGAGGAATAATGAGGTAAGGATAGCAAGGGAGGCGAAGACAAACCCCAAAGGATTCTACCAAATGTATCAAACTAAAACACGAGAAAAGATTGGACCAATATGGTCAGATACCGTCGAGCTAACTGACAACGACGGAAAAATGAGCAATAATTTGAATAAATATTTTTCAACAGTTTTCACCACCGAAAATGTAAACATGATATCCGAGGCACCGACTCTATTCAGAGATAGTGAAGAAAACAAATGAAGCGAGATAGTAGTGACTAGTAGCGATGTTAGTAAGCAAATAGACAAACTAAAGCCTAATAAGTCACCTGGTCCAGATGAGATATTTGCCAGAGTATTAAAGGAATGTAAGGAAGAGCTTAGTATGCCCTGAGCAAAGTTGTTTAACATGTCCTTAAATACAGGTGTAGTACCAGAATGTAATACCGATTTTCAAGAAGGGGGATAGATCACTATCCTCTAACTACCGCCCAATCAGCCTAACATCAATAGTAGGCAAATTACTTGAATCAATCATTTCAAACCCTATTCGAAACCACCTGATGAAGAACAAGTTGATCAATGATTCCCAACATGGCTTCACAAGCGGGCGTTCATGTCTAACTAATTTATTAACATTCTTTTCATCAGTTTTCGAATAAGTGGACGAAGGGCACAATTATGATGTGGTATATCTCGACTTTAGCAAAGCCTTCGACAGAGTCCCCCACAAAAGACTAATTAGAAAGGTAGAAGCACATGGCATCAAAGGTAATATCCTTAAATGGATTAGGGCGTGGTTACAGGACAGGAAACAGAGAGTGAGCATTAACGGCACTAAGTCCCATTGGAGCAACGTCACTAGTGGAGTTCCCCAGGGCTCAGTACTTGGACCATTATTATTTATTATATACATAAGCAACATAGATATCGGCATAGACAGCAACATAAGTAAATTTGCTGATGACACTAAAATAGGACGTGTTATTAAATCTGACGAGGACTCTGCAAAACAACAGGCAGATCTAAACAAATTTTTCGAATGGTTTGAAAAATGGCAGATGAAATTCAACGTGGACAAATGTAAAGTACTCAGTATAGGAGATGTAAACAGGGAAACCAGATAGCAGATGAACAACGATGCCATAGAGAAATCCGACTGCGAGAGAGATTTAGGGGTAATGATAAGTAGGAACCTTAAGCCAAGTAAATAATGTGTTTTTGCTCGTAACAAGGCTAATATAGTACTTGGGTTCATACAAAGGAGTGTTAGTTACAAGACTAGCGAGATCATCCTAAAACTGTATCTTGTGCTTGTGAGACCACACCTGGATTACGCAGTTCAGTTCTGGTCACCGTATTACAGAATGGATATAGAATCCTTGGAAAGAATTCAGAGGAGAATGACAAGACTAATCCCAGGCATTAGGAACCTTGAGTGTAGAGACAGGTTAAAGCATCTTAATTTGCACTCCCTCGAGAGACGTAGTGCGAGGGGCGACCTGATAGAGGTGTATAAATGGAAGTCAGGGCTAAACAAAGGGGACATTACAAAGGTACTCAAACTATCCAACCAGGAGCTAACTCGTAACAATGGTTTTAAATTAGACAAATTTAGATTTAGGCGCGAAATAGGTAAACACTGGTTTGGAAACAGAGTAGTGGATGAATGGAACAAGTTACCAAATATTATCATTAACTCGAATACACTGAATAGCTTCAAACATAGGTTGGATGCTTATATGAGCAATAGGGGTTGGGTATAAACGGGAATGCCCAGTATGGGCCAATAGGCCCGCTGCAGTTTCCTCCATTCTTATGTTCTTATGTTCTTATGTCTCTACTGCTATCCAACGTCACTTCCCTAGCTAACAAGTTTGACGAGCTGGCAACTACAGTCAGGTTAGCCACCGCGAGCGTCGTTGCCATATGTGAGGCTTGGCAAATTGTTCCTGAAACGTGTCATATTGAGGGATATTAACTCTTTTATCACCTTCGTTCACATAGACGCGGAGGGGGCGTTGCCCTCTTCTGTCAAGATGACCTACGCCCATCACGCCTGGATGTTCAAGTCCCAGCAGATGTGGAAGCATTATGGGTACGCGTTGCACCATGGGCCCACCCTCGCTACACTGCTTCCATCATAATCTGTGTGGCAAACCATCCGCCTCGCTCACCCACCAGAGACACTCTTATCAATCATCTTCTTACCACCTCAGACCACCTCAGAGTTAGGTACCCATGTGCCAAGTTAGTATTATGCGGGGATTATAATAAAATTGACACCACTGATATCCAGGACCAGCTGTCACTATCACAAGTTGTGAACTTCTCCACACACGGTCAAAATACCCTTGACCTTATCTTAACTGACTTAGCGGACCAGTACCAACCACCTCAACCAATGCCTCCTATCGGGTGTAGCACACACTTATCAGTGCTCTGGTCCCCAGCTGCCACTACCACTCAAGTACAGAGACCCTACATCAAGACCTACAGGCCGATTACTGACTCTGCAGTGCGTCTCTTCGAGCAGTGGATAATTCACCATCCCTGGACTAAAGTACTTAGCGTGGATGACGTGGAAACCAAGTGGAAAAATTACACCAACACCACCACGGAAGCTCACCACCACTTCTTCCCCGAGAAGTCCGTCAGATCTCACCCAGCTGATTTGCCCTGGATCACACCTCAGATCAAAAGACTTATGCAACAAAGAGGCAGAGCCTTTCATCAATGACCACATCCGCTACAGGTCCCTTCGTAACCGAGTCATCCGCGAAATATGCACTGCAAAGAAGTCCCACTACCCAACCAAATTACAACACCTGAAGCAAACCAACATCAGTCAATGGTATGGTATTATGGTAAGCTTAAAGAACTCTGTGGACTAAACAATAAGACACACCCCCTCCCCTTCATTAGCCATCTCACTAATGTTGACGCAGCTGAGCAATCAAATAACCATTTCGCTACTATATACCAGACGCTCCCCCGGCTTGACACAACCACTCTCCCTGCTTACCTACCAGCCCCCGTTCCCACTGACTTAGTAGAAGAATTTGAAGTAGCAAAAGGTCTGGACAAACTAAAATTAAAACGCTCCACCACCCCCATTGACTTACCAATGAAACTCTTCAAGGAGTTCTCCCCGGAGCTTGCTAAGCCCCTATGCTCCATCATCAATGCTTCTCTCAGTCAAGCCAGATGCCCAGCTGACTGGAAGATCTCTTATGTATCACCAGTGCCCAAGTCAACCAGCCCACAATCCTTAAATCAGCTACAACATATTGCAATCACCCCAATACCCAGCCTAATCTGTGAAAGTTTTGTGTTCGACTGGGCTTATGCTGATATTGCAGGAGTCGTAGACCCTCAGCAATTTGGCAATATGAAAACTTCCTCCACCACTCACTGTCTTGTCAGCTTTCTCGATTACATATACCGCCATCTCGAGAAACGAAAAACGTCTGTAGCTGTCGCCTTCATTGATTTCACTAAAGCATTCGACCTAGTCGACCACAATATAATCATCAACAAAGCTATTGACCTCGGGCTTCGGAGAAGTCATATACCATGGCTTACAGACTTCCTCAGTGACCGACGCCAAGCTGTACGCTTCCGAGGGGCTGTCTCCACCTTTCAGTCACTCACCTGTGGCGTCCCCCAAGGCACCAAGATGGGACCACTCTGCTTCCTTATGCTTATCAATGATGCTCTAAGAGAAACCCCCGCTCGCTGGAAATATGTCGACGACTCCACCATTGGGATCAGCGTCAACAATTCTGCTCCCGACTATACCGCCCTTCAGGATTTATTGAACAGTCTCCAAAACTGGGCCACCAACAACCACGTCACCATCAACCATACCAAGACCATGGTTATGCACATCAACCTCTCCTCCGACATTGTCCCACCCCCTTCCATTAATTTAGGTCCGAATACACTCCAGGTTGTAGATTCCACGAAGTTCCTCTGCGTCACCATAGACAACAAACTAAATTGGAAACCACACGTCAGTGAAGTTGTCAAATCCTCCAGTTTCCGTCTCCACCTCCTCCGCCGACTCAAGTCCCTCGGAGTTCCTGCACCCGAGCTCCTCAGTGTTTACCCAACATTCATACTTCCCAAGCTCACCTATGCCTCCCCTACCTGGTCTTCCTCCCTAAATGCCACACAACGTAAACACCTAGAAAAAGTGCAAAAGAGGGCATGCAAGATTATTCTCTCCCCTTCCTACTCCACATATCAAGAAGCGCTCAACACACTGACCCTTTCGACTCTCACTGACCATCACCACGACCTCATCTGCAAATTTGGTAAGAAGCTTCTGCACCATCATCGACACCGGCTCCAACTACCACGTGAGAACCCTAGCCCGAGAATTGCTGTTCGACCCCACAACCGCATCCAGCCCATACGTGCACGAACTGGTCGCTATAAGAACAGCCTAGTCCCAACCATTGTAAAAATTATCAATAACTTGTAATAAACCAGTAAATACTACTTCTTGCACTGTCACTATGTTGAAATGCCCTGTAGTTTGAGCTTTTCCCCATCTAGTTATTATATATCTTATTTATATCACTTATGTTATTTGTATATTATTTGTAATTCGAAACCCATTCCCCAATTATGTAACTGTATATTTTCAGCCTTCTGGCTGCCAAGCTCTTTCAATAAACCGTTAATTATTATTATTATTATTATTATTATTATTATTATTATTATTATTATTGTTATTATTATTACACACACACACAAATTGTCTAGTCACATAACAGCATGCTTCGTGACATGACATTTCAGCAACTAGCAGCAGCAGCAACAGCTCATGTCTAGCCGCCTGTTTCCGCCATGTCCAATTATACTGTAAATTGGCAGCGTGACATCACCATTAACTTGACTTAATTGTACGTGAATAATTTGCATAGATCGCCCGCATAACTTGCTTGGTCATCTGAACACTCGCTCGCACCAAATGATATTAACAGAAATGTCCAAAAAATCACGGGTCGGCAAATGGTGTTAAATGGCTACGTGTTATAGTGCTGGTGTGTGTAAGGGGTGTTTTTATTTTTTGCATGTTTGTTTTTGTTTGTGTGTTGAGCTGTTTGTTACGTACAAAAAACAAAATCCGCAGAATCACGGGGTCGGTTAATGGTGTTAGGTGGCATCGTTATTTGCGTTTGTTATATGTGTTTGTTAGTGTGATTCTAATGTGTGTTTGTGTGTTTGTTATATATATGTTTGCTAAGTAGGTTTTCTATATGTTTTTACTCTTTGTGTTTGCTGTGTGTGTTTGTTATGTGTGTTTGTTTTGTGTATTTCTTATTTGTGTTTGTGTGTTTTTTATTGTGTGTGTGTGTGTTTTTATATGTTTTATGTGTATGTGTCTGTATGTTTTCCGTGTGTTTGTTTTGTGTTTGTATGTGTATATATGTGTGTTTGTTATATTTGTTTTATGTGTATTTATTATGTTATTTGTATGTGTCTGTTATGTTTGCTATGTGTGTGTTTTTAAGTGTTTTAAGTTTTTGTTTTGAGAGTTTGTGTTTGTTATGTGAGTTTTTTTCAGTTTGTTATGTATGTTTGCTTATGTTTGTAATGTGTGTTTGTTATATGAGATTGTGTCTGTGTATTTTTATTATAATTGTGTGTGTTATGTGACTTTATATGTGTTTGTTATGTGTATTTGTGTATTTGCGTGTTTTTATGTACAGATCATTTTGTTTTTATTTTGTCTGTCTCTTTGTTTCTCTGACTGTCTTTTAAACTGGTCTGTATGCTCGTTTGTGCATACAGGTATATGTGTTTGTGTGTGGGTGGGTGTTTATGTGTGACAGTACACAAAGTGACGCATTTGTACACATCCACCACACATACACAGAACTACATATTGCTAGATATCATTACACAGACATTCACAGCAAAATTCAATAAAGAAATACACAGTACTACACAGCACATCACAGCACATCACAACCCGTATACAGCAATACGCAGATACAGCCTACACACACCTTCACACAGCGGATCACGGCACCACACAGCAGATCACAGCATTCGGGCAGCCAATACACAGCAACACTTCACACTACATTGCCCCGTTATGGACCCACAAGTTATAGGAGAAATGATCCAGAATGGCCAAGAATGACCCGCATATATCCCGGGGTCAATACTGGAGAGCAACGAGGCACTTGTGACCCCTCTCCTCCTAAATTGTCTTACCTCTGACCCATCATGACCTAGCCTGAGGAGCCATGACCTAGTCTGACCCATTATAACCTAGCCTGATCCACTTTGACCTACTGTATAACTGTCAGGCGCCCCTGACCCTACAACACAGTCACTATAAACTCTTACCTGTGACCCAATATGATCTAAAATGACCTGGAATCTGACTCACTCCTGTACAGTAAGCCAGACCACACATTTAGCTTTGAAAACACAACCCACTTTGTCGTGGTGCGCTTGGGAACGGAGAGTATTAACAGGGAACATGTGTCCGTCTGTCTGTCTGTATCAGAGGCTAACAATTTCAATGGCAGGTCAGCATGTTAATAATTGCTCCCAAATAAGTTGATTCATAAACAAGATGGACCTCAGAGTACATAAACAAGATAGCACGCAGTTGGGATACAGAACTAAGATTGATCACAGGATACATAAACAAAGTGGCTCACAGGATACACAAACAAGGTGGCCCGCAGGTTATATAAACAAGGTGGCCCACAGGTTATATAAACAAAGTGGCCCACAGGATACATAAACAAAATGGCTCACAGGATACATAAACAAGGTGGCCCATAGGTTATATAAACAGGGTGGCCCACAGGTTATATAAACAAGGTAGCCCACAGGTTATATAGACAAGGTGACTCACAGGATATATAAACCAGAAGTCCCAGAATATACATAAACAAGGTAGCCCAGAGGATACATAAACAAAGTGGCCCAGAGGATACATAATCAAAGTGGCCCACAGGATACATAAACAAGGTGGCCCACAGGATACATAAACAAAGTGGCCCACGGGATACATAAACACGGTGGCCCAAAGGTTACATAAACAAGGTGGCCCACAGGATACATAAACAAAGTGGCCCACGGGATACATAAACACGGTGGCCCAAAGGTTACACAAACAAGGTGGCCCACAGGATACATAAACAAAGTGATCCACAGGTTATACAAACAAGGTAGCTCACAGGTTATATAAAGAAGACGGCCAACAGGTTACATAAACAAGGTGGACCATGGCTGGCCAAGGACACACACATTAGCATCCTTGATTTGCTTGAGGCTGTCCATCACGTTGCATTCGTGATGGCCACTCGATTCTGGCTGAGTTTGTAGTGTTGAGAGATAGAGAGAGAGAGAGAGAGAGAGAGAGAGAGAGAGAGCTAGACATATTAGTAAACAATTATACATACATATATATATATATATATATATATATATATATATATGGGTGAAGAGAGAGAGATACAACACAATGATTCACAGGTCGTCATTAAGTCAGCAGATGTTATAACTAGCTGGGATATCCCACAGGTGTAACTAGTTGTGGAATATCAGGTAATCCCATCTGCTAATCACCAATAATGTGGTTATGATTAGAAATCTATTAGTTCACTGTAATTTAATCCATGTGTTGTTGTTGTAGGTAGTTCGTCTTCACTATCGTCACACTTGCAACTCCTGTAGTCTCAGTTGGAGTTACTTATAATCTCTGTAGCTGTTTCATAGTTCTTAATATTTACGCAAACACTATATGGCTTTCTTATTTATTTACCCAAATATATGCACGAATTAACCGATGATAGGCATTTGTCCTTTTATAAGAGAATATAGGAGGTAATTTACTGTACTACCTACTATTACCACTTTGCTATCACTCGGAATCTAGTGTGACGATCATCCAGCTACGAGAGAAAAATATGAGTTTTTAAGAAATTACTGTACAGAGTTCCTTTCACACGTTTGTTGTGTGTAAGATGCAGAGATTAAGTCCACTGAGGGCTGGGCACTTGGTAATGATCTGTGCAAACCACCGGTGCGTGGAGGACATGGGAATGTCATCTAGCACATGAGAAGGATGTGATAAGGTATGCTTAGTGTATATTATATAATTAATATGCGTAAATAGCCCACATTTATATAAGTACTACTGTCTATATGTTGACAGAGGATAATACAATATCAGCAGGCCTTCAGCTAGTCATCATTAGGTCGTCAAATAATTAAACAGGTCTTCAAATAGTTCAGCAGGTCAAGTAATTCAGCAAGTCATCAAGAGATTCAGCAGGTCATCAAAAGATTCAGAATGTCGTCAAGAGATTCAGCAGGTCGTCAAGAGATTCAGCGGGTCGTCACGTAACTCAATATGTCGTCAGCAGGTTGTCAAGTAATTCACAAGGACCCCCGGCATGAAGTAAGCAGCTCAAAAAATTTTCAGAATACAGTCATCAGGCCATCAGCAGGTCGTTAGTATCTCAAAAATGACTCGGCAGATATTAAACAGGTCGACAGCATTGAATCGGCAGGGCGTCAGTTACTCACCAGGTCGTCAGTGATTGAGCAGAGTGTCAACAGGCCACCACTAGGCAGCCAGCATGTCTTCAACATTGATTCAGCGAGTCGCCATAAACTCAGAATTTATTCAGCAGTGCAGCAATGTGTCAGCAGGCCGTCATTAGGTCGTCTACAGGTCATTAGTAGTTCGTTAAAAACTTAAAACTGACTCAACAGTGATTTACCAAATTTCAGAAAACCGTCAGCAGGACGTCAGCAGGCCGTCAGCAGGCAGTCAGTGGGTCGTCACAAGAGCACAATAAACAATAATTTTCTCTTCTCTAACAGAAGTCACATCAAAGTTTTAATATATGTTAAAACTCTGGCCAACTCAGAACTCTTTTGTGCATTTACTTCTCTGACCTCAACCACAGCTAACATTACTGTGGAGGAGGAAGAGGGGGAAGAAGAGGGAAAGTGGAGAGGAGGGGAGGAAGAGGTAGAGGCAGTGGTAGTGGAAGAGGAGGTAGTGGTGGTGGAGGAGAAGCAGGAGGAGGAAGAGGTTGTAGTAGTAGAGGGGGAGGAGGGGAAAGAGGTGAAGGGGAGGAGGAGGAGGAAGTGGTGGTGGTAGTGATGATAGAGGAGGAGGAGGAAGTAGAGGGGAATTGAGAGGAGAGGAAGGACGAAGAGGAAAAGGAAGAGGAGTAAAAAAAGAATGTGGGAGAAATAAGAAAAAAGGGAGGAGGAATGACTCTGGGAAAAAAGAAAGAGAAGGTGGAAACGAGTTGGGAGAGGATGTGAGAGGTGGAAGAAGGAATAGGGTAATAAACATTGGATAAAAGGAGTGGTGGATGAATGGGGGAAGGAGGGGAGAGAGGGAAGAAGGGATAATGGAAGGAAATCCAGGAGGGAGGATGAGTAGGAGGAAAAACAAAAACGAAAGGATAAACGGGGTGAGTGGATGAATGTGGCGGGGAGAATAGAGAGGGGCGATAAATGATAAGGGAGGAGGATGAACGAGTGAGAAGGGAAAAGAAGAAGAAGAGGGGAAGAGAAGGAAGAACACTGAATAATGGAAGGGCGAAGGCAACACCTACATTCTGTTAGATGTGACGTCACATATTGCAACAATAGATAACATTATCACATGATCAGGAAGGAATGAGGTCACATATTGCAACTAAAGATAACATTAACACGTGATCTGGGATGAGTGACTTCACATATATCAACAAAAGATAACATTATCACGTGATCTTGGAGGAGTGACGTCAGATATACCAACAAAATCAACAGCATCACGTGATCTAGGAGTTATGACGTCACAGATATCAACATAAGCCAATCGAATCACGTGATCTTTGAGTCATGATATAATTTTTTTTTTCTTTTTTTTTACGGGGAATAGCCCACCCGGGAACAGGTCATCGACCGACAACGGGGCATGGGGGCCTGGGGGCCTGGAAGCATAACGTATTGTCTAATGGTAGACCCTGCTGCCATATGGGATCACGAAAATTGTGACCAAGTCCCAGGTTGCTGATCTGACTTTCTGCCTCATTTACACACAATTGCAGGGTCTCAATTGTTGCTCTTACCATTGACAACACAACATACATATATTGTTAACCACTTTTGATCTTTTTTATCAATTATGTATTTCTTTATGGTTCTTTATTATCATTATTATTATTATTATTATTATTATTATTATTATTATTATTATTATTTTTATTATTATTATTATTATTATTATTATTATTATTATTATTATTATTATTATTATTATTATTATTATTATTATTATTATTATTATTATTATTATTATTATTATTATTATTATTATTACTATTATTATTATTATTATTATTATTATTATTATTATTATTATTATTATTATTATTATTTTTATTATTATTATTATTAGTTATTATTATTATTATCATAATTATTTTATTAATTTCATTTTTTTTTATTATAAATTTTACTTATCTGAATTATTATTATTATTATTATTATTATTATTATTATTATTATTATTATTATTATTATTATTATTACATTTTCGTCCCCCCCCCTCCAGACCCCGATGTGGGTCAGCAAACTGTGCCCGGGTGGGTCTAATCCCCGTTAAAAAAATAAAAATATAACAAAAAAATTAAGAGAAAAATACTATATTAATCTACACCACGAAGATGCCGGAAAACCAGCTTTTTGAAGTGAGACAGATCAGTTTGGCTGTGTGAGGAAAGAAGGATGTACTATAACGGGTTATTCTAGAATCTAGTGTGACCCATTCACATATTAACAAAAGCCGAAACCACCATGTGATCTATGAGCCATGACATCACAGATATCAACAAAAGTCAACAGCATTACATGACTTGGGAGCTGTGACGTCACAGATATCAACAAGAAGGTTGGATAATATATCTACACTTGTAATCAGTACCTGTAATCAATACCTGATATGACCCTGCACCTACAACTTGCACCTGTGTGCGTTGCCCATAACAGACAGACAGACGCACAGCACAACAAAGCATTATACTGTATATTAGATGTCTTTACGATACCTGCTCGGTAAAGCCTTTATGGTCAAGGACGAGTCCATGTTTTTCATATTGAACAACAGTTGAATGGAAAATACTTAAAATATATATTTCCAATATCAATAAGATATCGCTTCTGTTTTAGTAAACCTCATGTTGCATTTATAAATCAACAAAGGCAACAGAGAGAGAGAGAGAGAGAGCAGTTACCTCCATATTATCCCTCAAATGTACTGCATTAAACTCTGTACAGTGGACTGGGGAAAAACAACACCACAGCACCGTGTGGAGGAATTTATACCTGAGCGGTGGCAGCACTACGAGGAAAACATTGATCTCGCCTGCCACGCAACAGCATCGGATAGCTTGTGATAGTGTCGAGTAGCCCTTTTATGTTTCGCATCGCTGCTCTTTTGCATGCTTATGGGCTATTGTGGCTGCAAAGGATGAATACTTTATATGAATAGGCGATTTACGCAGAAATTTAAAAAGTCCTAGACAAGGATTTACGCAGTACTAGACACGGATTTACACAGTACTAGACAGGGATTTACAAGAATTAAATAAGTATTTACACAGAACTAGACGAGAATTTACACACAATTATATAAATATGTACACAGTACTAGACAGGGATTTACACAATACTAGACGAGGATTTACACACAATTAGATAAGGATTTACACAGTACTAGTTAAATATTTACTCAGTCATAGACGAGGATTTACACAGTACGAGACAGTGATTTTCAGAATACTAGGCGAGGATTTACAAAGTAATAGACGATGATTTATTAAGTGATTCGCTTTTATGTGCTCACGCGTGAGAGCTGTAAAATTGTACAGTATGTTAAAGTCTTAAATACAGCTTGAAAAATTGCAATAATCCTGGAGAAGGACCACAGCAACCACAAATTAAAATGGTGTAAAATGTGTTGTTTCTGCTTTATGTTACGCTGAATGTATAGTTAAGCATTGTTAGGCGTGGTACAGGCACCTGAACTACAATTGTCTACATTGGGACATAATGTTTATCATCTGCGACTAAAAATATTTAAAAAGTCATCACATTTGACCTACGTTTAATTTTTCTTTGTCAAATATATCTTGTGTTGTGTATACTGGTTACTGTTCCCTCTAACTGGTATACCTTTTAATTCTTTTAGTTACCTAGAATACGTAATGTTCACACAAACACAGGGTTCAAGTCCACTGAGGGCTGGGCACTTGGTGCTGACCTGTATAAATCAGAGGTACGTGGATGACAAGGGAATATCATCGAACACGTGAGAAGGTAGTGTTGTTGATTATATAGTTAATTCAGGTAGTGAAATTTATACAACTGCTACATGAAAAGAGCCCACATTTTTATAAATACTACTAACAATATGTTGACAGACTATTACATTGCTCGGCCACCTACCCTACCGTTTCAACGTTGTATAGTATCCATAGAGATAATCCCTTTTGTATACCTAACCTCTTCATCATGAATATGTGCTTTAGCTAAGCTGAGAAATCTGCAACCTTTACGTAGGTGGTGGTTGAGATTGAACAAAACTTGCCTTAAGTGCCTTTAACGAGTACTGTACACTGAAAACACAATTAGTTTGCTTGGTATCACAAAGGTAGAATTACTTGAAACCATAGCGATGATAAATTAGCAAAGTTTGTTTTTAAAATATAAAAAAGGGGAATGTCATGTGCTTCTAATGGGAATGCTTCCACGTGCCATGCATTAAACTTGTTAGTAGTAAGATTTGGAATATGTACTATTACAAAATCCTTCATAAGTGTAGCGTCTTACAAAGTACAAGAGTTGAAAAATAATCTCTCGTAGCTATCTGCATGACTTGAAGAAATTTACTAATTGCTTATGGTATACATTCATGTGTTCCCCTAACTTGACGTGCTCAGCAGAAATAGTATTAAATACAGCTTACAGGTTACTATAACCATAGCTTGTAACAGAGTATAGGAACTGAAAAATTATCTCACTTGGGTATAAGCGAAGTTTGAAGAGGATTAATGACAACTAGTGTTTTGCATACATTCTTTCTCGTAACTCATATTAGTTCCACAGACATCAGTCAGTGCGCTGCAACAAGTAGAACGTGACAATGAAAACGGACATTCTGGTGTTGGTTATTCGAGTATTACTTCCGCAAAGCATTTGTTGCGCTTGGGATAAATCGTGTTGAAAAACATACTGCAGTACGGAATGAGTACCATCGCTAGTATTATGACAGGTACGATAATAATGAGACTGTTATGTTGTCTTTTTATAACACAAATTATTGTAGTTAAGTTCTGGAACTCTTAAGTGGCAAGTTCTTGAGGTAAGCACTTATTAGTCTGTTCTGTGGTTTAAGTTACACACTATGTATATTTGACATGATCTGAGAGGAGACCTAGGAATCCCCTCTCGAGAAGATTCTGAGTAACACTTGGAGGCTACCTTTAGTTAAGTGGTATACTTCTCTGTTTAGCCGTTGTAAGCTATCTGTCTCATCCAGTAAATGTTACCTCCTTTTATCTGTCTTCCCCAGGAAGTGATATATATATATATATATATATATATATATATATATATATATATATATATATATATATATATATATATATATATATATATATATATATGTAACCGGTCGGAATTTACTGGACTTTATTTTCTCACTTGACTTGGGGTTTATTAAAGATTAAAGATGGTAATGGCAGTGGAAGCGCCCCTTTGAGAAAAATCCCGAACCAGCACAAGAACACTTAAATCTACTAAACAAAATGAATTGTCCGTGACCCGTGGAAGGATAGCGTCTGTGACTGGGATGAATGAGACACACTGTAAAATTTAGACACTTATATTCCCTCCAACACTACAAACACAATCAAATAATGGTACACCAATATGCGCACCTCTTAACTTGAACTTAAAACACTACTCTGGGGAATAAAAGTTATACATGATATAGAAATTATTAGAAACTCAGGCAACAATAAATTTGAAGTATTAAGAAATGTTGCTTGCACACATGAAACAGGCCTTAAGGGCTTTCAACAAAATAATATCCAGCACTGAGAAAATGGTATTCAAAAATAAGAAATTAATAACTCTACAATGAATAGGCCTTAAGGGCACTCAACATAATTATATCACCCCAACAGATGCACACTTCCTAACCTAACTTAACCACTACTCTGGGGAACAAAGGTTATACCTGAGATCGGAATTATGAAGAAAAATTAGATGCATTAAAAGAATCAAATCACAGTATCACTCTGGTTCCGCTTAGTGACACAAACATTCAAAAAACAATACTATCAAAATTATTTAAGAAATATTAAACCACACATGTCAAGATAACATCAGTAACTGAAAAATGGTATTAACTACACCCAAATATATTGTCACTATTATTGATATGTTACTGGGTCCACCAATACCCGTGAACCATGCTTCCTAACCTAACACACACACAGATTCCACCTGCACTCCGTAGTCGTTTAAGGCACAACCAACAGGCACCCGTAGTTTAAGGCCCAAATCCGCCTTTCTCCACCTTGGAAAGTGTACCTCTAAACTCCACTGACTCTTGGCCCCAGTGTGCGACCCTGTATCACTCAGCTGGCCTCACTTTACCCCCAGTACATCCATGAAACGGAAGGGAGTTAGCCAATCAGACCTTGTACAGTTGAGAGAAGCTTTAGCTTCCCGTTAGCAAGAGGGTTTCACTAAGCTGCTCGAGACATGTGGTGTTGTGAGCCGAGGTAGAGGAGAGCTGATGACCCCAACGATCGTCCCGTCGTCAGCTGGGCCCCCAGACGGCTAGATTCCCTCAAGAGATCCTTTGATACCCCGCTAAACAGTGACAGGCCTACACTGATCGGTCCAATGGCAATAATCGCCACCCTCAATCATCAACGGCAGTCTCAAACGGCAGTCAATCTCTCGCAGTCATCACTCTCGCAGTCAAACTCCGGTCAAGTGGGTTCTGACGGAAACCCTGAAATGAACTCGCTGTTAGCTCTTGTTAACTTTACTACTGCCCTATCTAACTCTGTCTGAGATCGAATGAGACTTACTTGTTATACTGCAATAGTGCAACACAGGTGACTAGGCCACGTGACTATTTCTGTGACGGACGCGCAGGGACGTCTTGTTTGTCTGAATGCTTCCCCGTGACTGAGAGAGAGCCCGCCTCGTGTCCTCTCAAGGCGTTAGCTTAGGCCTACGTGACATATTTTCCGCCTAACTACTAACTCCTTGGGACACCCGTAACATTATTCAGACTGATAAACGATCTATAATAATTTCAAATTCAATAATAGTCCCTTAACTTTATGAACTGCATCATTATTAATTCGGCAAATTACATTTAATATCATATAGGCCTAGTTCCACAACCTCCCGCTATGTGCGGGGAGCGCTCTCTTCCCTCAGACGACCTTGAAAGCTCAGTATCGCCAATGGCGGGGCATTTGAAATTACTCTGAAATTTCTGAATATTACAATCGACCCCCCTAAAAAAAGACAGCACTGTCCTCATGTGCTGAGAAAAACATACATACGACCCCCCTAAAAATTTGTTCTAAGGACTGCATCTCACCCCTTAACATGCTAAACGCAGCATTTCTGTCTTCTCTTCTCTCCTTTTCTCTCCCGCTAACACTCGACCCCCCTAAAAGAAAACAGCACTGCCCTCATGTGCTGAGAGAACAACTTAGAACCCACCTTCAACTCTGTACTATTCCACTCGCAGCCAGCAACTCCATTTCGTCCTAGCCCACTCAAAACCAACCAAAACATCACGCTCCCCTTTTGCCTGGCCCTTAACTAGAGAACCAATGTCAAAATTAATACCAGTCGAAAACAAACATGCTCTCCTTTGGCCTGGCCCTTGAACAAAGAGAACCAGTGTCAAAACAATACACAGTCCAAAACAAACATGCTCTCTTTTGCCTGGCCCTTGAACTAAGAGGAACCAGTGTCCAAACACTACTCAGTCCATCTCAAACATGCTCTCCTTTGCCTGGCCCTTGAACTAAGAGGAACCAGTGTCAAAACAATACTCAGTCCACGTCTCCGAACCTCATACCGGCAGACCAACCCTCTGACAATGTACTAGTCCATATAAGTGAGGCCCTGGACATTACAACCGTACTCTCAATCCCGCTCATGACAGCAATCACTACTCAACGCACATCTCTGACCTAACCATCTCTCCAATCCCCTCTGCCCTACTCACAACTCCTCCAACTCACCCTCTACAACCTGCCTTTTCTCATTACCATGCACACCTAAACTGTAATTTGTCGGCTTCGTCTTTCAGTTGGAGGCTCGATTGACCTCTCTGAACTACTTCTCTTCATCTTGCTCATCTGGGGTGGGGGCTCCTCGTCTTCATCTTCAGATTCATCCATCGCTGGGTCTCCCGGATGCCTTAGGGTTGGAGAAGCCTTCAAGTTGCTCCGGTTTTCCACTCTCGCTTCCAGGTCTTCTCCCCCACTGGGCTCAATGCAATATAAACCAGGCCTTGGATTTAGGACCTCAACAATGTGCCATCTCGTATCAAACCAATGGTTTTGCAGCTTACACCGGCCTATTTTTACATTGTTCCTCAGCAAAACCTCCTGGCCCACTTCCCAGCTACTCTCGTGGGCTTTCTCTTCTCTTTTCCTTCTGTTTATTTCCTTACGTCTCCGAACATTGATCTCCACTGCTTCCTGCAATCTTCGTTGCCGGTCTCTAATCACCATCACCCACTCATCTACCGGCTCTGGGTCTACTTCCGGCCTAAGGTCAAACGGCAGGTTTGGTTCTCTCCCGTAAAACAACAGGAATGGGGAAAACCCTGTCGTGGCATGCGGAGTCGCGTTATATTGTGACACCACTGCCTGCACATGCTCTGGCCACCTATTCTTTTCCTCTTCCTCGAGGGTGGCCAGCAGACCGTGCAGGGTTCAATTGAACCGTTCCACCATACCATTTCCCTGTGGGTGATATGCTGACGTCCTTATTTTCTTCACCCCAAAGGTGGCACAAGTTTGTCGGACCAATGCACTGCCAAAATTTCTTCCCTGATCGGTCAACAGTCGCTCAGGTGCACCCACTGCCAGGAAGATCCGATTCACCAGGATCTTTGCAATCGTCGAGGCTTTCTGGTCTTTGGTGGGAAAGGCCCAAGTGTAATGACTGTATATGTCAACCATTATCAGGACACTCTCCAATCCTTGCCGCTTGTCCAGCAAGGTGAAATCTGCGGCCAGTGTCTCTAATGGTTTGGCAGCTTCAATCGTCCCTAAATGCAGTTGGGGTTTCGGCACTTCATCTTTTGCTACTCCACACCTCTCGCAGCTGGCTATGTAGTCTCGCACTGTTTCTCCCATGCCTGACCAGAAACCTCGCTCCTGCACCAGCGACAGGGTGCGATCTCGCCCCTGATGCCCAAACTCGTCGTGGCAGGCTCTAGTCAAAGCCTCCTGCAAGTTTGGAGATAACACTGGCACCTCCCTCCATAGATTCTTCCCTTCGGGTCTTCTATGCCAGACAACCTCTTCTCTTACGATCAGGGATTTCCTAGCTCGGTACATCTTGCGGAAGTCATCATTTTGGAGCTGTACCTGTACCTCATCCTCCGGCAGCTCTCCCGCCAACCATCTTCGCAGTTTTGTCATATAGTCCATGCCTTCTTGCTCCTTACGCAGCCCATCCATCGTCCACAGTTCCTTCCTTCCTGCCCCGTTCTCCTCTAGTACATGCATCGCTGTATACTCTTCTTCGCTATCTTCCTCCTGTTCCGCCAGGATTCTAGATAGAGTATCCGCCACAATGTTGTTCTTCCCCGGCTTGTACTCTATAGTAAAGTTAAACTGCTCGAGATCCGCATTCCACCTACTTTCCACGGCACCTAGCTTAGCCTTCTCGCGGTTACTGAGTGGGTTGTTATCTGTATAGACTGTGAAATGTTACCCTGCCAAATAATCCCTGAATTTATCCACTACTGCCCATTTGAGTGCTAACATCTCTAACTTAAGAGAACTATAGTTGTTCATGTTACGTTCTGATTTCCTCAGGCCCCGACTCGCATAGCACACCGGATGCAACCTGCCATCCTTCCGCTGGGACAGCACCGCACCTAGCCCACGAAAACTTGCATCTGTTTCTAATATAAACTCCTGAGTGAAATCTGGGCAAGCCAACACTGGTGTCTGCGTCACCTTGACTTTCAGTTTCTCGAAAGCCTGTTGCTGTTCCTCTCTCCATTCACTATCTACCCGATCCTTAGATTTCCCATGCATCAACGCATGCAGTGGAGCAGCTATTTGGGCAAACCCTTTAACAAATTTCCTATAAAATGATGTGAACCCTACAAAAGACCGCACATCTTTCACCGTCTGAGGGACTGGCCAATCTCTTACTACCCTAATCTTCTCAGGATCAGCTGTGATGCCTTCAGCTGACACCTGATATCCTAAATAACTTACTTTTGAAGCCATTATTTCACACTTTTTAGGTTTAAATCTTAAGTTATTCTCCCTCATCCTGCAAAATAATTCCCTCAATCTGACTATATGCTGATCTATTGTACTTGAAAACACCATCACATCATCAAGGTATACAAGCAACGAGCAGAAAATCTTATCCCCTAAAATCCGCTCCATGTATCTCTGAAAGGTTCCCGGACTATTTGACAATCCCATAGGCAGTCGCCTGTACTCAAAGTGTCCGAAGCTTGTGCTGAAGGCAGTCTTTGGACGGTCTGAAGGTTTTACTTCTATCTGGTGATATCCCGCCACCAGATCAAACGTTGAGAAAAACTGGGCCCCCGTCAGAGATTCTAGAGTTTCATTTATCCTAGGCAGAGGAAACGCATCGCGTACCGTGACCTTATTTAAGTCACGATAGTCAATGCACAACCTCAGCGTCCCGTCCTTTTTCCTCACTACTACAATGGCGGCAGAGTACGGACTCTCACTATGCTGAATTACTCCCTGATCTAAACGCTGGCTAATGTGCTGCTTCACCTCTGGTACCTGGTTTGGAGGGATCCTCCGATGTGGCACCCTAACTGGCCTGTCTGTGGTCACTGGGATCTCATGCTGAACCCCAATAGCCTTCCCTATGGGCTGGCCCTCTCCTTCAAAAATATCACTAAACTCTTCTATTAAACACCTAACTGCACGCTCTTGTTCCTCATTCATTTCCTCCGTGTGCACTTTGACCTCCGTACGGACATCCGGTTGAACTGTCCTCACATACACCTCTTCACTGGTGTCTGCCTCGACTTCCGTCCCAGAAGCCACTTTCCCAATCCGCCAATTGCCCCTCAAGTTCTTACGACTATCAGACAGATTTGCCACCAACACCTGGGTCATGCCTCTCACCACTCTTACAGCTGTCGGCAACACTATCACACCCTCAGGCATCCAACCTTCATGCTCCATTGTTAGAGGTTCAATCACTACTTCTTTGTTAGCTACCTGGCTTAATGAGGGAACACATACTGACAGCAACCGAGTACTCCGGGGAGGAATGGTTGGGCTTTTCTTCCTCTCTGTCATACAATACCCCAGGCTGATGGCCTCTATTGCACATAACTGCCTAACCCCATGCAAGCAATTTTCCCACTGAGCGGTGCTCCTGGCTTCCCTGCACAAGTGATACATGTGCGGCCAGATCTCCGCAACCTCCCCCAGCACATTCATCCCCAACAATCCGACATGCGATTGCCCCTTACCCTGGGTCTCAATCCCTGGACAAATCAACAGCCCCACATCAGTGGCTTCCACCCCACATACGACCATAGTGACCCGAATACACCCCACACACGGCACTGGAAACCCTGACGCCCCTTTTACCCTTATTCGAGTGGGCTGCAACACCACGCCTGCAGGCTCCAGCTCCCGACGGTAGAAAAGTTCATCAATTAACGAAACTTCTGCCCCAGTATCTGCTAAACCCCACATTTCACGACCCGCTACCAGCACCGAAACCTTAGGACACTCTGCTTTCAGCCTTAAGGTACCTTCTGTCGTGATTAAATTTGTCATGCGGACCACGCTTGAAACATGGGTCCGCTCTCTCTTGATTCATAACATCGCCGGTGGAATCTATTGGTGAGGCCAGGAACGGTTGGCGGGGACTACCTGGCCTTGACCATTTCCCGACCGCCAGTTCCGATTGTTAATTCCAACTCGATACTGGCCATTGGCCACGTATCCCCTTGGGACACTCTCTCCTGGTCCGGACCTGTTCGTGCAATTGAAACTGAGGTGGCCCTCTTGTCCACACGCATAGCACATCGGGAGAATCGAGCCTCCAGCCTGAGGTTCGTTCTCTCTTCCTTTAGTCAGCGGTACCTCCCTCAAAGCCTCTCGTTTTTGTTCCGCCTCTCTCAGCCCCGTGATCCACTCATCTAGACTACGGTGAGGATACTTCTGGATCTCCTCCAATAACCACATACGGCTTTGTTCCTCCTTGAGTCCCCGAGTGATTGCATCTCCCAACAGGGCCTTATCATATTTATGACCATGGTGGTTCAACTCATCGTTTAAATCGAGCATAGCATCATAATATTCAAGAAGCGTCTCATTGTTCCGTTGTTTCCGATTCATCACCTTCTGAATGGCGTCGTACGTGGCCGTCTGCCCGCCGTATTGCTGCTTCAAATAACAAGTTAATTCGTCTACGGTTTCCCAGTCTCTGCGTGCATTGTATACGCTATCTGCCGCAGGCCCCGCAAGATGCCATATTATGAATTGGATTCGACTGACTTCGTCTCCGTCTAGCAGCTTGAGGGTTCGGTCAACCTCTCTTAACCACTTCCCTACCTCTACTCCTGGCCTACCGTCGAACTTAGACATGGTCAACCCGGCCCCGAGACTAGTTCCCTCTCTACTATTGTGTCTCCTCATCTCCCACATTGTCTCATCGTGCTGTATTTGATACTGTGTCTTTACCCTATCTAGTGCATCCCCCAACAGAACTAGGTGTTGTTGATGTTCCTTCTCTAACTGTTGCAATTGTGTGTGGTACTCCCCCCTTAACTGTTGTACATATACTCCATACTCCCCCCTGATTTGGTTCGCCCATGCCTGACATTCCCCATTGATCTTCCCTTCTAACTGTTCCAATCGTTCCTGGTACTCTCCCCGGATTTTCCCCTCTAGCTTCCCAATACGTTCCACGAACTCTTCTCTCAACTGTACCAACCCCGGGCTGTCTCTCCTTTTCTCCGAGTAACCCCGCACCGTCAACCACAACAAACCCATTCCCACGGCGAGCATGAGTAGAGTTGGGGTCACACTCTCTACCGTTTCCATCCACTCCATGATTACGCCCATTATCCCAACCACAGAACTATCAGTCACGAAATAAAAACTACGCTCTGCTACCATTTGTAACCGGTCGGAATTTACTGGACTTTATTTTCTCACTTGACTTGGGGTTTATTAAAGATTAATAGATGGTAATGGCAGTGGAAGCGCCCCTTTGAGAAAAATCCCGAACCAGCACAAGAACACTTAAATCTACTAAACAAAATGAATTGTCCATGACCCGTGGAAGGATAGCGTCTGTGACTGGGATGAATGAGACACACTGTAAAATTTAGACACTTATATTCCCTCCAACACTACAAACACAATCAAATAATGGTACACCAATATGCGCACCTCTTAACTTGAACTTAAAACACTACTCTGGGGAATAAAAGTTATACATGATATAGAAATTATTAGAAACTCAGGCAACAATAAATTTGAAGTAATAAGAAATGTTGCTTGCACACATGAAACAGGCCTTAAGGGCTTTCAACAAAATAATATCCAGCACTGAGAAAATGGTATTCAAAAATAAGAAATTAATAACTCTACAATGAATAGGCCTTAAGGGCACTCAACATAATTATATCACCCCAACAGATGCACACTTCCTAACTTAACTTAACCACTACTCTGGGGAACAAAGGTTATACCTGAGATCGGAATTATGAAGAAAAATTAGATGCATTAAAAGAATCAAATCACAGTATCACTCTGGTTCCGCTTAGTGACACAAACATTCAAAAAACAATACTATCAAAATTATTTAAGAAATATTAAACCACATACGTCAAGATAACCTCAGTAACTGAGAAATGGTATTAACTACACCCAAATATATTGTCACTAATATTGATATGTTACTGGGTCCACCAATACCCGTGAACCATGCATCCTAACCTAACACACACACACACAGATTCCACCTGCACTCCGTAGTAGTTTAAGGCACAACCAACAGGCACCCGTAGTTTAAGGCCCAAATCAGCCTTTCTCCACCTTGGAAAGTTTACCTCTAAACTCCACTGACTCTTGGCCCCAGTGTGCGGCCCTGTACCACTCAGCTGGCCTCACTTTACCCCCAGTACATCCATGAAACGGAAGGGAGTGAGCCAATCAGACCTTGTACAGTTGAGAGAAGCTTTAACTTCCCGTTAGCAAGAGGGTTTCACTAAGCTGCTCGAGACATGTGGTGTTGTGAGCCGAGGTAGAGAAGAGCTGATGACCCCAACGATCGTCCCGTCGTCAGCTGGGCACCCAGACGGCTAGATTCCCTCAAGAGATCCTTTGATACCCCGCTAAACAGTGACAGGCCTACACTGATCGGTCCGATGGCGACAATCGCCACCCTCAATCATCAACGGCAGTCTCAAAAAGGAAGTCAGTCTCTCGCAGCCAACTTCTCGCAGTCAAACTCGCGGTCAAGTGGGTTCTGACGGAAACCCTGAAATGAACTCACTGTTAGCTCTTGTTAACTTTACCACTGCCCTATCTAACCCTGTCTGAGATCGAATGAGACTTACTTGTTATACTGCAATAGTGCAACACAGGTGACTAAGCCACGTGACTATTTCTGTGACGGCCGCGCAGAGACGTCTTGTTTGTCTGAATGCTTCCCCGTGACTGAGAGAGAGCCCGCCTCGTGTCCTCTCAAGGCGTTAGCTTAGGCTTACGTGACATATTTTCCGCCTAACTAATAACTCCTTGGGACACCCGTAACATTATTCAGACTGATAAACGATCTATAATAATTTCAAATTCAATAATAGTCCCTTAACTTCATGAATCGCATCATTATTATTTCGGCAAATTACATTTAATATCACTTAGGCCTAGTTCCACAACCTCTCGCTATGTGCAGGGAGCGCTCTCTTCCCTCCAACGACCTTGAAAGCTCAGCATCGCCAATGGCGCGGTGTTTGAAATTACACTGAAATTTCTGAATATTACATATATATATATATATATATTTATATATATATATATATATATATATATATATATATATATATATATATATATATATATATATATATATATATATATATATATATATATATATATATATATATATATATATATATGTATTTGTAACCGGTCGGAATTACTGGACTTTAATTTCTCACTTGACTTGGGGTTTATTAAAGATTATTAGATGGTAATTGCAGTGGAAGCGCCCCTTTGAGAAAAATCCCGAACCAGCACAAGAACACTTAAATCTACTAAACAAAATGAGTTGTCCGTGACCCGTGGAAGGATAGCGTCTGTGACTGGGATGAATGAGACACACTGTAAAATTTAGACACATATATTCCCTCCAACACTGCAGACACAGTCAAATAATAGTACACCGATATGCGCACCTCTTAACCTGAACTTAAAACACTACTCTGGGGAATAAAAGTTATACATGATATTGAAATTATTAGAAACTCAGACAATGCCTCATTAGACAATAACAAATTTAAAGTATTAAGAAATGTTGCTTGCTCACATGAACCAGGCCTTAAGGGCTTTCAACAAAATATCAATCACTGAGAAAATGGTATTAAAAAAATAAGAAATTAATAACTCTACAATGAATAGGCCTTAAGGGCACTCACCAAAATTATATCCAGCACTGAGAAAATGGTATAAAAAAATAAGAACTTATTAACTCCACCCTGAATAGGCCTTCAGGGCACTCAACAAAATTATATTACCCCAACAGATGCACACCTCCTTACCTAACTTAAACTCTACTCTGGGGAACAAGGTTATACCTGAGATCGGAATTATAAAGAAAAATTAAATGCATCAAAGGAACTAAATCACAGTATCACTTGCAACATACGGAAGAAACTCATCTGAAAACCAGTTCCATCATTCTCTGGTTTCAATTAGTGACACCACATTAAAAACAATACTATCAATATTATTTAAGAGATATTAACTACACACATCATACATCAGTAACTGAAGAATTAGTATTAACTACACACAAAAATATTGTCACTATTATTAAGAAGTTACTGAGTCCACCAATACCCGTGAACCATGCTTCGTAACGTAACACACACATAGATTCCACCTGCACCCGTAGTTTAAGGCCCAAATCAGCCTTTCTCCACCTTGGAAAATGTACCTCTAAGTTCCACTGGCCCTGTATTCACTCAGCTTGCTTCATTTTACCCCAATACATCCATGGAACGGAAGGGAGTGAGCCAATCAGACCTTGTACATTTGAGAGAAGCTTTAGCTTCCCGTTAGTATTAGGTTTTCACTAAGCTGCTTGAAGATACGTGGCATTGTGTGCCGAGGGAGAGGAGAGCTGAGGACCCCAAACGATCGTCACATCGTTAGTTGGCCATCCAGACAGCTGGTTTCACTCCAACTCTCACCATACTCAACAGGTGGATCAAACCCAGGTCAGTGGACGGTCATACAGCTCACCAATCGTCTCATCCCGCCAGTGGACGTTTTCATACCGCGTGGGGTCTACAGAACCCTGAAAAACCCGGGCTGTTAGCTATTGTCTCACATCACCGTTTGTTCCTTCCGCCCTATCTAGCTTTGTGTGAGATTGAATAAAACTTACTTGTTAATACTGATGTTAAATAAACGAAGGAACCAAGTCACGCGATCCGTCTCTCCTGAGTACAGCACAGAGGTGGTCCTTGACCTCTCTCACAACTCCCCAGCCATGCTTGCTCCCTGGTTCACGCTTTCCAGGAGTGACTTATTTACCAGACGATTAACAGCTTAATTAGGATGTAAGCAACATTTTCAGACTGGGAACCAATCTATAATTATTTTCAATCTAATAACTGATATTTAATTTCAAGATTCGCGTTCCTATTAACTCGGTAAATTACATTTAATATCGTATAGGCCTAGTTCCACAAACTCTAGTGGGAGCGCGGTCTTCCCTCAGACGACCTTGAATTCAGCATCGCCAATGACGCAGCGTTTGAAATTACACTGAAATTTCTGAATATTACAATCGCCCCCCTAAAAAAAGACAGCACTGTCCTCATGCACTGAGAAAAGTATGCAACGACCACCCGAAAAAATTGTTCTAAGAAACTGCATCTCACACCTGCAACGTGCTAAATGCAGCATTTCCGTCTTCTCTTCTCTCTCCTGCTAACATATATATATATATATATATATATATATATATATATATACAGTGACCCCTCCGTTAATGAACTCAATCCGTTCCAGAAGGTCGTTTGTTAACCGAAACCATTGTTTCAATGGGTTTTTGGGTAATTGGTTCCAGCTCACCGAAAATTTCCTAAATTCAACAAAAATGGTAGAAAAGTTCACTTACTTTGAGGTGTGTATGTAGAAGGCTCCTGGATGATGATGATGATGATGGGATTTAGAATGGGGGTGGAGGAGAAGGAAGAAGAGAAGGCATTGGGGTGGAAGAGAAGTCACCCCATGGCGCCATTTCACCCATAAAATTTTAGCTCTCTTGGTGTAATTCAAGATTATTTTCTTTAAATCAACACTGCACTGCATTATATATTGTCAATATGTAAAATATATTTCAAAATGACCAATAATTTGCTTGGAAACACAGAAAAAAAGAGTTTAGTTGAAGAGAGTCTCAAGCAAGATGTTACCTCCAGTGAAAACAGAGAGAGACTAACTCCTGTTTGCTGTGTTCAGAGGCTGGATGCCGCGCATTAAATTAGTCACTTTACCTTCAATTATGTTCAATAATTGTTAAAATGACTAAAAAATTGAATAATAAACTTTTAAAATTATTGAATAGTATAAACTTCTTGATATTTACTAAAATAGTAAGGAATTTAAGCCCTAGAACCGATTAATGTATTGGCAGACTGATACTAAAGCTGGTTGCCCGGTCAGTGCAAGCGAAAACATGTTGAGTTCGGTTCGTAAGAACTTCGTTAACAGAATTTTTTTTTCGTTAACCGAATTGAAGATTCTTATGGAAGGCAGTTCGTTAATCGAAATTACGTTAACCGAGGTGTTCGTTAAACGAGGGTGTTAGGTTCTGGATAATAAGTTCAATATACAGGAGAGAACACAAACACCTGTATAGTTTTGTAGGTTCGATTTACTGGATAAGAGATATGTACACAAGGGGAGTAGTGCTCTCCTCAACTTGGCTCCTTGTCAACTGTCTATAGACGACGTATGGCAAGTGATACATTAGCAGCTTCCATACGTCGCCAGGCACATTAATTAAGCATGTGGGATATGGTAATTACATTGCCACACGCTGCTAGCTAGGCTGAATAAATAATACATAAATGGAGCACATACATAATATACATACATAATATATAATCCAGCATACATAATATACATACACCTCCCTCCCCCCTATACGCTCATAGCAAAGTCTTGAGCGGACCTTTTCTTTTGGATCCGTTCTGAGCGTCGAGGGACTTCATCACTGGGAAGGGTATGGGACTCAACACTGGTGGCGGGGCCAGCAGAAGGCATTGTTACGGGGCGGAGAAAACGGCGGTTCCTCCACCACACACGACCACTGGGTAACCGCACCTGGTAGTCCCGTGACCTACCGAGACCCATGACTACGCCTACTTTGTCCCAACGTAGGGAGGTCGGGTCCTGAACACGGACTTGGGTGCCGACACTCAACCTGGGGAGAGAACGGGCGTGGTCGTTGTAGCGGGCGACGACGTCCTGAACACGTTCGGCGGCTCGGCGATCACAATCCTCTGTCTTGGCCTGCCACTCCTTGGAGAAGGATTGAGGGTGAGCAGGGACACAAGAACGAAGGGGGCGTCCATACAAAACCTGGGCAGGGGAGCGTCCGGTGTAGTTAGGTGTGTTGCGGAGTTCAAGAAGACCCCGGTCGAAGGCCTCGCAGTCAATGTTCCCAGAAGGGGCCACCTTAAGGATGAGGTGCTTCAGGGATTTGACAGCAGCCTCAGCGTGGCCGTTGGACTGCGGGTAATGGGGCGATGACAACACATGCCGGACTCCCCATCGGTCAAGGAACACAGCAAAGTCCCGGCTTGTGAACTGAGGCCCTCCGTCGGTTCGCAGGCGTACAGGAACGCCCACGTCACGGAAGTAGTGGCGGAACTTGCTGATGGTGGCGGCAGACGTCGTGTCATTACCGCACTTGATGACAACCGGCCAACCAGAGAGACGGTCGACGATAACAAGGAAGGACTTTCCTGACACACAGAAAAAGTCGGCCGACACAGACTCAAAGGGGCGGGTGGGGTTGTCGTCACTCATGAAGGGTTCCTGCTGCTGGCTGGGTTGTAATACTTGGCAGGGCTCACACGCACGGACAACATTGGAGATGTCGGAGTTGATGCCGGGCCAGAACACAGTCTGTCGTGCACGTCGTTTGGTGGCCTCAGCTCCACGGTGACTGTCGTGAAGGCGAGCCAAGGCGTGGGGACGTGATGCAGCAGGGACAACTACACGTGCTCCGTACAGAACAAGGTCTCCGTCGCAGTAGAGTTCATCGCGGAGTTTCCAATACGGGAGCAGGGTGTTGTGAAGATCGTAGCGGTTGCTAGGAAATCCATTCCTCACACACTCGACAAGTCGGACGTAGGAAGGGTCATCTCGGGCCGCTGTTCGAAGGTCCTCCATTGCCTTGTCGTCATCTGGTGACAGGTCCGAACGAAGGGATTGGACGGCATGGAGAGTGACCACAGTCCTGACGGAAAGAGCGAGGTCGGCGTCGAGCACATGGTCTTCTGGAGTAGGGCGGCTGACAGGAGAGCGGGATAAGGCATCAGGGATGCAGAGCTCCTTACCAGCACGCCACACTGCTGTGAAGATGTACGCCGAGAGCTTCTCTTTCAGACGCTGGAGGCGAGGGTTCTTAACGGCGTCTAGCGTGTAGTGGTTGAGGATCGGGACAAGCGGGCGATGGTCGGTCACTAGGTGAAAGTGTTGCAGGCCTATGAGGTAAAACCTGCACTTGGACATCGCCCACACCACAGCCAACAGATCCAACTCAATAGTGGCGTAGCGCGTCTCAGTGTCAGAGAGGAAACGCGAGCCACACTGGACGAGCCGGAACTGCCCTCCACCATGATCCTGCAGTAGGGCGTATCCCACGCCATACAAGCGTGAGGCATCTGTCTGCAGAACTGTCGGCAAGGCTGGGTCAAACGTGGCGAGGACAGGTGGACGAGACAGGGCCTGTTTCACTTGCTGGAAGGCCTTGTCGTGGTCGGGGGTCCACAGGAATGTCCTCTTGGGGCTCATCAGGGGGCGAAGTGGTTGAGCAGCTGCGGAGATGTCCGACGAAAACTCTGCTAACTGGTTGACGAGACCAATGAAGGACCTCAAGTCGGTAAGGTTAGCAGGGGTGGGAAAATCCGTGATGGCGCGGACCTTTTCCGGGTCAGCTGCGATACCATTCCCTGAGAGGGTGTACCCACAAAAGTCAACTGAAGAGCTGGCCAGAACAAACTTGTCGGCATTTAGGGTAATGCCGTGCTTCCAGCACCTGTTGAGTACCTCGTAGATACGGCAGAGGTGATCCATATAATCCTCGTCGTACACGAGTATGTCGTCGACCACTTTCACGCAGTTTGCCAGACCTTGTAGAGCCATATCACCTCGAAGACAGAAAGCGTCTCCTGTAGCGGCGAATCCCATGGGGCCACGGCAATAACTGTAACGTCCATGCGGGGTGATGAAAGTTGTGAGTGGTCGGTCTTCTTCGGCAAGCTCTATCTGCCAGTATCCACACAAGGCGTCCATCGTCGTGAAGAAGCGCGCCTTCGGGTTCACACTGCGTATAGCTGCAAAGGGCGTGGGAGAAGGGTGCGCAGGACGAGACACCTGGCTGTTGAGCTTGGAGAGGTCAGTGGTGATCCGAACACCACCTCTAGGTTTTGCGACGACAACCATAGGGTGACACCATGGAGACGGGTCATCGCCGGTTGGTGCAATAATTTCTTGGGCGACCATGGAGTCCAGCTCGTTTTTGACCGCCTCGCGGAAGGCCAGGGGAACCAGTCGAGGGGTGTAAATAGCGAAGGGCTTCGCGTCGTCCCTCAGGTGGATCCTCATGGGGGGACCTGCCATCTTCTTGAGAGGCTTGGATTCCAGAGCGGACTTGGTCACCAGAACGTCGCTGAATTCCTTCAGGAAGTACTTCCGAGCATCCGAAGGAGAGGTGTCACTGGCAAGAGGCAGGGGTAGGGCGGCAGCAGGGTCGTTGCTGCTCCCTTTTTGCACCCTGTTGGCGTGTTTTACCTCAAGAATAGGTTTGGGGAAGTCCTGGGAGATGATGGCCAACTCTTGACAATGTCTGTAGGACAGCAAAGGAGTCGGGACACCGTTATGCACATCAATCCAGGCTTGACACGACCTGTTGCCAAAGGTGACTTGTGCTTGGAGTGAACCCAGGGCCGGGGTCATCTGTGAACCATCTGCCATAAAGCGGAGATCCTTGGGGGGCGGTCCTAGATCACTTGGAGAGAGCCCCAAGCATTGCAAATGCTGGGGACCGATGACTGTAGCATCAGCGCCGGTGTCGGGCAACATCTGGAGACGGGATGACACACTGCGGTAGGTCACAATGACACTGATGTACTGGGGGACTTTGGTCCTGGGACGCGGGGGGGAGCACACATTCCTAATATGGCTCGAGCGTTGTCCAGGGTCGTCATGCTTCTGATTGGAAGACTGTGGGCGGCCCTCTCTGGTGGAAGGGAGCTGAAGCTTCCGCCGACGCTGTCCCTTGGGTTTGTTGGAAGGGCAACACTTGTCATAGTGGCCCAGACGACCGCACACATTGCACTGGACGCGTTTGGCTGGGCACCGTACTGTGAGTGACCAGTGGCCCTTACGGTCACAACTGTTGCATGTAGACTCAGCAGCTGGACACACCTGTGTTCCGTGCTGCTTACCACAGTTGTTACAAAATGAACCGGGCGTGGACGTGGTGGGCGAAGGCGTAGGAGCAGACTTCTTGTCCTTCTTGTACCGGGACACAGCGCGTACAGCTGTAGGGGGAGCTCGGATGGCAGAGGTGGCACACCTGGCAGCCTCATAGGAGCGACATATCGTCAACACATCCTTAAGAGAAGAGGAAGAGTCGAGGGAGGTGAGGCGTTGGACAAGTTCCTCGTCCTTAACACCCATCAGGATCACCTGCTTCAACTGAGTCTCCTCACACTGCTGGTGGTGGCCTAGACATATATCTACCTCTTCCGAGGCTCTCTTAAGACGTACATAAAAGGCGTCAAAAGTCTCACCTTCCAACTGTCTGCAGCTAAACAATTCCCTCCTGCGCAGAGCTTCATTCTGCTGTCCTTTGATGTGCCGTTGTAGAATGTCCAGTACCTCCTCTACAGACAGCGAAGAGGTTGGGGGTACCTGCAACGTATGTTCCAAGACACGCTGAATTTCCAAGGACAGGCACATACGCAGCTGGATGAGTTGTTTAGGCTGTGACAAACTCTGGAGATCCACCATCGTAGAATAATCAGTCCACCGTCGCCGCCATTCACGAAAAGTCTGGAAAGTCACATCAGGCTTCAAGATGGGCGGTGTTTGAGCTGCTGCTTTAGGTGGGGCTGGGGGGCGTGAAGGAAGCATTGATGAGGTATCTGAACCAGTCAGTACCGAGGCAGTGTTAGAGCCGGGGGCTTGGTTAACAGTGAGGCGAGATATCAAGGCTTCAAACCGTGCACTGTCTTCCAATCTCCGTTGGTGGTCTCGTTCTGCCTCTGCTTGCCTTCTGTGTTCATCCGCCACACGTCTGTGAGCTTCATCCTCGCGCCTTTCATCTCTCATAAACTTCAGTAAAGCAATTATCTCTGGAGACAACGCTGAATATTGAGGTGAAGGGCTGCGCGATGTTGTGGGAGCTGGAGCGTCGTGGCCGGCCTGGTCATCCATCTCTGCGGGACTATCATCCGCTTGACTCATCCAGACGCTGGGTCCATGACTACATAAGGCATGAGACATAACTACTTCATCTGTGTACTGTGTCTTAAATCAGTGTTGACCGGTCAGCCCGTCGTATCAACAAGATTTCAGACAAAAAAAATTTAATTAAATACACAGATAAGTAGGTTATATATATAAAATATATATAAGAGAGCCGCGCGGTCAGAGAATGTTAGTACATGTATGTGTGTATGTGTGTCCCGGGCAGGGAGAGCGTCTCGCCTCGCTGTGAGGGGGTGTGGAGACGGCGAGGAGCGCCAGTCACCCGCCAGACTTCGTGAGGGGAGGTGTACTCAAGTCTACTCCTTACAAATGCCCAGAACATGCCGTATACCTTGGGAATCCTTTAAAACAAGGTCACACATGAATGGCACGAAACACACAATGCACTAAACACTTCACAGAAAATCACTGACACTGACACTGCTCAAAGTTGCTAAATTCTTCGAGGACGGGTGGCGCGGCGGTTGACACAGGGCGGGAGTCCATAAGCCGGCTTTCCACAAACTTTGCACTATCACTCGTAATTATCCAGTAAGATTACGCACTGCGCCATGTTAGGTTCTGGATAATAAGTTCAATATACAGGAGAGAACACAAACACCTGTATAGTTTTGTAGGTTCGATTTACTGGATAAGAGATATGTACACAAGGGGAGTAGTGCTCTCCTCAACTTGGCTCCTTGTCAACTGTCTATAGACGACGTATGGCAAGTGATACATTAGCAGCTTCCATACGTCGCCAGGCACATTAATTAAGCATGTGGGATATGGTAATTACATTGCCACACGCTGCTAGCTAGGCTGAATAAATAATACATAAATGGAGCACATACATAATATACATACATAATATATAATCCAGCATACATAATATACATGTATATATATATATATATATATATATATATATATATATATATATATATATATATATTGATAAAATCACGCAGGAAAAAGGGAAACAATGGAACACCTTAGCTTTCGTCTTTATTTAAGACATCTTCAGAGGCAATTGAATTACAAGGACTGAGAGAGGCTTATGTACTGTACAATCAAAGACAAAAGTCGTGTCGCGGTTTTGTCCGAAGATTAAATTTAACTCGTGAAACATTATGAGAACCCCCTATCACAAGGTAGAGTGCACTAAAAGTTTAGCCCTTTGGCATAGGCCGTATTCAAGAACAATCATGGGGTGAACGACGCCATTTACGATGACCTTCTTGCCCTGATTTTGTTTCAGGAATACCACCTTTTCGAAGCTCTAGAGAGATATCGAAGTTTCGATATTTTGAGTACTACTAGCTAATAATTCCCACCAGGAAACTTGCTTAGAGACTCCTCCAAAGCTTCAAAAAGTGCAGAGTTCCATGTGTTAAAGGCAATATTGCTGAAAAAAGATCAGGGCAAGAAGGTCATCGTAAATGGCGTCGTATACCCCATGACTGTTCTCACGACACCACTTTTGTCTTTGACTGTACACAGGGTGACCAAAGGTGCTCCATTGTTTCCCTTTTTCCTGTGTGATTTTATCAAGATTTATCTTATCCACGTTTCCATTGTGGATCTATATCTATATATAAAAAACAAAGAAGTATGTCTGTGTTTTTGTGTGTGTGTTTGTGTGTGTGTGTCCGCACGAGAATCTCAGAAACTACTTTACCAATCGGTAGTGATGATGGATGGTATTATATGCAGTGGTGGGCACGGTTCCGCTAATCCGCTAACCGCTAATTAGCGAAGCTAACTTTCTCGTTAGCGGATTAGCGTTTTCGCTAACTTTGGAAACCATTAGCGGACCAATTAGCTTCGGCTAAATTTAGTTCCGCTAACTTTAAGTCCGCTAACAAAATTTATACAGGTTTGTTCCTGTCTGTTGTAAGCGTGTGACGCCGTGACGTGTGTCTCCAACAGCCAGTCAGGCCCACTTGGCTGACTGCATGTTAGTAAGTGAAAACAAAATTTTCTAAAAACTTACTTTTCATTAAAGTTTAGAGTTTTCTGGTTATTTACATGACTAAGACCAACAATAAGTCATATAAAAATGCACTGGTATAACGACTAAGACCAACAATAAGTTATATAAAAATGCACTGGTATAATGTGTATGTGGTTGGTATTGCATATTTACATGAAAAATTAATAAGGCCGATAGGTTGTATGAGAATGCAAATTAATTATTTGTGAAATTGTGTACAGTGTTACACCTTGATAAGTTGAACATCATCACATCTTGACATGATGCTATTTGCTACCTATGCTATACAGTACTATAGTTTTTGGATTCGTTTAATACTTTCTGTCTTTTCGTACAGCAACTAAAGATTATAAAGTGTATGTTGAAACTTGAATGTAAACTAATGTTTAATTTCATTTGTTCATTTAATTATTTGTGTACACCTTGATCATCATCTGATCTTGGCATGCTATACCTTTTTGGAAAGTTCTATGTCTAAGCTACAAGACAACACATGCAAATTTCAGCTGTCTAGGTCTGTTTTTAAGGGTTTTAGAGCCAAAAAACAACAAACCCAAGCTAAATTCATATAATAAAAGTTTGCGGTTAGCGTTAGCTTCTGCTAATTTGTTTAGCTGTTTAGCAGTTTAGCGTTAGCGAAGTTAGCTTTTCAGTTACCAAATTAGCGGTTAGCGATGCTAACTTTTCGTTTAGCTGTGCCCACCACTGGTTGTATGTAGTGATGATGGATGGTGTTATATGTAGTGATGATGGATGATGATGTTATATGTAGTGATGATGGATGGTTGTTATATGTAGTGATGATGGATGGTGTTATATGTAGTGATGATGAATGATGTTATATGTAGTGATGATGGATGATGTTATATGTAATGATGATGGATGATGTTATATGTAGTGATGATGGATGATGTTATATGCACTGTAGTGATGATGGGTGGTGTTATATGTAGTGATGATTAGACAATAAAATAATAACAGTTTAATGATAAAAAAAATATACTTTGCTGTACAGTTGTAGTGAAAAACATGGTGGAACCTACATACGCCATTAATGAACTATTGATGGAAGAAGAAGTTTTGGGGAATGAACAGTGAGACATTGTGGAGCCTCCTGGAGGGTGGCGTCCTACCGTGGCCTAGCGAATGAGCCACCCGTCTGATTGTGGGTGGGTTTGTTTGTTTGCGTGTTCGCACGAGAATCTCCGAAACTACTTTACCGATCTGTAGTGATGATGGATGGTGTTATATGTAGTGATGATGGAAGGTGTTATATGTAGTGATGATGGATGATGTTATATTTAGTGATGATGGATGTTGTTATATGTAGTGATGATGGGTGGTGTTATATGTAGTGATGATGGATGGTGTTATGTGTAGTGATGATGGATGGTGTTATATGTAGTGATGTTGGATGATGTTATATGTAGTGATGATGGGTGTTATATGTAGTGATGATGGATGGTGTTATATGTAGTGATGATGGATGGTGTTATATGTAGTGATGATGGATGATGTTATATGTAGTGATGATGGATGGTTTTATATGTAGTGATGATGGATGTTATTATATGTAGTGATGATGGGTTGTGTTATATGTAGTGATGATGAGTTGTGTTAAATGTAGTGATGATGGATGGTGTTATATTTACTTATATATATATATATATATATATATATATATATATATATATATATATATATATATATATATATATATATATATATATATATATATATATATATATATATATATATATATATATATATATATATATGCTGATAACCACAAGGAAAGAAGAAAACACGAAGTTCCCAAGCGCTTTCGTGTAATTCACATCTTCAGGGGTGAGTACAGACTAGAGAGAGTAATACAAATCAAGGTGTATATATACAGAGGAGGGTGAGACCAGGTCCACAATGGTCAGGTATTAGGTAATGACCCTACTAATCTTTAAATAGCACACAACGGTTGGTGGTCAGGTCAGATGGTCAAGTGACCCGGCTTTCTCACCTGATCACAAATCTTCTTAATGTAATATTCAGAAATTTCAGAGTAATTTCAAACACAGCGCAATTGGCAATACTGAGCTTTCAAGGTCGTCGGAGGGAAGAGAGCGCTCCCTGCACATAGCGAGAGGTTGTGGAACTAGGCCTAAGTGATATTAAATGTAATTTGCCGAATTAATAATGATGCGATTCATGAAGTTAAGGGACTATTATTGAATTTGAAATTATTATAGATCGTTTATCAGTCTGAATAATGTCACGGGTGTCCCAAGGAGTTATTAGTTAGGCTGAAAACATGTCACGTAGGCCTAAGCTAGCGCCTTGGAGAGACGAGACGCTGGCTGGTCCTCAGTCACGGGGAAGCAGTCAGACAAACAAGACGTCCCTGCACTTCCGTCCACAGAAATAGTCACGTGGCCTAGTCACCTGTGTTGCACTTTTGCAGTATAACAAGTAAGTCTCATTCGATCTCAGACAGGGTTAGATAGGGCAGTGGTAAAGTTAACAAGAGCTAACAGTGAGTTCATTTCAGGGTTTCCGTCAGAACCCACTTGACCGCGAGAAATTGACTGCGAGAGTGATGACCGCGAGAGATTGACTGCCGTTTGAGACTGCCGTTGATGATTGAGGGTGGCGATTGTCGCCATTGGACCTATCAGTGTAGGCCTGTCACTGTTTAGCGGGGTATCAAAGGATCTCTTGAGGGAATCTAGCCGTCTGGGTGCCCAGCTGACGAGGGGACGATCGTTGGGGTCATCAGCTCTCCTCTACCTCGGCTCACAACACCACATGTCTGAAGCAGCTTGGTGAAACCCTCTTGCTAACGGGAAGCTAAAGCTTCTCTCAACTGTACAAGGTCTGATTGGCTCACTCCCTTCCGCTTTATGGATGTACCGGGGGTAAAGTGAAGCTAGCTGAGTGATACAGGGTCGCACACTGAAACCATGAGTCTAGGGGATACCTAGAGGAACATTTTATCTCCCTTATTACGGGTGTATGTTGAGTTGGGTGGAGCATGGTTCACGAGCATTGGTGGACCCAGTACATATCAATAATAGTGACTATATTCGTGTGTAGTTAATACCATTTCTCAGTTACTGATGTTATCTTGACGTGTCTGATTTAATATTTCTTAAATAATTTTGATAGTATTGTTTTTTGAATGTTTGTGTCACTAAGTGGAACCAGAGTGATACTGTGATTTGATTATTTTAATGCATCTAATTTTTCTTCATAATTCTGATCTCAGGTATAACCTTTGTTCCCCAGAGTAGTGGTTAAGTTAGGTTAGGAAGTGTGCATCTGTTGGGGTGATATAATTTTGTTGAGTGCCCTTAAGGCCTATTCATTGTAGAGTATTTAATTTCTTATTTTTTAATACCATTTCCTCAGTGACTGATATTATTTTGTTGAAAACCCTTAAGGCCTGCATCTGTTGGTGTAACATAATTATATTGAGTGCCCTTTAGGCCTATTCATGGTGGAATTATTAATTTCTTATTTTTGAATACCATTTTCTCAGTGCTGGATATTATTTTGTTGAAAGCCCTTAAGGCCTGTTTCATGTGTGCAAGCAACATTTCTTAATACTTCAAATTTATTGTTGCCTGAGTTTCTAATAATTTCTATATCATGTATAACTTTTATTCCCCAGAGTAGTGTTTTAAGTTCAAGTTAAGAGGTGAGCATATTGGTGTACCATTATTTGATTGTGTTTGTAGTGTTGGAGGGAATATAAGTGTCTAAATTTTACAGTGTGTCTCATTCATCCCAGTCACAGACGCTATCCTTCCACGGGTCACGGACAATTCATTTTGTTTAGTAAATTTAAGTGTTCTTGTGCTGGTTCGGGATTTTTCTCAAAGGGGCGCTTCCACTGCAATTACCATCTAACAATCTTTAATAAACCCCAAGTCAAGTGAGAAATTAAAGTCCAGTAAATTCCGACCGGTTATATATATATATATATATATATATATATATATATATATATATATATATATATATATATATATATATATATATATATATATATATATATATATATATATATATATATATATATATATATATATATATATATATATATATATATATATATATATATATATATATATATATATATATGTATATAAATATATATTATATAAATATGTAAGGGGTAAGGCTCGTAACAAACAAAAAGTAAAGTTATTTAAAGGGAATTACAATACATGGTTCTTAAATTTGTAACGAGAACAACTCCAACTACGGTATAATGTATGGATTGAATGCAGCCCCTTTTAATAACTGAATACTTGATGTTTGGAGTAAAGGAACTTAAATAAAAAGTATAACTATATTTTAAAATGCTTACCACTAATAACAAAGTCATAAAGCTAATCACATGAACATACTAGATTACTTTAAGGTTGCCAATATCACTGACAATTAAATCAATACACGATTCAAGAACAAAAATACATAAAACACTGAATACATAAAACACTAAATGCAGCCAGCCAGCCTCAACAATGAATACCATAAGTACATCACCCGATCGATCGAAGGCAGAAGTCAACTGACATGGCAGGCCAGTGTACTGTAAAGGTCCGGAGGTTACCCAAGCTTATGTCCGAACTCCAAGCCGGCTCTGAAACCCTCGGCTTATATGGGTTGCTGACTGACCCAAACATGGTACTTGACAGAACGTCTCATTGTTAATGCTATTACAGTGTTACTGACTTTAATAACATAAACTATTCACTTACACAGAAACAAAACAATGTAATTATAATCTGGAAAAATATAAAATTATACAATATATATATCAAGAATACATACTCATTTACAGTACGTCTGACAGGGGCATGCAGCTCATTTAGTAATTGGTTGTTAAGGGTAGTTCTATCCTTCGTTGCACGTAACAGTGTCCAGAGGCTAATGATATGTGTCTAGGCCTTTTCTCACCACGGCCACCACCGCCACCACTACCATCACCACAACCACCACCAATACCACCACCACTGCTACCAGTGACCCTTGACCAGGTCTTCCACCACCACCACTACCACCAAAGTCGGCGGCCAGATGCTGACCATTACTGTGTAAATGAGATGCAAAGCAGATGTATCCCCACTCCACAATTATCTCAAGCATAGCCGTGTCCACCCTCCACCTCCACCCTTCTACCCCTTCCCTCCTTGAAAATTAATTAAAACTTTGTAGCGTACGACACAACACTAATGGAGCAGTAACAGTAAGAGGAGGAGTAGGAAGACTAGGTGGGAAAGTAGGAAGAGTAGGCAGAGGCGAAGGAAGATGAGAAGGAGAAAGAGTAGCTGGTTTAGGAAGGCGACAAAAAAGAAACAAGGTAAGAATAAGTTGGTAGGAAGAAATTGGTGAAAGGGGAGGAAGAAAAAGAAAATTACTGTATGAAAGAGAATGAAGGTGGATAGGAGGTAGAGAAAGAGAGTGAGAAGGAGGGGGACGAAGAGGAAGTAGAGAAAAAGAGGGAGATAGTGAAGAAAAAAGATATATACTAGTTAAACAGGAAACCAGAAGAACGAAGGAGAAGAAAGGGGATGTAGCGAAGACAGGAAGTGACGAACAAGAGAAGATACCCAAGCTTTCTGAAGAAATTAAAATGAAAATAGATGAAAGAAAGGAAATAGGAAGGGTAAGGAAAAGAGAGAGAGAAAGAGGATGGGGAAAGATGAAATACTAAGGAAGGTATTAAGACAGGTGAAGAGACAGCCACCTTCATCACCTGCCCACAACAGTGTAATTTGCAGGTAAGAGTGGCAGGTGTTACGTCTGACCGTCCCCTCTCCCCCCACACACATACATGAACACACACCTTTGCCTCACCTGGAATTTCCCCGCCTGTTAATTGAGGGTAAGAAATACTACAAAGCGTCCAAAAATTATGTACCCAATAGGAATACATTATCTAGCGTTATGTAATGTACTCGTACTTGTGTGCACTAAAATATACATAAATTCAAGAGGTATTGTTATATTTCAACAAGTACAACTGTAAGTCTGGTAGTGTGGTATTGAAGGAAGCACGACTAAGATATGGACCTTTATTCCAAAAGTTTCGTCACAATACTTTTTCAAAGTGAATAAGCTCCATCCTTAGTTGTGCTTCCGTCACTACCATACTATCATCTGTCCACTATGAACAATGTTCATTACGGTTTCAGTAACTATATGATACTGAAAATATTATAGAATATACTTAAATTATTGTATTTTGCGCTACACTGTCTTGTGTATTTCAATAAAAACTTTGTATTTTTCGAACTCGCCACCGACTTTTTACCTTTCAAGTCTGCTAAAATAAACCAACATTACACTGAAAAAAGCGAAACAAAAAACCTCGATCACTGTATTTTTTCGGTACGGAATTTTACAAATTCCAATGGAGACTTTGCATTTTTTTCCAACCCCTGCCAAAACCTCTGCCTTTCAGGTCTAGAAAAGTTCGTAAATAAGAGTTAAGTGGCAACCAGGCGTCGACGGAGAGGGAAGGCTGGTGGGTGGGGTCTAGTGGTTCACCTAGGCTAATGCTGCAGTTTATTGTTATTTCCTGAGCCAAGGTGACGGTAGACCTCCTCACCTGTCACCCCTACCACTGAGTTGTGAAGTTGATGACGTCACCCACCATTACCACTGCACGAGCACCACCCGTCCACCACCACCACCACCCGTCCATCACCACCACAATGCTGTCGCCACCACCACACTACCGACACCTCCACTACCACCACCATCACACTGACACCACAACAGCCACCACCGCCGCCGCTGCCACGACTACAATCACATCACTACTGCCATAAGTACCACCACCACATTGCCACCACCACCACTGCCGCCACCACCACCATCAAACTGCCACAACCAACACACTGGCGCAGCCACCACTACCACCATCACACTGCTACGGCCACCAAAGCCACGCTGCCACCATCACCACACTGACGGAGCCGCCGCCGCCACCACCACCACACTGCCACCGCCACCAATGCGACACTGCTGCCACCACCACCATACGGCTACCGCCACCAAAGCCACGCTGCCACCATCACCACACTGACGGAGCCGCCGCCGCCACCACCACCACACTGCCACCGCCACCAATGCGACACTGCTGCCACCAAAGCCACGCTGCCATCATCGTCATACTGCCACATTAACACTATCACCACACTGTCTCTGCCACCACCACCATGCTACCACAGCAACCAATGCCACACTGCCACCATGCTGCCACCACAACCAATACCATACTGCCACCACCACCACCATACTGCCACCACCACCACACTGCTGCCACCACCATCACACTCCCACCACTTCCACCACACTTCTACCACCACACTACCACAACACATAAGAACATGGGAAGTCCCGTTTACACCCAACCCCTACATCCTTGACCACCGGAGGGTCAAGACCTATCAAGCGCTTCTGGGCATCTGCTTCCCTTGGCCATGTTCGGCCCCATTCCCCAAGTCCCTCTCCCCGACCCATCCTCACCACCAGGATATCAACATAATCAAAAGTGACACTTTCGTTTCGGAAAGAAGTGGGATCAGTGTTGAGCTGCAAACTATAATCATTTGTATGTTCAGTTCATGTTCCTTCTCCTTTTAATAATGAAAGCTTTTGTTAAATGACCCACCCACCCCGTACTTTGTAAGTAATAAGTCATTTTTGTCTAATGTATATTTTCAGCCTTCGGGCTGCAGAACTTTTTCAATAAACCGTTAATTATTATTAATTATTACTATCGCTCATATATACATCCAACCTATTGTTGAAGCTACTCAGTGTGTTCGAGTTAATGATGATGTTTGGTAACTTCTTCCACCCATCCTCTACTCTATTTCCAAACTAGTGTTTACCTATCTCGCGCCAAAATCTAAATTTGTCAAATTCAAAACCATTGCTACAAGTTCGTTCCTGGTCGGATAATTTAAGTATCTTTGCCATACCACCTGTGTTTAGCCCTTACTTTTATTATACACCTCAATCATATCACCCCTCACTCTACGTCTCTCGAGGGAGTGCAAATTCAGATGTTTTAATCTGTTCCTATACTCAAGGTTCCCAATGCTAGGGATTAGTCTAGTCATCCTCCTCTGAATGCTTTCTAGGGATTCGATATCCATTTACTAGTACGGTGACCAAAACTGAACTGCATAATCCAAGATATAGTTTTAGGATAACCTCTCTAGTATTGTAATTAACACTTCTTTGTGTGAATCCAAGCATTTTGTTAGCCTTGTTTCGAGTAAATACACATCACTCTTAGTTTAAGATTCATACTTATCATTACCCCTAAATCTTTCTCACATTATCTTATACTCATCATTACCCCTAAATCTTTCTCACAATCAGACTTCTCTATATCAACGTTGTTCATCTGATATCTGGTTTCTCTGCTTACATCTCCTAGACTAAATACTTTACATTTGTCCACATTAAATTTATCTGCCGTTTCCAGACCATGCGAAAAACTCTTTTAGATCTTCCTGCAGTTTTGCCGAGTCCTCGTCAGATTTAATTACACACCCTATTTTAGTGGCGACAGAAAAATTACTCATTTTGCTGTATTCGACTCTATCTATGTCGTTTATATATATATATATATATATATATATATATATATATATATATATATATATATATATATATATATATATATATATATATATATATATATATATATTTATATATAATGAATACTAATGGCCCAAGTGCTCAGCCTCCTGTAACCAAGCCCACTCATGAAGTTAAGTTTCAGTTTACCTATTTGTTTACCAACATCGTTACTAGTCATTATTCTCTCGCTTAATCTACTTCTTCACTATCTCTATAGATAATCGGTGCTTAGGGTATCATGTTTAAATTTTCGGTGGTGAAAACTGTTTACAAATATCTGCTCAGATTATTCCTCATTTCTCTGTTGTTATCAGTTAGTTCGTCGGTATCTGACTGTATTGGTCCGATCTTGTCTCGAGTTTTGTTTGAAACATTTAAAAATCCCTTTGGGATTGACTTCTCCAATCTTGCTACCTTCAGTTCATTATTTCTCCTTGCTTTTCTTATCTCTGTCTTAGCCCTAGTGGCAAATACTTTTTAATAATCTTGGAGATAAACTTCACCACGATTTATTTTCCGACCTATCGCCACCACCACATTGTCCCCACCACCACCACCACACTGCCTCCACCACCACCTCACTGCCGCCACCACCACAACACTGCCACCAGAACCCACACTCTGCCACCACCACCACACTACCACAACCACCACTACCACCTCACTATCGCCACTACCCTCACACTGCCGCTACTACTAACACGTTGCCACCACCATCACACTGCCATCACCACAACCACAGCGCCACCACCACACTTCCGCCACCACCCCAACACTGCAGCTGCCTTTGGCGGGAAATATATGTGTGAGTACCCTTCAGGATTTACCTGTTTCACGAAATGTATTAAGAACATATGAACATAAGAATGGAGGAAACTGCAGCAGGCCTATTGGCCCATACTAGGCAGTCCCATTTACACCCAACCACTATCATTCATATATCCATCTTTCCTATGTTTGAAGCTATCCAGAGTATTCGAGTTAATGATGATGTTTGGTAACTTTTTCCACTTATCCACTTCTCTATTTCCAAACCAATGTTTACCTATCTCGCGCCTAAATCTAAATTTATCTAATTTAAAACCATCTGGTTTCTCTGTTTACATCTCCTAGGCTACAGTAAGTACTTTACATTTGTTACAAGTTTGCTCCTGGTTGGATAGTTTGAGATAGGGCATATCGCGCTATGAAACTATCTCTTTCTCCTATTACCCACACCTCTTTCATTACTTCTAGGAATCGTTGTAAGGCTATTCTTTGTAGGGCCAAGCGGAATTTTATTAAAGGAAAGACCGCTGTCCTGACTAATTCTTCCTCTAGTATATCCTTCTGGTCCTTAACTAAAAACATCTATAACAACTTCTGCACGCCTTCTTTTCCTCCTCTCTTTGGCACCTTATTCTCCTCTAATTCCACCTTAGACGATTCCCACTCTATTCCTCCTACCCTGCATCTCCTACTGAACCTATGCGCTTTCCTATAATCTCCACTCTCAGGGTTGCCGGTGTGTTATCCAGGTTGGATGTGAGTAAGGTGCATGGACCGGACGGAATACCTCCTCGTGTTCTGAGGGAGTGTGCTAATGCCATGGCCCCTGTGCTTGCTCGCCTCTTTCGCCTTTGCCTCAAAACCCAAACATTTCCTTCTTCTTGGAAGCATGCCTTGGTTCAGCCCATCCCGAAGAAGGGTGACCATTCTAATCCCTCTAACTATCGCCCCATTGCCCTAACTTCATCCCTTTCTAAGATTTTCGAAACTATCTTGAACTCCCATTTTCTCCGTCACCTTGAACGCCTTTCTCTTTTGTCGAATCACCAGTATGGCTTTCGCCAGGCAAGATCTACTGGTGATCTGCTCTCTTATTGCACCCATCTTTGGTCATCCTCTCTTAGGGATTACGGGGAAACTTTTGTCGTGGCTCTCGACATTTCCAAAGCATTTGACAGGGTACGGCACAAGTCTTTGCTATCTAAACTTCCCTCTTTTGGTTTCTCTCCCCCACTTTGTTTTCTCATCTCTAGCTTCCTTGAGAACCGATCCATGGCAGTTGTTGTCGAGGGATCGATTTCTCGCTCTTTCTCTACCAGTAGTGGCGTCCCACAGGGTTCTGTTCTTTCACCAACTCTCTTCCTTCTTTTTATCAATGATTTACTTCACACTACAACTAATTCTATCCATTCTTACGCTGATGATTCTACTCTTCACTCTTCCTCACATTTTCCCCTTCCTCCTAACTCTCAAACTAGATATGTTTCTAGAACTGATATCATTACTTCTATCAACGCAGATCTGTGCAGCATCTCTGAATGGGGAGGTACAAACTTGGTTAAGTTCAATAGTAATATAACTCAATATTTACCAATTACACTTTGTAAATTAGACAATCTCCCACCAATTACATTTTAGGATGCTATCATCCTTCCAAATTCTGAAAAAAATATATTAGGCCTCACCATTTCCTCCAATATGTCCTGGAAATCACACATCCTTAGTATAACTAAAGCTGCCTCCCGAAAGTTGGGAATGCTGTACAGATGCCGCAGCTACTTCACTCCTGAGCAGTTGCTCCAAGTATACAAGGGATTCATTCGTCCTAACTTGGAGTACTGCTCTCATATCTGGGGTGGCTCTTCTTCTGTCCAACTATTAGATAGGGTGGAATCAAAGGCATTTCGTCTTATTAACTCTCCTCCTTTAGTCGACAATCTCTCTTTCCTTTCTCTTCGCCGCAATGTTGTTTCACTCTCTCTCTTTTACAGGTACTTTAACGGGCAATGTTCGGTGGACTTGGCATCCTGTGTACCGCCGGCAAGGCCGTAGGTTCGCAACACACGTCTTGTCCGCGGTGCCCACCGTTTCTCTGTGGATGTCGGTCACACGAGAATAACCCGTTTTAGTACCTCCTTCTTTCCTCACACAGCCAAACTGTGGAATGCTCTGCCTTCTGTGTTTCCATGCTCTTACAATCTGTCTCACTTTAAAAAGCTGGTTTTCCGGCATCTTCGTGGTGTAGATTAATACAGTATAACCTTTTTTTTCTATATTTACAATTTCTTTCCGTTCTTTTTTTTCGCCCCCCAGGCTCCGTTGTGGGTCGTTTGACCTGTGCCCGGGTGGGCTAATTCCCGTAAAAAAAATAAAAAATATCACCTTTGTTTAGCCCTGACTTCCATTTATACACCTCTATTATATCACCCCTCACTCTACGTCTCTGGAGGTAGTGCAAATTAAGATGCTTTAACCTGTCGCTGTACTCAAGGGTCCTAATGCCCGGGATTAGTCTTGTCATTCTCCTCTGAATTCCTTCTAGGGATTTTATATCTATTCTGTTGTATGGTGACCAGAACTGAACTGCGTAATCCAAGTTAGGTCTCACAAGCGCAAGAGATATTCTTAAGATGACATCGTAGTCATGTAACTAACACTCCTTTGTATGAACCCAAGTACTTTGTTAGCCTTAATTCGAGCAAATACACATTGTTTACTTGGTTTAAGATTCCTACTTATCCTTACTCCGAAATCTTTCTCACAGTCGGATTTCTCTAAAACATCGTCGTTCATCTGGCATCTGGTTTCTCTGTTTACATCTCCTTGGCTAAGTACTTTACATTTGTCCTCATTAAATTTCATCTGCCATTTTTCAGAGCATTCGAAATTTTTTTTTTAGATCATGCTGTAGTTTTGCAGAGTCCACTTCAGATTTAATATTACGCCCTATTTTAGTGTCATCAGCAAATTTACTTATGTTGCTATCTACACCTACAGTATTTACTGTATGTCATTTATGTATATAATAAATAATAATGGTCTAAGTACTGAGCCTTGGGGTAATCCACTAGTGACGTTACTCCAATCGGATTTAGTGTCGTTAATACGTACTCGCTGTTTCTGTCCTGTAACCACGCCTTACTCCATTTTAGAATATCTCTTCCAATGCCAAGAGTCTCCACTTTTCGTGTTAGTCTTTCGTGGGGGACTCAGTCGAAGGCTTTGCTAAAGTCGAAATTTACCACATCATAATCGAGCCCGTCGTCCACTGATTCGAAAACAGCCGAAAAGAATGTTAATTGATTAGTCAGACATGAACACCTGCTTGTGACGACATGTTGGTAATCATTGATCACCTTGTGCTTGTTCTGGTGATTTTGAATAGAGTCGAAATTATTGCTTCCAGTAATTTGCCTGCAATTGATGTTAAATTGATTGGACGGTAGATAGAGGATAGTGATCCATCTCCCTTCTTGAAAATCGGTATTACATTCACTATCATCCAGGATTCTGGTACTACACCCGTTTTTTTATGACATGTTAAACAAATGTGCGAAGGACATACTAAGCTTTTCCTTGCATTCTGTAATACTCTGGCAAATGTCTCATCGGGCCCCGATGATAATTAGGCTTTACATTGTCTATTTGCTTACTAACATTGTTACTAGTCACTACTATCTCACTTAATCTATTTTCTTCACTATCTCTGTATATAGTCGGTGCCTCGGGTATCTTGTTTCAATTTTCTGTGGTGAAAACTGTTACGAGTGAGCGTTCCATCGTTGGTTGTGGATTCGCAACGTGAACGTCTTTTGTTTGTGACGTCATTTCTGCCGAGTCCGCTCGCTTTGTTTACTTTAGGATGGGCCCGGCAGTGTTAAGTTAGAACATAAGAAGAACATGAGAAAATAAGGAGTCTGCAATAGGCCGGTTGGCCTGTGCATGGCAGCTCCTGTCGAGAGTTACTACCACTCTCTATCATCCATGAATCTATCTAGCCTCCTTTTGAAACTTTCCAGAGTTCCAGCACTTACTACAAAGTTGCTAAGCTTGTTCCACTCGTCCACCACCCTATTTGTGAACCAGTTTCTTCCTATCTCCCTCCTAAACATAAACTTATCCAACTTAAATCCGTTGCTCCGAGTCCTATCCTGCTCGGATATTATAAGAACTTTATCTATATTCCATTTATTGATTCCTTTCACCCACTTAAATACTTCTATCATATCTCCCCTCACTCTTCGTCTTTCTAGGGAATGCAAGTTAAGTTTCTTTAACCTACTCTGATATGGAAGGTTTCTAAGTCCCGGAATCATTTTCGTCATTCTTCGCTGCACCGACTCTAGTGAATTGATATCCATTCTATAATAAGGGCACCAGAACTGAACCGCATAATCGAGGTGCGGCCTGACTAGCGCAAGATAGAGTTGCAATAAGACCTCTGCACTCTTATTACTTACACTTCTAGATATAAAACCCAATACTCTGTTTGCCTAATTTCGAACATTAACGCACTGTTTTCTAGGCCGTAGGTCCGGGCTTACAAGTACCCTTAGGTCTCTTTCACAAGTCGACTTCTCTAGGTTAATGTTGTTAAGGCTGTATACATTGTCAGTATTTGTTCTTCCAATATTAAGTACGCTGCACTTGCTGGTGTTGAATTTCATTTGCCATTTTTCAGACCACCCCTGCAGTTTATTTAGATCCTCCTGTAATGCATTTGCATCCTGCCCTGAATTAATCTGCCGCCCTATTTTGGTGTCATCCGCAAACTTGCTTATGTCACTGCTGATCCCAGTTTCTAGATCGTTTATGTAGATTATGAACAAGAGTGGGCCTAGTACTGACCCCTGGGGAACCCCACTGGTTACGCGGCCCCACTCAGATCTAACACCATCTACACTGACCCTCTGCGTTCTATCGGTGAGCCATGATTTTATCCAATTTAAAACTTTCCCCTCGATACCATGAGCCTTAATTTTTCTCAGAAGCCTCTGATGCGGTACTCTGTCAAATGCTTTGCTAAAGTCTAAGTAAATAACATCGTAATTTTCGTCATTATCTACTACCTCGAAGACTTTCCTATAAAACGTCAGCAGATTTGTTAGACAAGATTTTCCCTTTGTAAACCCATGTTGCGAGTCGTAGATTAATTTGCTTTTCTCTAGATGCGATTGGATGCTATCTGCTATAATTGATTCAAGAAATTTCCCCACTACTGACGTCAAACTGATCGGCCGGTAATTTGACACTGATGCTCTGTTTCCCTTTTTGAATATGGGTACTACATTTGCCTGTTTCCACAAGTTTGGCACAACTCCGGTGTCTAATGATTTTGTAAATAAATTTACAAGGGGTCCGCTAATCTGTTCCCTACACTCTTTCAAGACTCGAGGGAAAATTTCATCCGGCCCTGGGGATTTTGTCTTCTTTAGTTTATTTATCCTCTTAAGAACATCCTCTTTTCTGATAGTGATATTCTTTAATTTCTCTTCTTCCTTTCCCCTAAATATCATTTCCACCTCTGGAATTTCCTCGCTAATTTCTTCTGTGAAAACTGATAAGAAGTAGCTGTTCAATGCTTTGCTTATTTCATCACTGCCATTTATCACTTCTTTCCTCCCTGTCTTTAAAGGCCCAACTTTGTCCTTGACTTTTGTTCTATATACCTGGAAAAATCCGTTTGGATTCGCCTTGGATTCTCTTGCTATTGTGACTTCATAGTCTCTCTTTGCTTTCCTTACAGTTTTCTTAACATTCCTAGATAGTTCATTATACCTATTTATGAACTGCTCCTCCCCTCCCTTTAATTTCTTATAAATTCCTTTCTTTATTCCTATGTCATGTTTAAGTTTTCTGTTCATCCACCTTGGCTCATTCTTATTTGACCTAATTTTTCTGTATGGTATATTTTGTTCTTGTGCTTTATGTAGTATACTAGTGAATATATTATAGTCATGATCAATTGTTGTGTCATCTATGACCTCACCCCTTCCTACTGGGGGCTGACGTGACTGTTCCCAGGTGACCTCACCTAGGTACCTTCTTAATCCCTGATAATCCGCCAAGCGAAAGTTTGGGACTCTGACCATATTGTCATTGTTTTTTGTTTCCCAATTTAGGGCGAACCTGATTTCTCTGTGATCACTGTTACCTAGTTCTTCCCCTACTGTGATATCTCTGATAATATTTTCTTTATTTGTTAATACAAGGTCTAATATATTGTCACCTCTAGTAGGTTCTGTAATAAGTTGTTTTAAAAAATTGTCCTGTACTGCGTCTAGGAAGTCTTCAGATTCATAGTCACCTATAATGTTGTCCCAGTCAATATTTCTGAAGTTAAAATCCCCCATAATGCATAGGTTGTTATATTTTGGTGCCCTACTCATTTCCTGCCATATGGGCTGAGCTGCTTCTTTCCCAAGACTTGGGGGCCTGTAAATCACTCCCATAATTAGTTTTTCTCTTCCTTCTGTGATTTCTACCCACACAGACTCGGTTCCCATTTCACCCTTTATTGAATTATAAATACAACATTTTAATGTATCCTTGACGAAGAATGAGCCCCCCCCTCCTTCCTACCTTCCCTGTCCTTGTGAAAAAGGTTGTACCCTTCTATGTGGTACTCTGATAAAAAATTTTTGCTTGCCAGACTCATCCAAGTTTCGGTGATTGCTATGACGTCTACATTCTCGGTACATAAACCGCTCTCAGCAAGTCTATTTTATTTCTAACTCTCGTACTGTTTGTATAGTATACATTTAAGCCCACCCTTCCCTGGTCCTGTTTTACCCCTTGTCCTAAGTAACTAATTTTACTTCCCAGGACCTGCTTGTTTTTTGACTCCCATTTTCCCCGGCCTCTCTCTACTGGCGAACCCCCCCTTTGGAGTGACAATTTCACTCTCCAGGGATGCAGACAACGTCTTTACCCCCGCACGAGACAAGTGTACTCCGTCACGACTGTACAGGTAGTCGTTGCCATAGAATCGTTGCCAGCTATCAATGAATGCCCAACCATTGTTTGCACAATGTTTTTCCAGTCTGCAATTTTAGCAATTGCCCTGGACAGCCGTTCACGACCAACCCCTCTTCTAGGCAAGACACCACATACTATCGGGATCCCTCCCCTATCTCTAATCTTCCCCAGCGCCTCCCTATACCTCTTGAAAAGTTCCTCACTCCTAACCTTTCCTCCCACACTAAGACACACTACTGGATTGGTACCCTCCCCTGACAAAACCCTGTCTAACCTCTCAGCTACATGCCCTATCCCAGCCCCAGAAAAACACACCATAGTCCTAAGTTAAGTACAGAGTATCTCCTTTCTTATTGTACAGTATGTTTCTAGTGGTATAACGTGTAAACCTTGCTCGACTTTTATAACACCAAGTTAAGTATTATTTGTGAAAGATTATTGTTAATCATATTTTGGAGTTCCACGGAAAATAACTTACTTATTTATGGGGTTTCGTGTGGTGGATAGATCACGTTGTTCATCGTAGTTTCTAGACTAAATTAGTCTTTACTTTTGTGTTCATTATTTTGTCACTCGGTTGAGTCATTTATTTGATCAGATTTAACTTTTATTTGTTTATTTTTGTACATACTGATATATTTATTTTATTGTTTATTTGTTAATATGTTCTGTTATTAAGACTACTGCATGTATTTCAATATACCCCATAGTGATGAGGTGATAATTTGGTGGGATCTATTCCTGGACCTATAGTACAAAGTGTAATTTGTGAATTTGTGATATTGTTACACCCTTAAGAGGCCCAAGGGTCGTAACATTGCTCATTTCTCCGTCGTTATCAGTTAGCTCGCCGGTGTCTGACTGTATTGGTCCAATCTTTTCTGGTGTTTTAGTTTGACACATTTGAAATAATCCCTTGGGGTTTGGCTTCGCCTCTCTTGTTACTTTCAGTTCATTATTCCTCTTTGATTTTCTTACCTCGGTCTTAACGCTACTGGCCAAGACCTTATGATAATCTCGGAGGTAAACTTCACCACGATATATTCTCCTACCTATAGCCTTCCCCTGTCCAATAAAATTATTCAAATAATTATTCATCCATTTGGGGTCATTGTTGCTTGATCTGATTTTTCTGTGTGGTATGTTCTGCCTTTATGCATTAAGTAACTCATTATTTAAATTGGTGTGGAACTCGTCAACCTCAGATCTCGTGATCAGGTCATCCTCAACCGTCATATTTTGTGAGGTTATCGTTGTCTGGTTTCCAGTTAATGTGATTCTTGTGACCCCGTTTTAACTAGCTAGGAAGATAAGTTTATTGTTTTGAAGTATAATTGTCAAACCCTAATATAAAGTATTCAATAAATACAGTAACTGTTAATAACAGTCCAAATTCATCCCTCCCTTACTGATAACTTGGTTGATTTGTAAGTGTTTTGGTGGTATGCAGCCATTAGAAAATATAACCCTACCACCTCAGTTATCCACCTCCTAGCCTCTCCCCTTTGTGTGAGGGTCTACTGTAATCTAACCACTACCAACAGCCTCCCCTCATTCCCCCCACATTCCTTAACACCCCTCAGCCAAACCACAAACTAGCCGTTAGCTTTCTCTCTCTCTCTCTCTCATTGCCTCCTTCCTCGATCACTAACCTCCTCCATTTCACGAGTATAAAATGACAGAGAAAGAACAGAAGAAAAGAGAATTAGAGAATAAAGAAGGAGTAAAAGTAAGTAAAAATAAATTAAGAGATATAAGAAGAAATGGTAAATAAAAAAGCTTTTTTTTTGTTACAACCCCAGCATCAATCACCACCCGAGCCCCAGGGCACCCAGCCTGCCCCAGGGTGATCCTACCCCAGTCTTCAGCCCATTGTTGTTTTGATTGGTTAGCGTCTGGCTCAGCGCTCTCTCAACACTTGGTCGACACTCAGTGGCTGCTCCCAGTGACCCACCGTGGGACCCACCGTGTGACCCGCCGTGTGACCCAGTTCATCTCGGTTCCATCGAAGCAGCTGTCTTCGACATTGCTTAGGTCATCATATCTGCCAGCCCCTGGCAACTACTACATCATCGACGCCATATTGGAAACGTTACTCCAACGTCATAGCAAGTCGCCGTCTTGGATGTTCGCTTTTATAAACAAAGAGTGACTGTGACCTCATTCTCACCACCTGTGAGACTGCACCCCGCTGAACTCAAGGAATTCAAGACCAGAACTTCAATCAAGTCTTTGTATTTCAATCAAGCCTTTGTACTTCAAACAAGTCTTTGTACCTCAATCAAGTCTTTGTACTTCAATCAAATATTTGTACTGCAATCAAGTCTTTTAACAAAAAATTAAACCTCCACAGCGAGCACTCCACGAATCAAGCCTTCACAGTGAGCACTCTACAAATCAAGCCTCCACAGCGAGCACTCTACAATTCAAGCCTCCACAGCAAGCACTCTACAAATAAAGCCTCCTCAGTGAGCGCCCAACAAAGCTTCATCGCAGCTTATCATCCACAGGTAAATAGCCTCGTCGAAAGAACCAATCATAAAATCTTTGAGATTCTTCGTCATCTTGTAAATCCATTGCACAATACATGGTAGGATGGGTTACCTCAAGTGGCAACCTCTATTAACGTGTCGATCAATAGCTCCATAGGCAAATCACACTAATATATTGTTTATGGTACAGACAAATGTTATACATTATGACGTACTTACAGGCAAATCTCGCCCTGTCCTTTTTATGGACGATTTCGCTACTTAGCAAATCAGCGTCTTCACAGACATCCATGGTCAAGTATGGACACATTTAGCTGCTTAACGCGCTGAAATGAATTTTAAGCAGCACAAACAGGCTACTCCTATAACACTAGAAATAGGCGACGCTGTCATGGTTAGAGAACCTGAACGGATCTCCCAACTTTCGCTCAAATTTACATGGCCATCCCTGATTATCTCAAAGGAAACGGGCAACAGATTTAAAAATTTGAAGCCAAACAGGAGGAACGCGCATGCGTCCGTAGTGTCAACAAAGGCTGTAAGAGACTGCTCCTTAAAATTCGTATTTCTGACGAATTCAGCGAGTCTACCAATCCCAGCCTGTGCAGACAACTATAGTAAGACCCAGTTATCAGCACAGTGGCATATATTTTTTTTTTACTTTTGGACTTTGTCATTTTTTGGGGATAAAACATCTGGTCCTACCACCCGATCCCTCTGAGCAAAGCTTTTCAAGTTTGCGCATACGCATGTGATAGTGTGACGTAGCAGTGACGTCATTACCACTCCATCTGACTGCAGTGTTGCCAACGTGCCCTATGCCCGCCGTTAAACGCTCCCGTTCGTTGGAAACGGCGGCAGTAGGTGACAGTGATGCTGACGACTTTCTTCTTGAAGACACGTCAAAGAAGAAGCAGAAACCTCAGAAGTCAGGGTCTCCAGCAGGGGCCACGGCTCCCCCTTGCACCCCTTCTGGGGCTGTAGAGGGTGGACTCCTCCTGTCATCGGGGTCCCCAAGTGAGCTTACATGTGGCTCAATGACCGACCCTCCGCCGACGATGGACATAGGGGATTCCCTTTGTCTCCCTGCCCCGTCGCGCCTTCGTCGTCTCGCCTTTCCTCGGGACTTGCCTCTGAGCACACGGACGACCTGGTTCTTCCGTCACTGCTCTCCACTTCAGGACTCAACACTTCGCCTCCGCCGAGGTCCCACAGCCGTGATAGTCACCACACAAATGGACGAGATGGTACGCCTGCTCACTCAGGTGGGCTTTCCTGCTCCCCAGGGGGAGGTGATGCTGAAGTTCACCATCATCACCCCAGAAACTCGTCGTACCAAGGTAATGGTTCGCCACGTACCCTGGGAGATCCCTATCGACGATCTTCGCCCTCTTCTCCCACAACTACTGGACATGGAACGCCACATCAACCCGGTCTCCAAACGTCCATCCAACGAACTCATCGGCTGGTGGGTGGGCCCCCTCCCTCCGAAGGTGAATGTAGGACCAATTCACAACTGTCCTCTCGACCGATTTATCGGAACCCCGAAAATCTGTGGTCGTTGCCAAACGTGGAAACACCGCACCTGGGAGTGCACGAGGATGGTCGCCTGCGGTTTCTGTGCAGGTCCTCACGACACAGTGGAATGCAAATCGAAAATTCAGAACAACATCCCAGTTATTCCACGGTGTGTCACTTGCCATGGCAGTCACCACGCCTGGAATGCCAATTGCCCACAGCGTCCTGGCACTCGCCCGGGGAAAACTTACCTTGTACCACCGCCCTCGTCTCTGACGAAGCCCCTGTCAACCAAACCTCACTCCTATCCACCACCGCCTCTTCCATCCACCAAGGATTTCCCATTGATCTCCTCTCCTCTACCATCCCCTCTATCACCCCTACCACCAATCCTTTCTCCCTTCCCTCCCTCTCCCTACCGTTCTTGGAACAAGGATGTTGCCGGCCCTGCCACACAGTCACCACCATCTCCTGCCCACCCGGACCCCCGCTGTCTCTCAACAGCACCACTACCACTTACTCAACTGAACCCTTACCGTCCCTCTCCGTCGCTACCACCACCACATGCCAGTCGGGCCCTCGGCAATCCTCGCCGCCACCTCCAGCTCCTGCACAGGTACACCAAGTTGGTTCTATGGAAACAATCACTCTCGTCTGGATCGCCACTCCAAGCAAATCAACCTTCTCTCTGTCCAACTCGACTTGTTTGTGAAAACAATTGCGACATTGCAGAGGCAACAACAACTCATTCTGAACACCCTGACTCAACAGGGGCGCACTTTGCAAGCCCTGATGACCCGCCTCCTTCCATCTCCCGAGATGGAGGATCCATCCCTCGCTCTCCCACTCCTCCCTCTCCAATTTTCTCAACAGAATTTGTTACCTCCTCTGGACCCCTGTCTAGCCCCTTCGACTCATCTCACACCAGAGGCCGTTCCCTCCTCTTCTTACACTGGAACATCCAGGGACTTAGACCTCGTCGAACAGACCTCGCCCAGTTTGTACTCTCCCATCAAGTAGATGTTGCTCTACTTCAGGAAATCATCACAGACGATGTTATTCCACTCCGCCTCTCTGGCTATACTGTTTACACCCTGCCTCGGTACCGTGGGCAGGCTCGTGGCCTCCTCACCCTTGTGCGTAACACCATTCCATCTGTTCGACTCCCTTCACCTGACTCACATGGACCCCCGTCTGAATTATTTTCTGTCTCCCTTACTCTTGGTGACCGGACCCTTCGTGTAGTCTATGTTCATTTCAAGAGTGATTCTCTGGACCCCCAGGTTCTTCACGACCTCCATGATGGGATTCCCACTATTGTTCTTGGCGACTTTAATGCCCGCCATCCCACTCTTACTCCGGATCATCCCACGCCATGTACCCTTAACGGATCACATCTCTCACAGTTTCGTAATGTGGATGATGATGTTCGCTTTTTTTGTCCTGACGATCCTACTCACCTGCCCCATAGTTTCCTTGATGTTGGCTTACTATTGAACGGTCATACCTCCTTTCATCCTACCGTCTGCACCGAGCCTGCTCTGTATAGTGACCATCTTGCCGTTACTACCCATCTCAGGCTCTTCTCTGCCCCGACATCAGCTCCTTATCGACCCCCTCGCCTTCGTCTCACACAAGATGCTGTTCCTTCCTTTACCCAATACCTTTCTACCTGGGCGGATTCCTATGTTGTCCCCCAGTCCCTTGACTCTTACAGCGCTGATTTTGTTGATGCCGTGTATGACTCTGTCAATCGCGCTACCCCTCCACGCCCTCCCCGTCACCCCAGAAGTGCCACCAACTACTGGTATCGTATCCCTGCCATGAGACATCTCCGGCAGGTAACCCGTGATCTCCACTCTGCCATACGGAGGTCTCGGTCTCCAGAGGACTGGGAAGACTTCAAAAATTGGTGCTCCTTTGCAACTCAGGAGCGCCGTCGGATACGTGAGGCGGACTGGCTATCCTTCACGGGGTCTCTATCGTTCCAGTCGTCACCCTCTTATGTATGGAATCGGATTAATGCTATACGGGGTACTCGACGGAGGCCTCCTCCCCACCCTGACCCCGCCTCCCTTGCCTGCTCTTTAATGGAGGACTGGACACGAGCTTCCTCCCCTGAGGCACTTCCCGATCCAATGCAGGAGGCAGTGCAGGCTCGCATCGATGCGTCTGAGCCTGTTGTCCATGCTGCTCTTACCTCCCCTGCCCCCACTGATCATCCCATCACACAGTTCGAGCTTGACAGTGCTCGTCGCTCTAGAAAAGACACCTCTCCTGGGGATGATCATATAACCTACTCCGTCCTCAACGGCCCCTTGCTTGCTCTCTACAATATGTCTTATGAACATGGGGTTCTCCCGGCCAACTGGAAAAATGCCACTATTATCCCCATCCCTAAGCCGGGAGATCCTGGGAAATATCGACCCATTAGTCTTACCTCCTGTGTTTGCAAGATGATGGAGAGGATACTCCATCGTCGCCTTCTTCACACCATAGGCGGCTTCCACAACTCCCTCAATGGTTTCATTCAACATCTCAGCACAGCACACTCCATTGCTTCCTTTTATTGCAATCAGACTGCCCGCATCTCCGTCTTCCTTGATATCAAGGGAGCCTCATTTTAGCTGAACTTGCGCGGTTAGGGGTTAAAGGGAGACTTCTACAATGGATCTCCTCTTACCTCACTGGACGTCAGGCCCGGGTTCGCGTTGAAGGCTCTGTGTCTCCTGTTCAAGAAATGAACCTCGGCACCCCTCGAGGTGGAGTCCTGAGTCCCACCTTGTTTAACACTCTCATGCACTCCATTGCATCTCTCCCGTGACCGACAGAAGTTGTCCACTCAGGATATGCCGACGATGTCCTCCTCCAAGCCCCTGACTACCTCAGCATGCAGGAAGCCCTTGATCTGGTCTCCAGGGAGTGTGATTCACTTAGTTTCCTTCTTTCAACTGCGAAAACAAAAGCCATGTGGCACGGTCGTGTTGTACCTCCACCCCTTCTCTTATCAGGAACGCCCTTGGACTGGGTTAATGAGACAAAATACCTGGGTGTGTATGTAACTCGCACACGTAGTCAGATCCCTGAAGTCCGCTATCTTCGAGACAAATGCTTTCGGCGTCTCGCTCCCCTCTCTACCATGTGCAGGGGATCCCTTGGTGCCACCATCCCTGTACTTCTCACCATGTACAAGTCCTTTGTCCGTTCCTGTGTTGACTACGCCGCCCCTGCCCTCGTCAACATTAGTCGGACTGCTGTCAACCGTCTCGAAGTTATCCAGAGGAAAGCTGCTCGTATCATCCTTGCGGCTCCTCAGTGGACACGCTCTACTTCTCTATATACCGAATTTGGTCTTTCCCCCTTACAGGATCATGTCCAGGAGTTTTACCTAAAAACTGCCGTTTCCATTCTACGGGATCCTCGGGGCAACTATGTCCAAACCAACTTGACTCCTGCTGTCCGAGACCGACCTCCATCTAGAAGACAGTGGCGAGGGTCACTCATCCGAGACCTTCAGGAACACGAACTCCTGCCTGATATTGTTGTCACCCCTGCTGTTGGTTCGTCTCCTTCTCCCTGGCTGGATTTTCAACCTGAAGTGATTGCCCTCGATGGACCGCTCCCGAAATCCCAGGTGAACCCTGTTATTCTCTGCAAATACCACCTTTCCAGGATCGCCCACTGGTCCCGGTAGGGTCGTCCTATACACTGATGGTTCTGTTGACCCCGCTACAGGTAGGGCCGGGGCTGGTGTCTACATCTCCCGTCCTGATGCCCCTGAGTCTATCAAACTGTCTCTCAGAGCTTCTGACAGGGCATCCTCCACTCAGGCTGAACTAACAGCCCTCCTTGCTGCCCTTCTCGCTGAGGAAGAAGCAGATGGTTTTTGCCCCTTGCTTGTCTGCTGCGATTCCAGGTCTGCTCTCGACGGGATCGCATTTGAATCAGGGGAAAATAAGGACCTCATCCTCCGAATACGAGGGTTAACATCAACACTTCAGGATGCAGGCCGTCCTGTGACATTCCTATGGATAAACAGTCATGTCGGTATCTTGGGGAATGAGGCAGCAGATGGCCTTGCCAAGACTGGCTGCAACAAGGCCACACCTGACTACGTTGTTCCTCGAACACTTTTACAGATTAGGACCCAAATTCGCCGCAAACAGAGAGAAGCTCGGGAAGCAGCCAACCCCCTGGACTTCCCGCCCACCTGGTACGATGTCCTCCGTAAACTTCCTGGCCTCTCGTACGTCTACGGGAAAGGGTCACGGAAAGGGGACGTGATTGCTGCCCGTATCATCATTGGGTATGACTTTGCTTGGGAGATTGGTATCCCCGCATCCCCTGAGCAACGCTCTTGTGCATTATGCAGAAGACCCGACAGCAGCACGCTTATCCACTACCTCCTAAGATGTCCCCATACACAACGCTTCCGTGAAGCCTGCTGGACCACCACTCCACGACCCCCTGACGGAGACACGATGATCCTCCCTACAGTATACTGGCCAGATATTTTGTAAATAACATTGATTTTGTGTTAAAGGAACATCCTTCCTTCCTTAGGCTTTAGTAAGCCCCTTTATCATATTTATACTGTATATACTTGTCACACTTGCCAGATGCTTCTGGTGTCATTGTACAAGGGTACCTAGTGACAGCACTAGGATCCCGCATCCTCTATCAAGGAATAAACAATTGAAATTGAAATTGAATTGAAGCCAAACACAAACCTCTGACGTAGTGCGAGTACATGTGGCCAGACTTAAAAGGGTACGCCCAAAGTTCCTACCCAGGGATGTCAACGATTTCCCGGACACCTCTGCTCAAACTGCAAACACATCAAGTACACCAGCTGTATTTAATGATCATCGTTTAAAACCACGCTCTGCAAACCAATTGTGAGACTTATTTTCTCTCCAATTTCTACATTAATACCCGTGACAAGCTCATTGCTGCTTTAATTAACGCAGGTTTAAGGTGCGTGGATGCCCACCTCTTTTTTGTACACACTCTTTATTTAACCCCTTAATTTGCATGCCGCAATTCAGTGATTTTTTTTTCTCTTTTAACTAGAAGCAATGCTGCCGCATACTGTACTTCTATTGTTATTCACAGTCCTATATTCTCACCGCATGACAAATGGAACCTTTCCCAAGTAATTGTAATGACACACTTGTGATCCTGGATAACCAAACTGGACATTGGTAGTGCCTGATCACTTCTCATTTGTTCGAGCAGTGGATGATCCTAAGGTGATGTCACAGTGTAAATCGTCATCACCACCACACTGCCGTCACCACCACCACACTACCATTACGACCACCACACTGCCACACAAACAACACACTGCCGCCACCACACTGCCGCCACCACCACCACCACACTGCCACCACCACATTGCCATCCTACCACCACACTGCCGCCACCATCATCACACTACCGCCCACACACTACCGCCACAACTCCGACACACCACCACAACAATGCCACACCACCACCATACCGCCGCCTGCCACCACCACACTGCTACCGCCACCACCACCATCACACTGCCGTTCACCACCACCACACTGCCACACAAACAACACACTGCCGCCACCACACTGCTGCCACCACCACCACCACACTGCCACCATCACACTGCCGCCACCATCATCACACTACCACCCCACACCACCACCACAATGCCACACCACCTCCATACTGCCGCCTCCGCCACCACCACACTGCACACCACCAACACACTGCTACCGCCATCACGACCATCACACTGCCGTTCACCACCACCACACTGCCACACCACACCTACACAGCCACGAACACCACCACACCACCACCAGCACTTCCTCACTGACACCCCCGACACAATGTCGCCACCAAACTACCACCACCACCTGCGACATCATCACCACACTGCCACCACCACCACAACCACACTGCCACCACCACCACAACCACACTGCCACCACCACCACAACCACACTGCCACCACCACCACCAAACCACTGCAAGTACCACCAAACCACTGCAAGTACCACCACACTGCCGCCACTGCCACCACATTGCCACTGCCATCACACTTCTACACTGGCACATGACCAACTTACTGACGCCACCACCACCACCATACCGTCACCACCACCACCACACTTTCAACGCCACCAATACACTGCCGCCACCACCTCCACACTGCTATCACCACCACACTGCCACCAACACCACACTGCCGCCAACACCACCACCACACTGCCACCAACACCACACTGCCGCCAACACCACCACCAAACTACCACACCACCACCAAACTACCACACTGCAGCCACCACTACCACTACTACTACTTTGCTGTCACTCGGAATCGAATAAAACGATCATCCAGCTATGATACAACGATATGAGTTATTAAGGATGTCACCATCGTTGGTGAGTTTTGAGGTGACTCGAAAGGCCGATGCCGGATCGACAGGGTCGTCCACAGATGTTGCACGTGTGGAGGGCTACATCTTTCCTGTGCTGGCACTTGTCTGCTTGGTATGGAGTCGGGCTAATTCGAAAGTATTTACACCTTATCGTGGGGTTCTTCTCCAAGTGGTACAGAGCCGATTTGACGCTTTTTCAAGTTTGTCTTAAAACTGTCCTCACACCTTTTCCGTTATCCGCCAGCGTTGCGTTTACCATTCGTTAGGTAACTGTAAAGTAGCTCCTTTGGTAATTTATTGTCGTCCATATGTGTAACATGACCAGTCCAGCGTAGTTGTTCATGAATAAGGGTAACCTCGACGCTCCTACAATTGGTATCAGCGAGAATACTGCCATTAGTTCTCTTGCCTTCCCAGCGAACTCGGAGGATAGAATATAGACAACGTCGGTGAAAGTTTTTAAGTGCCTTCAGGTGCCTCCTGTATGTGACCCATGTCTCGCTGCCATACAGCATGGTGGGGCGGACCACTGCTCAATACACGTTCAACTTTGCGGATAATTTAAACTCCCAACAGCTGAAGACACGGGTATGGACTCTGCCAAAAGCTTGAGATGCACATAATATCCGATGTTGAATCTCTTCATCGATGTCTGCAGTGTTGGACAGGTGGGAGCCAAGATACTGGAAGTGGGTAACATTAGAAACAGTAGTACCTTTAAGCTAGATGGATGGTGGAGGTGTGGTTGAACCAGGGACAGGCTTAAAGAGAATCTGAGTCTTACGTGCTGAAGTGTGCATACGCATCTTCGTGTTCAGCGTGAGCGACGAGTGTGAGGTCGTCTACATACTGAGGTTCAGTGATGGAAGCGGCCGACACCTTTGTTCCTGCCTGGAGTCATCTTATGTTGAAAAGTCCCTTCAGCCGGTACTGGATGTCCACCCCGCTGGCTAAATTGGCACTGGTAAAAGTAAGGAAGGCAGCCAAAAATATGGAAAAGAGAGTTGGTGCCAGTACACATCCTAGTTTTATCCCTGTTTGGATGGGGAAGAACTCAGACTGGGTGCTATTGTGTAAGACACTGCCGTTCATGCCATCATATCAGTGGTGTCATGTAATGGTCTAAATCCACATTGAAGTTCTGGAGGAAGTTTCCCACCTCGGGAAGAAGTCTGTTTAGGAGGATTCGGGCGATAATCTTGCCAGCTAAGGACAGCAGTGAGACCCCACTGTAATTGCCACAGTCTGACCAGTCTCCTTTATTCTTATAAATATTGACATTCGAGGCATCTTTAAGATCTTGGGGATTTTCTCCTTCTCCCATATATTCTCCAGGAATGAGTGAACACGGCTGGTAAGAAGAGGTACCCCTGCTTTATACACTTCAGCTGGGATTCCATCAGGTCCTGTGACTTTGTTATTTTTCATCTACTTGACGGAAGTGGCTACTACATCGGGATGTAGGATGGCTACCACATCGGGATGTAGGGTGGCTTCCACATCGGGATGGAGGATAGCTGAGGTGGGTCAGCAATGGATGCTATAGACCCTGCTGGGTAGTCAGGACATCCACATCGGTGTTTCGGTTGAGCAGTGAATGGTAATGCTCTTTCCAGTGCTGACGAATGCCTTCTTTGTCTTTAATTAGGGAGTTACCATCGAATGAGCGGAGGGGGGCCACGCCATGAGTAGATGGACCATATATTGCTTTAGCGGAATTAAAAATTCATGCATCTTGTGTTCTTTTACAAGATTTTGCATTTCATATGCTTTATTTTGCAACCATTCGTTCTTTAGATTGTAAAGTTTGCGCTGGCCCGCCGCTTTCTTCTTGTGGTAGGTATCAGCTTTGATCTAAGATTGGGAGTTGTTCTGTGTTACGAGTGTCCGCCATAAGTTTCTGTTCTGGGTATAAAATACATTGGTTCGGATGGTGTGTGGTTGGTTCGAGCAGTTTCGCTCATTACTCGCCCACATTGACTGAGCCATCATTTATGTATTGAATTTATTTTATAGCATTGTGTATTTATTGCATTATGTTTTATTGTATTATGTTTGATTTTATTATGTTTAAATATAGGTTAGATAGTAGAACTAATGTCAGTAGGGTAATTTAGATAAAGTTTACGTTTTGGCCAATCCGGTTATGATACGTCAGTATTTGATGGTAGACAGGTGACGTCGGTGGCTAGCTGGTACACCTTAGTCGGTCTAGGCACAGCTGTCTTAAGCTGAGTATACCCTCTCTCTGGTGTTTTGGGAGTTGGCATTTGACTATTGAGATTAGTTATTGCTTGATATTGATTTTGTGTGATCTTGTTGAACCTTCAGTAAATACTCAGCCACTTCCAAGCATCTTATCTTCTTATTATTATTTATTTTATTTTGTGTACACTCAGAAACCATATTCTCTCGCCCGCCTGGGTCGGTGCTGGAGGTTAGTACAGTGTCCTTTCTGGACTGGGGCCCACTCTAACTATCACGAGGCAAAACACGCACGAACACACACAGTCATAGTATGGCTGTATAGATGATATTGTGTATAAATATCGTATATGGCATTTTATACTCTGCATTATCTTCATTATATATGAACACGAAGAAAAATTACCATAGGTTGTAGTTACGAAAGTTTGAATGGAAATAAACACTTCCAAACCACCCAGTGAATCCACACAAGTTTACAGCGCTTGTGGCCAGACCACGATGATTCCACCACACCCTATCTATATCTTTTATTTCCCATCATTCACGTAACTATATGAAAACTCGTGATTAATTCAACTACATATTTCAAAAACCTTAAATTACATGTGGATCAGTCACTCCTCATTTGACACACTTATAGTGTAATACTTCCACCATCCCACCTGGGCACATTACTGGACTTTTTCTCACTTGACTTGGGGTTTATTAAAGATTATTAGATGGTCATTGCAGTGGAAGCGCCCCTTGGAGAAAAATCCCGAACCAGCACAAGAACTTAAACTTACTAACAAAAATGAATTCTTCGTGACCCGTGGAAGGATAGCATCTGTGATTGGGATGAATGAGACACACTGTAAAATTTAGACACTTATATTCCCTCCAACACTACAGACACAATCAAATAATGGTACACCAACATTTGCCCACCTCTTAACCTGAACTTAAAACACTACTCTGGGGAATAAAAGTTATACATTATATTGAAGTAATTAGAAACTCAGACAATGCCTCATTAGACAACAATAAATTCAAAGTATTAAAAAGTGTTGCATGCACACATGAAACAGGCCTAAAGGGTTTTCACAAAATTATATCCACCACCGCGGAAATGGTATAAAAATAAGAAATTATTAATTCCACTATGAATAGGCCTAAAGGGCACTCAATAGAATTATGTTACACCAACAGATGCAGGCCTTAAGGGTTTTCAACAAAATAATATCAATCACTGAGAAAATGGTATTAAAAAAATACGAAATTAATAACCATACAATGAACAGGCCTTAAGAGCACTCAACAAAATTATATCAAGCACTGAGAAAATGGTATAAAAATAAGAACTTATTAACTCCACCCTGAATAGGCCTTCAAGGCACTCAACAAAATAATATTAGCCCAACAGATGCACACCTCCTAACCTAACTTAAACACTACTCTGGGGAACAAAGGTTATACCTGAGATCGAAATTATAAAATGCATTAAAGGTACTAAATCACAGTATCACTTACAACAGCAGGGAGAAACCTCATCTGAAAAACAGTTCCCTCATTCTCTGGCATCAATTAGTGACACAAACATTAGAAAACAATACTATCCAAATTATTTAAGAAATATTAAACTGCACACAGCCAGATAATATCAGTAACTGAAAAAATAGTATTAACTACAGGACCTATTACCTACACACATGAACAGGCCTTAAGGGCACTCAACAGGTTAATATCAGTCCCTGCGAGCTGGAAATAAACGATATTAGGAAAATTATTAACTACATACACACTCTAAATACACCTTACATTATGTCCCGTAACATGCTTCGCCCAACTCAACATACACCCATAATAAGGAAAATCAAATGTTTCTCTAGGTATCCCCTAGACTCCTGGTCTCAAGTGTGTGACCATTAATTTACTCAGATAGCCTCAGTGTACACTCAGTGCATTCATGAAACGGAAGGGAGTGAGCCAATCAGACCTTGTTCAGTTGAGAGAAGCTTTAGCTCTCGTAGTAAAATGTTTTCACTAACTGCTTGAAGATATGTGATATTGAGAGCCGAGGTAGAAGAGATCTGGCGATCCCAGATGGTCGTCAGTTGTGCACCCCGACAACTGTTTTCACTTCAGAGATCCCTGGCTAACCCCTCTAACCAGTGACAAGCCTGCACTGATCGTTCCAACTGCGACAATCGCTCATCATCAACGGCAGTCTCAAACGGCGGTCATCACTCACAGTCAAGTGGGTTCTGACGGAAACCCTGCAATGAACTCACTGTTAGCTCTGGTTAACTTTATCACTGCCCTATCTAAACCCTGTCTGAGATCGAATGAGACTTACTTGTTATACTGCAATAGCGCAACACAGGTGACTAGACCACGTGACCGTTTCCTGGACGGACGCACAGAGACGTCCTGTCTGTCCGATCGATTTCGCGTGACTGAGAGCCAGCCAGCTTCGCGTCTCCCCAAGGCATTAGCTTAGGCCTTGTGACATATTTTCCCGCATAACTAATAGCTTCGTAGCATTTTTAGACTGGGAAACGATCTATGATTACTTTTAATTTAATAACTGATATTTAATTTCATAATTCGCCTCCATATTAATTCGGTAAATAACATTTAATATCGTATAGGCTTAGTCCCAGAAACTCTCACTACGTGCGTGAGCGCCGTCTTCCCTCAGACGACTTTGAACTCAGTATCGCCAATGGCGCAGTGTTTGAAATTACACTGAAATTTCCGAATGTTACGATCGACCCCCCTAAAAGAAAACAGCACTGTCCTCGTGTGCTGAGAGAAAAACTAGAAACCACCTTCAAATCTGCCTTATTCCAACTCGCAGCCAGCAACTCCATTTCTTGCCTAATCCAAATTAAAACCAACCAGAACATACACGCTCCCCTTTTGCCTGGCCCTTAAGCTAGAGAACCAATGTCAAAAATAATACCAAATCCACATCCTGCATACTCCCCTTTGGCCTGGCAATTGAACTAAGAGAACCAATGTCAAAACAATACACAGTCCAAAACAAACATAGTTTCCCTTGGCCTGACCCTTAAACTAGAGAACCAATGTCAAAAACAATACTCAGTCCAAATCAAACATGCTCTCCTTTTCCTGACCCTTGAACTAAGAGGAACCAGTGTCAAAACAATACTTAGTCCAAACGAACGCTCTCACGTCTTCAACGATCGACTCTATCCACGTCTCCGACCTCATGCCGGCAGACCAGCCCTCTGACAATGTACCAGTCCATATTAGTGAGGCCCTGGACATTACAACCGTACACTCAATCCCACTCATGACAGCAACTCAATCCCGCTCATGACTACAACCACTACTCAACGCACATCTCTGACCTAACCATCTCTCCAATCCCCTCTGCTCTACTCACGACTCCTCCAACTCACCCTCGACAACCTGCATTTTCTCATTTACTTGCACCTCTCTGAACTACATCTCATCTGCCACCTCACACCTTCCGCAGCTGGCTATGTAGTCCCGCACTGTTTCTCCCCTGTCTGGCCAAACCCTCCCTCCTGCACCAGCGACAGAGTACCATTTCGCCCCAGATGTCCAACCTCGTCGTGGCAGGCTCTAATCAAAGCCTCCTGCAAGTTTGGAGATAACACTGGCACCTCCCTCCATGGATGCTTTCCTTCGGATTTTCGATACCAGACAACCTCTTCTCTTACGGTCAAGGAATTCCTCGCTCGGTACATCTTGCGGAAGTCATCATTTTGGAGCTCTACCTGTACCTCGTCCTCCGGCAGCTCTCCCGCCACCCATCTTCGCATTTTTGTAACATAGTTCATGCCTTCTTGCTCCCTACGCAGCCCATCTATTGTCCACAGTTCCTTCCTTCCTGCCCCGTTCTCCTCTCCTACATGCATAGCTGTATACTCATCTTCGCTATCTTCCTCCTGTTCCGTCAGGATTCTAGATAGAGTATCCGCCACAATGTTGTTTTTCCCCGGCTTGTACTCTATAGTAAAGTTAAACTGCTCGAGATCCGCATTCCATCTACTTTCCACGGCACCACGGCCTTCTCTCGGTGACTGAGTGGGTTGTTATCTGCATAGACCGTGAAATGTTTCCCCGCCAAATAATCCCTGAATTTATCTACTACTGCCCACTTGAGTGCTAACATCTCTAACTTACGAGAACTATAGTCGTTCATGTTACGTTCTGATTTCCTCAGGCCCTGACTTGCATAGCACACCGGATGCAACGTGCTATCCTTCTGCTGGGACAGCACTGCACCTAGCCGATTCAAACTTGAATCTGTCTCTAATATAAACTCCTGAGTGAAATCTGGGCAAGCCAACACCGGTGTCTGCGCCAACCCTGTCTTTCAGTTTCTCAAAAGCCTGCTGCTGTTCCTCTCACCACTCACTATCTACCCGATCCTTAGATTTCCCATGCATCAACACATACAGTGGAGCAGCTATTTGGGCAAACCCTTTAACAAATTTCCTATAAAATGATGAGAACACTAAAAAAGACCGCACCTCTTTCACCGTCTGAGGGACTGGCCAATCTCTTACTACCCTTATTTTCTCAGCATCAGCTGTGATACCTTCAGCTGACACCTGATATCCTAAATAACTTACTTTGGAAGCCATTATTTCACACTTTTTAAGTGTAAATCTTAAGTTATTCTCCCTCATCCTGCAAAATAATTCCCTTAATCTGACTATATGCTGAGCTATTGTACTTGAAAACACCATCACATCATCAAGGTATACAAGCAACGAGGAGAAAATCTTATCCCCTAAAATCCGCTCCATGTATCTCTGAAAGGTTCCCGGACTATTTGACAATCCCATAGGCAGTCGCCTGTACTAAAAGTGTCCGAAGCTTGTGCTGAAGGCAGTCTTTGGACGGTCTGAAGGATTTACTTCTATCTGGTGATATCCCGCCGCCAGATCAAACGTTGAGAAAAACTGGGCCCCCGTCAGAGATTCTAGAGTTTCATTTATACTAGGCAGAGGAAACGCATCGCGTACCGTGACCTTATTTAAGTCACGATAGTCAATGCACAACCTCAGCGTCCCGTCCTTTTTCCTCACTACTACAATGGCGACAGAGTACGGACTCTCACTATGCTGAATTACTCCCTGATCTAACAGCTGGCTAATGTATTGCTTCACCTCTGGTACCTGGTTTGGAGAGATCCTCCGGTATGGCACCCTAACTGGCCTGTCTGTAGTCACTGGGATCTCATGCTGAACCCCAATAGCCTTTCCTTCCAAAATATCACTAAACTCTTCTATTAAACCCTTAACTGCACGCTCTTGTTCCTCATTCATATTCTCCGTGTGCACTTTGACCTCCAAACGGGCATCCTGCTGAACTGTCCTCACATACACCTCCTTACTGGTGTCTGCCTCGACTTCAGTCCCAGAAGCCACTTTACCAATCCGCCAATTGCCCCTCAATTTCCTACGACGATCAGACAGATTTGCCACCAATACCTGGGTCATGCGTCTCACCACTCTTAAAGCTGTCGGCAACACTATCACACCCTCAGGCATCCAACCTTCATCCTCCATTGTTAGAGGCTCAAGTACTACTTCTTTGTTAGCTACCTGGATTAATGAGGGAACACATACTGACAGCAACCGAGTACTCCGGGGAGGGATGGTTGGGCTTTTCTTCCTCTCCGTCGTACAATACCCCAGGCTGATGGCCTCTATTGCACATAACTGCTTAACCTCATGCAAGCAATTTTCCCACTGCTCGGTGCTTCTGGCTTCCCTGCACAAGTGATACATTCATCCCCATCAACCCAACATGCGATTGCCCCTTACCCTGGGTCTCAATCCCTGGGCAAACCAACAGCCCCACATCAGTGACTTCCACCCCACACACGACCATAGTGACCCGAATACACCCCACACACGGCACTGGAAACCCTGACGCCCCTTTTACCCATATTCGAGTGGGCTGCAACACCACGCCTGCAGGCTCCAGCTCCCGACGGTAGAAGTTTTCATCAATTAACGACACTTCTGCCCCAGTATCTGCTAAACCCCACATTTCACGACCCGCTACCAGCATCGAAACCTAAGGACACTCTGTTTTCCGCCTTAAGGTACCTTCTGTCGTGATTAAATTTGTCATGCGGACCCCGCTTGACCACGGGTCCACTCTCTTTTGGTTCGTAACATCGCCGGCGGAATCTATTGGTGGGGCCAGGAACGGTTGGCGGGGACTGCCTGACCCTGACCGTTTCCCGACCGCCAGTTCTGATTATTATTTCCAACTCGATACTGGCCTGTAACGGCCCCTGTCTCATCAACAGAACATATTATATAAATGGGTCACTGTATCTGATATTATATTCAGATTCACTGAAGGTTACAAGTGTTCCCTGAAGAATGCAGTGATGGGTAGGGAAACACCGGGTAACACTGAAGTCCATTTATTAAGGGATAGGAGAAATACAAGTGGTGACTAGTGTGTGCCATGCACGGCTCACACAGTCAGACTGAGACTGCCTTGCCATATGGCAGCCTCGGGGCAATGTTGCCACATAACACGTGCAGTGTTGCCATGTAATTATATACACAGGTGCTACTCGGCACAGTAGCTCATATACAAGGTTGCTACTCGGCACAGTAGCTTAGATACATAACCTACATCTCCCTCCCCCCTCACGCTCATAGTCTTTGTCTTGAGCGGACTTCTTAGTCCTAAGTCGCTCTGAGCGTCGAGGTGCACTGTGGGGCGGATCCTCGTGAGGTGTAGGGGACTCGTCCTCGGTCAGGGGGCCAGCAGCAGGGGGTGGGACTGGCCTGAGGAACCGCCGCTTCCTCCACCAGACACGGCCGCTCGGCATCCTGACCTTGTAGTCCCGCGACCGGCCGACGCCCATCACTATGCCCACCTTGTCCCAACGTGTCGTCGTCGGGTCCTGGACGCGGACAAGGGCACCAATCTCCAGTGGCAGAAGAGGGCGGACACGGTCGTCATACCGAGCCTTGGCGTCCTGGGCACGTGAAGCGGCGCGGCGGTCGCAGCTCTCGGCTCTGGCCTGCCACTCCTTCGCAAAGGCCTTGGCGTGTGCAGGAACGCAAGAGCGGAGAGGGTGACCAAACAGGATCTGGGCAGGGGAGCGTCCTGTGTGGGTGGGAGTGGACGCCGGTTCTGGGCAGCTTTGTGTGGCAGCACCAGGCGCGTCGCTTGTCGACTCACGCACCCTGCTGGCGGTGTAACGAGCAGCTGGGATCTGCTCGGGAAAGTCTCTGGGTACCACGCATAACTCCTTGAGGTGCTCCCACGACAACAAGGGTGTAGCGAGAGTAGGCTGCACGTCGATCCATCCGTGACACGACCTGTCGCCGTAAGTGATTTCCGCTTGAAAGGAGCCCACAGTGTTCGGCATCTGGGAACCGTCCGCATTGTAGTACAGCAGCTGCGGCGGTGGTCCCAGGTCACGTTTGGTGAGGCCCAGTTTCTGGAGGTGCTTCAACCCAATCACCGTAGTATCAGCGCCGGTGTCAGGTATCACCTCGATGTGACCCGACACATCACCGTGTGTGACGGCGACGCAGATGGTAGGGGAAGGGGTAGCCCTGGGGCGTGTGGTCGATTCCACCCTCCTGATGTGACTCCGCTGCTGCTTGGGGCTGCGTGGGCCATCTGGAGGGGGCTGCGTGCGAACCACCCCGAGGGAAGTGCGCTGCTTTCCTCCTCGTCTCGGGCTTTTGGGCTTGGGTTGGCGGCAGCACTTGTCGTAGTGTCCATAACGACTGCAGGCCTGACACTTGCAGCCTCGTGCAGGGCACCTGTCTGTGTTAGACCAGTGGCCCTTACGGTCACATCCACGACACAGTGTGTCGGCGGCCGGGCATGTCTTGGGGCTGTGCTGCTTTCCACAGCTGCCACAGGAAGCACTAGGCAGAGGCGTGGAAGAACGTGCGGCAGCCTTCACGTTGTTGCCCGGCTTCTTATCCTTCTTGTATTGTGAGATAGCTCTCACAGCAGGTGAGGCCTGTAAGGCAGAGGTGGCGGACTTGGTGGCCTCGTACGACTGACATTCAGTCACTACCACCTGGAGTGTGGAGGAAGCGTCCAGGGGGATGAGTCGCTGCACCAACTCTTCGTGCCTGACACCCGTCAAGATCCCGTGCTTGATCCAGGCTTCCTCACATTCCCGGCTGTGCGCCTTGCAGACGTCGATCTCCTCTGACAAACTCTTCAAGCGTACAAAAAAACTCGTCAAAGGATTCGTTCTCCGCCTGCTTGCAGCTGGTGAAGGCGCGGCGACCCAAAGCCTCGTTATTCCGACCTTTAACGTGCTCCTGTAAAACGTCGAGCACATCCGTCACTGAAGAGGTAGAATCGGGAGGCACTTGCAACGTGTGCTCCAAAACTCTCTGGGTCTCCAGCGACAAACACATCCGCAGTTGGATGAGCTGTTTGTTTGGAGGCATGCTGTCAAGGTCCACCATCGTGGAGTAATCTGTCCAACGCCGCCTCCACTCACGAAAAAGCTGAAACGTGACGTCTGGTGAGAGGGCGGGTGGGGGTTGAACAGATGCCTTGGGAGCTGTTTGTTTGGAGGCAAGAGTACCTGGAGGATGCTGGTGTGGTGGAGGAGGGAGGATATTGGCGCCTTGGTGCGCGAAATCTGCGAGTGAGGGAGGGTGGGTTAGCGCCAGGGTCGCCAATAGTGCATCAAAACGCGACTTTTCCTCCTCTCTTCGTGTGTCCTCCCTCTGAAGTTCCATCTCTCTGCGTCTCTCGTCCCGGTCGTCCATCCACCTCAGAATTGTGGCAATGTCCGTCACTGGAGGTGGAGGATGAGAGTCTGCGCCCGGTGGTGGGGAAGGTGGTGGGGAGTCGTGTCTCCCATCTTGACATTGTCCCTTCTTACCGCCCATCTTTATGTGTGCGTGGACTGCATTGTTTAGTATATAAAGTGGCACCTCAACAGCTCGAACCACATATATATGACATAAACAGCGCAGAAATAACGCATAGAGTCCACTGTTCTGTCCGTGAGTGAGTGCGTGCGTGCGTGTGTGTGTGTGTGTGTCTGAGACAGCAGATGCACTTCGTGGTGGCCTTAATGCCGGTGGCTAGAGACGCGGCGGGGGTGAGACCGTCAGTGTCTCCCAGGATGTAACACGAGAAGGGTGTATGCCTGCATGTTCCGTGGGTACCACAAAAAACAGGCCAATGCTCAACTCTCAGCTCTAGACACACACTAATACACTGACACTAACACTGCCACCGTCACTAAAAAGCACTGTGACGGCCCAACACTGCACATCGCGGCGAAACACAGCGCAACACAACACAACACACTATGAGTCGATGCGCATATCGCCGGCAGATGTAACCGTCGGCAGTGTTCACACACTTGTAAGTCCACAGATCCTAGTCACTGCGCCATGAAGGTTACAAGTGTTCCCTGAAGAATGCAGTGATGGGTAGGGAAACACCGGGTAACACTGAAGTCCGTTTTTTAAGGGAAAGGAGAAATACAAGTGGTGACTAGCGTGTGCCATGCACGGCTCACACAGTCAGACAGAGACTGCCTTGCCATATGGCAGCCTCGGGGCAATGTTACCACATAACACGTGCAGTGTTGCCACGTAATTATATACACAGGTGCTACTCGGCACAGTAGCTCATATACAAGGTTGCTACTTGGCACAGTAGCTTAGATACATAACCTACATTCACCACCCTGTAACTTTCCACTGGCTACGAGGTGACATGTTCAATGCACGTGATAATGTGTGCCCCACAGGACGCTGCATCATACTATGCTGAGTAAAGGCATAAGTAGCCGGCTCTCTGGCCACCTGAAGCGAGCAATAGTTTAATATCCTTGACTAGAGGAAGACGTTATTTGAGAGCTGCAGTGGATGGCTCCATCTTCCCTCGAGGGGGAACGACGTACCCATACCGTTCTCCCTCGATGGGTCACTACTCATGAGTCACTTAGATCAACTAATATAGAACGGACGTGATCTACGTTTATATTTACATAAACGCCGCCCTCTTTCTCGTTCACTCATAAATAGTGGAACTTACTGTTGATCTACATTCAGGAATTATAGACATAATCCTTTTATAATAAAACAAGGAACTTCAATTGGGTCTTGTTACTAAAACCCCAATATCTAATATATGTGAACAACCCGGTTAATTGGGGGATTAATCGACGGATTCATATAGGTGGCAGCCAGGTGGTTAACGAATGCGTTGAACTAGTAGACATACCAAGACGTCTGTGTTTTGTGAAAACAGAAAAACAAGAAACAGTGACGCATAACATAATCCGATTGTTTAAAACTATATCCCGTATAGATACGATACTTAGTGAGTGCTCCTCATCTCCGTCACATACAAAACGTGCAGAATTATTAATATATCATACAGCCAGTTTGGTGAACATCCTGTTACTACCAGTGAAGAAACCCCGAAGTCAGCAGTCTCCAGTACAGTGTTGCAGATGGTTTCATAAACTATACTAACAGTTGACATTTCATAAGTAGCTGGACGGTTGTGTGGTGTCACTAGTGTCGATTACATAAGTTCCGGTGTCATCAGCCAGTTCTCCATATATACCAGACTGCAAAGGTTTAGCACACGGCAGTCACGGCAGCGGCATAGCAGCAAGAAGAAAAATATCCATCCATCATCAATATCTGTTCAACTGTGGAAGTACTCCCCTATCCTGTAGTGGACTCGCCCATCGTCGAGGTAGCTGCGCCTCATCTTTCATTGCCAAGGGAACCAGCAGGAGGCGCGTGCACTCATCCAAGGACGAAACCCCACCTACTCTACCCCACTCCACCTCAGATATCACCTGGATCACGTTTTCTTTACAGACGCCTGACCCTGTAATAGGTATTTCAACTTACATAATTATACACACATAAACAAGTTCAAGAGATATCTTCACAACGATAGGAACGTCGGATAGGAGTATTTCATTGCTAAAGTGTCTTATGTATATTAAGTGTAATAAAGTGCTATAATATACAGTGGTTTTATTGTGCCTGTTCAATTATTGTTAGTTTAATTATATTAACTACAATTATTTTTAATCATTTCTTGTAAATGAGAGGCAAGTAATTTGCTTTACCGATTAATTATTCTTTGGCTCACACGGAACTTCTTAGATACTTTTCAAAGTTTTCAATGTCTAAAGGTGACGACCTTGTACGCCTAACACATGTATTTGCTGATACTGTACTCATCGATGATCAAGTAGAGACTGATTTTGAATTTGAGGCAGAAACACAGTCAGTCGATTCAGTAGGAAGTAGTGAGAAAGTTATTGAGGAATCATATGACGAATTAAACAGTCGTATCTTAAGGTCTGAAAATAAATATAGTACTTCACCTTAGCAGTTAACCGTATTTCAGGTGATAGTGTGTCTGTTTCTAAACCAGTAACACCCTTATTAACCCAGCCTTCTGTTAGGAGTAAGAATACTAACTTGCTTAATACTAACACTACAATGACTTCCTCTAACCCTCACACCAGTACTACTACCACAGCAACTAAACCTGATAATGTTATTAGTATCATGCAGCTTGGCGACTACGTCCCCAATTTTACAGGCCAAGATGATTTTCGGGTTGCGCATTTCATTCGTGCATGTGAAAATACTATACGCACCGGTAAAATAATAAGTGACGAAGAAAAGAAAGCATTTGTACGTTCCCACATTACGCAGGGATCTTACGCCGGTAATCATTTGAATGCGTATGGGTTGCAAGACCCTAGTTATGAAAAATTTAAACGCACACTTATGGGAATTTTTGGGGGTAGGTCACAGTTAGGCGACCTACAATGGATCTTCAGATGGTTGGACCGTTGTACGCCAGTGGTTCACGCAGAGACACCTGTCGTCGCAGTGGACATCGCAGGTGAAGTACGCCAAGATATGGAAGAGACATTCAGAAGTTCAGGTTGGTACGACCAAGATGGTAAAATGTCAGCGACCAAGGTGGAGACGTTAATAGAATTGATTAGCTTCCTGGTAGTTATTCGTCGTCCCCTGTACATGCGGGCTCAAGAAGTACAGTTTGAACCACCTATAGATATGGTTGAGTACGCAAACAAACTCTGCCCCACAGCTACAGGTCCTCTAATGGCGCAGCCTTCCATGAATACGGCACAGCCTCCCACATCTACGGCACAACCCCAGATACCTCAGATGGCACACATGACTCCACCCCAAACTCCCTATACAACACCAATGGCTCCAATTGCACCTCAACACCGGACATATAAACGAGGTACTTCTTTACGATGTGCTCATTGTAATAAACGTGGACATGTAATAGAACACTGTTTTCAGCTCCAAGATAATAGTGCAAAATTCAAGGACACAATCTGTGCAAAGCCATTCCCAAGGTCATACACGGGGGCAGCTAAGGCGGCACCTCCACCTACCCAGAAAACGCGCAAGTGGTGCGCACTACACAAGTCCACATCTTATACTACACAAGAGTGCGGCTTGGTACTGAAGGCTAGGAATTTGGACCTTAGTGAAACACAGGTGTCACACAGGCGTAAGCAGAAGCGTCCCCAAGACAAGTCGTCGGGGGAAGAACAGCGCTCATCACAACACGGAGAGGGATAGGCACAGTATTTCCTGCCTCTCCTCACAGCACTTCTATAGCGGCCTCGTTAGTAGCGGCGCTTAGCAAAGTTGAAGTGTTGTCAGTGCCGGTGAGGGTTGATAGTACAAGATTGGCTCTTGATATTGACACGGGTGCTTGCTCGAATGTATTGGCCTTAACATCCTATCAAGAGTTACAACGTAAATTCCATTACCGCGACTTCAAATGGAAGCCTAGTAACGCTGAGCTCGAAGGAGTATCAGGTACTCAGTTGAGCATTAACGGAATGGTGACGATACCACTCAGATTTTCAAGACATGGTTCTCCCTTCTACGTGGACTTTTATGTAGTTCAGCAGTTCAATTTGCCAGCTGACCGGTTACTTGGTCTTTTTTTTTTTTTTTTTTTTTTTTTTTAGGTTTAGGTGGGGAAAGGATGGAAGGCATGCTGGGGCTCAAGGCACAGCCAGTACCCCCTAAGTAAATCTAAGTTGCTGAAGACTGCATTGTCATTTAGGACAGGCATTGGGAACCTGTCTGGTACAGTTACCTGGTAGACTCGTCGAAAATCTATGACTGGTCTCCATCCTCCATCTTTCTTGGGAACTAAAAATAAAGGTGAGTTCCATGGTGATGAGGAAGGTTGAATCACCTTTTGGTCCACCATGTCTTGGACTATTTGCTGGACTACAACTCTTCTGCTGTGGGGTAGCCTATATGCTGGGTTAGCTTCCGGTTTGAGTGGAATATGATGATTTGTCAACGTTGTTTACCTAGGGGTTCTCCAGGTAATGATATGATTTCCTTGAACTCGGCGAGTAAATTCTAAAAGATCACTTTTGCCTCGAGGATGATCGACTACTTTCACGTGTGGCGCTGTCAACGCTACATTATTTACAATATGTGATTTTTCGTTCGATTTACCTTGTGTTACACTACCTATTGGTAATTCTAATGGCGCTTCGACAACCGCTTTGTCATAAACAAGGAAATTACCTACACAACATCCCTTTCTTAAGGTTATGGGTCCCCCAGTTCTATTGAGAAGGAGGACATCTGTGAGACTACCTATTCTAACAGTGCTTAAGGTAGACTCAAGTGACAAACCTTTCACTCGTGAGCTTTCTCTCAGACACACAACATCTGTTCCTTTACTCACATTTGGCACACGTACTGTGACTCTAGTTAGTTCCTGGCCTTGTAACCGTTGTACACCAGTTAACACAGCAGGCGTTAGAGTCCAGTTCTGGCCGCTTTCAACCGAAATGTCCTTTGAGCTACTAGGTGGAGTTTCAGAGAGTGACTCCATAACTAATTGCTGCTGTGCCAAAGACTCCCCCGCGCCTGTCGAGGCAGATATTACACGAACACCCGAAGTAAGCAATGGATGTGTAGTTTGCATTGCGTGATATGTTTTACAATTATGCGTGATTGTTTGATCTCGTGGCTGAACGTTAATATTGTTCTGCCTTAGAGTGGTCAGACCAAGTAACCCATCTGCTGGCAAAGAAAATGCCTTAACTATGTAGAAATCCGCCAAAAACGCTTTACTGGACCTAGAAAAACGGATTGGTAGTGTTATCACCCCCGCTATGTCTAATTGGATTCCCGACACACCGGACAGAGGAATGTCTGTAGGTCTTATTGGCCACTTATTTGGAGGATATCGCCGCTGGAGTTCATTGAACGACTTTAATGAGATAACAATGGCACAGGCCCCCATATCTATATCTAGGGATAACTGATTGTTACCTATCCTCGCTGGTACAGTCAACGCTTCCACTTTGTTTAATGCAGCGATTAATGAGCCCGTAATGGAAGCGTTATTTTCTTGAACCGTTGACGTTATCCTAGATCGTGTTGCTGGACGCCCTCCTCTTCCCCCGAAGGCTGTATACTTGTCTCCCGTCGATTTTCAATTTCTTGCTTCATTCGCTGTATATTTTTGCCATCATCTGTGTTGTGACATGGAGGCTGATGTACTATACACCATTTATTCGGAGTGCCTCTAGTGTTTGGAGAAATTTTATTTCCTGTGTAAAGTCCCTTTCGAGTTTTGGGTTTAGCAGGGCTATCTGAAATCCTAAGGTCCTGCGAGGATTCTTTCCCTCGATCCTGCATCTAGCTGGCTAGGGACTTATCTGCTTGTCCTGCGAACCAGCATTTTTCTGTGAAATGTCCCTTACGTTTGCAGACTTTCCAAAAAGGTATCGTTTTTGTGTTTGGTTCCCATGACAGACCGTGGTTGTTCCTTGAAGCTGGTGACCGGCACCACTGACATCGCCGTAGGAACATTTTCCTTGGGTTCCGCAATTTCTTCTACACAGTTTACAAGTTTAGTCCCTTTTTTAAACTTTTTCTTTTGGGCATTCGTGCGTAAGGGCTCATTTGATGACAAGATAAACTGAAGGAAATCAATAATCCTGTAGAAATTTACTTTAGACAAGTTGTCATTTTATCGAACCAATCTGAGGAATCCATGTAAGATCTGAGATCTATCTTAGTGAGTCCCGCACAAATTTGGGCTTCTTGTGCTTCATGTGCAAGCAGAGTGTCACCTGTCCTCTCTGCCATCTTAAAAATCCAAGTAAGTGGACCTCCTTTGGAGCCCGATCCAAAAAAGGAAATGAATTGCTGCCTAAATGTTTCTTCGTCAATGGCTGAAGCATAGATACCTTTAGCTGCCCGACTACCGGTTTTGATAAGGCTTCGGATGTATGAAATTTTATCTACGTCATTGGTGACATCGTTATTTCTCATTACATCTTCGCATTTACGCAAAAATGCCAAACTAGTATAATCAGGATCTTCAGCAGTAAACTCTTGTACCTTAATATTATTTAGAAGTAGCCTTGCCGTTTGACCGACCGTTGTAGGCAGTGTGTTAGTTGAACCACCTGTTGCCATTCTTGTTGTGTTAGTTAAAGCACTAGCGTTAGTAACAGTTGAAGGCAATGGGTAAATGTTGCCTGACCTTAATTGTCTACTGTGTAAATCCTCAAACTGAGAATCAATGAAATTTTCACAGCTAGCTAAAGAGTCGGTAGGTGTTAGCTCTATTTGTCTAATTTGTGGTAATTCTTCCTCACTATCAGTTGCCACTAGTTCCTGTGAATTATCAGATGACTGGCTATTAGAGTCTGAGTCACTAATTTCCTGTTTGATACCCAAAAACTTTGGAAAAGGGTCCATGTATAGGACTATTTATCCCTTCACTCACTGTATACAGACTCACTACGTTGCCCACTCACAGAGTAATGCAAAAAATATTTATAATGAGTTATGGAACTGAAGAGAAAACAAATATTAGTTATAAAAAGTTTTAAAAAGTACTAAAAGTATGTAAGTAGAAGACGTACTCTCTAAATGAGTTTATCTAATTTTACTTTTGTGCATTGTGCACGTAATATATATCTTTATGTTGACTACATGTGAAGACTTCTTGAAGTTCACTTGTGTTTGTGTAGTTTATAAAATAATGATTGTTTGTGATCTACCGGGTGGCGAGTGCGTAGAACTTCGCGCTGGCTATGACGTCAGGAGTCGATGACGTCCTTCTCATGAAGGTATGACGTCACGTCTTACTGCAATCCACCTAGGGGCTGATCTGGGTCTTGTTGCGGTCAGCTAGTTGCTGATCTGGGTCTTGCGGCAGTCAGCTCGGGCTGATCTGGGGCCGACCTCTGGGTTGGTGTGATCGGCCTGGGGGCTGATCTGGGGCTGTCCTCTGTTGCACACCGACGAGTCTTGATTGTTTAAGCAAGAGATTGTTTGATTGTCTGGAACCACTTTGACAACCTTCCTAAACTCCGGTGATGTAGTGTTAACAGTGTAGGCTGAGATTACGACCAGCTAACAGTTAGCCCACACTCGGGTAGGCTCGCCTGCTCTTGGCTCCGGTCGGGGTAACCTTCATTAGGATGTGTCACTGAGGGTTTGACTGCTAAGTTGGCAATCTTTTATAATATTTTTCTTACCACTGTGTCTCTATGTATAAGTTTTGCAAGTGTTTATAACCACTGTCCACTTAAATTTCTTGCAATTGCTTGTTTGCTGATGATTCACTTAAGATGCCACTTAAGTCACTGGAATCACTTGAAGTAATGTTTGTTTCTGAGTGTCTGACCGATTCTTCTTCTAATCCGTCTCACCGCTGCCACCAGTGTGTTGGTCACACAATATATATATATATATATATATATATATATATATATATATATATATATATATATATATATATATATATATATATATATATATTGTTACGAACCACACCATCTATTGTGTCATGATCTACCTACCCAGCACCACGAGCAACGCCATCTAGGGACGAAACCCGAGTATGACTAGTCTTAGTCACCACTCAGGGTTTCCTTTCTCTATATCCTGGTTGTTGGGTCACCTCCTCCAACTCTTCCTCATCAGCTCCGGATCGAGGAGAGTTCAGTTCACTCTGGGAAGTGACCACACTAGGATCACCTATCCTGGAAACCTACGGCACAGTGACTACCTACCATCTTCTTCAATACTCAGCCCTACTCGTCAGACATTTCAGCACAGCACTTGAGTATTTGTAACCCTATGTTACCTCCCACCTCCACTTGCTTCAGATTGTTGTATGTTGTATAAATATGTATATACTGTTAAGCCAATGTTGCGTATGTTTAGGTTAAGTATGGTTAAGGGTAAATTATAGAAAGCTGAATATTTTGTTAAGGAATTTATGGTATTTTATTATACACAACAAAAACTCGCATCCTTTGTCTACCCTTTTATAGTCCGATTGTCTTTGTTTGTTTAAGTTTTGTTATTGTTGTTGCCTGTGGGGATTTGGGTAGACTTTTAACCAGTTTCTAAATCCCCAACTCATAACAATATATAAATACAGTATATATATATATATATATATATGTGTGTGTGTGTGTAACCTGTCGGAATTTAAAAGGGCCAATTGCAAGAACGGTTATGGGGTGTACGTTGCCCTGGTCTTTTTCAGCAATATCGCCTTTAACACTTGGAATTCTGCACTTTTCAAAGCTTTGGAGGAGTCTCGAAACAAGTTTCCTGGTGGGAATTATTAGCTAGTAGTACTCAAAATATCGAAACTTCGAGATCTCTCCAGAGCTTCAAAAGGGTGGTATTCCTGAAACAAGATCAGGGCAAGAAGGTCATCCTAAACGGTGTCGTACACCCAACGACTGTTCTTGCAATTGGCCTTTCTCTCACTTGGGGTTTTTGATTATAGTGGATGCACTAGCGGCTCGTAACTCTAATTCGTGGGGGTGCTGCTTCAAAACATTTTTAAGAATTGTTTTAAAATTGTATAAGACACACACACACACAGAATACAGTAGGTACATATATATATATATATATATATATATATATATATATATATATATATATATATATATATATATATATATATATATATATATATATATATATATATATATATATATAATATTAAAAATAATAAAATACGAAAAGTATGATAAAAATACAAAAAAAACATTTAACACTTACAGATAAAATACTCCAGTCTAGCTTGATCCAAATTTATTTAAAAATAAAATCCATTCTTCTTGTTTTCTTTTGAGCGAAAAGGTCAACAAATTTTTCATTGATGTTTAGATGACTGTTAAAGAAATTTTTCTCCGTTGAAATCATTGCAAGTGCATTTAGCCTTTCCTGATTCATAGTGCTCCTCAGAAAAGTTTTTATTCTTTTTAATGTTGAAAAGCAGCGTTCAGGCTCTGAGGTAGTCATAGGAATTGTCAAGAGGATTTTTATCAGTTTCGTAATCTCACTAAGAACACCATCTAAATTATTTTCCAAGATAAATTTCAGCAGGTTAATTAACCTGCAATATTCATGCATATCGGACCAACTGTAGAATACTCTAAGTTCAGTTTCAAATTTTTCTTTGTCATTCATGGGATATGCTTCAGTGGTCAATCCTATCTATTCTGTAGGCAGTATATTCTTAAGACCAGTGAAGCTTTTCTTGTTGAATAATTTAGCAGGCACAATTGTTTAGTGAACGAATATCTCTCCACTATATCAACACATATGCAGTCTTTGAAGGATTCTCACAGTACTGCGAGTTTCTTATTTCTAAAATAGCACTTTTGAAATTTGTTATACCCCTGTATATTCATGTACTTTAAACACATCAATTTCTCGAGACTGCATTTGGTTGTAAATTACTTCAACATGAGGCATGATCTGATGAAAAAGCTCCAACCAGAACATGAATTTTTCATTATTCAGGTAGTGCAAAATTCCTGTTGCTTCTGAAATGGATCGATCTGCATTTACCGTCGACTGAATTTCAGCAAGGCAGCTTTTTAAAGGTTGCAAATTTTCATGAACTTTGTTCACGGTCCGTATGTTAAAGTTCCACCTTGTAGAGGATGGGCGCAGAATGCTGACGTTCATATGCTAATTGTGAATGGATACACGTTGTGGTGATCTTGAGAAAAATGTTGGTATAGCCAAAACGTTAGAGAAAAATATTCTTCAGTCCCGCGTAATACTTGCTACATTTCTCATTATCAGAATCAGTTGGTGCGCATAACAGTGAATGAAATGTGCATTATTATAAAATGCTTTTATTTTTGCCTAAACGCCCCCTTTTTTGCCTTTCATGACATTTGCACCATCAAATGTCTTTGTCTATTTCCTTGAAGGATTATATCTAACTGCTCTAGAATACATTTTGATATGCCATCTGCAGTTTGATTTTCTGGAATAAAGAATCCCCCAAAACGCTCAAATATTTCTTCATTCAGCGCGAACCGTATAACAATTACCATTTGAGTGTGTTCTGAAACATCTGTTGTGTCATGAGCCATGACAGCTACAAATGAAGCTTCTTTAATCTCTTTCTTTATCTCATCATGGTATATCTGCAGCAGGCAGTCAAGTATCTCATTCTGAATAGTCTTATTAGAAACACCTGTGAAGACTGTACTTGTTTCTAAATGGTTCTTCAAATCTGAGTCTAATTTAGATGCAAAATTTATTAATCCCCTAAATACACCTGGATTTACTGAATCATCTTTTCCATCATGTCCACGTAAAGGAATTTCAAAGTTACCACAAAAAGTGATAGTGAAACCACGCTTTCAATATGCTTCTTTGACTTTTCATGTTTTTGAGTTTTTTCTTTCATTTTGTTTATATTTCTAAAGCCGTCTTTTGTCCAAGTTACATCACTTCCAATTCCAAACAACAAACACGGAAAACAAAATAATGTATTTTTTACTTCACAACCACAGAGCCAACTTTTCCTTTGGTACCATTCTGAATGAAAGCTACGAATGTACCTCTTACTGTTGCTTATTCCTGGCTGAGATATTTGAATATCAGGTGAGGGACGGCCTCTTGTCTTAATAGCAACTGTCTCATGAAGAGACAACTGTGAAAATTTAAGTTGTTGAAGTTCACTCACTGTCACAGAACTTGTTTCTTGGGAAAACAAGGAGGCCATGTTTAATTAATTCAAATTCTTCTACACAATAAAGTTTCTGGAAAAAACAATGAATACAAAATGTAGTCTCTATGAGTATGAATCATACGCATCATCCTGTGTGGTGTGTGATGCTTACTCGCAGTCTGCTATATCAAGAGTATTTGAATGTGATAAATTGTAGATGATGTGATATCATACAGTATGATTGTCGCGATCCCACTACCCTTTATACCTGGGGAGTGAAACCTACCCCAAGTTATTAACAAATAAAGGAACAAATAGGGAACACGGCAATAATTATCCCCACAAAAACCTACTCAACTAAATGTACTTGAATAAGTATGAACAAGTTGAAATAAGTAAGTCACAAAAGGGAAGATAATTAATTTATTCAATTTATGTTCTAAAGGGAGTAATGACTAGCAAACATGAATTTAAGGGTATAAGTAATTGTATATTAAAATAAGAGTGATGCCGGAAGGGTGAAAATATACCGTAAGGAGTTAGACCAAACGAATATTACTTAACATAGCTATATTACACAGACATACAAAATATATATGTCATGGGTTGCGTTGGGCCTCCCGCACAACCCATCCCAAATGTTTGTTTACGGTAGAGATAAGGCACCCGGCCAGCCATAACTGGGACATGTAGGGGGGGCAGGCCAGTGAGACAGTGGTGTACTGTTCATCGCTTCACTCCTCAAAAAAAAGCAAATTTAGCCAGTGGGCTTTAGACCTTGGGTTAGAGAAGACCTCCTGCTCCGCGGACTTAAGATCAGGGGCCATACAGTCCTACCAGTGCTACGGGTCTGTGTGTGCAAATCCCCGAGATTTTTGTTAAGTCCAGCGACAAGTTAACACGTCCTGTAAAGGAAGTGATCAATGGTGAGGGCCTGTTTGCTACAAGAGCACTCCAGGCAGGCCTAATAGGTCTAAACGATTAATTTACCAGGTTGACAAACTCTCCCTTATAACTTACGGTACTGTGGCGTGAATGTGAGTGACTGACCTATCCATGCAAATTATATGTCCAGTGTATGGAATTGTGCCAAATAAACGTAAGTGCAATTATCTGCCCGTATCTGTGATCCCTCTATTATTATTATTACCAAGGGTAATGACTGATTGGTTATGACAAAGTATAACCAATAACTTAGATGGATGTTGGAAGTTAGTGGAATTCATTAAATCATCATTTATCAAGTACATAACGCATTGAATGCCGGAAGCAGAGCAAAATTCTACGTAGTGATACAAATTAATCTCTTGGGTGAGTAACCAGTGTAAAGGTATCCGAGTTCTACGGTAAGAAAGCCACTTTCCTGCATTTAAAAACGTAACAATATACATACAACAATCCCTACAAAATAGTTATTTCTTACCAAACAGGAGATTCCTTACCACCAGGATCCCTTCCTAGGCCTAACTAAACGTGTTACTAATACCTGATACCCCTAGGGCATTGCAGAAGACTGGACAAGGCACTAGACAAGGGTCAAGGCTAGAGAACGAATGGACACGTCTACCATATGCCAAGGTTTTTCGCTACTGGGGAAGCGTCACCACGCGGCAGAGGAGTGCGTCTCATATCACGTGATCCAGGACATTTGCTAGATATTTTATATAATTAATTAATACTACTCTTGATTTGACTTAACAGAATAAGACAATGATGCATATTAATAACATACATAAATATACAATTAACCTAAGTAACTAAGAACAATAATAATATAATAAGTACAAATAACAAGTTAATAGCTTGTGCGAAATGTAGGCGTGAACATATGCCTCACGCTATGCGAGTTCCCGAGCGCTCAGGCACGTGACAATGATATCACATCATCTACAATTTATCACATTCAAATACTCTTGATATAGCCGACAGCGCGTAAGCACCACACAGGATGATGCGTAAACGCTACCTCCCACACTGATAACCAGATCAGCACTGAGTGAACCACAGTGCTCGCCCCCGCTTGCCTCCAGGACATGCACGCGTGCGTGGGACAAAGAAAACGTCCGTTATTGGAACTGTCGAGTAAGACAGTTCCACATACAGGGATTTTTGTTGTTTTCTTGGAATTAGAGGATGGCCATTGACATTAAGTTTAAGGATTATTGATAATAGTTTTAAATATCTTGTACAAGTATAAATAAATAAACATATATGATATATTATATTATATAATACATATATAACGGGTGAAATAGGGGGTGCTGCAGTTCCACAGTGCGTACCGACGAGCCGCTACCGAGTGGATGGTAATGCAGTGGAAGCGCCCCTTTGAGAAAAACCCGAACCAGCACAAACTCAATTAGTTTAAAAAATATTCTCCGTGACCCATGAAAAGATAACACCTGTGATTAGGGTGAATGAGACGCACTGTAAAATTTGACACTTCTATTCCTTCCAACACTACAACTACAATCAATAATGGTACACCGACATTTGAGCACCTCTTAGCCTGGCTTAAAACAACTACACTGGGGAACAAAGGTTATACATATCAAAAATAGGTAGAAATATTAAATGCCTTATGAGAAACTACTACGGTAACAGTGCTACTTACACCAGAATGAGGAGCTCATCTGAAAACAGTTCCTCGTTATCTCACATCCCTCAGTGATACATAAACATTAGAAAACAATAGTATCAAAAATATTTACGGAATATTAACTACACCCAACAAGACAATATCAGTCACTGAGGAATAGTAACAAAATATTGGAAAATGTTGCTTACACACATGAACAGGCCTTAAGGGCATTCAACAAAATAATATCAATCACTGGGAAATGGTATAAATCATATTAAGAAATATTAGCTAAGCACAGCAGAGGTAATATCAGTCACTGAGAAATAGTATCAAGATTATTAACAACTGTTAACTCCCACACATGAACACACCGTAAGGGCAGTCAACAAAATAATATCAGTCACTGAGAAATGGTATAAAAAATATTAAGAAATTATTAACTCCACCATGAACAGGCCTTAAGGGCATTCAACAAAATAATATCAGTCACTGAGAAATGATATAAAACATATTAAGAAATATTAACTACACACATGAATCAATCATAGCCACTCTGGGATGAACCACAACTACTATAATCCTAACTGCCCAATAACCCGAAAGGTGTTACTAACCTGCCAAGGAGGCCGGCATTTACAAGAAACCCGAGAAAAATCACTCATGACCCATCAGGTAGGCGGGTGCTCCGCTGTTTTTTGTCAGTACTTTCTCTAGAATCTCGGGAGTTATGAATGTTTTTTTCCACCAATACCCGTAAAACATGCTCCTTAATCTCACACATAGGTTCGGAATGCACCCATATTTTTAAGGCACTAACAAGCCCTTCACAACTCTGGATAGGAATTCTTACGTCTCACATGTGAAAATCAACCATGAAGAGCGCTATTTTCACACCTGGACTTGGTAAATTCTAAACACACCTTACCACCAGTTCCCTTAACATGCATCACCCAAACTCAGATGTAAGGGAGGAAACGATCTTCTGCTCGTTACCGCTGCTAACTCTCTCATTTGCTGGTGAGATCCCCACTTGGGGGGGGGGGTTGGACAGAGGTGAGAACGTCAGCGGCTACCTGTGTCACGGGCAGATTCACCCCAGCCGCCATACAGTCACTATCTAGCTACCCCGCTGTTCGTCAAATTCTGGCTGTGATCTCATCATAGGTCCTGGACTCGTGGGCTGTTTTCTCAGACCTTCACCTATCGACTGTCAATTCTCTGGTCATCTACCACTACCGCATACCACGACCGTCAGTTTATCTCCTCCGTCTGTGCCCCGGTGTTCTCCTGCCATTTCAAGACCTCTGTCTCTCGAGTGTGGAGTTGAATGGATGCTTCCCTACCCTGAGTGTAGATCACAGTGCTCCAGAACCCCTTCCCCCAGGGCCACTGCCGTAGGAAATATCTGTTCATTGTTTGATTTTATGGTCGTTTGATTCCATTAATTGTTCGATTCTATCAATTGTTGACTCCCATTAATTGTTTGATTCAATTAATTGCTGACTCCCATTAATTGTTTGATTCCTTTAATTGTTTGCTTCCCTTAATTGTTTATTTCCATTAACTATTGACTGCATTAATTGTTTGACTCCCGTAATTATTTGATGTTTGTTGAGTGGTGTCAGAGTTTTGTGTTATATTTTTTATAGTAAAGAGATGTCAATCTCAAACGGTTGTTTGCTATTCTTCAGAAAACCATGGTCCTTGACTTTCCTTTATTAAGAACCTGATTAGTCTGGTAAGGGATTTCTATCCCTAATTCCCAGGCCTTTACATCAGAGCACACCCATACTGGGAGATAAAATGTCTCTAAGTACCCACTAGACCCCTGGTCTCAGTGTGTGACCGTTCATTCACTCAGACTGCCTCACTTTACACTCAGTACGTCCATGAACCGGAAGAGAGCGACTGCCAGTGACCCTGTCCAACCGAAGGGGGTTCTATTTTCCCGTTAGGTAGACTCGAGTTCAAACTGACCGAAGACACTTGGTGTTGTGAACCTAAGAGGGAAGAACTGATCTACCAATGCTGGTGCTGGTCCCACGTAGTTAGCTGTCAATAGCGTCAATCGCCAATCATCAATCGTCAATCAGCGGTCGTCAAATCGTCAATCAAGTGGGTTCTGCCGGAACCCAGCAATGAACTCTCAGTCAGCTATTGTTAACTTCTTCTCTGCCCTATCTAAGCCCTGTCTGAGATCGAATAAACTTACTTGCAACACTGATGAAATTGGGCAAGCAACGAGACCAGGCCACGTGATTGTTTTTCCTGGACGCGCAGACGTCCTGTCTGTCCGATTGCTTCCGCGTGACTGAGGCCTAGTGAGGCTCGTGATCGTCGTGATCGTCCAAGGCGTACGCTTAGGCCTAGTGACATATTTACCCACATAACTAATAGCTTCGTTGGGACACACATAACATATTTAGACTGAGAAACGATCTACAGTATAATAATTTTAAATTTAATAAAAGTCAGTTAATTTCATGATTCGCGTCCATATTAATTCGCTAGAGTACATTTAATATCGCATAGGCCTAATTCCAAAAGCTTTCACTACGTGTGGGAGTGCTGTTGGCGCCCAGCCAACCTGTCACATAGGTTTGGATGACTCAGCCTATCTCCATATTGGTATTTACGTACTAACGTCTCTAATTATAACACCGAAATTTCTTAATATTACACACACACACACACATATATATATATATATATATATATATATTCATGTAAATCCCAATGAAAATAGAGAATGGAAAATGGAAAAACAACCTGTTGTTTCCATTTTCCTGTATATATATATATATATATTCAGAGGCAAACTTCAGCTGCTCCACATGTTCCCAGAATGTTAAGCCAAGTGTGCTCCTGTTGTGTCCCTTTTCCTGTGATTTATCAAGATTTATTCCCAGATCCACGTTTCATTGTGATGAAATATATATATATATATATATATATATATATATATTAGTTCTTGAAATGATAAGTGGCACTTTGTTGGTTTTGTTTTATTGTAGAACAATATAGTTTCACAGGTACTGAGTTCAGTTGAGAATATATTGTACCTTCTCTACTAAGGGAAGTCTCTTATTGCACTTGGGAGAACACTTAAGTGAGGTGTTCACTGGATAACAAGTGATATGAGAGTCTCTCTCTCTCACCCCAGGGAGAGAGGGCGGACAGGCTAGGCCTCAGAGGAAACGCGTCAGATGTGTTGTTGCTGAGATGCGCTGACCCAGCCTGACCTCGCTCGCTCCCCGGAGGAAATTTCAACTCACCAATTCATACATGCACATAGTTTTATAACATGGTAATTAATTTGGTATTATTATAAGGGCCTGCGCCTCTTATAACAATTTTCTTCAATATTGCAATCTTTGGTAGTGTGACGAGAGGTAGGCCCATGGGTACATGTAATTATAGTATCAAGTAATAAGGAAGAAATAACGGTGGATACTGTAGGTAAATAATAGACACAATATACAAATACAATTTTTATTTAGACATTAAAATGGAAGTAGGACAAACTTATATGTACCAACAGACGAATTCCTGGTACTATGCCCTCAGGCTCAAAATACTCACACCACTACTGGGTGGACATACACAATAACACACAAACTCTTACAGCAACCTAGCACCATTAAAACCAGGGCAACTGCCACTACAGCACTCAATCGTAAGGGAGTGATACTCAAGCGACCGCCATGGGGTCCCGCCACCATGGGGCACTTTTCAACGAACTCTGAAGATCCCAGTGGAATAACACAACCACACAAATACCCCTACTGAGCGAGACACTCATCCACCAATGATGGGGGCTGGTAGTTGTTTGTGGCCGAGCGTTAGGGTCAGACTGGCCAGCTATGGGGCCCATAGGTTGTGCTGAAGTTTCTGACGGCCGGGCCTCACGTAGATAACTGATCCTATTGGACCTCAGACATCTCTCCAGACTAGTGGATGCAACACCCACGCTACAGACGCGGCCGAGGCTGCGTTAGGGACCTGTGTGGATGAGGGGACGAGCACTTACTAACCGTTGAAATGCCCGCCGCACCCTCACTCAAACTAGGCCGGGGATTCCACCTACTTCTATTTAGCTGAATTACTTTACTGTACACTCTGACGTTGAAACTGAGACTACGAACTCAGTTTCATTCCCTACTATTATCTTCACAAACAATGCTCTTACTGAACTATCAAAAGCAAAAATTAATTTAATTACATAAGGTTGGATGGCAACAGGTCCCAACATACAGCGTCTTGCTACAAAACCAGTGAATATATTCAAAGTTCCCTTCAGACAAAGACGGCATCTCGATGACGTCACCAAGGAACAGAGAAAACGGAGGACGTTTCCACTGGGTGACTCAGAAGGTTTTGTGGACGTTTAAGCGTAATGTGAATCCTTAGGGTTTTCAGGTTAGCCGTCATTACGATCATGACATTTTACATTTGGGTAAATATTTATATAATACAAATGGTGCTGTTGCACTTCAGCTCATTGTCAACATACACACCTAGGTCCTTCTCACATTCAGTCTCAAATAGTGCAAGTTCTTCATCCCGTTGGGACATATGATACGCTGCCTTACCGTTGGTACGCCCCAGGTGCATCCTCTTACACTTCGTGACATTGAATCTCAGCAGTCATTTCTTCGATCATTCTTGGAGCCCACAGCGGTCCTTCTGTAGCTCTTCACAGTCCGCTTGGTTCTTGATTTCCCGAAATAACTTAGCGTCGTCGGCAAACAATTGTATGGAGGAGTGTACAACGTCAGGCATGTCATTTATGAAACAAACAAACAACAGTGGGCCCAATACACTGCCCTGTGGTATGCCGCTTGTGACAGGTACTGATGATGATTTCGTGCCATTAATCACCAAACACTACTTGCGGTCATGTAGAAAGTCTTCTATCCACGCTAGGACATTTCCCCGAATTCTGTACCCTTCCAGTTTGATTTTCAGCCTTTCGTGGGGTACACTGTCGAAAGCCTTGGCAAAATCTAGGTAAATATTGTCGATATTACCATCCCGTTCCAGAATATGGATCCAAATATCCAATACCTTGAGCAATTGTGTTAAGCAGGAGCGCCCCGGCATAAAACCGTGTTGGCAATTCTTTACAAGGTTGTTTCGTAGATGTTCCATCGCGGCATCTCTGATTATACTCTCAAGCATTTTACATATTATGCTGGTCAGGCTCACTGGTCTATAGTTGTTCGTGGTGTGACGATCGCCCTTCTTGAAGATAGTACTCACATAAGCCACTTTCCATTCACTGGGAACCTTTTGTTCATCCAGGCATTTACAAAACAGGATCTTCATGGGCTCGGCAAGCTCGTTGCACATCTCTCTCAGCACTCTAGGATGCACCATATCAGGGCCAGGACTCTTAAGGACCTTTAGCTTTGACAGTTTATTTCTAATACAGTACCCTCTTCTGTGAACACTATGTGGGTCACAGCTGTGTCGAACCGTCTGTCCTCAAACGCAGGAAGGTTAATCGCATCCTCTCTTGTGAACACCGAAGAAAAGAAGCTGTTCAATGCCTCAGCTTTAATCCTGGTCAGAATCTGCGTAACTACCATCTTCAAGCCTCAGGTCTGATACTCCTACTCGCGTTTTTAATTTCGACTTTGTATAGCGGTAAAACGCCTTTGAGTTTGACTTGACCTCGCTTGCAACCAGCCTCTGGAACTCCTTTTCAGCCCCTCTACATTCTATCTTTGCTTGGTTTCTGGCTCTTGCATACATCCTCCTGTCCTGCTCATCGCTTGACCCAACCCACATCTTGAATTTCTGGGTTTTCTTCTTAACTTTGTTGACCGCAGCATGGTTCATGTGTAGGGATCCCCTCGTATTCCTAGAGGCACTGGGTTTGGTCTTGGGTATATGTTTATCGATCAAATGGGTCACTTTACTAGTTATGATATTCAGCGTAGTGTCTGCGTTCTTGTGCCTTAATGAGTCAGGCTAGTGGATACCCCTCACCTCTTCCCTCATCCAGTTGTAATTTCCCTTGTAATATTTGCACCTTGGCCTGGCCTTATCTTGAACTAGGTAACAGTTAAATCTGAATGACAACACTATATGGTGACTCGTGCCAACTGGGGCAAGGTGTTCCAGTTTGACCACCATACCCTCCTCGTTTGCTATGATGAGGCCTAGTGGCTTGGGTGTTTGCTCCCCTCTGTAATGTGTCGGGTCTCTAACATGTTGGAACAGAAAATTATCTCTCAAAGTTTCTACAAAAAGAGTAGCAGGGTTGTTCAAGTCATTTGGGGTGAACTCGTTTCTCCAGTCGATGTTGCCATAGTTAAAGTTGGCCTCTGCCTGTCCCTAGGGCACCCCAGCATATTCCCTGGCCATCCCCAGCCTATTTCTGATTGTCCTAAGCAAATCATCTAGTTATGGCTGTCCCAAGTCCTTTCCTGACTTCAAAAACAAAGAAAATCACGGATGAAAACTTTAATTTCCACTGTCAAAAGCTCTCATCTTGCTATGCTTTCTTTTGGCACCTAGCAATGAAATACACAGGATGATACTAGATAACTAATCTATTTATACCTACATTAAAGAAATGACAGTATACTGTATATATTAATTTGAAACACACATTAAAATGATCTTCACAACAGCAGAAGCAATGCTCTGATATGGTTTTGAAAGTCTCAGCATGCTTCAAGCCACCACAAATAACCACATCATCCTTATCTTCATTCCCTCATTACTGTGACAAATATTTTTCCTGGTGAGGCTCTGTCCATACTCCTTCACATTAGAAAGAAACACCAACAATGCCTTTTTCTTTCCTTGAACATTACTTTTGGTCAAAGGTGCCTGTCAAAGCGCGTAAATCAACTGGTTGACTCCAACCCTCGGCGTCACTACAAGCTAGTGACGTCACAGCCAATCAAAGAACGTTTTGCAGTCACATGACTTTTGAGCAAATTTATCCCGTAGTTATTTTCTGTCCTATTTAATTAAAAAATATGGTTTCATAGTGAAATTTAGCACATTGTTTACTTGTTGAAGTGTCTTTTTATAAAAAAAAAAATGGTGGCCGTCAACTCGTTCGTTCTACCTAGCCCACCTCCAGAAATAAGAATATGTTATTGATTACTTAAACATATTACTATTCTTTTAATAAAAAAATAAATATTGTAAATATAAAAGCTGGATTTATAACTACTGCAGTGATGATGAGACGATTAATGTTTATATTGCAGATACCCAGCTCTTCAGAGGTAGCTAAGCAGTAACCATTTCTGAACTCTTACAAGCATTATTATCTATTAATGTCATACCTGCAACATTTATTTTGAAGTCTATAAATACCTGATACAAATGAAGATTTTCAGATAACTTTCTTTTCATGGCTAGCAGTATTGGAGCCAAGTTAGACTAGTCAAGAACCACCAGGCTACTGGGCCAAGCTGTCCGGTGGTATGATAGTTTTTCAACTCGAATTTTGGGTAGATATACTAGATATACGTAACTTTCTTCATTTAATTTTACTCAGTTACATGCACATACCATCCTACATACATTGCAAAAAAAAAGTGAAAGAAATATATGTCATAAGGGCAAACACATAAAGGGAATGTAAATTTCTTTGCGCAAGAGTTGGGGGGGGGGGATCGGCATTGCTTTGGCGAAGCAGGGAGTGTATGCAAATGGTGATTGTGTTAAAGTTTAATTTGGGTTTTATTTGCTGTTATATTTTACTGCGCACATCATTGTCATCCTTAGTATCTCTTTAATTCATATTACGCTACATAACATTCAAATCCACCGAGCTTGTAGTCACAGAAAACGATAGAAAACGGGAAGCTTTGGTAAGGGATAACTCACCTACTGTTTGTTGTTTTATACGAATTGTACCAATGTACGGGCATATAATATTAAGAGTATGTACTGATAGCATTAAGGAGAACTCAAGGTATCTATAGGATGATTGAGAAGGTCCAATTGATACAGACTATAAGGGATAAGTGTAACAGTGTGTAGACCGTGTCTGAAGGTCATAATATTTACGCCTGAGAACGATGAGTGAACAAAGCTACAGCAGATATCAGATGAAAATGTTTGAGAATAATGATCTGGAAAAGGGATAAATGTATCAGACTTGTGTGAGGTGTTGGAAGTGATCCAGAAACTATGCTTCAAAGAGACTATCTTTTATACCTCGGTGTGAGCTTAGTACATGTGACGAATAACCACGAACAATGCGATGATCAGAGAATCTTATGAATGTGTTCAACGATTGCAACATGTGAGGGGAGGATCCCTAAATACAGCATAAAGTGAAGTGAGTATACCCACTGTCATGGTCAAGTTGACTACTAGTCTGTTTTAGAACCTGATTCTTATTACACTACACGCATACAAAACATGAGTGGGTTAGCTATTCCTAAGAAGAGACATATTTTTCCCCATTGACTTTTATACTCATCATCCCTCCCAGTAAGCCCCGCCTTTGTGAAGACAATTGTCACTGAGTTTTTATTCCACTTTCTCCTTGCAAGCTCAATCTTAAATTAGTTTGCGAAAAATCAACTCAAATAATTCGCCAGACCTTTGTCAACTGAGGGTCATCCTTGAATGAGTAACAGTTGGTTTGTTTGTGATTTCTGTCATTGCATGAGTAGCGATTGCTGGTAACTCAGGGGTATATATACCATGGGCGGGCAGAGAGAGCGTCCTGTGACGCCTTCTCTCCCGTTATTCCCCAGGTATGTAGATGTGTTCCCTAGCCATTCAGTTTGATTTAGTCATTGTAGTGAATATCAGTGTTCATACTTTAACAGTTGAATTGTCATTCACCCAGTGTAAGAAGTAATATAAAGTAAATGTCGTCTGACGTTGCAAGACGAAAGATTTGTTGTGATTGTGTTGTCCTGTCTCCCGTTGTTCCCCAGATCCAGGGTGGGCTTATTTGAACACCCCATCGGCTGCTGAGCCGGTGGGTAACCAGCAAGGATCAATATATGCATTAATGTCGATGATTCAACATGATTGAGACGGCAGGTCAGCCTCGTGGGCACAGACACCAGACTCGCCATGTGTCTGGCTTCCACCGACGACAACAGCAGTCGTCAGTTGTTAGAAGCGCCAGTTTTATACCCTGGGACATGCCTTGGAGTTATATGGCCCAGAGTCTTGTTGTATGTTTGGGGATAATTAGCGGGTAATAATTATCCCATGTTGGGTAGTGGACCCATGTATTTGTTGGTTTCAGGATTAACATGAATGTTGTGAGTGCATCTCATATGCTTTACCAACAGTCTGTGAAGTATCATATGCCAGTTTGTCTTATAACTGGATGTAATGGAAAGTACCTAGTAATGTGTGAGAAGTAAAGTTGTCCACTTGGGACTATGAGTAAAGCCTGGTAACTGTAATGAAATGTACCACTAGAAGATGTGGGTGAAGTAGAAGTACCCACTTGGAGTGGCAGTAAAGTATTCTGCAAGGAGTTGTCATGTAACTATGTAATGTGAGTAGGGCCAATGAACTGGTCCTGCTATGTAATGTGATGAAACACCAGTAAGGTTAATGTGCAATAAGAAAATACTGAGTCTGCAATAAGTGAGGAGTTACACCTTGAAGTTATATGTTAATAATATCTCTGTTTCCCTTTGATTTCATATTAATAAACCTGTCTTAGAGTATTTTAGGAGTATTCAATTCTCCCACAGTAGTTCACCTTTATTTCCGTCCAAGTGACCCTGCAATACCCATGTGCCTTAGACCCTCGACATGCTATCAAAAAGAACTAAGGTTATGCAGTAACCATTGAATTGAAGTAAGTAAAAGGAACAATAAAAAAATAGACGAGGAGTAAGAGAGAGAAAACCGCCGCTCGTACACCACGCCAAGAAAACACGACACTAGGCCTTTATTCGGGTTGGCACCCAGGCCACCCCAGGCTACAGTGCCGAGTTATTGTTATAACCCATGAATTTCCCCAGGAACTAGCAAACCAGACCCTTACTTTAGTATGTAATTTAGGATTAAGATATATAATTATAAGGCATAAGGTCACAATAGACAGGAAAAAGTATATGTGAGAACCAGAATAATGTCAAAGTCAAAATTAAAGATTGGAAACTGTAGGCCTAGTTCAATGAGAGACACGAGGCATCGCCCTCAGTTACGCCCGACTTTTCACCAAAACAGGTCAGTGAACTCCATCGTGCTTTATCAGCACTCAAAAGACTTACCTAGCAGTTTTTTTACATCTTAAAATCTTGCCTAATGTTATAAAGCTGTAATAGTGTGTGGTGATAAAAGCCCCTTAGGCATTATTCTCAGTGACGCCATGCTTCTCACCAAATCAGGTGCGTACCCAGAGCATCGGCCGAGCAACCACCACTGCTCCACTGTGAGGAACCCACCGGGTGTGGTGTGTTCTGCTTATGGCCATTATGCCACCTCCACTGAGAATCTGTGGATACCCTACATATCACCACCTATGATAGGAGAACATAATTGTGTGTTTGAGAAATTTCGCGGGCGCCATGTGGAGCGACGTAAGAATACCAGGCGTGGAACCAGTACTGGTATGATTACCTGGGAAGTATCCCATCTACTTAGCCAAGAGTAGAGTGTGAACGAGGTGCCTGGTATGTGTACCTGAAGAATACCGAGGAGCTCCATACTTGTAGGTGTGGAGTGGACCTGAGAAGTGATGCTATAATATAACATGTGGTGCAGTCTGATGTGTTGGGTGTTATGGTAAGAAGGGATGACCGAGGTAAGAAGGTCAATGGTTGTTCTGAAGAATGAAGATAATAATAGTAGTTATTTGATGAAGGACGTGTACTGATGTAAAGTGTAATGAACATAATAGTAGTTATTCTGATGAAGGCCAACCCTGTTTTTTATTGTGACTGGATGCAATATGTATTTATAAGGAATAAATTAGTTAAGTCATGATTGATGTTTCACCCTTCTTCCCACTCTTGATTTGGTCAATGAAAAGCTCAACCCAATGCCTGGCTTGCTCTGCCAGCTACCTAAATAAGCTACATACTGCCCAGGAGGTCTGGTGGCAGCAACCTTAAAATTAAGAGTAGATTTAAGTTATCCCCTTAGGATTAGTGATGTTATTGTACCTGTCTTGTTTCATTTTTTTGATGTCAATTAATCTGCTTATGATAACATTTGTTTCAGTTGTTTTCGTTGGAGTATGCTTGATAAAGAATAACTCACCTACTCAATGTTACTGAATTATGTGTTGTATTGTACCCAGGTACGGTTATATAATATTAATTGTATGTATTCATAGCATTAAGGAGAACTCCAGGTATCCATAAGATGATTGGGAAAGTCCAGTTGAGCCAAACTAGTGTACTGTAAGTCTAAGTGTGGATCAGGGTTTGAAGGTCATACAATTTACGTCTGTGAACGTGTAACGAACATAACTTCCACAGATATCATATGAAAATACATGAGAACAATGATCTGGAAAAAGGATAAATGTATCAGAACTATGTGAGGTGTTGGAAGTGACCCAGAAACTATACTTGAAAGGAAATATCTCGTATGCATTAGTGTGAACTTAATACACCTCGTATCCTCGCGTGACGTATACCCACGACATGTACAGTAATCAGAGAATCTTATGTCTGTGTTCAAATAGTGCAATGTGTGAGAGGAGGATCCCTAATTACAGTTTTAAGTGAAGTGGATATATCCACGCCATGAACATTCAGCTTTTGTTTTAAGGGAGCGTCCTTTGTACCCGCCTCGAGTGTGCCGCGTTGATATTATAACCCAATGAATTTACCCACGATCTAGCAAACCAGAACCTTACCTTAGTGTGTAATTTAGGATTAAAATATGTGTTTATAAGGCATATGGTTACAATATACAGGAAAGTGTTCATGTGAGAACCGTAAGAACTAAAAGTAAAAATTAAAGATTGGAAACTGTAGGCCTACACGGTGATGAGCGGCGGGGCACTGCCCTCAGTGTCCTCCATTCTACCATCACCTCAGGTCAGTGTCCTCCATCGGGCTACATCCCGCCTTGAAAAAAAGGCTTATATAGCAGTTATTACAGTTCAAAGCTTTGCCTGATGTGTAAGTGAAATAGTAATATGTTAGGGTGTGTGAAAACCGCCCATCAGGCATTATTTCGCAGTGTCCTCCGTTCTACCATCACCTCAGGGCCCATGCGGTAGGAGCACCTTGCTGGGCGTCGGCCATTATCTCTGTGAGCGTCCCACCATGTGAGGTGACTACCAGCTATGCTATTCCACTGTGAACCTGTGGATTCCCAGCATACCTCCCCAAAGGAGTAGGAATAAATAAGGAAATGCTTAAGACACTCCGAGGTCGTCACTGGGAGCGACCTATAGTTTATAAGGAATAAATTAGTTAAGACATGTTATGGTTTCACCCTTCTTTTCCCTTATCGATTTGGTCAATGAAAAACCCAACCCATTGCCTAGTCCACTCTGAACGGTACCTAACAAGCTACATACTGCCCAGATGGGGTCTGGTGGCAGCAACCCTTAAAATTAAGACTATAGTTAAGTTTTCCCCTTAGAATTAGTGACCCCAGAATCTGGCAGTATAAATTGGTGGCTATAGCGGTGGGATTGTTTTAATCATTGATCAAATCCCAGGGAATTGAAGCTGTGATTTAAGTTGCAGAAGTAGACAAGTATTTTAATGGTGGATTATCTGATTTTTGAGTGATACTTGCATGTGAATAACATTGATTGAGTACAGAAATGTCAGAAGAATTTTTGAAAAGTTAGACAGTACTGAAGTGATGTGTGTCATTGATTTGTTTTGTGTTGGTGTTTTACCCAGTGTTAATATGTATTAATAATTACAGAAGTTGTGGATTAACCTTGTTGGCGTTGAAATAAAGGAGTCCATACTGTGTCGGAGAAGTGTCAAGGGGTTCACCTCTCATGATTGTTAAGTGGTTCACCTATGGAATACCATAGGACCTTCAGGCTCCAGTTGATGTGAGTTACAATTTTTGGTGCCATGTTAAGGTGTTGTATAGTGTTGTATTGTACCATTGATCAATTCAGGTTGTAGTAGTACCGGAGAGTAGTAGTGTTAAGTGGTTCGTATTTTTCTTTGGTCGAGGGGTAGCATTTTTAGGTCAAAATGGCTGAGTCAGTAGAACAGGAAGGTACCAAGGTACATGGTACACATTGGCAGGGAGATTGGAAAATGCTTTGCTGATCAACGAGAAACAATACTTGGAGTTAGAAAAATTACAGAAACAGGTTAGGGAACTAAAACGAGAACTCAAGCATGCAAAGAACCCAAACAATGAGCAAGAATCAGTAGAAGGAAATGGCACAACCCCACTACCAAATAGTAGGAACGCCACCAGAGTAAGCATTCCATGCCATTTGAAACCATACTGATAAGCTGTCATTGGAAGAATTGCAGAGATTACAGGTAGACGAGGTCCTAAGTAAGTTTTTTCGGAAAGTTGAAAGATGTGTGACAGAGGATGAGGGAAGAATATCAACTGCCCTGAGTTGGATGGAAAACCGCGTGGCCAAATTGGTACGGCCATTGTTATTGACAGTTAGTGAGGACTGGGATATAAGCACCTGCGCCTCTTATAACAACTTACTTTAATACGTGAGAGGTAGGCCCATGGGTACATGTAATTATAGTAACAAGCATTAGGAAAGAAACAACGGTGGATACTGTAGGTGAATAATAGACCCCACATACAAATACAATATTTATTCAGACACTAAAATGGATGTAGAAAAAATGTTATATACACCAAAACGAACTCCTAGTACCATGCCCACAGGCTCAATTTACTCACACCACGACTGGGTGAGCCTACACAATAACACATAAACTCTTACAGCACCTTAGCACCATGAAAACCAGTGGCACTTACCAGCACAACACTCAACACCCCAGGAGTAATACTCAAGCGACCGCCATGGGGGTCTCATCACCTCGTGGCACCTTCCAACGAACTCTGAAGCTTCCGGTGTAATAACACCACCACACAAACAGCCCTACTGAGCTAGTCACTCATCCACCAATGATGGGGGCTGGTACTTGTTTGTGGCTTGGTGATCCGGGGTCACCTCGTGGGCCGAGCGGAGGGTCAGACTGGCTAGCTATGGGGCCCATAAGTGGTAGTGGAGCTTCTGATGGTCGACGACTCTCTAACCCTCTCTCACCATGAACGGTTACGAGTTTGATAACGTGGCGCGGATACGTCCAGATGCGCCGCCCTGCCCCAAGAAATTAAACCTCCTAGTTCTCAAGAAGTTCTTTGAAACTAATGAGATCATGGGGGTCAACAAGGTGGAACGACTGGAGCTCCATGGAGACATCAAGATCACCTTCGCCGAGAAGGGTATGCCCGTACAGCTCGCAGAGATCCCAGACATCAACGGCATTCCATTTAAAATGATTGCCTACAAGTGGGACAACTTGAAGCTGGGTGTAATCTCCCACGCCGAAATTGCCCGCGTGGACCAAGCAGAGCTGAGTGAGCTCCTCAAGGGGCAACTCCAAGTTGTGAAGAAGCTGTCCGACACCACTGCCCTCATCGGACACTATACAACCTTACCCAAGGAGGCTCAACTGGCGTGGGTAACTGTGCCAGTCAAGCCCTACTGCAGACCGAAACGCTGTTACAAATGCCAGCACTACGGACACACTGTCAACAAGTGTGAGGCACGGGAGGACACCTACTCCCTGTGCGGCAGCCCCGGACACCGCTACACGGTCTGCCCCAACACAGTAAAAAAATGTGCTGCCTGTGGCGGCCCACATTCCTCCGCCGATCGGACCTGCCCGAAATGGAAGGAGTAATGCAGGATAGCCAAGGCTCGACTCAACAAGAAACTGAGCTACAAAGAGGCCCTCCTTGCTGTACGCTCCCAAGACAAGAAAAAACCAGCAGAAAAGAAAAACCAAGAAAAGAAAACCCAAGAAAACTCAAGAAATGACACCCGCCACACAGAATCAAGAACACCACGAGGCCCGTGGAGCTGAAGCCCACGTGGTCAACCTCACCGTCTCCGACTTCTTCCACACCTATGAGGACATAAGACACGAGGAAGACGAACAACAAGACACAAACACGAATGAATTGACACTTCAAGAGAGCAAGAAGAGGAGGAGAGTTAGAAGAAAATCTACATCAAGCTAAGAAGAATACCAAGACAGAAGACCAAGACATCTCCTCCACACAAGAAAACAACACACACAATCAAGCCGACCAAGCACTGAGAATCCATGGCCCAACCCAACACGCACCTGACGCTAACCTGACTCTGTCCTGCCGCCTCCTAGCTGCGTCCGGGCGAGTTGCTGCTGCCTCCAACTTATACTCCCTCACGCAAGCGGTGTTTAGCCACTGCACCTATTCTCTCCTCCTAAAATTCACTTCAATCCTCCCTTTATTCTTCCCCTGAATCTCTTTCCCCCCCCTGTCACTAGCATTTCATGTTCATGTTCATGT
>NW_024713129.1:34310472-34317507 GCF_018991925.1 Homarus americanus | reverse complement strand
GAAAATTGTTATAAGAGTCACAGGCCCTTATATTGAAACTAATGTTACTACATTTTAAGTAAAACATATAACATCTTAATTCAAACCACAGTGTGTACACAACGAAACAGTCGAAGTTCACATACGGGACCAGTAATCCATTCATTAGTTCTTATTCCGACACTCGTGACACCTCTAAGATACATTGACACAAACGGGCTCCCTTAGAAACCTTTCCTGTACCAAAGGACGTTTCCCGGTAGTGCACCTCGACATCGTGGAACCTCTTCCAGCATCCTGCGGCAACACCTACATCTTCACCTGCATTGACCGTTTCACCAGGTGGACAGAAGCCATTCACATGCCTAAGCTACAGCAGAGTCAGCCGTCCGCACCTTCCTGTCTGGTTGGGTCTGCCATTTCGGTCCTCCCATGACTGTCATCACTGACCGAGGAACCCAGTTTGAGTCACAACTGTGGCATAGTCTCCTACAGTTCCTCGGCACTTCCAGGCACCGCACTACTGCTTGCCACCCTCAATCCAACGGCATGGTAGAGTGGTTTCTTCGGCACCTGAAGGACGCCATCAAGGCACAGCACGACCCCTACAGTGGGACGGATGCTCTACACTTAGTGCCCCTTGGCCTCCGCGCATCACACAAAGAGGACATGGACTGCAGCCGAGCAGATCTCACCTTAGGCGAGCCCCTTCGCCTACCCGGGGACTTCTCACTTACTCCTGACCTTGACCACTTCACTCCTGCTGCCCATCACGACCTACTGCAAACACTACGACAAGCCTTTTCTGAATTCAAGGCTGCTGCCCCACGCCAGCCTTCCCATCGCCCTGAACACATCCCTCCTGCACTACTCAATGCCGAGTATGTCTTCGTCAGGGGCCTGCTAGCCGCAACCCACTTCAACGCCCCTACGACGGACCCGTCCCGGTTTTTGCACGGTCAACTAAGTGGCAGACACGACACCGTCAGCATCGATCGAGTGAAGCCGGCCACCTTACCCGATGGGCCTCCAGACCAGCATTACCCCAACAAACCTCGCCTGCACCAGTCTGCCCACAGTTGCCACTTGCAGCACCACCGTGTCCACAACAGTTCTATGTGCCCTCCTTTCATTCTCAGGTACCTACTGTTCATGATGAGGATCATGCACCTAGCCCTGTGGACCCAGACACCCCACCCGGCACCCCTGAGGACTTTGTATCTGCTGCGAGAGAAGCACCACATTCCTCGCCTGTTCAACCTTCTCTTATCTACAACCCTCCTTCTCCCACAAATTTCATGTCACTAGATGGAGTCGTCCCGTAGCGGCCGAGTGGTTCACACCCCCGCCCGTTATGTCTCACATGTGGAATACAACCCTGCCGACAAAAAGTTGGCTTACCAGCCAACCAGCGGCGAGTTCCACAGACGAAGCCTCTCTTTCGGACTGTGCGGTGATTGGCCAGTCACCGCCTTCACCCCAGCCAATCAGCAGCTATTATTGTTGTTGAGATTATCGGACCATAGTCTGACACAGGCCTTTGCCTGTAGGTGGCCCGTTTGGTGGTTCCGGCTGGAGCTCTTAGAGCAGCCAGACCGGATTTGGGACTGGGGATGGAGGTTGTCCTACCTGCAGAATCGTATAAATACCCTCAGCCTCGCCGTGAAGGGCCCCACTCTCGACTGCCGGGCCCGGAGCTATATCGCGAGATGGTCTTGCCGTGGAGTTTGTGGTGGAAGTCCTGGACACGCGGGATAGGGTACCTGTCAGTTTGGTGACGAGGTTCAGGGCTCTGTAGTCACCACATATCCTCCAGTCGTTGGATGATGGCTTTGGAACCATGTGAAGAGGAGATGCCCACGGCGAGGCGAACTTCTGCGAGGAGTTTCTGGGCGTGAAGCTGGCGCAGGACAGTGTCAGGAAGCCTGTCTGTGTGGCGGGAGTTCAGTCTACACATCTCGTCCCAGAGACGTACAGGCATTGAGTTGTTGAGGGGTAGACTTGATAGGTCTTGCAGGAGACTGGTGTCAGGCCGCTGGTATCGCCTCTTGAGAGCATCTCCTAGAGCTGTGAATTTGTTGTAAGCTGGAGGGATCGGTGATGACTTCTAAGACTTGCTTGGCAACTTCTGTGGGCAAGGAACAGACCAGGGCGACGTACTTTTGCTCGTCTCTAGCTGTTGAGCCTGTGAGAGCTGCCTCCATGTGAATTATCCAGTCCTCAATGTTGTGATTGAAGACTGGAAGAGTGATCCGTTTCTCATCCATCCTGTGTGAGTGCGTCACTCCGGGGGTCACTTGTAGAGTAGGCTATGTAGGAGATTTTGCACTAAGGATGGAGGTGAGAAGGGAAACTCGCTATGGCGTTTTCTATAAATATATTATATGTACAAATGCAATGCTAAGGAGTTGCTGTGTGGTGAAGAGCTTGTTGAGAGGAGGTCTTGTCTGTTTCAGAGCGTTGAGTAGAATAACCTTCAGTACGGTACGGAGTCATTAGTTATGAGGTGAAAGAAGATTATTAGGGGTTGAAGAAAAAGTGGTAAAACTAAAATACAGTCGGAGTAGAAAGAATCTGGGCTCAACCAGATCGCTTCATCTTCCCTATTAGTGTTTTATCTTTGTTCTGCTCCCTTGGGTCGTCAGACCTTTGTAGTAATTTTGGTTTATTTATATAGTGCTGCTTATTATTATTATTTTTATTTATTTTATTTATTTATTTATTTATTTATTTATATTTTGTATTTATTTATTTTTTTACAGTATATATACTGCAATGGAATTAGTGAGCCCGCCCAGGTCCTTGTGTAACTGGGAGGGTAATCACATTTTTTTTTTTTGCTAAGGTGTTAGTTAAGTGTTAGTTGTGTTAGTCTAAAGGTACACTGTATGGAGAGGCCTGCCAGGTTCTTAGTGGAGCTGGTAGGTCACTCTCATCTTTTATTTCTCTATTAATGTTTTATGTTTATATGTGTACTGTATATTGGGGCAGGAGGTGGTTCAATTACTTCTTCCTGGCTGAAGTAGCTGGGAGGTAGTCACATTATTATTATTATTATTATTATATATTTTTTTTTTTTATACGAGTCCGCCAGAAGTGAGCGGCGCTGCTGATTGGCTGACGTGAAAGGCGGAAACTGGCCAATCACCGCGCAGTCCGAACGCTAGGCTTGGGCTGAGAAACTCGCCACGGGGTCGACTGGTCAGCGACAAAACGGCAGTTGTAGGGGAGAGTATCAATTACAATACCATAAAGGGAAGACGAACATGATCAACAACATAAGACCCACTTCGGTCATCTAGGTGTCTGGGTGACACAATTAATCTGGTGCGTGTCACCATCAAAGGCAAAAGATGTGAAATACTTACAGACCAGCTTATTAAATGTCAAATTTCCCTGTTGATATGTCAAGAGCATCCAAGTACAGTATCAAGAAAATAAAAACAGTAACCGCAATGATTATTGCAACAACATAAAATAATATGGATTTCATTACTTACAATTAATATTTGAGGTTTGCCAACACTATCCTGAATGTGAGGGATGGCGACCTTGCAGTTGAAATTGTTCTTAACAATTATAATTTTAATCATCTCAAACTGTTAATATTTATTGCTATTATTATATAATTATGGGAATTTTTTTTAACAACAGTGTAGAGGAAGACAATATAGGGAATGTGATAAGAACAGCAAGATACAGGTAGTAGGAATGGTATATCGCAAACTTACATAAATCTTCTAGCTAAAAAAAATGAAATGTAATAAATGTAATTAAATATTCAGATGCATTTAGAGAATAAAAATATTTAATGTTGTTCTCCTCATATTTATGTTACCAATGTGTTTCACTTGTTAACTTTTCCTTCTCCGAGTGCAGAAATTATTACAGATCAGCAGTGAACAGTTATTATTCCTTAAAATTACAGAATACCGGTAAGGTTGAATGACCTTTTGCATGTCTTCCTGTCTGCCAATCAGCTATCTTGTTACAAACAGCTATAGGTGTCATTTATGAAGTTCGAGTGAACAGATTTTTTTTTTAGTAATCATTACGCTATTAACTATAACACTGTTATTGCTGGACCTCCTAGTATTCACTCAAATCACTCTTTTACCAAGTACAGTACATAATATTTTTGTTGATACAGTACATTCATTATCCTTATTATGTAAACCATCTGCATCACCATCTGAACCCTTAAGCCCCGGGTTAGGGTGCTGCTGACAGTAACCCCACCTCACGGGGTTAAATCGAGAAAAAAATCAACTTTTCCAAAAATAATAAAATAATAAAAAAAAAATAGCAGGAAAATAGGAGGACGTTCTGGAGCGTCACCCACGGCGCGCTAGTCGGACGTTCTGGAATGTCACCCGCGGCCTAGGGGTTAATGTTATCAGTAGACGGAGATTTCTTTATATCATTCTCCACCCACCCCAAACTACCTTCCTACCATACTCCACTGTGTCTCCCTGATAAACATTCTGGTGTCACAGCTGTTGGGTCAAAAAGGCACTTCCTTCTGCTGCTTCATTGTTTGAACCTCAGATATTTCGAAGTCACATTGTGGCTAGGAGCGAGAGAGAACACTTTTTATTGTAGTACAGGTTGACAACCTCTTATCCGAAATTCCAAAAACCTTAAGTTTTTTCGTGGAGCATCACATACCTCATTGTTTTTTGTTTTTTTACAGGGATTAGCCCACCCAGGCACGGGTCACCAGCCCATATTGGGGCCTGGAGGGCGAAAATGTAATAATAATAATAATAATGATGATGATGATGATGATGATGATGATGATGATGATGATGATGATGATGATGATGATGATGATGATGATGATGATGGTGATAATAATTATTAATACAAGAATGAAAAAAGATCAAAAGTGAGAAACACGACCAAGACCTATGAATTATTATTATTATTATTATTACATTTTCGCCCCCCCGGGCCCCAATGTGGGTCGGTGACCTGTGCCCGGGTGGGCTGATCCCTGTTTAAAAAAAAAAACTAACCTAACCATTCTAAAATCCGAAAAATTCTGAAATCCGAAACACATCTGGCCCCAAGGATTTCGGATTGCTAACACAGCCAATGTACAGTACTTCTCCATATTCTTATTTTCAACGAAGTGGCTATGGCCTCTAGTAACTACATACAGGTAGACCTGAAACTGGCTGACAAAAATATGATAATCTTTTTTTTTCCAACCTCATGGAATCCTTATCACAACTATTATAAATCACAACTATCATGAATCACAACTATCATAAATCACAACTATCATAAATCACAGCTATCATAAATCTTTCTTGATTAAAGCTAAATGAGGGATTGATCCTATAAACCCATTTTATAATTGAGCCTGGATCAGGCAACTAATGTGTTGTCAACCAAAATTGCCAGGTTGAAAGAGTGACTGCTGCCACTCTAGCCATTTGGCTGGGTTATGAATCGTAATTTTTAGGTTACTCCCTTAGTTTCAGCCCACCTCAGTATAACCCCTTAAGAAGTGGGAAGGTAACCTTGTTGCCATATCTGAGCTTACTCATAAAATGGGATTTCAAGATTAAGCCCTCATTTACAACTTAATTTTTATTTTTTGGGGGCATCCCTATGTGGGTCTCGTAAATGTGAACCCATATACTCGTACACCAATTCCTCCATTAACGTCGTTGTTAGGCTCCTGAAAACAAAGACTTTAAGTGAAACAACTTTAAGTGAATTTTTTTTTTACCATAGACACAATGATATAAATAGGGGTTATGTTCCTTGGGTACATTTCTGGTCAAGATTTTCTCTCAGTTTGCCACAAATGTTTCACTTTCAGCACTACATGGGGTACTCGTCAAAAGAGTATCCAATATTCGCGGATTCGCAGTTATGTGGTCAACTTTTTGTGACCATCCAGATAAAAAGTCCCCACATTTAAGCTGGATTCCACTCAAAAACTCTGAAAAACTCCAGATAAAATCTACGGATTTTTAGCTTTAGCTTTTGAAATTTCATCCTATTCCCGGCGTCATGCATGCACGCAAGTGTCCCATGGAAGTTTCTCACCCTGTTTCGTTCAGCCCAGTGCTGTGTTGTGTTAAATCTTGCCTTTGTTGTGCCTTTTCGTGCATTTTATGGTGAATTATTTTATTATGGTTGTAACCATGAGTTCACAACCCAAACACCGGGTGCAGCGCTCAAAAGGAAGCATGCTAGTTACGGTATAGATGTAAAATTAGAAGTGATTAGGCGAAAGAGGATTGGCGAATGAGAGATCAACATCACTCATGCCCTGCACATACCTGAAACAACCATACATACCATCCTTAAAGATTCCAAGGAAATTGAAATAGGGGCTAAAAACTTACTTAGGCATGCAGAAGTAGAGTTAACAAGGCAGAGGAGTGATGTGATGGAAACTATGGAAAGGTGGGTGGCCACTTGGATCGAGGGTTTATACCACCAGCATACAACGGTGACCTTAGCTCTCATACTAGAGAAGGCTTTAAAGTTGCATGAAGACCTAAGTTTGGAGAGGAGGAAACTGCCAAGCAGAAGGATTTCAGAGAGTCAAAAGGTTGATTCCATCACTTTCAAAAGCGATATAGGTTTAAGAGCAAAAAAATTCAGGGCGAGGCTGACAGTGCAGATGTCCATTCAGCTGAAACATTTCCTGGACAGCTGAAAGATATCATTGATGAAGGTGGGTACAGTGCACAGCAGATTTTTAATGTTGATGAAACTGGTGTCTTTTGGAAGCAAAGGCCATCTCGCACTTATTTATCAAAGAAAGTAACCTGTGTGCAGTGCCGGATTTAGACCTGTGGAGGCCCATGGGCAGCCTCTTTATGGAGGCCCCCCTCATTATAACTACCCAAAAGGGTGGGGTGGTGAGTGAAGCGAGCCTAAACATCTGGGAGTTCCGGGGGGTGCTGTAAGCCCCCTGGGAAAATTTTGAAATTTGAACACTTCTTTGGAGAATTTTGAAGCCATATGCAGTTATATTGAGGAAATTGGAACATTAAGAAATTTTTATTTAACTATATATTTATTGATAGT
>NW_024713129.1:34239401-34310372 GCF_018991925.1 Homarus americanus | reverse complement strand
GCCACAAATATGATTATAATAGCCACGACCATGATTATAACAACCACGACCATGATTTATAACAACCACGATGTGATTATAACAACCACGACTATGATTACCATGGCCGAGGCCGCCCAGTTATAGCAACCGACCGTGATTATAACAACCCGACTATAGTTATATCACGACAATGATTATAACACCTACGACTATGATCATAACAACCTCGAAAATGATTATTAAAGCCACGAATATGATTATAACTACCGACCATGATTATAACAACCGACCAAGATTATAGCAACCGACCATGATTATTAAATACGAATATGATTATAACAACCACCACCATGATTATAACAACCGACCATGATTATACTTAACCACGACCGCCAGTTATAACAACCGACTATGATTATATCACCCGACTATATTATAACACCTACGACTATGATCATAACAACCGACCTGATTGGTAAAGCCACGAATATGATTATAACAACCGACCATGATTATAACAACCACGACCATGATTTATTAATGCCACGAATATGGTTATAACAACCACACCACCATGATTATAACAACCACGACCATGATTAGTAAAAGCCGAACATGATTATAACAACCATGACCATGATTATAATAACCACGACCATGAGATTATAACAACCACGACCATGATTATAACAACCACGACCATGATTATAACAACCACGACTATGATTATAACAGCGACCGCCGATTATAACACACAACCATGATTATAACAACCGACTATGATTATATAGCCGACCATGATTATAGCAGCGACCATGATTATAACAACCACAGCGCCAGTTATATCACCCACGACCATCATTATAACAACCGACCATGATTATAACAACCGACCATGATTTTTAACAACCGACTATGATTATAACAACCAGGACCAAGGTTATAACTACCGACTACATGATTGTTAAAGCCACGAATAACCAGTTATAACAACCGACCATGATTATAACAACCGACCATGATTATAACAACCACGACCGCGATTATTAACAACCCGACCATGATTATAACAACCACGACCATGATTATAACAACCACGACCATGATTATAACAACCACGACTATGATTATAACAACCGACGCAGTTATAACGCAGCCGGTTATAACAACCCGACTATGATTATAACAACCACGACCATGATTTATAGCAACCCGACCATGATTATAACAACCACGACCATGATTATAACACGACCATGATTATAACAACCACGACTATGATTATAACAACCGACCATGATTATAACACCAATATGATTATAAACAAGCCACGACTATGATTATAAACTTAACCACGACCATGATTATAACAGCACAACTATGATTTTATCACCCGACCATCGTTATAACATCACGACCATGATTATAACAACCACGACCATGATTATAACAACCACGACTATGATTATAACAACCACGACCATGATTATAACAGCCGACTATGATTATAACAACCACGACCGCCCGATTATAACCCGACCGCGGTTATAACAACAACGACCGCCAGTTATAACAACCAGGACCAGAATTATAACTACCGACAATGATTATAACAGCCACGACCGCGATTATAACAACCCGCGACCATGATTATAACAACCGACGCGATTATAACAACCGCTGACATTATGACAACGCCCGCGACTGTGGTCGCAACAATCCGGCCCGCCATTCATAACCGACTCATAGTTATAACAACCACGACCATATGATTATAACAACCACGACAATCATTGCAACAAACACGACTATGATTATAACAACAGCGACCATGATTATAGCAACCACGACTATGATTATAACCCGTTCATATTATAACAACCACGACCGCGATTATTAAAGCCGCAAACCGCCAGTTATAACAACACGACCATGATTATGGCACGACCATGATTATAACAACCCGACCATGATTATAACAAACCGACTATGATTATAATAACCCGACCATGATTATAGCAACCACGACCGCCCAGTTATAACAACCACGACCGCAGTTATATCGCGACTATGATTATAACACCTCGACTATGATCATAACAACCCGCGACCATGATTATTAAATACGAATATGATTATACTTTGACCACATGATTATAACAACCTGACCATGATTATAACAACCACGACCGCCCAATTTACTAACAACTTCACGACCGCGTTATTAATGCCACGAATATGATTATAACAACCACCACCATGATTATATCATACGACGCATGATGTAAAGCCAAGAATATAGTTATAACAACCACAACCATGATTATAACAACCGACCATGATTATAACAACCACGACCATGATTATTAACAACCACAACCGCCAGTTATAACCACGACCGCCAGTTATAACCACGACCATATTATAACAACACGACTATGATTATAACAACCACGACCATGATTACCAACACCCACAACCGCCAGTTACTTAACAACCACGCGACCATGATTGCCAACCGCACGACCATGATTCGCGTAACCACAGCCATGATTATAACAACACACAACTGAGATTTACCATACTGACCGTAAGTACCCAGCAACACGCCACAACCATGATTATAACAACCACGACCGCCCGATTACTATAACAACCACATTTCACAGTTATAACCGGCGACCATAGTGCGTAACGCGCCGACTGTGATTCACTCTTAGCCACGACCGCCTGATTATAATAACCACGACCATGATTATGTAACAGCGACCTGATTATAACCAGCAGGACCAGATTATAACTACCACGGTACTACAGGGGTGACCTCTAGCCAGGTTCTTGTTTTAATAAGAGTGGAAGGATAATGTCCTTTGGTCATTCTCATCTTTTTAATGAAACATTTTTCTGCTTTAGAGAATTGAAGCTTTTTGTTTATAGTAGGGAGGTTTAATTTCTAAGAAGAGGTGTAGGATCCAACTTGCTACTTTTGTTCACAAGGAGGTGGTCCTATCTTTTTGGTTTAATTGAAAGATTGAAGCTTGACTTGAAGGTACAGAATTTATTGGCTATACAGTTCTTTTTTGTTTTTGTATTAAATTTGATAATTTTTTTATGTATTTTGGTATTGGTGGTGGATTGTTGACTCTTATTCTGCTTAATGTGAACCAAGCGTGTTCTTCTCTTGCTCTTCTTACTGGTTCGTTGTCGAGCCAGTTAGCTACAGTCAAACTCTCGTACTTGTTCCCATGTTCTTTTGGCTTGAATGTAGATGTCTACGTTTACTGCGTTGATGTTGGCTCTTCTATGGAGTTCTTCGTAACTGATGTTATATATGAATCTTAGGCTTTTATTTTGTACCGTTTAAAGTTTCTTGATTCTTGTTGCACTAAATGAGTTGGTTGGTACAGGCGGGTAGCACATTACTGATCTTATTAGTGCCGTGTATAATTTCCTTTTGTTTGCTATTTTCAGGTTTTTTAATCTTCTTATTTCTGAGAGTTTGCTACGTAGTTTGTGGACTTTTTCGTTGATGAAGCTCTGGTAACCATTTGTTGAGGGTTTCAGTCCCAGGATGCTGCCTTCGTTGGTGTACGGGTAAATTTCTCCATCTACTATTACTGGTTCGACCTTTGTCTTGGCAATTGGTATGATTTTAAATTTGTTGATGTTTGTCCGTATTTTCCATTTCTTTTTGTAGTCATTTATGTTTTTTATTGCTAAGGCCGTATGGCGTGCCATCATTGCTTCTGATTTTCCGGGATATGATATGATTTGTGTGATGCCATCTGCAAAGATAATGTGTTCGCTATGTTGCGTTGGTTCAGGTAAGTTGCTCGTATATATGGAGAAGAGTGTTGGGAATAGGACGCCTCCCTGGGGCACTCCGCTCTCTAGGTCAAAGGGTGGACCTAAATGGTTGCCAATTTCTAGCTGCGCTGTCCTGTTTTTGAGGTAGTCACATAGGATTCTTTCTATTTCTGCAGGTAGGTCTAGTTTTAGTATTTTATATGCTAGTCCGTTGTGACACTGTCATGGTCACGTTGACTCCTGATCTATTTAACTAATGATTCTTATTAAACTCCACGACAGCAAAACATGAGTGAGTTAGCGACCCCTGAGAAGACGGGTTTTTCCCCATAGACGCTACACTTGTGTTTCCCTCCTAGTTTGCCCCGCCTTTGTGAAGACAGTTATCAATGCGTTGTTTATTCCACTTTCTCCTGGGAAGCTCAATCTTGAATTGGTCTGTGTAAATCAACTCAAGTAATCCGCCAAACCTTTGTCAACTGAGGGTCATCTTTGAATGAGTAACAGTCAGAGTTGTTTGTAATTACTGTCATTGCGTGAGTAGCGATCACTGGCAACTCAGGGATATATATATATATATACCCGTCCATCGCGCAGGGAGAGCGTCACCCTGACGCCTTTCCAACGTTTCTCCAGGATATGTTTATGTGTAGCCATTCAGTTAATTCAGTCAATTGTAATGAATATCAGTGTTCATCAGTGTTCATGCTTTAACAGTTGAATTGTCATTCACCCAGTGTGAGAAGTAAAATAACTTAAATATGTCTGTCGTCTAGACAAGAGAGTTGTTTGTGTTGTCATGCTTCCCAGTCCGTCCCCTGACGCCTTTCCAACGTTTCTCCAGATCCCATTGTGATTCTTGCATCGCTCAACAACTGCCCCGGATGTAGTAGATACCCAGCAGGGACCATATATGAGACGATGGCACCGAGGCGGCCTGATTAATGTGCTCCATTGCCTCGTTGGGCCAGACCCCAGACTCGCCATGTGTCTGGCTACTACCGATCACAACAATGGTCGTGAGCCCCAGTGTTCTACCCTGGGTTGCTCCTTGGAAGTATATGTCAACAGAGAGTGTTGTAAGATGTATGTTAGGGATAATTAGTTGGAAATAATTGTCCCATGTTGGGTAGTGGACCCCTGTATTTGCTAAATTAATTATTAACGAGGATGTTGAGTAAAGTAATCTACAGGGAGTGCCATGTACTTTGTATTGTGAGTAGGGCCAAGGAACTGGTCCTGCTATGCCATGTAATGTAACATCAGTAAGGCTGTGTGCAGTAAGAGTGTAAGATCTGAGTAATTACTGTTGAGTAAAGGAACAAGAAAATAAGTAAATAAGAAAATAAGTAAAAAGGAAAGTACTGAGTCTGCAATAAGCCCAGGAGTTGAGCCTGGTAGTTATATGATTAATAATATATCTTTTTCCCTTTGATTTAATATTAATGAATTTGTTCTTAGAGTACTTTAGGTGTATTCATTTCTCCCACAGTATTTTACCTTTGTTTCCGTCCAAGTGACTTGATACTAGAATTACCATACCCATGTGCCTAGACCCTCGACCATGCTACCAAAAGAATGACCATGCTACCAAAAGAATGACCATGCTACCAAAAGAATGACCATGCTACCAAAAGAATAGGTGACAGAACCGAGTAAGAGTAAGAACTAAGATAAGAGAAGTAAGTAAGATGAGGGTGGTGTAGGTGTTGGTGGAAAACACTCACCCTCACAACACACTTTATCAAATGCCTTTGCTACATCTCTTAAAACTATGTTTACTTGTTTTCCTTACTATTTTTCTTTGGGTTCCTCTACCTCTTCTAAAGCCGTGTTGTCTTGGGTTGAGTTTGTGGTTAGCCAGGAACTTATCCAGTCTGTTATTTAGTATGCGTTCCAAGAGTTTCCCGGTTATTTCCAGTAAGGATATACTGTAGGTCTGTAGTTTATTATCTGTTTTGGATCCTTTCCTTCTTCGGGAATGAAGATCATTTTTGCCCGTTTGAGGGAATAGGGAGAGTAACCAGCGGATAAGGTTGAGTTGTAAATATTTATCAGGGCTTTCATTGGTCTTCTGGGCAGGTTTAATAACATGTTTCGGGTTATGCCGCTCATTCCAGGGGATTTTTCTTTAAATTTGTGTAGGCAGTGTAGTAGTTCATCGTGATTTATGAATTTATTGGATCTTAGTCTTTCTGGGTTTCCTGTGTGGTAGGGAATCAGTCTATTGCTTTGTTCTCTTAGCCAGTCTTTAATTAACTCTTCGTGTTCTTCGTCAAAATTTTCATTTTCTTCTTCTGATATTCTGAAGATCTTCTTCCATTCTCTTCTGAAGGCCTCTTCTTTTTCATGGTCTGTATAGAGTTTTTGTCCGTTTTGGTCTTTAATGTAGTTTATTGTCTTTTTTCGTGCCAAGTAGTTTGTTGATGTTTTTGCCAGAAGTTTTTTTAGTCCTTTGTGGTGTATAGGTTTTTTATTAGATTGTTCCATTTTTCATTGTTAATTTGCCTGTACTCTTCTTGTAGGCTTTGTTGGATTCCTCTTATATTACGGAGTAGCCCTCTAGTAGACCCTGTTTGTTCTATAAATGTCCTTATGTTAGTATATTGTACTTATAGTCTCTTTAATTCTTCGTTGGGTTTGTTACTTGGGAGGGTTTTGTATGACGTTATTGGGGTTGTCTAGTTGATTGCTTGTTTTATTGTGTTGTGTAGCTTGTCTATCTGCTCGTCAATTTCCTCGAGTGTTGCATCTTTTAGGTTTATATGTGGGTAGTTTTCCAATAAATCCTAATATTTCATCTAGTCTGTTTTGCTCATCTGGAGCCTTGGTGGAATTTTTGTTTGAATTGGGCTGGTGGAAATTGTGAATATTATCGGTCGCTTGGAGTGACAGAATCTTTTCAGTAGATTAATGACTTTCTAAAATACACAACTGACACTAACTAAACTACAAACATCTGATTCTCTGATGTTTGGGCATCAAAATAATCTAACTTCAGTAGCACTTGGAACGCATGGCTATCCCCAAGGACGATATAAGAATATGCCACTTGTACTGACAGACTCGACACTCACTTACTTGACAATTTTTTTAACAATAAGGACAGTTGAAGCTTTCAACATTACTCAATGGATCTTGAATATTCCATCTGTAATCAGACATATCTAAGTTGCCTCAACAGTTGCAACCACAGTTGAAATTTCAAATTCTGTCATTACTAAGGAATAATGAAGTCTCTGGTGCACTCAAAGATTGAGAGAAATCGGAGAACTCAAGCGTCCTGAAGCGATGAGAAAACGGATTCCTCAGATGGGGAACTCAAATACAGAGAGCATAGCTACATGTTTTGTGGGCTATTGAGCGTAATATGAATCGTCTGATTTTACGTTAACTGATGTGTATGACCATGGTCATTACAATGTGGCCTTGCTCTATGTGGTAGTTAAGTAATGCTTTGTTGTTGCAGAAGATTTTGTCGGGTGTTGAAACGCCGTTTGATCCCATCCAGGTGGTGAAGTGCGGGCCCAGGTGAAGTAGTCTGCCAGTGTTGATTATACGTTCAAATGCTGTACCTATCTGGTTATTGTTGCCGTTGCTAAAAATGTGGTGTCTTGCATTGAAATCTCCCAGGATGTACATTGGGATATTATAATTTGTTAGTTTCAGTAGGTCTTCTATAGGGAGGGATGGTCTTCTTGGGGGTCGGTATGTTGTTGCGATTATTATTTCGCCCTGTGTTGTCTGTACTTTAATGGCAAGGAATTCGCTGTTAAAGTTGTCTATTAGTATGTGTTTGATACCCTTTTCACCGCTACGGCAACTCCGTCATGTTTTTCTCCACTTTTGTTCGATTGGTGGGTGTCGTAATTAAATATTATGATTTTGTTGTTCTCGGGTTCGCCATGTGCACTTATTAGTATTATATCTGGTTTGTTTTCATTGTATATGTTACAAAGCGATGTTTTGCATATGTGCCAATCACTGACATTGTGTTGTAGGATTTTAAGTGTTTTCAGTTAGAGATGGTCCATTATTTATTTTTCTTGGAGGGTTGAAGTTGAGGGGGTGATCTCATTTCGTTGAGTTCCAATGATTCCTTTTGAGTTCAGCTGCCGTGATTACAATAAAATCTTTTGTGCCGAACTATATTTTGCCTTTTCTAATCATGTTCCATACCGTTTCTTTGTCATACCGTTCGTCTGTTTATTGCCATTGTAACGGGCCGAGTTCTTCTCATTTTATATCCAACCTAATCTGCCATCATTTGTAGTGGCGCAGATTCTTTCACTTTAATATTCCATCTAAGCTGCCACTATTTGTACTGGGCCGAGTTCTTACTGCAAATTTTATCTTCCAGCTATTCTTTTCTGTTAGTTTTCTTATTTATTCCTATATTTATATGTTCTTTGTAGCCTTCTTTTCAATGAGTATCCTGTTTTATAGAGTTATCCTTCTTCAATTCTTTATTTAGATATATACCTTATATTCTTATATATTCTTATATAAGTAATTCATATGTTTCTCTGCTTATATTTTCTAAGTCAATGTTCTTCCTTTTCATTTTCTTTCATATATATTATATTCTCTTCCATATATTTTGTTCTAGTTATATTCTAAACCATGGATTAATCTGGGAACCATGTCTTACTTATTACCACACTTATTTAACTTACAACGGTAGCCTGCCACCACCCACAATTTTATTAGAATATAACATATCTTAGTTAACAGTTAGGTAGCGAGCTTCTAGGCACATGAGTAAGTCTTATTTTCTGGGAACCTGAAGGTTCCAAGTGTTCCCTGAAGACGGCAGTGATGGGTAGGGAAACACCGGGTAACACTGAAGTCCATTTATTAACGGATAGGAGAAATACAAGTAGTGACGAGTGTGTTCCATGCACGACCCATGGAGACAGACTGAGGCTCCATTGTCATATGGCAGCCTCGGGGCAATGTTGCGACATAACACGTGCGTTGTTGCCACGTAATTACATACATAGATGCTACTCGACACAGTAGCTTATATACAAGATGCTACTCGGCACAGTAGCTTAGATACATAACCTAAATCTCCCTCCCCCCCTCACGCTCATAGTCTTTGTCTTGAGCAGACTTCTTAGTCCTAAGTCGCTCCGAGCATCGAGGTGCACTGTGGGGCGTATACTCGTGAGGTGTAGGGGACTCGTCCTCGGTCAGGGAGCCAGCAGCAGGGGGTGGGACTGGCCGGAGGAAGCTGCGGTTCCTCCACCAGACACGGCCGCTCGGCATCCTGACCTTGTAGTCCCACGACCGGCCGACGCCCATCACTATGCCCACCTTGTCCCAACGTGTCGTCGTCGGGTCCTGGACGTGAACAAGGGCACCAATCTCCAGCGGCTGAAGAGGGCGGGCACGGTCGTCATACCAAGCCTTGGTGTCCTGGGCACGTGTAGCAGCGTGGCGGTCGCAGCTCTCGGCTCTGGTCTGCCACTCCTTTGCAAAGGCCTTAGCATGTGCAGGAACGCAAGAGCGGAGAGGGTGACCATACAGGAACTGGGCAGGGAAGCGCCCTGTGTGCGTGGGAGTATTACGTAACTCCAGGAGTCCTTTGTCAAACGCCTTACAGTCTATGTTGCCTGAAGGGGCCACCTTGAGGATGAGGTGCTTGACTGTCTTGACCGCAGCCTCAGCGTGGCCGTTTGACTGTGGGTAGTGGAGTGTTGACACGATGTGGCGGACTCCCCAACGCTCCAGGAATCCTGTGAAGTCCCGGCTGGTGAACTGTGACCCACCGTCCGTCCGCAGACGTACAGGGACGCCCAGGTCACGAAAGAGGTGCCGGAAGTGGCGAATGGTTGCCGCGGACGTCGTGTCCGAGCCACAGATTACCACCACAGGCCAGCCAGAGAGTCGGTCGGCGGCAACTAGGAAATGTTTCCCAACTGTGCTGAAGAAATCAGCCGACACGGACTCGAAGGGCCTGGTGGGTTCGTCGTCGCACAAGAGGGGCTCTTGCTATTGACTGGGTTGCATGATCTGGCACGGCTCACAGGAACGGACCGCATTGACGATATCCGCATCAATGCCGAGCCAGTGCACAGCCTGCCTTGCGCGGCGCTTGGTGGCCTCTGCTCCGCGATGGCTGTCGTGTAAGCGGGCCAGAACGCAACGACGGAGAGCTGCAGGGACGACCACACGGGCACCGTACAGGACGAGGTCCCCATCTGCGTAAAGGTCCTCACGTATCTTCCAATACGGGCGTAGGGCGTTGTGGAGGTCAAAACGGTCGCGAGGGAACCCAGTCCTCACACTCTCCAAGAACTGAGTGTAGGAGGGGTCGTCTTGTGCCGCGGTCCGTAGTTCCTCAAGGGCCAGATCGCTGTCGGGTGGCGACACTGAGGCCTAAGTGCTGGCGAGGGACTGTACGGCCTGCAAAGTGACGATGTTGCTGACGGAGAAACCGGCCTCGGTGCTGAGCATCTCGTCTTCAGGTGTCGGGCGGCTGACCGGGGAGCGGGAGAGGGCATCCGGGATGCATAACTCCTTACCTACGCGCCAAGCCGCGGTGAAGACGAAGGCCAAAATCTTCTCATTCCGGCGCTGGAGACGGGGATTCTCGATGGTGTCCAGCGAATAGTGGTTAAGAATGGGGACCAAGTGCCTGTGGTCTGTGATGAGGTCGAAGTACTGTAGGCCAATCAAGTAAAACTTGCACTTCGATAAGGCCCATACCACTGCCAGCAGCTCCAGCTCGGATGGTAGCGTAGCGAGACTCAGCATGGGTGAGGATGCGAGAGCCACACTGTACGAGCCGGTACTTTCCTCCACCGTGATCCTGGAGAAGGGCGTAACCAACCCCATACAGGCGCGAGGTGTCTGTCTGGAGGACGGTGGGGAGTGCTGGGTCGAAAGTAGCGAGGATAGGTGGACTTGACAGGGCCTCCTTCACCTTATGAAAGGCGAGGTCGTGGTCAGGGGTCCACGTGAAAGTCCTCTTCAGGCTCATGAGGGGGCGGAGAAGCCCGGCAGCGGCAGAGACGTCAGGAGAAAATTCTGCCAAGAAAGACCTGAGATCCGTAAGATTGGCAGGTTTGGCAAAGTTCGCTATGGCGCGAACTTTCTCCGGGTCGGCAGCAATGTCATCTGTTGAGAGTCGGTAGCCGCAGAAAGACACTGCAGGTGCGGCCAAGACGAACTTGTCGGCATTCAGAGTGATGCCGTGCGTCCTACACCTGGTCAGTACCGCGTCGATGCGGCGAAGATGCGTCAGGTAGTCCTCATCGTAGAGGAGGACGTCATCCACTACCTTCACGCAGTTGGTCACGCCTTGAAGTGCCATGTCACCTCGGAGACAGAAGGCGTCCCCCATAGCAGCGAATCCCATAGGGCCACGGCAGTAGCAGAAGCGTCCGTAAGGCGTGATGAAAGTGGTCAGTGGCTGATCCTCCTTCTTCAGTGGGATCTGCCAGTAACCACAGAGGGCGTCCATTGTCGAAAAGTGCCGTACCTTCGGGTCCACACTCCGTATAGCTGCAAAAGGTGTGGGTGAAGGGTGGGCGGGACGGGACACCTGGCTGTTAAGCTTAAACAAGTCGGTAGTAATCCACACTCCACCGTTAGTCTTAGCCACAGTGACTAGAGGGTGGCACCAAGGGGACGGGTCGTCACCAACAGGTACGATGACACCCTGGGCCACCATGGAATCCATTTCCTTCTTGACTGAATCCCTGAAGGCGAGAGGGATCAACCGGGGAGTGTGTATGGCAAACGGCTGCGCATCTTCCCGCAGGTGTATCCTCATAGGCCCTTGCAGCTGAAGGAGACGTCTCGCTGTGAAGAGGAAGCAGCCGTGGCTTGGGTGGAGGCGGGGCGGGAGTGGACGCAGGTTCTGGGCAGCTCTGTGCGGCAGCGCCAGGCGCGTCGCTCGTTGACTCACGCACCCTGCTGGCGGTGTACCAAGCAGCTGGGATATGCTCGGGAATGTCTCTGGGCACCACGCCTAACTCCTTGCAGTGCTCCCACGACAACAAGGGTGTAGCGAGAGTAGGCTGACACAACCTGTCGCCGTAGGTGATCTCCACTTGAAGGAGCCCACAGCTCCCGGCATCTGGGAACCGTCCGCATTGTAGTACAGCAGCTGTGGCGGTGGTCCCAGGTCGCATTTGGTGAGGCCCAGTTTCTGGAGGTGCTTCAGGCCTATCACCGCAGTATCAGCGCCGGTGTCCGGTATCACCTCGATGTGACCCGACACATCACCGTGTGTGACGGCGATGCGGATGGTAGGGGAAGGGGTAGCCCTGGGGCATGTGGTCGATTCCACCCTCCTTAATGTGACTCAGCTGCTGTTTGGGGCTGCGTGGGCCATCTGAAGGGGGCTGCGTGCGAACCACCCTGAGGGAAGTGCGCTGCTTTCCTCCTCGTCTCGGGCATTTGGGCTTGGGTTGGCGGCAGCACTTGTCGTAGTCTCCATAGCGACCGCAGGCCTGACACTTGTGGCCTCGTGCAGGGCACCTGTCTGTGTTAGACCAGTGGCCCTTACGGTCACATCCACGACACAGTGCGTCGGCGGCCGGGCATGTCTTGGGGCCATGCTGCTTTCCACAGCTGCCACAGGAAGCATTAGGCGGGGGCGTGGAAGAACGTGCGGCAGCCTTCACGTTGTTGGCCGCCTTCTTACCCTTCTTGTACTGTGAGATAGCTCTCACAGCAGGTGGGGCCTGTAAGGCAGAGGTTGCGGACTTGGTGGCTTCGTATGACCGACATTCAGTAACTACCACCTGGAGTGTGGAGGAAGCGTCCAGGGGGATGAGTCGCTGCACCAACTCTTCTTGCCTGACACCTGTCAAGATCCCGTGCTTGATCCAGAGTTCCTCACATTCCTGGCTGTGCGCCTTGCAGACGTCGATCTCCTCCGACAAACTCTTTAAACTTACAAAAAAATCATCAAAGGATTCATTCTCCGCCTGCTTGCAGCTGGTTAAGGCGCGGCGACGCAAAGCCTCGTTATTCCAATCTTTAACGTGCTCCTGTAAAAGGTTGAGCACATCCGTCACTGAAAACGTAGAATCGGGAGGCACTTGTAACGTGTGCTCCAAAACTCTCTGGGTCTCCAGCGACAAACACATCCACAGTTGGATGAACTGTTTGTTTGGAGGCATGCTATCAAGGTCCACCATCGTGGAGTAATCTATCCACCGCCGCCTCCACTCACAAAAAAGCTGAAACGTGATGTCTGGTGAGAGGGCGGGTGGGGGTTGAACAGATGCCTTGGGAGCTGTTGGAGTAGCAAGAGTACCTGGAGGACGCTGGTATGGTGGAGAAGGGAGGGTACTGGCGCCTTGGTGCAGGGCACCTGCGAGTGAGGGAGGGTGAGTTTGCGCCAGGGTCGCCAATATTGCATCAAAGCGCACCTTTTCCTCCTCCCTTCGTATCTCCTCCCTCTGAAATTCCACCTCTCAGCGTCTCTCGTCCCTGTCGTCCATCCACCTCAGAATTGTGGCAATGTCCGCCGCTGGAGGTGGGGAATGAGAGGCAGTGGGAGCAGCAGCTCCATCTGCTCCCGGTAAAGGGGAAGGTGGGGAATCGTGTCTCCCATCTTGACGTTGTCCCTTCTTACCGCCCATCTTAGTATGCTTGAACTGAGCTGTTTAGTATATAAAGTGGCGCCTCATCAGCTCGAACCACATATATATGACATAAACAGCGCATAGAGTCCACTGTTCAGTCCGTGAGTGCGTGCGTGCGTGCGTGCGTGTGTGTGTGTGTGTGTGTGTGTGTGTGTGTGCGCGTGTGTGTGTGTGTGTGTGTGTGTGTGTGTGTCTGAGAGAGCAAATCGTTGTGGCCTTAATGCTCTTCCCGGGTGGACGGCCGCGGAGGTAAGAACGTTAGTGTCTCCCCGGATGTCACATGAGAAGGGTGTACGCCTGCGTGCTCCGTGGGTACCACAAAAAACAGGCCAATGCTCAACTCTCAGCTCTAGACACACTAATACACTGACACTAACAATGCCACCGTCACTAAAACGCACTGTGACGGGGCAACACTGCACGTCGCGGTGAAACACAACGCAACACAACACAACACACTAGAGTCGACGCGCACATCACCGGCAGATGTAACCGTCGGCATTGTTCACGACACTTGTAAGTCCACAAATCCTACTCACTGCGCCATGAAGGTTCCAAGTGTTCCCTGAAGAAGGCAGTGATGGGTAGGGAAACACCGGGTAACACTGAAGTCCATTTATTAACGGATAGGAGAAATACAAGTAGTGACTAGCGTGTACCATGCACGACCCACGGAGTCAGACTGAGGCTGCATTGCCATATGGCAGCCTCGGAGCAATGTTGCCACATAACATGTGCGTTGTTGCCACGTAATTACATACATAGATGCTACTCGGCACAGTAGCTCATATACAAGGTTGTTACTCGGCACAGTAGCTTAGATACATAACCTACAGAACCAATGATTAGAAGGAGTAGAGAGGTGATACTTGTAGATTACTAATTCAATATTTATTAACGCAGTGAGTGAATGAGATGCTACTTCAATTCACCCAGACAAAACTGGACACTCAGGTCTTACTGTATCATTGCTAAAATAGATCCACAAGTACTTATTATATCATTAAACAACTCCAAGTACTTATTATACCATTCAACAACTATTACTCATTACTTCATTAGACAACTGTTGTATTATTTCTTTGACAAGTAAGACTTAGAAATTATCACACACTGTCAGATAACACTGGACCCGCAGGTCTTACTTTTATAAGTAACAAACTACGTCTTCAATTCTTGGTTACAACATTTAACAATCAATAAATTATTCCACTGTTACTGGAAGTGGATAATATGACACACTTGACACTATCCCAAATCAACTTATAACATCACGTTCTATCTGCGTGAACATGATACTTTTCCTTCAGTTCATGTACTCAACTCACATAACATATTTTCTGGTAGTATCAACATTTATGGGTTCACTACTTAACCTGGGATGTCCATATTTCTGTTAGTTAATCCCTCAATCAAGATACAATAATACTTAGGCCCATGTAACTGTGAGGAGTGCCCCAGGGTATATATCCCGGGTGTCTCCATAACAAATGAAGATCGCTGTTAGGGGGTTGGTTGTAGACCGACACTCGCCAAGGGAGCTGGGGCCTGATTTGCAGGACTTCACAGTTTAATCCTGTCGAATTAACGGCATCGTCCAACCCGGCTACCCACGGTAGCCAATGTGTATTCAGCTCAACACACTGGCCTGGAGATACGTTGAGGAAGAGTCACGAATGCGTCAATATTTAACTTCAACTATACAAAACATACGTCTGGCAACGGTTCAGACGACTCTTACTTTATATTAATCCTTTATCTGGATAATTGATAATTTCACTGTTACAACATGAACACTGATATTCACAAAATTGACTAAGTTAAACTTAATTAATCTGGCGGCGTGGAACACTGGTTAACATACTGGAGATACGTTGAGGAAGCGTCACGAATGTGTGATTCTCCCTCGTGTAGAGGTATATACGTGCACCCACGGGGCAACTCTAGCCTGTACTGCGCACATCATTGTCATTCCTAAAAGCCCATTTAATTCATATTACGCTACATAACATTCAAATCCACCGCGCTTGTAGAATCTCAGAAAACGGGAAACATTGATGAAGGATAACTCACCTACTCAATATTACTGAATCATGTGTTGTGTTGGGCCCAGGTACGGTTATATAATATTAATTGTATATATTCATAGCATTAAGGAGAACTCAGGGTATCCATAAGATGATTGGGAAAGTCCAGTTGAGCCGGACTAGTGTACTGTAGGACTAAGTGTGGATCATGGTTTGAAGGTCATACTATTTACGTCTGTGAACGTGTAGCGACCATAACTTCCACAGATATCATATGATAATACATGAGAACAATGATCTGGAAAAAGGATAAATGTATCAAAACTATGTGAGGTGTTGGAAGTGACCCAGAAACTATACTTGAAAGGAAATATCTTGTATGCGTCGGTGTGAACTTAATACACCTCGTATCCTCACGTGACATATACCCACGACATGTACAGTGATCAGAGAATCTTATGTCTGTGTTCAAATAGTGCAATGTGTGAGACGAGGATCCCAAATTACAGTTTTAAGTGAAGTGGATACACCCACGCCATGAACATTCGGCCTTTGTTTTAGGGAGCGTCCTGTGTACCCGCTTCGAGTGTGCCGCGTCGATATTATAACCCAATGAATTTACCCACGAATTAGCAAACGAGAACCTTACCTTAGTGTGTAATTTAGGTTTAAAATATGTGTTTATAAGGCATGAGTGACAATATACCGAAAAGTGTTCAGGTGAGAACCATAAGAAATAAAAGTAAAAATTAAAGATTGGAAACTGTAGGCCTATGCAGTGACGAGCGGCGGGGCACTGCCCTCAGTACCCTCCGTTCTACCGTCACCTCAAGTCAGTGTCCTATTGGGCTATATCCCGCCCTATAATTAAGGCTTATATAGAAGTTAATACAGTTTAAAGCTTTGCCTGATGTATAAGTGTAATAGTAATGTGTTAGGGTGTGTGATAACCGCCCGTTAGGCATTATTTCTCAGTACCCTCCGTTCTACCGTCACCTCAGGTCCCATGCGGTCGGAGTGCCTTGCTGCGCGGCAGCCATTATCCCTGTGAGCGTCCCACCAGGTGGTGACTACTCCCAGCTATGCCAATCCAATGTGAACCTGTGGATTCCCAGCACACCACTCCAAATGAGTAGTAACAAATAAGGAGACCGTGAGAAACTCCGCGGTCGTCACTTGGAGCGACCTATAATACCAGACGTAGAAATAGTACTGGTATGTCTCTTGGTGAAGCCTGTAGTGGATCCCTCCCCTACAAACGCTTTTGTCGCTGAGTAGCCGAACTCGTGAATTCCCCAGTGTATGCCACGTGGTCTAGATCAACCAGCGCCGCCTTACATGACGGAGGTCAACTTTTAAGCCACGCCTACCTCCGCTATATAAGACCTGACCTCGTGGTGACCTACCGCTCTTTCGACCTACACCAACCAGCCAGCAACACCTCCTCCTCCTGCCTGGCGGCCCTCGCTCCCGCCGGCGAGCATGGCGACCCACAAGCTAGTCCTCCTCTGAGCACCCTCACCAACCAGCTCTCTACTCAACGCTTGTAACCACGCTGCCACTTCCCAGCACCAAGCTGCATTGTACATCCAATACAACATGTATACAGAGAGCACATTGTGAGTTTCCTTTCTCCATCCCATCCTGAGTGTGAACCAAACAACTCGTAACCCACAAGCCCTCGTCTTTACCCACCGAGGACGGTGCCTGTTATGTATACCTAAAAATTACAAGGAGTCCCATACCTGCAGGTGTGGAGTGTAACAGGTGTGTTGAGATGGTGCTACTATGTATGATAACCGACGGTGCTATACTCCATAAAGGTGGAGCAGTCTGATGTGTTAAGGGGTAGTGTAAGAAGGAATGACCGAGGTAAGGAGGTCACAGATTGTTATGCAATAAGTATGTGGATGACACGCCATTAATGTAAGATGTCTGGTGCCCATCTGGGTAACCAACATTTTCGTTGTTCTTCTGAGGAAGGCCAATTCATTTGTATTTTTTTTACCAGTATGCTTTATAAGGAATAAATTAATTAAGACATGTTATGGTTTCACCCTTCTTTCTCCTTATCGATCTGGTCAATGAAAAACCTAACCCAAGGCCTAGTCCACTCTGCACGCTACCTATCGAGCTACATGCTGTCCAGAGGGGGTCTGGTGGCAGCGACCCTTAGAAATTAAGATTAGAGTTAAGTATTTACCCTTAGAATTAGTGACCCCCAGTCTGGCAGTATAAACCCAGTCATTCATACCAGAAAGGTTGATATCACCAACACCAGACCTTCTCTACCATTTTGGATCACCGTATACTTAGTTATGAACTCCAGTGTTCCTGATCAGGGTAATTTACTATGTCTATTCATATAATCTCATCAGAGGTTGAGCTTGCCAGGAAAAAGTGGAGTATACACGTTGATAACATCAATTCTGCGAGCTCAGGGCTGCTGCGAACAAAGAGCTATTCACGGGAAGACGTTAGATCTTGAAGATTATACAGGTTGACAGAAGTTCAGGAGATTAATGACTTTCTTAAATATACAACTGACTAAACTACAACCATCAGATTCTCTGATGGTTGGGCAACAAAATAATCTGACTTCAGTAGCGATCGGAAATTCAGGATACTCCCACGAACGACATAAAATATGCCACTCTAGCTGGCAAACTCGACACTCACTTACTTGACAAGTTTTACTAACAATGAATCTTGAATGTTCCAACTGTAAACAGACATATCTAGGTTGCCTCACCAATTGCAACCACAGTTGCAATTTCAAATTCTGTCATTACAAAGGAATAATGAAGTCTCGGGTACATTCAAGATTGACAGAAAACGTCAGACTCAGGCGTCCTGAAGCGCTGAGAAAACGGACTGGTCAGATGGGAAACTTCACTAAGAAAGCATAGCTACATGTTTTAGCTGGAGCGTAATATGAATCGGCTAATTTTACGTTAACTGACGTGTATGACCGTGGTCATTACACCATACTATATCGTTAGTCGTTACTAAGTCTTTGATTAATTTTCCAGTTGGTTTTCTGTGTGGTGGGTATGGTATTCTTGTGGTTTGATAAAACCTTAGTCCTATATCTGCTGCTTCTTCAGGCACTGGTGGGAAGGGGGGAGGGCAGTTGTTGTTGGGAAGTCGATTTCCATTTAATTTTCATTGTTCTTGGCCGCTGATTTCCTTTTCGCTCCCGTTCCTTGAGTCAGTCTGGGTCTCGCCTTCTCAGTCAAATCTCCAGGTCGTTCCGCTTTTTCTGGCATGTTATCCTGGTCTGTTGGTGATGTGTCCTTGGGCGTGGTTAATCGTTGTTTGAAGTGTTTTGTAAGCTCTGGGGTGCTGGCGGTGTCATGATCGTAATGACGGCTAGCTTGAAAACCCTAAGGATTCATATTACGCTTACACGTCCACAAAACCTTCTGAGTCCCCCAGTGGAAACGTCCTCCGTTTCTGTTTTGATGACGTCATCGAGATGTCGTCATTGTCCTGGACCGAGTTTGTAAACTCCTTTTCTTACCGAGCCCCTGTAAACCTCTTTCTTCACCTATGAATAATCAGAGATCCTGATATTCATAGTGAAATTGTTGTAAGGAGATTAACTATGGAATTAGTTAATTCCTGATAGGAACTTTAGACCAGCGTCTCTTGTCTCGGCAGGCTGCGTTGGAACTTGCTTACTGGGATTACCATCCACGTCCTTTTGTGCTCAATTTAATTCTTGCCTTTGATAGCTCAGTCAGAGCATTGTTTGTGAAGAGAATATTAGCGAATGAAACTGAGGTTGTAGTCTCAGTTTCAAACGTCAGAGTGTACAGTAACATAATACAGTGAAATAGTTAATGAGGTGGAATCCGTGACCAAGCGTGGGATGAGAGTAGGGCATCAACGGTCAGTAAGTGCCTCGTTCCTCACCCACACAGGTAGGTCATTCCACTCCGTGTTGTAATTCGCCATTTTAAGTGACTGTGCAAGTGTTACAGTAACGTAGTTGATGTGCTTTGGTGAAGTATTGTTAACGTCCTTAACGTCTCATTGAAACGTGATGTCATTATCACCATTCAATAAGTGCCTCGTTCCTCACCCACACAGGTCTCTATCGCAGCCTAGGCCGTGTCTGTAGCGTGGATGTTGCATCCACTAGTCTGGGGAGATGTCTGAGGTCCAGTAGGATCCACTAGCGTAGCTAGGGGGGGGCGGTCCGCCCCGGGCGGCACTTTTGGGTCTGCTCATCACCCATATCTGCAGCTACTGGAGACGTTAATCCATCCCTTTGTATCGGCGGCAAGTTAATCCTTGTCGTGTCTGACCTAACACCTGACCCACATCATCACGGCCACGTCATGAGCTACACCCTTGCTATGAGGCCCCCCGCCACACACACAACCTGTAACCTGTTGAGGATTAAGGAAACAACTTCAAACAAGTACGCCAGTGAGCTCATGTGGTGTGGGTCAGGTGTTAGGTCAGACACGACGAGGATTAACTTGCCGCCGATACAAAGGGAAGGATTAACGTCTCCAGTAGCTGCAAAACCATGCAGTCTCGGGTCATATCAGTTCATGTACAGCCGACCAATCCACCAGTTACAAGCAATTCACTTCAGTTCTGCACAAGTCTCCATCGTGACAAGACGAGGGGAGGCTAGACGACTTTTAAGTTCTCTTGTGTTTTCGATCCAGTTATTTACTTCGTTGGAAGACATAATACTATAAGGTAAGAAATATTAAAGTATTGGTTAAAAAATATTGATGTGACTTTTGCTGCGGTACTGACACTAAATATTAAGATTTTGTTTCACAGCATTGCTATTTTATACTAAGACACTATCCTCACTGGGGTACAGACAAAAGCCCCCCCGACAAAAGCCACCTAGACAAAAGCCCCCCAGACGAAAGCCACCCAGACAAAAGCCCCCTGTGAGAGGAGTTTTTCGAAACTAAAACTGATCAAGAATTACTTAAGATCTACTATGAGCACTTTGTGGTTGAGAAATCTTGCCATACTGTCTATAGAGCGACAATTGACAGATGAAATAGTTTTTGACAATGTCATTGAAGAATTTGCCAACAAAAAAACAAGAAAAGTTACTTTGTAGAAAGTTGTAGTTTTCATTTCAGAAATAAAGATGGTCCTAATTTTTTACACTTTTTTACTTTTTTCCCTATCCTATATGTCGTTTTTGCTTTTTGTTTAACTGTTACTTATAAAGTTTAAGTATGTTTGGGGTGTATTTAAAGCATACTATATTTGAGTATGTGAAAGTACAGTAATATTATAATGGTACACAAACTATTTAATTATATATATATATATATATATATATATATATATATATATATATATATATATATATATATATATATATATATATATATATAAGAGTGAGTCACTGTGCAATATGTGTTTTGTGGGGCACGGGGCGGCAACTCAAGTAGCCCCGGGCGGCACACACTCTAGCTACGCCACTGGTAGGATCTGTTATCTCCGTGAATCCCGACCGTCAGAAGCTCAACGACCACATAATTATGGGCAGGCCCGGATTATCCATTAGACACAGTAGGCACAGTGCCTAGAGCCTACGAGATATTGGGGGCCTACGAAAAATAAAACGAGAACTTTTCTTCCCCTTTTTCTACAGGTTATTATTAAATTGATACTGAGGTACTTTTTTCCATTAATTTATTACTTAATCCTATTAGTGTTCCACCAGCTAGCTGTGCTTCTTGTAAACAAACTATTTCTGTACTGTACAAGAACAGCTGATCTAACCCATTTTCTTTTACTCAATTCATGGCAAACATCACTGAATCTTATTCTTTCGACATCACATTTTATAATTAGGTACTAGGTTGTGTTATTAGTGAATATGCTGTCAAATGGGGCCCCATATCTTGGAGGTGCCTAAGGCCTACGAAAGTCTTAATCCGGCACTGATTATGGGCCCCATAGCTGGCCAGTCTGACCCTACGCTCGGCCCATGAGGTGACCCCAGATCATCAAGCCATAAACACCTACCAGCCCCCCTCATTGGTGGATGAGTGCTTAGTTCAGAGTTCGTTGGAAGGTGCCACGTGGTGATGAGACCCCCATGGCGGTCGCTTGAGTATCACTCCTGGGGTGTTGAGTGTTGTGCTGACAAGTGACACTGGTTTTCATGGCGCTAAAGTGCTGTAGAGTTTATGTGTATTAATGTGTGTGTACACCCAGTCGTGGTGCGAGTAATTTGAGCCTGAGGGCATAGTACCAGGAGTTCGTCTTTTGGTGCATATAACTTTTCCTACATCCATTTTTGTGTCTGAATAAATATTGTATTTGTATGTGGGGCCATTATTCACCTATAATATTCATCGTTGTTCTCGCCTACCTTCCGTCACGCAACCAAAGGTTGAAGTATTAAAGTAAAAGTTGTTATAAGAGGCGCAGGCCCTTATAGCGGCGTGTAACAAGTTTGCTGAGTTTGGGTTTTCAGGGAAGTTCATTTGTGGCATGTTGTTTATTTCAAGCATCCTATTGAGTTCACCGGCATATGGTCCTGGGGCTATGATTGTATAAAGGTGAGCATTTAGCATGCTCACCATTACCTTGTAATGATCAGTGTCACTTAATTTGTTATTGGAGGCCCTTCTTTGATTTTAAAAGAGACAACCCCCGCACAGTGGAGTGACTGCACGACCACAGTCGTCACTATGTGATCGGCCTGTTTGTCCTGACCCCCAATGAACACACACAATCCCACTCAACTGTGAGGTGTGCGCCACTGGAGGGGCTCTAGCACGAACACTTAATTAAAGCAGGTGCCTCGGCCAGGGTAAGCAAGGGAGGATTTTAGTAAGAGAGAAAGACACCAAACCACGTCAGTACTGCCAACCAATAGCCGACCTCCAGCGGGAGTGTGGGTCACTCACTCTGCCCGTGGGGAGGACTAGCTAGGGTTGACAATCCTGAACGCTCGTGAGGTAGTCCGGTGACGGTCGTCGTTTTCCAAAGGTGGAGGCCCACAAAGGGCGTCGCCCCAAACAGGATTCCTGGCACGTCCAGTGGTAGTCAGAGAGGTCGATTTGTGGTCTGGTCGTCAACAGTAAAAACAAGGCTGACTGGCTGCTTTGGCGGTGAGGGGTATGGAGAGAGGCCCGATCACTCTTAGTCGCTATCCCAATCACGTCAGTCTTGATCATTCGCTCAATCCAAAATCATACAGTAGTTGACTTGACTTGCCATCTGTCGATAAGGTAGAGAGAGGGCTATTGCTTATAATGCTGAGTGGGAGGGCCGGGATTAGGATTGGAAGTACTTTGGAGGCAATTTGGGGGAGAGAGAGGATTGGTTTATGATCAAGGAAAAGAGGAGGAAATTTGAAGGAAAGTAAGAGATTGACAGTATCCGGGCTCAACCAGATATGCTGAGGTTATAATAATTATATTTGAACTTACATCTTGCGTGATTAGGTTCTAGCTCTCAAGTCTTTTCATTTAGTTAAAATATGTTTATTTTCGCAGTAGCCATTGTTCCAAGGAAGGGGTGACGACCTCTAGCCAGGTTCTTGTGAAGCTGGCTGAGAAACGTATCTTTTGTTTTAATAAGAGGGAAGGAAGGGCAAGAAGACAAGTGTTGGAGGGCCGGATAGTATCCTTTGGTCACTCATCTTTTCAATGAAACTTTTCTGTTTTAGAGAATTGAAGAGTTTTGTTTATAGTAGGGAAATTTAATTTATAAGAAGAGGTGTAGGATCCAACTTGCTACTTTTGTTCACAGTTCTGGCTCTTGAGGGGGTATTTATAGTATTCTGCCTACTCGAGGTCCAGAGATGCAAGATGAAAGGCGCTGCTGTTTGGCTGAGGTGAAGGCAGTATTTGGCCAATCTGTGAGCTACTCGGGGGCAGGAGCTGTGTTCTGGAACTTGCTACTGATTGGCTGAGGAGAGGACGGCAGGTGGCCAGTCAGCATCAGCAAGTGGTTCAGAAGCGGAGGCTGTGGTATGGAACTCACTGCTGATTGGATGAGGCGAAGACGGGAGAGAAGTTGTAGGAGAGAGTACCCACTACACTACATTCCATCCTCCGAAAACGCTGGGAAGACAAGAGAACAAATGCCAGTATTCTTGCTAACACCAACTGTAGGAGCATCGAGGCTACCATTGTCCATGAGCAACTACGCTGGACTGGCCATGTTACCCACATGATTGACAGTAGACTGCCAAAGCAGCTACTTTACAATCACCTAACGAATAGTAAGCAACGCTGGCGGGCAACTGAAAAGGTATAAGGATAGTCTTAAGACAAATCTGAAAAAGTGCCAAATCGACCCCCTCACCTGGGAGACGATAACTCCACACCGCAATGCTTGGAGGAGCACCACACGAGAAGGTGTCTATACTTTCGAGTTAACCCGATTGCATACAGAGGCAGACAAGCGCCAGTACCGGAAACACGCTGCCGCCGCCCCTCATGCACTAGATGTAACTCTCCACGCGTTTAACATCTGTGGACGACCCTACCGGTCCCGTATCGGCCTCTCTAGTTAATTTTAGACCTCACCAACGAAGGTGACACATCCTTAATAACTCATATCATTTTATCATAGCTGGATGATCGTCATACTCGATTCCGAGTAACAGCAAAGTAGTAGTAGTAGTAGTAGTAGTACCCAAGGTTTCTTCATCCCTTACGGCATAAATTGTAATATTCTGTGTGTTCACCGGCGATCACCAAGCTTAGTGGTGACCTGGCTGTGCTGGGTCGGTGGTGGATGTCGAGGAGGAGGCTCGAGCCAAGGTCAGCGTCGATAGGCCCATTTGACAGGTGGTCTCGAGACTCGCCCCTATGGGGCCGAGAGTGCTGCCCTGGCGCGGTCGCCTTCCTTCCCACCATAGTGCAACGGACACTTAATGTACAGTAGGGTCTCGATGAACCATGAGTATATATAACTGATATTACACCAGTGAGACCATATATATATAGTGGTTATTTGTGCTATGATATATAAACAAGTGCTTGGTGTGACAAACTTTGTCCATAGTGTATCATTCTGATGTATGGATGGCTTTGCTTAGGGGGTAGCCCACACACCCACGCGCGCGCACGTATGCTCCCCATTACCTGGACACAGCAGTCCAGCTCGTCACCTCCACCCCTTCCCACATAAGAACCAGTATTATCTTGTGCCTGGGACCAAATCATATGTTCAGAGAGCGACGTAACTGCCGCCCAAAGTGCAGATCATTATGCCGGGTGACAAGACATTGTTGTACCCGTTCTAACCAGTACCAAAAATGCACTAGCTGTGTTTGTGTGGAGAAACAACCGACCATGTGTCTTGCATATGGTGAAACAATTGCTGCAACCCTTATAACCTTCATGGCAGGGAAGCTGTCACAGGAATACATTGGATATCGCCGTGACCCAGCAGCCCGCTGATATCCTAAAATGATAGCAGTGAGTCTACTCAACCGAAAATGTAGTGCACCAAACGCTGCTCCAATAGTAGATGTCCACGAGGTGAATGAGAGACAGCCACCACAGTGGGAATGGCATGTCGATGAAAATGCAGACATAAGGGTTAAAAAAACAATGTAGGGGTTCGCTTTGATGGTCGCCAGCAACCTGTTTGAACCACTCAAGTGTGCGGCCACCAAAGGAATGATTCAGAGATGCATTAGTCTGCACTGAGTACACTCAAGACTGCCTCCTTGTTCTGTTAGCTCTTCATATACTGGCACAATACCACATCTATTCTGTCAGAGGACACACACAAAGACTAAGCACAAAGAAAAAATGTGGCAGCAATGAAGAGAAGACTTTGATACCGGCAGAAGGGCCCTGATGATCTCCCTGTGAAGCAAGAACACTGCAGGAGAGACTAAAATCTGAGATGGAAAGCAAAACACCGATGATGCTGCAAGGAAGTTTGGAAACAAAATGCGTGAAAAGGTCTTGGCGGTAAGATCTCTCACAGAGGAATCCACCGGTGGGGTCCTGCCAATAAACAGAGATACTAAAACAACTGAATGAAAAACATCCCGCAAGTGATGACGAAAAGCATCAGGTTTCAAGGTGCCTATATCCCACCAAATGCTGTCCTGTTCGAGAAAATAACAGGAGGGATGGTGGAAAAAGGCACTGAAGCACCAGGGAGGTGCCGGCCTCTTCTGTAGGTCTGATGCAAACGGATGGAGAGTCATCCTCAGCACTAACAAGTTTGGCCCAGCAAGTGATTCTAATGGCCATTGCTGTCCTGGGTAAGAAAGCTGGCATCCCTCATGCTGCCATCACCTTCATGCTCTGACGACCTGCTGCTCATTCCCTGATAAGAATCCAGGATGTAGGCCAATAGAGTGGGGGAGTGCTGGAGGCGAACTCATCGGAAAATGCAAAATGGAGGTGGTAAAGGATGATGTCAGGCAGCAGCAGGAAATCCTGCAAGTTTGTGCTGGCCAACAAGCTGGAGGAAGCTGCCATTCACACCATGAGAACGATATTTGAGCAACGTGGATTAGAGGCTGTTCTCCTGGTCGACGCTTCAAATGCATTCAACATACTTAACCGCAAGGCCGCACTGCACAACATCAAGATCAAGTGTCCAAGCTTTAATGTACGTTGAAAGCTCCTATAGAATCCATCAGACCTGAAACAAGGCCCTACGAGGTGATACCATATCTACAGTCAACTGAGGAACAACAGGGGGACCCTGTTGCAATGGCAATGTATGCACAGGGGCCTGTCAGTGCTCCAACAAGAAATAAAAATTTGAAACGACTGGGGTCAAAACAAGTGGCGTATGCTAATGAGACCTTACAGGAGCAGAGGCAAGTGGAGGGCATCAAAAAGTGGTGGGACTTGGTAACATCGTGAGGTCCATAAATATGGTGGCTCACCCAAACGGCCAGCAAGTCCTTCCTCGTCGTGGAAGCCAGAAATATTTATGAACGGGTAAAAGGAGGTTTATGAAGTGGAGGTCAAAAATAATTCAAGACTGCCAAGACATCTAGGCGAGTAATTGGCACTACATGGACTTCAAGACTGAGTACGTGAAGGGAAAGGTGAATGAGGGTTAGCAGGAAATCCAAGCTCTGGTCTGGAGATTGCTAACACAGAGCCACATGCGTTTTTGCTGCATTCACCCATGGAGTCAAGCATCGCTGGAACTACCTGATGCTAATAGTGTCAAGTTCATTCCCAAATTAGTGAAAACACACTCACTTAACCCCAGCAGAAAAAGAGCACTTCTTGCACTCCATCAAGACTGGGAGGGGATGGGAATAACCAATCCAGAGGAGATTAAACAATTTTAACACTGCACCACTTAAGCTCACGCAGCCCTCACCGGTCATTACACATTTCCAGAACGCAACAGAGGAGGTCGAGACCAGTGAAGTAAACGAAATTCGTAGGTCCATTATTTACAGATCGACAGCACTGCCAAATGATAAGTTGCAGCAACTGTTGCTGCAGGTTCCAGAAAATTTGAAAAAAAAGTAGTTATATGCAGGAGGTGGGCTACTTCTCGAACTGAAGTTAACTATATGTTACCGGCTAAGGCACTGTTTCAGTCTTAACAAACAAGAATTTACAGATGCCATTGCCTAAGGGTACGGTCGGCCAGAAGGTTTGCCCCCTCCAATGCGTGTGGCTCTTCCTATGATTACATCACGCCATGGTGTAAGAAAGAGGGTCATATGCATGAGTATGACGAAGTGCAGGATCTCACAGCAAATATGTTGAAGGAAATTCAATGGGATGTCAGTGGTAAACCCACCCTCCTTCCATTGATGCGGTGAGAGATCTTCCAACATAGGACTTCAAACACATCTAACGGCCCGTGTTGACGTCAGTGCTCGAGGATTCTGGCCGCTGGTACAGCTAGAAGTTTTCTGACATCAGGATTTTTGATCCCATGGCCGTTTGTCACCAGAATCTAGCTCTCGGCGCTGCAAAGCATAGGAGGAACGAGAAACGACAAGAGAAGGGCATATGGGGGAGAGAATTCAAATGTTGATCAAGGCAGCTTCACTCCTCTAGTGTTCACAACCCCTGTGGATGGGCCCAAGTGCAAGATGTTTTACGCCAGACTCGCTGGGCGGAGTTGATCTCTGAACAGAAGCAGCAGCCCAGAAGGTTACAGCCTGGATGAGATCTCGATCAACCTTCTCTCCTTCGGTCGGCTTTTGTTCTGCCTCAGGGGAACGAGAGCTTCGCCCCTACTCCGACAACTGCTGCAGATATTGACTATGAGGTTGTCACTGAATGTCAGAGCAGATCTGGGCGAGCTCAACTAATTAACACACAGATGGATAGCTTCTTATGTGTTGGGATATTTTATGTGGTAAATAAATGGTGGCGAAGGTGTGGCTATTGGGGCTGGGCCACGTTAAAAAAAAAAAAAAAAAAAAAAGTAGTAGTAGTAGTGTGTGTGTGGCTCCAAGGAAGTGAACCTTACCATATGATATTCTCAGTATTCCCTTAACCTGCTTTTGGGTTACAGTGTGGTCTATTAAATTGGTGGCGTAATTAGGTCAGCGTAATATATATCAAATTTCATATAAAAAAGCATGAGACGTACCCGTAGTAAAATGACGACCAGTGTACGAGGGATGAGTAACGGTACTCTACATGTACATTAGGTATTTTTATTCACTTTTAACCTCTTCACCACTGATCGGCTCGTTAGCCGTTTGGGCGAATGGTCACGTCTGTTACTTTTCCTTTTCTTTCATCCTCTTCACCAAACGATGGTCTCGTTAACCGCTTGGGCGATCGGTCACGTCTCTGTTACGCACTGTTGGCAAGTACTGGGCATGCATCGGCTCCAGTGTTGGTCAAGTCTTGTCTTGAAAGAGCTCACACTCGGTGCCGTCACAACACTTTCTGGTAGATTGTTCCAAGAGTTCACAACTCTCACTCCGAAAAAGTTTGCCCTCGCAGTTTTCTGGACTTGCGGCTTCTGCAATCTTGAGGTGTGACCCCTTGTGGGGCGAGCGTCCGCCAGCTCCAAGTAAGGACACTCGACTGAGTAGTGCCCCTTGAGACGCTGTATCATTTATAATCCCTCGTGGGTTTTAGATTTGAATTATTCTCGATCACCCACGTTTGTTACTTTTTTCAGTAAAAAAAAAATCAATTCGTCTTATCCTTGATGAAGAGGAGAATGCTAAAACTACCTCACCCACATACCAGCCCAATCCCGAAAAAAACATTGCATCTGTCACAAACACTTAATAATACCAGGTGACTCTTGGCTCCTGGCGACTAACACTGATATATTTGAGTGTTTACCATCATAAATAACTTCGTCGTGTTATCTATCCAATCTATTATAAAAAGAACAGAATCTTCTTCGTGGGAATTATAAGATCTAAATTATAAGTTGAACCATATAATAAAAGAGATAATGTTAGATGGAATTACGAGCAAAACTGGGCAATTATTAATTTATTAGGAGAAAATAAACAACTAAACCAATCCTTTCTCGTATAAATTATGGTAGCATTATAATTTTAGATTACGTTTTGCTAGGTTAGGTCCATGTTATCCACTTTCAAAAATAAATAATAATTTAGTCGTCTGGTCTATCCCTTTTCTAACATTAGCAGATCCTTGGGTGGCATAGGGGTGTGTTGCGCATCTCGTTCCTCTATTGTTTTCAAGGAAGCATCTGGTAGATAAATTTATCTTTCTCGGACGCTCATTGGTCAGTGAAACATTCGGGCGGAATATTTCACCAATGGGAGGGCAGCTCACAGGAATCTACAACATGTAGTTTCTACCAAATACTGCTTTGTTGTTTTGGATTTTTAGTGTAGTATCCTATATTTGTGAAAGTGCGGTAAGTATGTGTTATTACTGCTGTGTGAAGACACCAAATCTGGACAGAAAACGTAAAGTGGTAGATGAGGTCTTGGCGGATGTGGAGGAGGTGTAGTGGTGGAGGTGCAGTGGTGAAGGTGTGTGGTGGAGGGCAGGGCAGCTCACACCAATGTTTACTTGTCACCACAGCCTCCACACCCATGTTAGGGCGGGTCACGTCTGACACCCACCACTTACACCCAAAATCCCTGACCTGGAGAATAACAGTGAGAACTTACTGAGAGGAAGGTCTGGATGGCTGTAATGAATTATCAAGAAGATATAGAATATACTGAAATACACTTATATCAGATCTGTAGTTGTCTTCGGGAATTCATCACTGGTGCAGGCAATCATCCTTGTCATCCTACTCATATTACGTCCTTATTATAAGGACGTAATATGAGTATATTTCAATGTAATGAAATAGGATTTTTCATGTAATGTATCGTATTTACATTAAGCCACTTTTAACCAAAAAAAATAGATAAAAATTATAAAATACATATTTATGTAAGTGGGTAAAAATAATTGGGGATTTTTGAGGATCATGATGCTAGGAATAGTTGACCAAAATATATCTTGTGACTGATTAAAAGCATTAATTTTCAGTTTTCAAAAATTAATTCCCATTTTTTATTTTAATTTGTTTATGCTCAGTAATAGATGACACAAACAAACAAGTAAAGCTAAGAACTAACCCACTTAACCTAATGAGTAATACCTTAGATGTCAGACTCATGGGAATGAGCTACCTAAGAAAAAAATCAATAGATGAAAGCTTGATTCTGGTACCTTATGAATAGAAAGTAATAGGTGAGGAGTTGCAACTTCCATACTTTACGTGATTATAGTCCCAACAAATTGCATACTTTAACTACTTATTGAGTTAAGATCTGTTTAATGTCATAATGGGAAATACTAAAATAGTTTGTTCTTATGTAGTTTGTCCTGTTATAAACGATTGTGATCTTTACTTCTGAAGGAGATAGATATTTATGGAGATATGATCACTTACACTATCAATGGTAATGGTTTCCCTAAAGTGGGTAGGGCTTTGAAGATGAGGGAAATGTGGAATTTAACCACTAATAAGAAACAAAAAACAATACACTGTTGGAGATATATTTAAACACTAATGTTCATTTTCCAGTAACAACAACAATGTTTTTCCTAAGATATACATAGTTTATCAGTATTCCTTCAAGTTTATGGCTCCCTCATCATCTGAACATTGAAAACAAGAACACGATCATTAATGAAGTACCGAAAACACGAAAAAGCATAGACACACTTTCTCCTTCGCCATCGGTTACGTGAGGTAAGATTTTATGGTACAGTATTAGGAATTTTATAAGTTAGGTCAGTTTTTTTTTAACCACATTTTCCCTCATCTTTAAAGCCCTACCCACTTTAGGGAAACCATTACCATTGATAATGTAAGTGATCATATCTCCATAAATATCTATCTCCTTCAGAAGTAAAGATCACAATCGTTTATAACAGGACAAAATACATGAGAACAAACTACAGTATTTTTATTTATTTTTTATCATTTTCCTGTTATAGCATAAAACTAATCGTTACCACTTATTGTACAGCATTGTACAACATTTCTCCATAGAATTTTTTTTTTCCATTAAAACTGCAGGAATTGCAACTTTTGTGTACAGTAATTTAAATTCTATAAAACCATTATTTTTATTTAATTTTTTACTTATTAACACAATTTGATGGGCATCTCCTTCTGACACTTCCTCTCCTTTTTCGTGACGACTGGGTGGTTCTTTTCATGGATTTGTATTTTTAGATGGTTAGATAGCCTAGGTTAGTTTTGTAGGCATAGTTTTAGGCCTGGTTGGTTAGATTGGTTTGATTTATAACTATACAATAAATTACTTTGTGGCAGTAGCCAGTACCTCTGCACTTTCTGAATGGTTCCTTTCATTGGCAGGTTTTTTTTTTAGTTAAAAATAATTTTTTGTATTGGGTTTGGTGTGGCTAGGATGGTTAATGTCGTTAATGATAAATCATATATCTATAATGTAGTAGTATCTGGTAAGTCATTCTTCTGATAAACCCCTGTGTGAATTGAATGGAAAAATGGTGTTCAGTTTAAATTTAGCGACAATTCAGGAATCATGTCGTGTTCTGGATGCACAGTTAATTTCTTCCAACTTTTTAAAATTGTATCTGATGAGAAGAAAATTGAAGAATTCTTGTTTGATCACAGTCTACTAAAGAAGAACAGTAAGTGTCCGACCTACAATTCGGATGTGCCATTGAGCAAGAGAAATCATTTCAGTGCAACAGCAGTATGGCGTCAGATGTCAAATGAAAACAATATGGCATCAGGTGTCAAATGAAAACAATATGGTGTCAGATGTCAAATGTAAACAATATGGCATCAGGTGTTAAATGTAAATGTACTGTCGGAAGTCAAAAGTAAACAGTATCGTGCTGGTGTCAAATGTTAGCAATATCACATTGGATGTCAAATGTAAACAATATGGTGTCGAATGTCAAATACAAACAATATCGCATTGGGTGTCAAATACAAACAATATCGATCTGGGTGTCAAATGTTAACAATATGGCGTCAGATATTGTTTGGCTTTTGTTACCTGAAGCCTGAAGAAATCATCAAATTCATATCACGCAAAACATTGCTGGTGCACTTTTCATCATTTTCATAAGGTAAGAAAGCATTTATAGTTTTAAGGTGAAATTTAAAATGGTGGTTAAGATTTGGAATAGGCCAACCATGGAACTCGAAATTGATTTGTATATAGGGAGATAGAGCATAAAAATGAGAACTTTATCGCGTGTTAGTCAGAAATTTTTGTTTTTCGAGTTTTTCTGTCTTCAATTTCAGGTTTGATTCTTTAGGTTACTTTGTTTTTTCTTTTGTCTTGTTGGGTTAGGTTAAGTTTACACACTAGAGGGCCAGGGGGGGGAGTAGAGTCCCCCTGGATAAGAGGTTAGGTCAGACATGTAGCTGAGCAGTACTGATATTTGAGAGGCATTAGGTTAGGTTTTTGATGAATTTTTTGTTGGGCAATAATATATTTCTTCCACCATTTTTAAGATGTTCTTGATAAACTGAAGAAATTTTCTTTTATTTAAAAATTTCCTAACTCGACTCCCTAACTGGGCATCTGTTCTTCAATTTTACCTTTTTAAGGATTGATGTAATAGTTAGGTTTGGTTTACTCAGTTTTTGTGTTTTTGCCCTACAATTTCTCTTTGCTTCAAAGCCCTGTCCACTTTGTGTGATCTAAATTGAATTTTTTAAGTGAAATTGAAAAGTAAAAAAAAAAAATAAATAAATAAATAAAAATACATGTATAATAAATAAATAAAAATACATGTATATATAAATTTCCAACAAAAACATTCTAGAGTATATTTTTGTCTCTCTCACCCTATACTGTATATGCAAATTCCATGGTTGACCTTTTCTGAATCTTTACCCAGGTATCCTCCTATTTACAATAGGGTTGCATTTATGAAAATCCTAGCATAAATTAAATTAATGTAAATCATGAGCCTTTTAACATGGGTTTCAAGGGTATACGTTCCTAGCCTGTCTGACACAGGCATGTGACACAGAAAAAGCGATCCTACGCTAATTAAAAAAAAATAATAATAAAATAAAGTACGCTCACCACCCTTAATAATAACAAGCCTGCTGCCACTTAACAATGTCTAACTTTGTCACCAGAGACACAGTCTACCTTGAAGCATTGACTTTACCAGAGGTGCAAGACGCTAGTATCAAAGCGATCACAAGGTTATGCAACAATTACTAACAGTAACGTTTGTTACTATCGTTAACGTGGATTTTTCATAACCGTAAATTACGAGTGTGTTAAAACCTAATTAACATTGACGCAGATTATTGTAAATCGGGATACCTGTATTACCCTTTTCGTTATCATTTGCTTAGTTAAGGGTGAATACAGTGAATGCTCCCACTGACAACATAATATATGCTGTATAAAAATGCAAACTGATCCTAACCAACCTACCTAACATAACCAACAATAATGATCCTCCGGGTTAGCATTTCTTAGTGACCATACACGGAACCTTACATTGATTATTATATGAGGAGAAACGTAGAGCAAGAAAAAAAATAATAATAATAACTGTACCTGTACTGTCTGTAGTATTCTCTGCAATAGCAGGAAATTATTTTGAGCATTCCAATAAATTCCAGGAAAAATCTCTGCTTTGGGCAGGGGAATGAATTTCCAAGAAATTGTATCGTGTTTCCGACGTGTGCCAGGTGCATGGGTGAGTAGGCTTAGAGTGCTCGTGATATATGATTGGCCGCTAGTGTCATTTGACTACATGGGATGTCTATGATTGGCTGGTGTATCTCGAAGCATACAGGATCTCTTCAAAATCTTGCTTCATGACACTCTTAGTTCATTGTCTGCTGCCATTGTACAAGCTTGTTTGCTCGCTCACTCTTGTTTTCTCATACTGATCTGTGTTGTGCAGTGTACTGTATATTAATGTACTAGCATATAAACGGCCAGAGTACCGTAAAGGCAGTGTTAAGACAGAAAATTGTTACAATTATGTATACTGTACAGTACTGTACATTTAGTAAGTGTCAAAGTACCATATGTACAGTACAGTACGTACTCTACATAGCAGAGTGGACAGTGTATGCTAGTGTGTAGAGGGTGTATGTACAGTATACAGTGCGTGTATAATCCCCCCTTCGTGGAGGGAGAGTAGAGTGACAGTTAGGAACTCCCTGCTACAGGAGATGGTACAGGACAAAAGCAGGCCATCCTGTATCATCATATCACCATTTGGCCTGCCTGCATCACAAGCCCAAGATGACAGCATCTGCTGGTGAGTACAATACAGTACAGTACTGTATATACAGTAGTTTAGTTTGTTTATTTACAATACCCTGTATATTGTATTAAAAAATAAGAATTTTCAATGAAAGTATCGTAAAGCATTTTTTTCTCCTACAAATTAATATACAGTAGAGTTATGTGCATGGTCACAACAAAATATTAACCCTCTTCCATCCTATGATAGGTGGGATAGGTATGTCTTATTGGTTTTGCTTCTCTACCTACTACCCTAATAAGATAACAAAATAATGCCCTTTCAGTCACAGGAAAGCTGGGTCAGATTAGCTAGGTCTGGTTTGTTTATCTTTCTGGTCTACAATAAATCATTTGTGTTGCTGCAGGAGAAAAGTTTATGCAGTTTAGGTATGAAATGCTGCTAGTAAATATGAATATTTATGAAAATGTTTTATGTTATTTTTTCCATTTTAACAGAAACGTTATTGTCTATGAAATATTTGTCTTTTGGCAGACACATAAACAAGTAAATAATGTCAGCTTTTCTGATAGCTCCCTATGTGTTGGTTATGAAAATATTATAAAATGAAAGGTTGGAAAGTTGCAATTCCTCCATCTATTTCTATCTACTTTTGGGTTAAGAAGCAAGTTTTCTTTTATAGAAATTATCCCTAAAGTGGCTCATTCCCATGAGTCTGACATCCAAAGTAGTACCATTTAATGATTTTAATGCCCAGTACAAGGGAACCCCGGGTTACGAATGAGTTCCATTCCTGAGGCCGTTCTTAAGTCAGAAATGTACCCAAGTCAGAACACATGCCCTATGTGCACTACATAGCCTAAGTCCTTTTATGCATCTCGAATCACTTAATTTAAGAGAAAAGAAGAAATTGAATGACAAAATACAGTAAACCAGGCATGGGCAACCTTTCCTCAGTCATGGGCCGCATTACGATTTAGGTATTATTCTGCGGGCCTACCCACCAAAATTTATATCCTACCTAACCCAAAAGTAATGTTAATATTGTATTAGCTCGGACAGTGAAACAGTTTATCGTCACATCCACCTCACGATATTTTCAATTTACTATCAGTCTTTTTCCCATTTATGAAACAAATCTACCATAAAAAATTTTAAGTAAAATGTTAATGTTTCTTGGCATTTAACAAAATATGAATGAAGCAGTCTGTGAATACGTTGATTTTCCTACAGTTACAGCATTTTACTTACTTATAAGACACACCCACCAGAATAATGTCAGTGTTAATCTTGGCGCATGAGAAACTACAATGAAACAACCTATACAGTGATCCCTCGGTTAATGAATTGCCTTCCGTAAGATTCTTTACTTCGGTTAACGAGCAAACCCTCGGTTAACGAATTCCTTACGAATTTTTCCCAACATGTTTTCGCCTGCTCACTAGCTGTAGTATTGGTCCGCCAATAACAGTAATCGGTTTTAGGGCTTAAATTCGTTACCATTTGAGTAAATATCAAGAAGGTTGTACTATTCAATAATTTTCCAAGTCTTATATTAAAGTTTTCAGTCATTTTAACAATTATTTAATATAATTGAAGTACAGGGAACTAGTTTTTAGCTCGCCAAACAGCCACTCAACACACCCAAAATGGCGTCAGTGTGTGTCCCTGCTCAGAGGAGGGTCTCTTGAACATAAACTATTTTTACGTTTTTACAATACAATTATTGGTCATTCTGAAGTTTATTTTACATATTGACAATATATAATGCAGTGCAGTGTTGATTTAAAGAAAATAATCCTGAATTACACCAAGTGAACTAAAATTTTATGGGTGAAATGGCGGCATGGGGTGACTTCTCTTCCACCCCAATGCCTTCTCTTCTCCCTTCTCCTCCACCCCCATTCTAATTCCCATCATCATCATCAACCAGGAGCCTTCTGCATGCACACCTCAAAGTAAGTGTACTTTACTGCATTTATTTTTAGCTTGTATGTAATTTTCGGTGAGCTGGAACCAATTACCCAAAAACCCATTGAAACATTGGTTTTGGTTAACGAGCGACCTTCTGGAACGAATTGTGCTCGTTAACCGAGGGACCACTGTATTATGAGTGTGCTGGCGTGGACTATATCGTTTATGTACAACAAGAACAGTACTGGACCGAGAATGGAACCTTGAGGGATGCCATACAAAATTGGTGAGGAGTCAGATTGGTGATTATTAAAACACACATACTGCTTCCTGTTAGACAGATATGAGGTAAACCAATTGTGGGATATGCTCCTAACGCCTTAATGTTCAAGCTTTGACAGAAGGATAGAATGGTCGACAGTATCAAAGGTCCAGGAATATACTGACTGTGAACTGACTGTCATCAAAGGAGTTTAAGAGGTCATCAGTAAAGGACAGCAGAGCACTCTCAGTTGACCTTCTAGCTCTAAATCCAAACTGAGAGTCTGTAAGGATGTTATTGATGTTGCAGAAGGAATTTAGTCAACTACATGCTAGCTTCTCCAGTATCTTACCTCGGGCTGGGAGGACTGATATGGGGTGGTAATGCTTGAAGAGACCTTTGTATATTAGTATATTGTCATCGCTTGCTGCTGCTTCATTGGACATTTTTATGATGGTCAATAATTCATCTGCCTTGACGGGATAAGAACAGCTCATTTTGCTGTCTGTTTTGCAAGTAGGCTCTAAATTCCTCATGGTGATCAGGGATGCTCTCTGCAAGATTTTTGCCAACATTATTAAAATAATCATTGAAGTGGTTGGTAATGAGGGAGGGTTCGGTTACAACTGAATCATTTATCATAAAAGCTAAGTGGGGGGGGCCGAAGGTTGAGTGTTCCTGTTCTGAATAGAATTTATGATATTCCAGGTTTTCTTACTGTTGCTTGATGCTGACTGGAGCTTATTTGTATAATAGCTACATCTGGCATTTATAACTGCTTGAGTTACTCTATTTCTGATACTTCGCAAAGCATCACCGAAAGTTATGGGTCTTATTGCAAATTTCCTTTGGAGTTTGTGTTTTTCTTTTATCATTGCCTTGATTTCACTTGTGATATAGGGTTTGAAAATTTATACAGTTTTTACTAACTTAGTCTTTAGGGGAAGCATTTATAATTTTAGCAAGCATTGAAGATGCAAGAGAAGTTGCAGCAGATCACGTTAGGGTTGTTGGAGGCATAGACAAGATCCCACTTAAACATTCATTAAGTTGTTTTCAAAAAGGAGCATGTTGTCGGCGCAGTAGTTTCTGTATTTTATTGGGACTCTACTAGACCTTTTGGATCTTGTGGCTGTTTTATACATGGCAAAAACTGGGAAGTGATCTGAGATATTGTTGTAAATAATTCCACTTGCAAGATTGTTGGGAGTGTTGTTAGTCCAGATATGATCTATCACAGTGGCAGAGGTGGCAGTTACTCTAGTGGGTTTGGTTATAGTATTGAAGAAGAGTTTAGAATGACAGGGAGCAAGAACGTCTAATACTGAGGTGTCCATCTCTGATTTTAGTAGATCAAGGTTGAAATCTCCTGTATGTAGCAACGTTTCCTCTCTGAATTTATGATAGAGATAAGCTCCAAAAATTTATCAAGAAAGTTCCTTACATTAGTGTGGGGTCTTCTGTAGATTACTCCTACTGTGATATTTTGTGTGTCGTTATGTAATTCGGTGAGAACACACCCCTGCCCATGCAATGTAACAGTAATATCCCAAACATAACAAATAATATAAATACTGTAAATAAAGTTATCTTAATACTGTACAATACTGTAAATAAAGTTTTCTTAATACTGTACAATTCTGTCAATATTAATGTGTACAAAAACCAAATTTCTTGGAAGAAGTTACTGTACAAGTTTATGGTGCACTTAAATTAAAACACAACATTCAGCAGTTTTTTTAATTATGCTTTGTACTTTATCTTATGCAGGGTTGAAGCATGAGAATTGTCAGCAGAGAGTATGCAGGAAGTACTGTACTGGTGCAGTGTTATAAAAAAACATGAACAGGCTTACAAAACCATTTATTCTTGGTACAGTATTACACAGATAACCCGAGCCTATCCCAAGGTAATTTTAGTTACCTAGATTTAGTTGGTTTGTGTCATCTTCTGTCTAAACAGAGGTACAGCATCGTAAATGGTTTTATGATTCTGTTAATGATAGCTTTTTTACTGAATCCCACTTTTAGAAAGTGTCATATTTGGTGATTATTTGTGGGTTGAGTCATGTCATTTATGTATTCATGAAAATTGAAACCAAGAAAAGATTTCAGCTTCAGGTCAGATCATACTGTACAGTTTTACTTTATGATGAAAATTCAAAGTCCTTGTTTTATTTATGAACAGATAGATTTCTGTGTCTCCTCTTTCTATTACTTTATACGAAATTGATATTATAGCAACAACAGATATAATTGAAATAATTACATTGTCAAGTAAAAACTGGTTTGTGTAGCTATATGCAGAACCAGATAAATTCATGGCTTTGGGCATAGGCACTTTTGGTCAAAAATGGCATCTAATTTATTAATTTTTTTTTTTTTAAATATAATTTACTGTAATTGCAAAAGCAGTTATTGGTTTTATTTACATGTACTGTACAGTACATATACAATACAGTACAGTTCATGTATTGTATTTAAAAGATGCTATCAGTAACTATAGGGATCTACTCCTTCACTTACTGACATACAGTACAGTATGCTCTTACAATTCGCAGATTTTGAATTTGCAGCCTTCGATTATTCACGGATGACACCCTAGATGTACCCAAGAATGTCTTCAGGTAATTTTAAAGTTGGCGGCATTTTCACAGCTGGGACAGGGAGCCCACGAGTTTTATGGCATCCCGCAAGGTGTCTCTCTTGTTCCAGGTGACTGAGCCATGTGCGCTCACTCTGCCACAGTGACAGTCCGGCTTAAACACCTGTCCATTTCGTGCATGTGCTACTCTGCTCTCTTAACAACTGTGCTCCTTGTGCTTGTGATGGCTCCCAAACGCCCTCAACCACCTTCATCCAGCCAAGGGAAGGCATCCAAACAAGTGAAGAGAGAAAAGAAGGTTGTGTATTTCTCCCGTGCATGAGTCTGGCAATGGGAGCGGGTAAGGGGAGTGAGTGACTGCTAGTTACTGCGTTGTTTGCAGTTGTAACTCTCCCCACTCCCTGCCATATTTCACTGGATTTACTGTTATTATTAGTGTTTACCGATAGAATAGTATTTAATCATGTCATTGTAGCTAGGTTAGCTCATTGTAACCACCAGGCTACTGGGCCAAGCTGTGAGGTGTTATGGTTTTTTCAACTCGTATTTTCTGGTAGATATACATAACTTTCTTCATTTATTTTTACTCTGTTACATGCACACACCATTCTAAATACATTTTGTGAAAAAAGGTAAAAGAAATAATTGTCCTAAGGGCAAACACGTAACGGGAGGAGAGCGCAGAGTGTAGCTGGTGGGGAGCGTTGCTAGGGAATCGGCGTCCCAGCTGATCTTCGTTACTATGGTGTAGCAATAGTGTATGTAAATGGAGACTGTGATAAACTTTCATTTGTCTTTTATTTACTGGTTTGGCAAGAGTATTTTTTTTTGTAACTTATTTATTGGTATTTTTTTATTTAGTCCTCATATTTCTGGGTACCATTGTAGAAGTAGTATATATTATTTTAAGACAACTATGGCTGTGAGGTGTTATGGTTGTTTTTCAACTCGTGTTTTTGGGAAGATAAACTTTTCAAATCGGTTAGAACTACTGTACATGCAAGATTAGAGCCTTTGGTTATAAAAGCTGAACTGCCTCACAGGTATCCAGACCATAGGAGATGGTATACTAATTCTATCTCAACCTGTTAATAGATAAAACAGGATGCCAGACCCACATGGCAGATGTCCTGAGTTGATGCATAATTTGTATAGTACAGTGAGCTTTGTTTGAATGTACAGAACAGTGACCCCTCGGTTAACAAACTCAATCCGTTCCAGAAGGTCGTTCGTTAACCGAAACCATTGTTTAAATGGGTTTTTGGGTAATTGGTTCCAGCTCACCAAAAATTGCCTAAATTCAACAAAAATGGTAGAAAAGTTCACTTACTTTGAGGTGTGTATGTAGAAGGCTCCTGGATGATGATCATGATGATTGGAATTAGAATGGGAGTGGAGGAGAAGGGAGAAGAGAAGGCATTGGGGTGGAAGAGAATATCACCCCATGGTGCCATTTCACCAATAAAATTTTAGTTCTCTTGGTGTAATTCAAGATTATTTTCTTTAAATCAACACTGCACTGCATTATATATTGTCAATATGTAAAATAAATTTCAAAATGACCAATAATTTGCTTGGAAACACAGAAAAAAGCATTTAGTTGAAGAGAGTCTTAAGCAAGATGTTACCTCCAGTGAAAACAGAGAGAGACTAACGCCTGTTTGCTGTGTTAAGAGGCTGGATGCCGCGCATTAAACTAGTCACTTTACCTTCAATTATGTTCAATAATTGTTAAAATGACTAAAAAATTGAATATTAAATTTTTAAAATTATTGAATAGTATAAACTTCTTGATATTTACTAAAATAGTAAGGAATTTAAGCCCTAGAACTGATTAATGTATTGGCGGACTGATACTAAAGTTGGTTGCCTGGTCAGTGCAAGCGAAAACATGTTGAGGTCGGTTCGTAAGAAATTCGTTAACCGAATTTTTGTTCGTTAACCGAATTGAAGATCCATATGGAAGGCAGTTCGTTAACCGAGGGGTCACTGTACTGTACAGTAGGTCCCACTGTCAGGACATGACATCATGTGTGCCTCACCTAGTCGATAACAAAGTACTAAAAGTGACTGTATACTGTATAACCTGGACAATTATTCAACACCTAAAAGAAGATTTATCAGTGTCTGCTTGCTGTTTAGGCAGGGAACTTGTTTTGAGGACATTATCCTTGTAGCTATTGTATTGCTTTTGTTGCAGTGGAATAGCTGAATGGTAGCTAAATGATTTTGTTAAATAACACACACACACACACACAACACCCACACACACACACAACACACACACACACACACACACCCACACACACACACACACACACCCACACACACACACAACACACACACACACACACACACACACACACACATACACACACACACACACACACACACACACACACACACACACTCTCTCTCACACACTCACACACACACAACACCCACACACACAACACCCCACACACACACACACACCCCACACACAACACCCACACACACACACCCCACACACACACACCACACACACAAACACCCACACACAAAACACCCACACACACACACCACCCACACACACAACACCCACACACACAACACCCACACACAAACCACCCCACACAAAACACCCACACACACACACACACACACACACACACACCCCACACACACACCCACACACACACACGAGTAAATAAATAAAACACAGCCCATTGCTTATATAGTCATGTACAGTATTGATCCATGACCAAACCTATTCTACCACTTGTGTTAAGGAGGTCTTGTGGCTCTGTGATGACTCAGAACTCAGACATTCTCTGTTTCTTCCACCCACCCCAACTTCTCCAGTCTTTCTTATTTGTTTATTTATTTTTTATTGTTATTTTTTTTAGTATATACTCTACATTACAGTATTTATTCAGTGTTAAAATTGCTGATGGGTCACCCCAATTCCATTTTCATTCTGTTAAAAATATCATTTTAAGCATTTTCCTTTATTAGATTACATTTGGTTACCAGCCATGTCATATGAGCTTCTATTCTTGCACCAACTCTTGTATTGTGTCCTAACCTAAGCTTGTCATCATAAATATTCATACAGTTTCAAATACAGTATACAGTACTGTAGAACTTTTGAAATTTGGTAGGGACTATTACCACTCAAAGATGGGAGTGTTTAGTCAATTTATACTGTAGTAGAGTACATAATTGGATATAGAGTATTTTTTGTGTTTAATGACAGTTTCATATAAAAACAAGATGAATTTCTTCTCTGATACTTAAGTGCACACACACACACATATATATGCTGATAACCACAAGGAAAGAAGAAAACACGAAGTTCCCAAGCGCTTTCGTGTAATTCACATCTCCAGTGATTTACTTGCATATATATATATATATATATATATATATATATATATATATATATATATATATATATATATATATATATATATATATATATATATATATATATATATATATATATATATATATATATATAATTTCACTTAACGAAATGTAATTTGATCACACAGCGTGGGCAGGATTTTGAAGTAAAGATGAATTTAGGGGTAAAAAACCCCAATAAACTGATGAAACTCAACCCAATCAAACCTAACCTAACCCAACCTAGCTATTGCAGAAAACTTAAAAGGGTAATATTTAAGGACAAGTGGCCAGCTCAAGGAGCCTACCTAGTTTGGAAACTTTTTAATTGAAGAAAAGTTTTTCAGTTTATCAAGACCATCCCAAAAAGGTGGAGAAAATATGTTTTTTGTAAAAAAAAAAAAATATCACCAAGAACCTAATGTAACTCCCAAACATCAGTATACCCTGTACATATTTCACCTAGTCCATCCAGAAAACCAGAAGGACCTGGTCTAACCTTCTATCTAGGGAACTCTGCCTTCCTGAATCCCCCAGTTTGAAGACCTAACCTAACCCAACAAAAAAAGAAAGAAAAAAGAAGAGCCAAACTTGAATCAGAAAAAAAAGAATTGTCAAAAACTTTATGAATTAGTTTTTCTATCTCTATATCAGTATTGTATCGACTTCTGTGGTTGTCCTTTTCCAAATCTTAACCTTTTTTTCTGTATTACAGTACAATACGAGGATAGTACATTTGCATCCCCTTATTAATTGTAGCAAATGCCTGTGCCATTTGCTTCACTGAAAATTTTTTGGGGGTGCAGGTCCTTCTTCTACATTTAGACTCGCTTCTTCCTCCGCATTTTTGTGTGCTTCCAGTTTGTTAAGTTTTAAATGCAAGAAAGTGGTTTTCTTACCGTAGAACTCAGATACCTTCACACTGGTTACTCACCCAGGAGATTATGGTGTATCACTACGTAGAATTTCACTCTGCTTCTGGCAGATACGGGCAGATAATTGCACTTACGTTTATTTGGCACAATTCCATACACTGGACTTATAATTTGCATGGATAGGTCAGTCACTCACATTCACGCCACAGTACCGTAAGTTATAAGGGAGAGTTTGTCAACCTGGAGTATTAATCGTTTAGATCTATTAGGCCGGCCTGGAGTGCTCTTGTAGCAAACAGGCCCTCACCATTGATCACTTCCTTTACAGGATGTGTTAACTTGTCGCTGGACTTAACAACAATCTCGGGGATTTGCACACACAGACTCGTAGCACTGGTAGGACTGTATGGCCCCTGTTCTAAATCCGCGGAGCAGGAGGTCTTCTATAACCCAAGGTCTAAAGCCTACTGGCTAAAATGTGGTTTTGAGGTGTGAGATGGCCCCTATCGGCTGGCCGGGTACCTTATCTCTACCTAAACAAACCTTTGGGATGGGTTGTGCAGGGAGGCCCAACGCAACCCATGACACAGTTTGATAAGGTCCTCGTTACTTAGCTCTCCTGCTACACTTTCAACCAACTGTTCAACATCTTCATTATCAATTTCTAAATGAAGCTGTTTACCTAACTCCACTATCTTGTTACTAATCTCAGAAATAACTTCATTTTCATTAAATCTTCTGAAACTGTTCACATATCTTTTCAGTATTTTCTTCCATATTCCATTCATGCACTGCTGTGTAACCTTGTCCCATGCTGCAATAATGTTCTTTATACATGTCAAAATGTTGTACTCTTTCCAAAACTGTCTGAGCATTTTCTCACCTTCAGTAGCAGCAACAGCCTGAGTGAAGGTCGTACGTAAATAATTTGCTTTAAGCGCTGCAATAGCACCTTGATCCATGGGTTGGATGATAGAGGTAGTGTTTGGTGGAATGTACACTACCTTAACATCAGGGTGCATGTCGTCCAGGTGTGGTGGGTGTCCCGGAACATTATCCAAAATCAGCAAAATCTTGAATGCAATCCCTTGTTGCAGACAATACTCCTTGGCTCGAGGAATGAAACAATTCTTGAACCAATCCTCAAACAGTACTGGGGTCATCCAGGCTTTCTTGTTACTGCGATAAAACACTGGCAGTGTGTGCTTGCTGACATGTTTTAAAGCCCTGGGGTCCTCTGAATGATAGATCATGAAGGGTTTGATCTTAAAACCAGCAACATTCCCCCCGAACAGAAGTGTAATTTGGTCCTTGAATGCCTTGAATCCTGGCATTGTTTACGCCTCTTTGTGGATGGATGTCTGCTCAGACATGCGCTTCCACAATAATCCAGTTTCATCCACATTGAATATTTGCTCAGGCAATTAATTTCCTTCCACAATCACTCGATCTAGCTCCTCCATAAAAGCTTTGGCAGCACCAACATCAGCACTAGCTGCCTCTCCACTCACCTTAACATTATGTAAACTGTAGCGGTTCTTAAATCTGTTAAACCACCCATGACTTGCTGTGAAGGTTTGTTCTCAATCATCTCCTGCCTGCTCCTTCAGGCTTCTTGCCTTAGCCTGTAAGGTTAGAAGGCTAAAGGGTACACGCTTCTGTATTTTGTTTTCCATCCATATCACCAATAATTTTTCCATCTCGTGAATGGGATCTTGTCTTTTCTTCGTAATTATAGTTCCCTTTATAGGTGCTGATCCTTTCACTACATCACGAATACGTTCCTTGTCCTTCAGAATAGTGGATATGGTTGAGTGCGAAAACCCTATGTCGCATGAAATTGTTGCTACAGTTTTTCCATTTTCATACTGCATTATTATCTTCATTTTCGTCTCAAAAGTAATTGACTGTCTCCTTTTCTTCTGAGCACCACCACCACTTTCACTTCTACACTTTCCAGTTATTATAAAGTCAATTAAATACAAAAATAATGTCAGTACACAGCGCGATCAGTATAGGATACGACAGCCAAACACCAACTAAGCACTCTACTGTGTGGGAGCTGTACCCACGCGGTGACCCAAGCCACGCTCTCGTACGGGATGGAAACGTTTTGGTATAGAAAATGCACGCCTCAATTGAAAAAAATTTTGGTCCCGACTGCGCAATCGTATGTGCGGATGGTCGTTATGGACAGAGCAGGTCGTAAGTGCGGGTGGACGTAGGTCGAGTAGGTCGTAAGTCGGGGAGGAGCTGTAGTATTGTACAGTACAGTCTATTGGATGATGTACAGGTACCAGTACAGTAATTTATACCTGGAATCATTATTGTATATCTTTTTGTAAATGAGCTTTGGTACCTTTTTCTTCCCTCCCCAATAATTATTATCCAACGAATGAGAAATTAAATAATACTAGAATGACACACATCTCCTCTCATTGGGAATCCACCTAATTTTAAATTAAAATATCTGGCCAATAATTCTTTCAATTCCATAAAATATCTCAGTAAAATGTAAGGATATGGTACAGGATAGGATACTGTACGGTACCTTATCAAAAACCATATACTGTACTGTACAGAACTGTACTGTAATTGAATTGCTATACGGTACTCAAAGATATTTGTTAAATTGTCTTCATATACAGCTGCTCCTAGACTTACGACGGGGTTAGGGACCGACATCCAGGTCGTAAGTCGAAATGGTCGTAAGTTGGAAATGCTTAAATAACACATAGAAAATCGAAAATGGGTGTCTCTTTTTCTTCTCAGCACCACAAAACACTCACTTTTTTGCTTGCCAGCCATTTTAAAGTGAATTACAGATGAAAATTTTGTCTGTACAGTACTGACTTTGGGACTCGAAAATACGTAATTTGACCAAATTTTGGTACGACTGAGGCAGGTCGTAAGTGTGGGTGGACGTAAGTCGAGTAGGTCGTAAGTCGAGGAGTAGCTGTACATGTAAATAAATGCACATCACCCGACCCTTGTGTCTTGTACTGACAGAGGAGACTGCTTCAGTTGCCTACAGCTTAGACATTTACATTGTGAAATGATAACAGACATGGTATCAGTTTTCCAATTGCAGTACAGTGATCCCTCGGTTAACGAACGCCTCGATTAACGAAATTTCGGTTAACGAATTACCTTCCATAAGATTCTTCACTTCGGTTAAGGAAAAAAATTCGGTTAACGAATTCCTTTTGCCTGCTCACCAGCTGTAGTATTAGTCTGCCAATACAGTAATCGGTTTTAGGGCTTAAATTCGTTACCATTTGAGTAAATATCAAGAAGGTTGTACTATTCAATAATTTTCCAAGTCTTATATTAAATTTTTTAGTAATTTTAACAATTATTTATCATAATTGAAGTATAGGGAACTAGTTTTTAGTGCGCCAAAGAGCCACTTGACTCCCCCAGAATGGCGTCACTTTGTGTGTCTGCTCAGTGGAGGAAGCATCTTGCTCGTTCATGTTCAGTCATAAATGTGTATTTTGTACACTGGCTGTGCATGTCCTACTCTAACAAAAGTAAATTGAACCACGTCCAGGTGAGTGGCCACACCCTTAACATCAGCTGATGGCTAGGTTGCCTGTGAGTGAGGGACTTGTAGAATGTTGCAAAACATCACTGAAACTTGTGGTTCAGAAGTTATTTTAATTACACTCATGAAATAATGCTGTACGGTACTACAGTATATTGACTTTGAGACACTTGTTAACAACAGTAGTCCATTGAGGACAGTGCTAAAGCTGTCATCCTCATGGGGTTAAACCATCATCCATAAGAAATCAAACCATTATCATAAGGGTGTCAAGTCTCAAAGGATTCATGGCAAGGTAAGCTGTGGATAGCTCATTTCACAGCTCCATTTCCTGCTTTCTGCCTCATTATGGAAACTCAAGATTTAGAATGGACATTTAAATATTTCAACAGTTCCTGAGAACGTGTTCCAAGTAGTGTGACCATTTTTCTGAATATCTAGTGTTTCATGGATACAGAATGTCAAAAGAATTACATTATACTAGGTGTTCATGTTGTATTTGGTGACATAAAAGACAGTATCATACTGTACACTTCTAAACTTGGGACTATGAGGGTTTGTACGTTAGCCTGTGTGTGTAGAAGTGAATATGTGGTAAATAATATATAGTCTGGTCCTGTACGCCATGTGGACACCACAACTCGAGCATTCTCACCCAGGTAATGGATGAGTTTGTGGTGTATGTGTGAGGTTATTTTTTCACTCCTCAAAAATAAACAGATAAAAACTTAGGTTGGTGGAGCCAGCACTGCGGTGATAGGCAACTAGGAGTGGGTGAGTGTAGGACAAACTCCCCACAGGACAAAACCCCCCTTGAACAAACCTAACCTAACAAAACCCAAGGGGGTTTTGTCCTAGGGGGGTTTTGTCCGGACCCCGGGAGTGAGTAGTTCCCTTCACTCTGCTCTGAGTGAGACAGGTTGTATGTTATGCCAAAATTGGGTAAAAAAAATAATAAATGTTAAGGCGGCACAGGCATTGTGTCCTTGACATACCCTTGCTCTTGAGTTTTGAGGCTAAAATATCAAAGGTAAAGGTCATAGGGTCAGCTGGAGCAGGGCTTTGGTAGGGTGTTTGATAAATTAATTGTTTGTAGTGTGTTATATCTGATATCAGAAAACTACGTTTGAATCTTGACGTATATAACCTGGTGGATGGGTGGAATGACTTTAAAGTTTTCTAAACTCTAGGGCGGTCATTTACATAGGTAAGAACTAAGGCAGAGAAGCTGGTAGGACTATCTGTCTTCCCATCCACGTTGTTGACTGTCATAGCAGATATAAGTACTGTACTGTATTACATGGTATATTAAGTTATACATTGTATTATTGTGGCACTGTGTTTATATGCAGTACTATACATTGGTCCCTCGGTTAACGAACGGTTCGATTAACAAAATTTTTGTTAACGAATTAGCTCCCACAAGGATTTTCAGTTTGTTTAACGAACTAAACTTTGATTAACGAAATCCTTACGACAAACAGTTTTTGTTGTACTCATCAGCTGATCGGCTAGTCTGCCCATACAGTAATTGGTTCTATGTTTACATTTGTTTCCAGTGGAGTAAATATCAAGAAAGTTGGTCTCTTGAATATTTCTGCATTTTTTATATTAAAATTATTGGTCATTCTGAAATTTACTTAACATATTGATAATATAGACAGTACAAGGAACAATTTTTGTGTGCCCATCAGCTGATTGAATCACCCAACAATGCTTCTCAGTTTAACTTTGTTTACAGTGGAGTGAACATCGATTTTGTTGGACTCTTGAATATTTTTGCATTGTTACATTAAAATTATTGGTCATTCTGAAATTTAGTTAACATATTGATAATATACAGTGCAGAAATTATTATGAAACATGAAGAAAGCATTAGAACCAATGCACTCTGTAAAGAATATGGCATGTCATCATCGACTGCCTCTACAACCAGCTGTTTGATATGTAAACAAAGCTGCCAGGAATATGACAAACACCTCAGAGTAAGTTAAAATACAGTATTCTATTGTTTTTTATTTATTATTGTTCAGTATACAGTACTGTACAGTACAGTACAGTACAGTGGTCCCTCAGTTAACGAACACAATTCGTTGCAGAGGGTCGTTCATTAACCAGCTCACCGAAAAGTACATACAAAGTAAAAAAAAAATGCAGTAAAGTACACGTACCTTGAGGTGTGTATGTAGAAGGTTCCTGGTTGATGAGGTTGATGGGAATTAAAAGTGGGGATGGAGGAGAAGGGAGAAGAGAAGGAAGTGGGGATGGAGGAGAAATCACCTTTCATGGGACCCATGCTTGATGCTATCATTTCACCAATAAAATTTTAAGTTCACTTGGTGTATTTCAAGATTATTTTATTTAAATCAACTCTGCACTGGTCTATATATTATCAATATGTTAACTAAATTTCAGAATGACCTATAATTTCAATGAAAAATGCAAAAATATTCAAGACACCAACAAAATACAGGTAGATGTTCACTCCACTGTCAACAGAGCCCAACTGACGCTTTGTGGCTGAGTCAAGCGTCTGATGGCCGCACAAAAAAATAGTTCCCTGTACTGCATATATTATCAATATGTTAAATAAATGTTAAAATGACTAATAATTTTAATATAAAAAATGCAAAAATATTAAAGAGTACAACTTATTGATATTTACTCCACTGGAAACGAATGTAAACATAGAACAGATTACTGAATTGGCAGACTGGCCCATCAGCTGATCAGCTGATGCTCACAACAAAACGTGATGTTCGTAAGGATTTCGTTAATCAAATTTTTGTTCGTTAACCGAATTGAAGATTCTTATGGAAGGTAATTCGTTAACCGAAATTTTGCTGACCGAACCGTTTGTTAACCGAGGGACCATTGTACATACATACATATAATGCAGTAAAGAAAGCTACATCAACCTGGGTGAGGTGAGGAACCATGTGATTGCTGTAACAATTTTATGGGCTGTGTGGCAGGGAAGCGTAATATTATTGGCTGTGCTAGCACGTATCTTGAACATTCTTCTCAATATTGATATGCCTTATGTCTTGTATCTTTGTGTTAGGAATATCTTAATTCTCAGCTCGCCTGAACAATGTATTAGAGCTAAAGCTTTATGTGCACCATCAACGTCATCACTTGTGTTTACAAGTGTTACCCTTGTGTGTCTAGAATCATATTTTGGTAGCACCTAATGCAATTGCCTTTACACAATATTTGTAGGATTGATTACATTATACTGTACTGTTCATGAGATGTGTAAGGATTGTTTTCAGTAACTTCTTATGAGTGATTACCAGTACACAGTCGCAGATCTAGAAATGTCCCCCTTATGTATTCCATGTCAATTTGCTCACATAAACTCTCAGGATGCAGATACCCAGTGTTTAAACATTGGTGTTAAATATTTGAGTTGCTCTGCTGAGCAAAGGTCCTGATTTGTTAACTTGAGGGTCCTCATAACAGTCCAGTATGTTAAATTTGATTAGTAGGGCAAGTGGTGGGTTTTTACATTAACATGGTAGAGTTTTGGGGTTGGGAGCCATTGGTCGGTGTGACATCACAGGTTATTTTGAGCCTGGCATCTTTGTATTCCAGAGATCATTGGCCCTCGTGTTACTCCCGCCTACTATTTTATAACTTAGAAAGTAACAACAGGAAATATATTGGACGGTAGTGACGGCGCACCGAGTGATGCAGCTAACACTGACTCGTAGTCAAGAGAGAATTTCTCCCCTAACTCCCTGGAGATTATATTAACACATTGTGGATGATACTTGTGAGAATGACATTCATATTGAAAGTGGCGCATTAATACTTAAAAGGAAAGACAGAACACCTGTCTTTATTATTTGTATCAAATCTTGGTGTTAGGTGTTGAGTGTATTTCATGCATATGAGGATCTGTGGGAAATATTTGGTAAGAAACATTCTTCGTAAACATAAAAATTGTGTTTTTACTGTTGTATCTCAGATGTTACAGTACAGTGGTCCCTCGGTTAATGAGTTAGTTTTCATAAGATTAGTTTTCATAAGATTCTTAATTTCGGTTAACAAGCAATCCTTCGATTAATGAGTTTCTTACGAGCCGTCCTCAACATGTTTTCGCTTGCATTTGGCGGTCCACCAGCTGTAGTATTAGTCCGCCAATACAGTAATCGGTTCTAGGGCTTAAATTCCTTACTATTTTAGTAAATATCAAGAAGTTTATACTATTCAATAATTTTAGAAGTTTAATATTAAATTTTTTTGTCATTTTAACAATTATTGAACATAATTGAAGTACAGGAAACTAGTTTTATGCATGCCAAATAGCCTGTCAACACACCAAACAGGCGTCAGTCTCTGTCTTTTCAGTGGAGGTAACATCTTGCTTCAGACTCTCTTCAACTAAATGCTTTTTTTCTGTGTTTCCAAGCAAATTATTGGTCATTTTGAAATTTATTTTACATATTGACAATATATAATGCAGTGCAGTGTTGATTTAAAGAAAATAATCTTGAATTACACTAAGAGAACTAAAATTTTATGGATGAAATGGCGGCATGGGGTGACTTCTCTTCCACCCCAATGCCTTCTCTTCTCCCTTCTCCTCCACCCCCATTCTAATTCCCATCATCATCATCATCTACATATACACCTCAAAGTAAGTGTACTTTTCTATTTTTTTTGTTGAATTTAGGCAATTTTTGGTGAGCTGGAACCAATTACCCAAAAACCCATTGAAACAATGGTTTCGGTTAACGAGTTTTTCGGTTAACGAGCAACCTTCTAGAACGAAATGTACTCATTAACCGAGGGACTACTGTATTAACTAAGTGTTTGTTACATTTACTGGTGGTGTAATTTGTCTACCAGCATCTGCCAGAGAACAAAAATTTTTGGTTTGCCCAAGCTCAGAAAATTTTTCCTTGAACCAGAAAGTTTGTAAATGAAAAGAAAAATAAGATCATACGTGGATGTATAGTATTTTAACCAATCTTAACTAGCAGTAACCTTGGTTAGCACTTAAAGTTATGGGTTATATTCACTGTTTGATGGCTGTTTTTAAGTTCAATACAGTTTAAGTTGGAGTGAGAGTTTAAATTAGTTCCATCATTGAACTGATTTTTATTTCAACTAAAATTTTGTGGTTCAAGAAAACATCGCATCCGATTATGATTCTTAAAAACTACGTTTTTTTGCTTTACCCAGGAATAGTCTTAAGTCTAAGAACATGTTTAGTGTGGATGAGTCTCAGTGCAGAGTGGAAAATAATTTGGCTGAATCGCCGAGTTTTAGTAAATTTCATGCGTGTTACCAGTCTCACCAAGGAAAACCTATTTGTACAAACCTTTACAGACCTCTGGAGCGAATCTGCCTCGCATCCAGCCCTGGGTCCAGAATCTCATAAGTTCGTACATTGAATGTACCTCATAGGTGTTAATGAAAGAATGCATCGTAACTGATTCAACCAGTCAGAGTATCTTCCTCATATCTGAGGGTTGGCGACCACATTCCTCTAGTCTAAACGTTCTTGGGTTGTTTTTACCAATCCTCCAAGGTTTTGTGTGTCTGGGGACACAGCTTTTAATTTAATTCATCCATCCCAGTCTCTACCTTCCCCTGGCCCTCCTATCCTCAACTTTGCCCATTAATATTTCTGTAATTATTTTCCCCTATCCTTAATTATGTGAACAACGTATCTCAGTTTTCTTTTATGTACATTTCAAATAATGCTCTTGAAAATTTGCTAACCTTCGTACGTCTTCATTTGTTTTCCTATCTGTGTAACTTATTTTTAACATTCGTCTATAGCACCACATTTCAAAGGCCTCCAACTTCTCCCTGGTGTCTGTTGAAAGTGATTGCTCTTCTGACTCATACATCAGTCCTTGCCATGTAAAGCCTTTCAGCAGCATTTTTCTCATTTTGAAGTTAACTTTCCCTTTCATTGGTTTTTTCTAAGTGACTGGCTGAAACCAAAACACAAAAACAATGTCCAATGTCTACTTTAATTAGAAAACTTTAAAATGATTCTCTTGTATTAAATTTTTCTGGTGCTAAATGAACATAAGACGTTTACTGTAAGGTGTTGTGCTCAGGGAACATTCAGAGGGAAAAGCTAACACCTCGATCAGGCGTAAGCCTTAAGCAACCCAAATAGCTAACAACAAATCAACGATTTCTCCCACTGAAAATATGCGAATCATGGCCACTTATGGAGAATATTTTTATTAATATTGAAGAGTCGAGGGCATGTAAGGCAATAAAAAACTGTGATAGTAAGAACAATTCTATATGCGGTAGTATATTGGATAGGACCTAAAGCAAAGCGTATGGCGTGAAAGAATTGAAAAGGATCGCGCCTAGTTGAAACCTGTTTTGGCTCCGCCCTTTTTAAGTGGGCGCTGTCCAATTTCATTAGCCGTTGGTGACTTTGGTGTAACAATATTAATAATTACTCAAATACGATTAAAACTTTAATATCATCACTTATAAGATACTTTAAATAGGGTGAAAAGTTTATTACAGTTCTGTAAGTGCAAAAATTAAGACATAACGAACCTGAATTTCGTCGTATTGCGTGTATATTATATGCAGACACTTGTAAACAACTGTATGTAGCCGTACAAAGAAGGGATCAAGCCATGGTTATTGTTGACTGATTGACTTTTTTTTCTTTTTGTTTATCTTTCCATATTTTTCTTTATACAGTACAGGTATTTTCTTCACTACAGTGGTCCCTCGGTTAACGAACACAATTCGTTCCAGATGGTCGCTCGTTAACCGAAACAATTGTTTAATGGGTTTTTGGGTAATTGGTTCCGGCTCACCGAAATTTACCTAAAGTAAAAAAAAATGCAGTAAAGTACACTTACTTTGAGGTGTGCATGTAGAAGGCTCTTGGTTGATAATGATGATGATGATGGGAATTAGAAGTTGGGGTGGAGGAGAAGGGAGAAGAGAAGGCAATGGGGTGGAAGAGAAGTCACCCTATGCTTCATGCCGACATTTCACCGATAAAATTTTAAGTTCACTTGGTGTAATTCAAGATTAGTTTCTTTAAATCAACACTGCACTGCATTATATATTGTCACTATGTAAAATAAATTTCAGAATGATCAATAATTGTACTGTAAAAATGTACAAATAGTTTATGTTCAAGAGTCTCAAGCAAGATGCCTCCTCCACTGGGCAGACACACAAACTGACGCCATTCTGGGCAAGGTAGGTAGATACCAGGTAGCCTCACGCAGGCCCATAGGAATTCACTAATTGGCAACTCTACTCTCGAGATCACTAAGCCACTTCATGCATTTGTTATATTGAGGTATTATTGTCTGCTTCTACTGTTTGATGTAACTAAGTGGGCGGAGCTTAATAAGTGATGTCATCGCTAACCAATCAGTGACGTTGGATGGACTCCAGCGGTTGCAAGCGTCGCAAGTAAGATATTTATATTTATTTTATATATTTAATCAGTGGCTCCAATTAAAATAAAACAAAGAATCTCCATTCCATACATTTATTGTACAACTTTTAATACCATCATAAGCCTTCAAAAATACGTAAATAAAAATTTCATTTTTATTTTCATTAGCGTAGATCCAATGGGAGTGAGGCTACCTGGTATCTACCTACCTTGATTCTAGGGGAGTCAAGTGGCTGTTTGGCGTGCTAAAAACTAGTTCCCTGTACTTTACTTATGTTAAATAATTGTTAAAATGACAAAAAATTAATATAAGACTTGGAAAATTATTGAATAGTACAACCTTCTTGATATTTACTCAAATGGTAACGAATTTAAGCCCTAAAACCGATTACTATATTGGCGGACTAATACTACAGCTGGTGAGCAGGCGAAAGCAGGCGAAAACATGTTGGGAAAAATTCGTAAGGAATTCGTTAACTGAATTTTTTCGTTAACCGAATTGAATACTGTATTCTTATGGAATTTAATTCGTTAACCGAAATTTAGTTAACCGGGGCATTTGTTAACCGAGGGATCATTGTATTTCTTTCTGTATTGTGTCCATTTTTTACCAGTTCTAATTTTATTGTTTTCTGAAGACTGTTGTACGACAGTTATTTCCAAAATGCGGTACAAATGTATTTTTAATGACAGTCTGGGAAAGCTAACGCGTTAGCTATTCTGTGCATCTTAAAATGCCTTGCAAAAATTTCCTATGCTGTAGCTAGGTAAGGTAAAATCAAGGTGTAATTTTGATGTTTTTTCTGGAAATTATTGTGTTTTAGCTTAACAAGTAAGGTAAGGTACGTTCTTACGCCTTTATTTATGAGGGATATTCATTGTGCAAGCCTTTGTAAATGTAGTCATTTGCATCAGTGAGGAGAAAATGGCTAGCCGTAGTAAATTATACATGTCTTGAAGTTGTTGCTGATGGCTTGGTAATGGAGGGGAGCCGCACTACGCTGTTACGCCCGTTACTCTGTTGATTACCCAATACCCATTTACAGTATATGTCGAGTTGTCAATTGTATTCGCCAGTCGCTTTTTTTCCCGAAACATTTTACACTTTGAGAGGGTTAAGTATGTATTGATTTATTGACATGATTATTTATATAAATTCTATATTTAACTGAAAGTTCATGAGGTATTTTTTTTTATTATTCTTCCACTACTTTTACAGATACAGTACAGGTATATAATGTATGGTATGAGAGCTGCAATCAAGAGGGAATGCAAACTTTCCCTTTAGCTATTCGTTTTCAACTATTCATTCAAATTATCAACATTAAATATTCTAACGCCAGTGATGAGAGTCGTAGAGTGTTTTTTGTTTGTAGGTCGCCTCTTTTTTTCCAATGATTTTCGCGAGACTTGTGTGATGGATCAGGTGTAACATAGGTGGAGCTGGTGTTGCACAGGTGGATTATGTTTACCAGAGATGAATCAGGTTAGGTTTGGGCTACCTGGAGGGTCACACTCAAGTGGTCTGAGCGAACTGTCTGCTGCCGTCCCCGTGCAGTGTTTAACGCTAAGTGACGCCGACAGGTGGTGGAGACCTGTCGGCGGGGTAGGTGAGTGGAGAACATATTAGAGAAAGAGGGAGAGAATTGGTGGGAAACGTGTTATTATAGGACCTGGGAAGCGTACTGGAGAGTTGGGGAGGTGGAAACGTGTTGGAGAGAGAGTGGGTGATTGGAAACGTGTTGGAGAGGGAGAAGGGGTAGAGATATCAGGTGGAAACGTGTTTGGAGAGGGGGGGGGGGGGTTTGGAAACGTGTTGGAGAGAGAGTGAGTGGAAGCATTCTGGAGGGAAAGAAGGGTGGTGCGAAACGTGTCACTGGAAAACCTGGGAAACTCGTCCAGTAGCGGAATATATAAATGTGCTCAAGAGAGTGGTGGTGGAAACGTGCTACTAACGGTATTTGGAGACGTGTGTAAGAGGTCCTCGGTGGGGTGATAACGAGAAGGAGGGGTAAGATTAATGAACGGGAGAAAGATAACGAAATGCAAAAAAAAAGAGATTGATTGGAAGACACGAAAATGCTGAATAATTATGTGTGAAAGAAATTATGAATGTATCGAATGTGGAGGAAAGGTATAACTGCCTGAGAGAGGAGGATAGAGAGAAAAGGAGAGGGGTGGAGGGGGGGCAGGGTGAAGTCTGTGAGTGTGATGGACAGAGAATCAGGGAGGATTCACATGTATTTTTGGCACGGAGGAGAGACCAGAGGCGAATGGAGGAACTGTCAAACGCATGTGATAGAAAGGGTGGAGGGGGGGATGGATTTCGACGAGAAAAAGAGAGACTGCAGCAGAGGGGAAGTAAATGAGGAAAGTTGAAGTGTAATTGACAGCAAGAGGGAGCACCACGCAGCCTTGCCCTGAGTTTGCCAGTGCACTTGCCCTCAAAGTACAGCAATAACAATAATAATAATATCATCAGTCAATATCATCATCATCATCAATATCATCAATAATAATAACAACACATTATATATATATATATAAATGGGATTATACTATATAAGTACAATAACAAATTATATTAAAATGGGTTATATTTTCATCACTTGATCTACCCTCCTTACCTCACATCACACAATCAGTGTCAAGGTAATTCTGTAACATTGAAGTTTGATTTCAATGAGAATAAGAGACGATTTGTTCACTAGTTTTTGTGACTTAAAGGAGACAATGGGTGTTTGTGTGTATATAAATGAGAGAGAGAGAGAGAGATTAAAGGTCAAAGAGAAAGAGAGCACATACATGTGAGAGACAGTATATAAATGTGAGGGAGACAGTATATAAATGTGAGAGAGAGTATATAAATGTGAGGGAGAGAGTATATAAATGTGAGGGAGAGAGAGTATATAAATGTGAGAGAGACAGTATATAAATGTGGGAGAGATAGTATATAAATGTGAGAGAGACAGTATATAAATGTGAGGGAGAGAGTATATAAATGTGAGAGAGACAGTATATAAATGTGAGAGAGACAGTATATAAATGTGAGAGAGACAGTATATAAATGTGGGAGAGACAGTATATAAATGTGGGAGAGACAGTATATAAATGTGAGAGAGACAGTATATAAATGTGAGAGAGACAGTATATAAATGTGGGAGAGACAGTATATAAATGTGAGAGAGAGAGTATATAAATGTGAGAGAGACAGTATATAAATGTGGGAGAGACAGTATATAAATGTGGGAGAGACAGTATATAAATGTGAGAGAGACAGTATATAAATGTGAGGGAGAGAGAGTATATAAATGTGAGAGAGACAGTATATAAATGTAAGGGAGAGAGTATATAAATGTGAGGGAGAGAGAGTATATAAATGTGAGAGAGACAGTATATAAATGTGGGAGAGATAGTATATAAATGTGAGGGAGAGACAGTATATAAATGTGAAAGAGACAGTATATAAATGTGAGGGAGACAGTATATAAATGTGGGAGAGACAGTATATAAATGTGAGGGAGAGACAGTATATAAATGTGAGAGAGACAGTATATAAATGTGAGGGGAGAGAGTATATAAATGTATAGAGAGACAGTATATAAATGTAAGACAGACAGTATATAAATGTGAGGGAGACAGTATATAAATGTGAGGGAGACAGTATATAAATGTGAGAGAGACAGTATATAAATGTGAGAGAGACAGTATTTAAATGTAAGACAGACAGTATATAAATGTGAGGGAGACAGTATATAAATGTGAGAGAGACAGTATATAAATGTGAGGGAGACAGTATATAAATGTGAGGGAGAGAGTATATAAATGTGAGAGAGACAGTATATAAATGTGAGAGAGACAGTATATAAATGTAAGAGAGACAGTATATAAATGTGAGAGAGACAGTATATAAATGTGAGAGAGAGAGTATATAAATGTGAGAGAGACAGTATATAAATGTGAGACAGACAGTATATAAATGTAAGACAGACAGTATATAAATGTGAGAGAGACAGTATATAAATGTGAGGGAGACAGTATATAAATGTGAGAGAGACAGTATATAAATGTGAGGGAGACAGTATATAAATGTAAGACAGACAGTATATAAATGTGAGGGAGACAGTATATAAATGTGAGACAGACAGTATATAAATGTGAGAGACAGTATATAAATGTGAGAGAGACAGTATATAAATGTGAGAGAGACAGTATATAAATGAGAGAGAGACAGTATATAAATGTAAGACAGACAGTATATAAATGTAAGACAGACAGTATATAAATGTGAGAGAGACAGTATATAAATGTGAGAGAGACAGTATATAAATGTGAGAGAGAAAGTATATAAATGTAAGACAGACAGTATATAAATGTAAGACAGACAGTATATAAATGTGAGAGAGACAGTATATAAATGTAAGACAGACAGTATATAAATGTGAGAGAGACAGTATATAAATGTAAGACAGACAGTATATAAATGTGAGAGAGACAGTATATAAATGTGAGAGAGAGAGTATATAAATGTGAGACAGACAGTATATAAATGTGAGAGAGACAGTATATAAATGTAAGACAGACAGTATATAAATGTGAGAGAGAGAGTATATAAATGTGAGAGAGAGAGTATATAAATGTAAGACAGACAGTATATAAATGTGAGAGAGACAGTATATAAATGTGAGAGAGAGAGTATATAAATGTAAGACAGACAGTATATAAATGTGAGAGAGACAGCATATAAATGTAAGACAGATATAAATGTGAGAGAGACAGACATAAAACGTAAGAGACAGCATACAAATGTGAGAGAGACAGCATATAAAATGTGTGAGACAGACAGTATATAAAATGTAAGACAGACAGTATAAAATGAGACAGACAGTATATAAATGTGAGAGAGACAGTATATAAATGTAAGACAGACAGTATATAAATGTGAGAGAGAGAGTATATAAATGTAAGACAGACAGTATATAAATGTGAGAGAGACAGTATATAAATGTAAGACAGACAGTATATAAATGTGAGAGAGACAGTATATAAATGTAAGACAGACAGTATATAAATGTGAGAGAGAGAGTATATAAATGTAAGACAGACAGTATATAAATGTGAGACAGACAGTATATAAATGTGAGAGAGACAGTATATAAATGTAAGACAGACAGTATATAAATGTGAGACAGACAGTATATAAATGTGAGAGAGACAGTATATAAATGTAAGACAGACAGTATATAAATGTGAGAGAGACAGTATATAAAATGTAAGTACAGACAGGTATATAAATGTGAGAGACAGTATATAAACAAAAAGACAGACAGCATATAAATGTGAGACAGACAGTATAAATGTGAGAGAGACAGTATATAAATGTAAGACAGACAGTATATAAATGTGAGAGAGACAGTATATAAATGTAAGACAGACAGTATATAAATGTGAGAGAGACAGTATATAAATGTAAGAGAGACAGTATATAAATGTGAGAGAGACAGTATATAAATGTGAGACAGACAGTATATAAATGTAAGACAGACAGTATATAAATGTGAGACAGACAGTATATAAATGTGAGAGAGACACTATATAAATGTAAGACAGACAGTATATAAATGTGAGAGAGAGAGTATATAAATGTAAGACAGACAGTATATAAATGTAAGACAGACAGTATATAAATGTAAGACAGACAGTATATAAATGTGAGAGAGAGAGTATATAAATGTGAGACAGACAGTATATAAATGTGAGAGAGACAGTATATAAATGTAAGACAGACAGTATATAAATGTGAGAGAGAGAGTATATAAATGTAAGACAGACAGTATATAAATGTGAGAGAGAGAGTATATAAATGTAAGACAGACAGTATATAAATGTGAGAGACAGTATATAAATGTAAGACAGACAGTATATAAATGTAAGAGAGACAGTATATAAATGTGAGAGAGACAGTATATAAATGTGAGACAGACAGTATATAAATGTAAGACAGACAGTATATAAATGTGAGACAGACAGTATATAAATGTGAGAGAGACAGTATATAAATGTAAGACAGACAGTATATAAATGTAAGACAGACAGTATATAAATGTGAGAGAGAGAGTATATAAATGTAAGACAGACAGTATATAAATGTAAGACAGACAGTATATAAATGTAAGACAGACAGTATATATATGTGAGAGAGAGAGTATATAAATGTGAGAGACAGTATATAAATGTAAGACAGACAGTATATAAATGTGAGAGAGACAGTATATAAATGTAAGACAGACAGTATATAAATGTAAGAGAGACAGTATATAAATGTAAGACAGACAGTATATAAATGTGAGAGAGACAGTATATAAATGTGAGAGAGACAGTATATAAATGTGAGAGAGACAGTATATAATGTAAGACAGACAGTATATAAATGTAAGACAGACAGTATATAAAATGTAAGAGAGTATATATAAATGTAAGACAGACAGTATATAAATGTAAGACAGACAGTATATAAATGTGAGAGAGACAGTATATAAATGTGAGAGAGACAGTATATAAATGTGAGAGAGACAGTATATAAATGTGAGAGAAACAATATATAAATGTGAGAGAGACAATATATAAATGTGAGAGAGACAGTATATAAATGTGAGAGAGACAGTATATAAATGTGAGAGACAGTATATAAATGTGAGAGAAACAATATATAAATGTGAGAGACAATATATAAATGTGAGAGAGACAATATATAAATGTGAGAGAGACAGTATATAAATGTGAGAGAGACAGTATATAAATGTAAGACAGACAGTATATAAATGTAAGACAGACAGTATATAAATGTAAGAGAGACAGTATATAAATGTGAGAGAGACAGTATATAAATGTAAGACAGACAGTATATAAATGTAAGAGAGACAGTATATAAATGTGAGAGAGACAGTATATAAATGTAAGACAGACAGTATATAAATGTAAGACAGACAGTATATAAATGTAAGAGAGACAGTATATAAATGTGAGAGAGACAGTATATAAATGTAAGACAGACAGTATATAAATGTAAGACAGACAGTATATAAATGTGAGAGAGACAGTATATAAATGTGAGAGAGACAGTATATAAATGTGAAAGAGACAGTATATAAATGTGAGAGAAACAATATATAAATGTGAGAGAGACAATATATAAATGTGAGAGAGACAGTATATAAATGTGAGAGAGACAGTATATAAATGTGAAAGAGACAGTATATAAATGTGAGAGAAACAATATATAAATGTGAGAGACAATATATAAATGTGAGAGAGACAATATATAAATGTGAGAGAGACAGTATATAAATGTGAGAGAGACAGTATATAAATGTGAGAGAGACAGTATAAATGTGAGAGAGACAGTATATAAATGTGAGAGAGACAGAGAGACAGTATATAAATGTAAGACAGACAGTATATAAATGTGAGAGAGACAGTATATAAAATGTGAGAGAGACAGTATATAAATGTGAGAGAGACAGTATATAAATGTGAGAGAGACAGTATATAAAATGAGAGAGAGACAGTATATAAATGTAAGACAGACAGTATATAAATGTAAGACAGACAGTATATAAATGTGAGAGAGAGTAGATAAAATGTGAGAGAGACAGTATATAAGGAGAGAGAAGAATAAATGTAAGACAGACAGTATATAAATGTAAGACAGACATATATAAATGTGAGAGAGAGATATATATAAATGTAAGACAGACAGTATATAAATGTGAGAGAGAGACAGTATATAAAATAAGACAGACAGTATATAAATGTGAGAGAGACAGTATATAAATGTGAGAGAGACAGTATATAAATGTGAGACAGACAGTATATAAATGTGAGAGGACAGTATATAAATGTAAGACAGACAGTATATAAATGTGAGAGAGACAGTATATAAATGTAGAGACAGTATATAAATGTAAGACAGACAGTATATAAAATGTGAGAGAGACAGTATATAAATGTGAGGAGAGACAGTATATAAATGTGAGACAGTATATAAATGTGAGAGAAACAATATATAAATGTGAGAGACAGTATATAAATGTGAGAGAGACAGTATAAATGTGAGAGAGAGACAGTATATAAATGTGAGAGAGACAGTATAAAATGTGAGAGAGACAGTATATAAATGTGAGAGAGACAGTATATAAATGTGAGAGAGACAGTATATAAATGTGAGAGAGACAGTATATAAATGTGAGACAATATATAAATGTGGAGAGACAGTATATAAATGTGAGAGAGACAGTATAAATGTGAGAGAGAGAGACAGTATATAAATGTGAGGGAGAGAGATATAAATGTGAGAGAGACAGTATATAAATGTGAGAGAGACAGTATATAAATGTGAGAGAGACAGTATATAAATGTGAGGGAGACAGTATAAAATGTGAGAGAGAGAGATATAAAATGTGAGAGAGACAGTATATAAATGTGAGAGAGACAGTATATAAATGTGAGAGAGACAGATATAAATGTGAGAGAGACAGTATATAAATGTGAGAGAGACAGTATATAAATGTGAGAGAGACAGTATATAAATGTGAGAGAGAGAGTATATAAAATGTGAGAGAGACAGTATATAAATGTGAGAGAGACAGTATATAAAATGTGAGAGAGACAGTATATAAATGTGAGAGAGACAGTATATAATGTAAGACAGACAGTATATAAATGTGAGGGAGACAGTATATAAATGTGAGGGAGAGACAGTATATAAATGGAGGAGAGACAGATATAAATGTGAGAGAGACAGTATATAAATGTGAGAGAGACAGTATATAAATGTGAGAGAGACAGTATATAAATGTAAGACAGACAGTATATAAATGTAAGACAGACAGTATATAAAATGTGAGAGAGACAGTATATAAATGTGAGAGAGACAGTATATAAATGTGAGAGAGACAGTATATAAATGTAAGACAGACAGTATATAAATGTAAGACAGACAGTATATAAATGTGAGAGAGACAGTATATAAATGTAAGACAGACAGTATATAAATGTGAGAAGAGACAATATATAAATGTAAGAGACAGTATATAAATGTGAGGAGACAGTATATAAATGTGAGAGAGCAGTATATAAATGTGAGAGAGAATATATAAATGTGAGAAGACAGTATATAAATGTGAGGAAGACAGTATATAAATGTGAGAGAGACAGTATATAAATGAGAGAGAATATAAATGTGAGAGAGACAGTATATAAATGTGGAGGGAGTATAATGTAGAGACAGTATATAAATGTGAGAGACAGTATATAAATGTGAGAGAGAAAGTATATAAATGTGAGAGAGACAGTATATAAATGTGAGAGACAGTATATAAATGTGAAGACAGTATATAAATGTGAGAGAGAGACAGTATATAAATGTGAGAGACAGTATATAAATGTGAGAGACAGTATATAAATGTAGAAGACAGTATATAAATGTGAGAGAGACAGTATATAAATGTGAGAGTATATAAATGTGAGAGAGAGTATATATAAATGTGAGAGAGACAGTATATAAATGTGAGAGAGACAGTATATAAATGTGAGAGACAGTATATAAATGTAGAGACAGTATATAAATGTGAGAAGACAGTATATAAATGTGAGAGAGACAGTATATAAATGTAAGAGGAGACAGTATATAAATGTGAGAGACATATAAATGTGAGAGAGCAGTATATAAATGAGAGACAGTATATAAAATGTAGAGAGAGACAGTATATAAATGTGAGAGAGACAGTATATAAATGTGAGAAGTATATAAATGTGAGAGAGACAGTATATAAATGTGAGAGAGACAGTATATAAATGTGAGAGAAACAGTATATAAATGTGAGAGGAGCAGTATATAAATGTAGAGAGACAGTATATAAATGTGAGAGAGAGAGACAGTATATAAATGTGAGGAGACAGTATATAAATGTGAGAGAACAGTATATAAATGTAGAGAGAGACAGTATATAAATGTAGAGAGACAGTATATAAATGTGAGAGAAGTATATAAATGTGAGAAGACAGTATATAAATGTGAGAGAGACAGTATATAAATGTGAGAGACAGTATATATAAAATGTAGAGAAAGATATATAAATGTGAGAGACAGTATATAAATGTGAGAGAGACAATATAAATGTGAGAACATTATATAAATGTGAGAGAGACAGTATATAAATGTGAGAGAGCAGTATATAAATGTAGAGAGAAACAATATATAAATGTGAGGAACAATATATAAATGTAGAGAAGACAGTATATAAATGTGAGAGAAACAATATATAAAATGTGAGGAGACAATATATAAATGTGAGGAAGACAGTATATAAATGTGAGAGAAACAATATATAAATGTGAGAGACAATATATAAATGTGAGAGAGACAGTATATAAATGTGAGACAATATATAAATGTGAGAGAGACAGTATATAAATGTGAGAGAAACAATATATAAATGTGAGAGACAATATATAAATGTGAGGAAAACAATATATAAATGTGAGAGACAATATATAAATGTGAGAGACAGTATATAAATGTGAAGACAATATATAAATGTGAGAAGAGACAGTATATAAATGTGAAGATAAAGTGTATTAATATGAGGAATTTGCTTATGAATATGTGACAGTTTGAATGTGTTTTATGGGTATGTGAGCCAGAGGCGAATTTGGTTATTGATGAGAGAGAGAGAAACTGCCTCGTACTATCACATTTTCCCTCTTACAGTAATGTTTAATCCCCTTCTTCTTAACATCCCGCCCCCCTCCCTCTGAAGTACCTTAACCCTCCTGTCAACTGTTTATTGTTTACTCCTCCTCACTCATTCATATAGTTGTACAGTTCTAGATCTCTCTCTCTCTTTTAGTAACAAACATTTCTAAGAAGGCATCATGGTATTTTGACATGCTCAGCAAGCTTGTGGGTTTTACCCATGACAATGGAGGTAATGTATATAAATAAAATAATAAAATAATTGTGTATGTTCTATGTATATATGTGTATGTGTAAATATTTTTGCATGTTTGTAGGTAAGTGTGTGTGGGTATATTTGTACATCAGCAAATATCAGACTCGTGGATTGATATGTGGTAACAAAACCTCACATAGTAATTAAGTTAAATATGTTGGAGCGCTCTACATGTGTGGCGTGGGAAGCGGTGTTGGTGGCGTGTGATTCAGTGGCGGGTGAGCTTAATGGCGTAGCGGTAGTGTGTTGTAACAGTAGTAGTGGCGTACACACTGGGAGGTGGCTGAGCGTGGGGGCTAGTGAGCTGTCTCATCCTTCTCGCTTATTCACCTATCCACTCCCTAATGCCTCTCAACCTTACTCACCTCGACACTTACTCCTATCATTCCCTCACCCTTTGCCTCACTATACACTCACTCACCTACACTTACTCACCTATACATTCCCTCACCTATACCTTACTCACCTGTACACTTAACTCACCTATACACTTACTCACCTATACACTCACTCACCTGTACACTTAACTCACCTACACTCTCACTCCACCTCGACACTTACCTCACCTCGACACTTACTCCTCACCTCGACCTCACCCCTACTTCATTTCCCTCACTATACACTTACTCCTTCTCACTCCCCTATACACTCCACCTATTCTCACTCACTGCCACTTAACTCACCTATACACTCACCTGTACACCACTCCACCTATACATTCCTCACCTATACATTCCCTCACCTACCTCACTCCCTGTCTTACATAACACCCTACCACTCACTCACCCTATACATACTCCACTCCTCACCTGTACATACCTATACACTCACTCCACCTGTACTTAACTCACCTATACATTCCCTCACCTATACATTCCCTCACCTATACACTCACTCACCTGTGCACTTAACTCCTATACACTCACTCACCTATACACTCACTCACCCTTGCCTCACCTATACCTCCTCCTGTACACTTAACTCTCCTTACACTCACTCACACACATAACTCACCTATACACTCACTCACCTGTACACTTAACTCACCTACTTATTCCCTCACCTATACACTCACTCACCTGTTACTCTCCCCTGTACATTAACTCACTATACCTCACTGCACATATACTTACTCTTCACCTATACACTCACTCTCTTGTACTTACCTATACACTCACTCACCTATGCCTTAATTCACCTATACCTCTCCACCTATACACTCCACTCACCTGTACATTTAACTCACCTACCTCCACTCCCTGTACACTTAACTCACCTATACATTCCCTCCCTATACCTTATACTTCTATACACTCACTCACCTATACACTCACTCACCTGTACACTTAACTCACCTATACACTCCACTCACCTGTAACTCACCTATCATTCCTCACCTATACACTTACTCACCTATACACTCACTCACCTATACACTCACTCCCTGTACACTTAACTCACCTATACACTCACTCACCTGTACACTCTCACCTATGCATTCCCTCACCTATACATTCCCTCACCTATACCCCTCACCTACACTCACTCCCCACCTGTATGCTCCCATTCCCTCACCTATACACTCACTCACCTGTACACTTAACTCACCTCTACATTCCCTCACCTATACACTCACTCACCTGTACACTTAACTCACCTATACATTCCCTCACCTATACCTCCTCACCTGTACATAACTCTTTCTCCTCACTCAACTATACACTCACTCACCTGTACACTTAACTCACCTATACCTCCTCACCTGTACACTTAGCTCACACCCTCCACCTATACATTCCCTCCTTATACACTCACTCACCTGTACACTTAACTCACCTATCTCACTCCTCCACCTGTACACTTAACTCACCTATACCTCACTCCACTATACACTCATCATTTATACACATTCCCTCACTATACACTCACTCACCTACCTCACTCACCTATCATTCCCTCCCACTATACCTCCTCCTGTACACTTAACTCACCCTATACACTCCTCCCACCTATACACTCCTCACCTGTACATAACTCACCTATACATTCCCTCACCTATACACTCCTCCACCTGTACCTTAACTCATCTATACACTTACTCATGTATACACTTACTCATCTATACTGTTACTGTCTATACACTTGCTCATCTATACACTTACTCATGTATACATACTCATCTACTATTACTGATCTATACATAACTCATCTATACACTTACTCATGTACACCTCATCTATACTATTACTGAGTCTATACACTTAACTCATATACACTTACTCACCTATACATTTCCTCACCTGTACGCTTCACCCTATACACTTACTCCTCTGTGCACTTACTCATCTATACACTTACTCTCTACACTCACTCACCCTATACATCCTCCTCCACCTATACATCTACTCACTCACCTATACGTCTACTCACTCACCTATACATCTACTCACTCACCTATACATCTACTCACTCACCTATACATCTACTCACTCATACATCTACTCACTCACCTATACATCTACTCACTCACCTATACATCTACTCACTCACCTATACATCTACTCACTCACCTATACATCTACTCACTCACCTATACATCTACTCCTCACACACATTTCCACTCACCCTATACATCTACTCACTACTATACGTCTGCTCACTCACCTATACATCTACTCCTCACCTATCGTCTACTCCTCCTATACATCTCTCACTCACCTATACGTCTACTCCTCCCTTTCTCATCTCACTCACTCATCTCCTCCCTATACATCCTCCTCCACCTATACATCTGCTCACTCACCTATACAGTTACTCCCACTCACCTATACGTCCTCACTCACCTATACGTCTCTCACTCCTCAACATCTACTCACTCACCTGCCATCCTACTCACTCACCTATACATCTACTCACTCACCTCCCACTCACCCTCTACTCCCTCCCTATACATTTACTCACTCATTCATTATATACATTTACTCAGTACTTCACCATCTACTCACTCACCTATACATCTCTCATTCTATACATCTACTCACTCACCTATACATCTACTCACTCACCTATACCATCCCTATACTATACATCTACTCACTCACCTATACATTTACTCACTCATTCATATATACATTTACTCAGTCACTCCCTCTACATCTACTCCTCCACCTATACATCTACTCTCTATAAGTTATCACTCACCTATACAGTTACTCACTCACCTATACATCTCTCACTCATCTATACATCTACTCACTCACCTACATCTACTCTGCCATCTACTCACTCACACTTCTCCCTTCATTTACTCATTATTCTATATACATTTACTCAGTCACTCTACTCACTCATCTATACATCTACTCCCACCTACATCTGCTCACTCAACTGCAGTTACTCATCTACTCACTCACCTATGTCTACTCACTCCACCTACGTCTACTCCTATCGTCTACTCACTCCCTATACATCTACTCACTCACCTATACATCTACTCACTCACCTATACTCCTCCACACCTATACTCTCACTCACCTATCACAGTTACTCACTCACCTATACATCTCACCTTACTCTCCCTCCATCTCACTCCCATTACTCACTCACCACTACCATCTCACTCACCTCTACTATACTCATCTCTCACTCACATCTTTGTCTACTCCCCTATACATCCTCACTCACCTATACATCTACTCACTGTCTACTCACTTACCTATACATCTCCACTCACCTATACGTCTACTCACTCACCTATACATCTACTCACTCACCTATACGTCTACTCACTCCCCTTATACATCCCACTCACCTATTACGTCACATATACAGTTACTCACTCACCTTATAATCTACTCACTCACCTATACATCTCACTTCTCATCCTACTGTCTCTCATACATCTACTCACTCTGCTCACTCACCTATACATCTACTCACTCACCTGCCATGCTCACTCACCTATACCTACTCCACTCACACATCTGCTCCTCTGCTCACTCCTATACTCACTCACCTATACTCACCTATACATTGCTCACTCACTCTGCACTCCACTCCACCCATCTGCTCCCTACATCTACTCACTCACCCTGTCTCCTTATACATCTACTCACTCCCATTACTCACTCCCACCATCCTGCTCATCACCTACTTCTGCTATCACCTACTCACTCACCTATACATTTACTCACTCCTCAGTCCCTCCTGTACATCTGCTCACTCCTATCATCTACTCACTCACCTATACATCTCTCCATACTTTCCACCTGTATCCTACTCACTCACCTGTACATCCTACTCATACCTGTCATCTACTCACTCACCTGCATCCTGTCTCCTCATCACTCACCTATAAGTTCTCCTCCCATCTGCTCACTCCTACTCCCCATACATCTACTCACTCACCTATACATCTACTCACTCACCATATACTCACTCACACATACATCTCATCTCACCTCCACTCACATCCACTCACTCACCATCTACTCACTCACCTATACATCTACTCCTTCACCCACATCTACTCACTCACCTACATTTACTCACCTATCATCACTTACCTACTCACTCACCTGTGCTCATACGTCACTCCTCCTATCTTACTCACTCACCTATACATCTGCTCACCTGTCCTGCTCACTCACCCTGTACTTACTCACTCACCTGTGGATTACTCACTCACCTACTACATTTACTCACTCACCTATACATCTACTCACTCACCTATACATCTACTCACTCACCTATACATCTACTCATCTCCTATATATCTACTCATTCTCCTATACATCTTCTCCTCACCTATTAGTTTCTTCACCTTACATTTCTCACTATCTATTACTCACTTTTGTTACTTTGTTACTGTTATATTTTCCACCTATACATACTTGCTCACTTCTATATTTACCTGTTTTACTGTCCTAACCTTACAGTTACCACTCACCTATACATCTACTCACCCTTTTTTTTTCTATACATCTGCTCTCCCTTACCTTTACTTCACCTGTAGATTTTAGAGTCCTCACCTATGATTTTCTCCTTATACATCTACTCACCTATACATCTGCTCCTCACTACCTTTGACTCTTTCCTTGTTTCTCAGTCACTCACCTTACGGTTATTCTCTACCTATGGGTTGTCTTGCCTCTACACACTCACTCCTCACCTATACATTCCTCTCATTCATATATACATTTGCTCAGTCACTCACTATTCATTTACTTCTCCTCACCTGTATTTTAATCAGTCTCTCCATACTTACTCACTTACTATACATTTGTCAGTCCTCACCTGTACATTTTCTAGTCATTCACCTGTACTTACTCTTACCTCTCATTTACTCACTCACTCACCCTGTACATTTCTCGGTCATTCTCTTTCTTACTCCTTACCTATACATTTTACTCACTCACTCTGTTTTTGTTTTTTTTTACCTGTACATTTTACTCAGTCCTAACCTTGCATTTACTCAATCACTCACCTTTTACATTTATTCAGTCCTCTGCTCCTCTCCTGTAATCTTGATTTCCCTTACTGGTTATATATTATTTCTACTGCATCTTCCATTTGCCACCGTCTTACTTCCTCTGCCATCTCCTACTATCATCTACTATTACCATTCTTCTATTACTACCAACCCTCGCTGTTACCACCTCCTTCTACCACAACCTCCTGCTACCACCACCCCATCATCACCAACCTACGTACACATCACCATCCTTCTTACCTTCATCGCGGGTGTGGGCAGCTGCAAACAGGGAGGTACTACTGCCTGGGGAAGATATTGGGCTTATAATGTGTGAACCCTGCTGTATGTGGCATCTGCAAAGTGTGACCTGTCCCCAGGTTGCTCCACGAAGTCATTA
>NW_024713129.1:34225302-34239301 GCF_018991925.1 Homarus americanus | reverse complement strand
CCGCAGAGCTTCATTCTGCTGTCTTGATATAGAATGTCCAGTACCTCCTCTACAGACAACGAAGAGGTCGGAGGTACCTGCAACGTATGTTCTAAGACACGCTGAGTTTCCAAGGACAGGCACATACTCATCTGAATGAGTTGTTTAGGCTGTGACAAACTCTGGAGATCCACCATTGTTGAATAATCAGTCCACCGTCGCCGCCATTCACGAAAAGTCTGGAAATTCACATCAGGCTTCAAGATGGGCGGTGTTTGAGCTGCTGCTTTAGGTGGGGCTGGTGGGCGTGTAGGAAGCATTGATGAGGTATCTGAACCAGTCAGTACCGAGGCAGTGTTAGAGCCAGGGGCTTGGTTAACAGTGAGGCGAGATATCAAGGCTTCAAACCGTGCACTGTCTTCCAATCTCCGTTGGTGGTCTCTCTCTGCCTTTGCTTGCCTTCTGTGTTCATCCGCCACACGTGTGTTAGCTTCGACCTCGCGCCTTTCATCTCTCATAAACTTCATTAAAGCAATTATCTCTTGAGACAACGCTGAATATCGAGGTGAAGAGCAGCGCGATGTTGTGGTAGCTGGGGCGTCATGGTCTGCCTGGTCATCCATCTCTGCGGAGCTATCATCTGACTGACTCATCCGGGCGTCGGCTCCGCGACTGTGTAAAACACGAGACATAACTACTTCATCTGTGTACTGTGTCTTAAATCAGTGTTGACCGGTCAGCCCGTCGTATCAACAAGATCTCAGACAAAAATTAATTAAATACACAGATAAGTAGATTATATATATAAAATATATATAAGGGAATTGCTGATGTCAGTGAGTGTGTGTGCCGGGCGGGCGAGAGCGTCTCGCCATGAGGGGCCTCGAGCTGTGAGGGGGTGTGGAGACGACGAGGAGCGCCAGTTACCCTCTGGACATGGCGAGAGAAGGAAGCGAAAAACTTTACTCCTTACAAATGCCCAGAACATGCCGTGTACCTTGGGAATCCTTTAGAACAAGGTCACACATTTATGGCACGAAACACACAATGCACTAAATACTGCACAGAAAATCACTGTCACAGACACTGCTCAAAGTTGCTAAATTCTTCGAGGAGGGCGGTTGTGAGTTGACGCAGAGAGCCGGCTTTCCACAAACTTTGCACTTTCACTCGTAATTATCCAGTAATCCTACTCACTGCGCCATGTTCGTGTTCTGGGTATTAAGTTCTATATACAGGAGCGAACACAAACACCTGTATAGTTTTATAAGTTCTATTTACTGGATAAGAGATATGTACACAAAGGGAGAAGCGCTCCTCAACCTGTCTGCTGGTCAATTGCTCTCTAGGCGACGTATGGTAAGTGATACATAAACAGCTTCCATATGTCGCCAGGCACATTAATTAGGCATGTGGGACATCTTAAATACATTGCCACATGCTACTAGCTCGGCTGAATAAATAGTACATAAATGGAGCACATACATAATATACATAGCATAATATAAATACAGCATACAGAATATACATACAGGCATAGTCTAGACATTGATCCTCAGAGAGGGTAGAAAACACAGCTAATGCCTTACCAGTGAAAGATCTATAAATAAGTTGAGACCATTGAGAAGCGGGCCACTTGTTAAGTCGGGCAATTTTCTCAAAAGAGAGAAGAACTTGTCTGGTTCTTCCTCATTAAATTTAGGAACACTGTTGAGACATTTGTCTATACTAAATGTTGAAGTATCACTACCTTGAGCCAAACCTCGTTGTTTGAAAGTTTCCAGCTCCACCTCGAGCCTTTTGAGTTCAACTTGTAAGACGAAATTACTTGGTGTAACAATTTCCCCTGAATTTCCCGACGGTTGGGCTATGATTTCACTGTCAACAAGGTGGTTGAGGACAGCCTCTTCTAACCTAGCCTTATTCATGGAAGAGCGGCCTTCTAAATCATAATGATGAGCGAGGGATTGCCACTCTGCCTTAGTAAGCCCCTTCAGTCTTTCGGCTGAAGGTGAAGCCAAAAAGCTTTCCAGGTCAAACATGTTGAACTCAAAATCGTAGCCAAAAAAAATATAATCGTGGCAGCTAAGCTAACTAGCTAGCTAATCAATGATATTAAAATGCAACCAACTGTGAAACACAGCAAGGGATTAACCAAACACGTGGTACACAAGGATAAGGGTTAACTCAACAGTAGCTTAAGCAATAGAATAGGAGCAATATAATTAAATGAACACTGTGAACACGGCAACTTGCATCCAAAAATAAAATACTTAGCGATGAAACAACACCCGGCGAGTGAACAACACTTGATATGGCACAACAATGGTTAACTCCCGGACAGGCCCCCCACTTGTCGTGATCCCAATATCCTTTTTACCTGGGGAGTGAAACCTACCCCAAGTTATCATCAAATAAAGGAACAAACAGGGAACATGGCAATAATTATCCCCACAAAAACCGACTCAACTGAATGTACTTGAATAAATAAGAATTAGTTGGAGTAAGCGAGTCACAAATGGGAAGATAATTAAATAATTCAATATATGTTCTTAAAGGAGTACTGTCTAGCAACCATGGAATTTAAGGGAATAAGTGATTGTATTTTAAAATAAGAGTGATGCCGGATGGGTGAAAATATATCGTTAAGGAGTTAGATCAAATGACTACTACTTAACATTAACTTTATTAAACCCAGACATTACTATATATACACAGCAATCACAACCAACTGGTTATTTCCTACCAAATAGGAGATTCCTTAACACCAGGATCCCTTCCTAGGCCTAACTTAACGTGCCACTAATTACCAGATACCACTAGGGTATTGTAGATGACTGAACAAGGCACATCTGTACTGGGCAAGTGTCGAGGCTAGAGTCGGTGTGGACACGTCCTGCCTATACCACGGCTTACTAGAGAGAGAGTCTCTGGCCACACAGAATATGTGTGAGAAGCGTCTTAGCTCACGTGACCCAGGACAGTTGCCAAATAGTCTATAACTAATTAATTCTACTCTTGGTTTGACTGAACAGAGTAACACAAAATATGCATATTAATGACATACATAGATATACAATTAACCTAAGTAACTAAGAACAACAATAAGATAATAGTAAAAATAACAAGTTATTAATAGCTTGTGTGGAGTGGAGGCGTAAACAGATACCACACTACATGAGTGTTCCTAAGAGTTACAGGCACGTGACAGCCGCCCATGTGTAGAGTTGTGAATGCAGACTCCTGGCGGTCATCTCTCCCTGTTCCCGTCGCCACTGTTCCATCGCCAAAGGACTTTTGGGGGTATAGGGCTTTTGATGATGATGAAAGGTATGAGCTGGAAGATGGCTGAGCGTGAGTTGATTTATGTGGTGAGGGAGGAATGCAGGCTGCAGCCACACATCTTGGCTCTCTCTTTTCCTGATCCACCGGTGCAAGTGTTGCAACGACTGGGGAGAGGAGTTGCAATGGACTGCCGATGGCTCAGTTTGTTGGTTTTCACCTTAGTAGCCTGTCCATCATGCATTGCTCTCGTCTGCCGGTGTAGTCATTGGGTTCCCATGGTGGTCACCTGTTCCGCCTGTACCACCGTTGGGGTCTTGTTGAGCTCTGTAAGCATGTTTGCCTGATGCAGGGCTCCACTGCAGAAATTTCGCTCGGGGTTTACTCCCGTAGCCTTATACCTACCAAAGTTTATCAGCAAGGCAGCGGGGCAATGATTGGTAGGCGCCAGGACGTGTCCACATGCCAGTGGGCATCTGGACACGTCCGTCACTCTGGGGCCCACTGCTATTCCGAGATCCCCTACTGGTCTAGCCTTGGCCCACGAGGCACCCAGTTACCTTGTCTTGCCACGAGTGGGCACAGCAGGAGTCTTGATGATGAGGAGGCTGTGTACTGGCAGGGGAACACTTATGCAAGTTGCTTCCCTGTTCGCCACGAGAGCTCGCCAGCGGCGGTAGCTGAAAGCGAGAGGAAGCAAGCAGTGCCTGCATCTTAACACTAACATAATTCTGCCACTCTAGATGCATTTCACCACCCATGGGTGTGAACACACACACTAGACTGGCCAGATGAGGCAACCCCACCACACGCACACACACACTCACACTCTAGACTGGCCAGGTGAGGCAACAAGGCCACACACGCGGGCTGGTGTAGTCTTGGCCACACCACCACCGCTCTGATCGATCCCCACCAAGTGATAATTGTACATTATTAATGCCGCAAATTATTCACGGCCGGAGTCTGCCAGAGACCTCCACGTTCTGACTCTCTGCTGACGGCTCTGGCAGATGGTGGTGGTGGCGGCTGTGGCATCGTCCTCGTTGTCTATGGTTTTGATTTTGGTGGAAGCGGTGGTATTGGTGATAGTCGTGACTATGTTATCGTTGGAAGTAGGGCTTTTGTCACCGGTGAATGGTTTTGTTGTGGCTTGGTGGTGGAAATAGTTATGGTGGTAATAGGTATGGTGGTAATAGTGTTAACAGTGGCCGTGGAAATGGCAGGGATGTTGTGATGTTGACCAATGTTGTGTGGTTGTAGTGACCGGGATGAATAGCTGTAATAATATAAAACATAGGTGACATATATAGACTGTAGGTGGCACAGGTGATGATAATAGGTGGCACAGATATAACAAATAAATGACAAGAGATGACGTTGATAAATAACAAGGGAGGCAACACATCTGAATCCTATATTATCCTCACTAGAATGTGTATCTAACCTGAGTCTGTACCAAGGTTAGGTGTTCACGATTGTCATGTTTACCAGCACTGCTCTTGGCCCAGACTTACAAAGATCCCTAATAGGAATTTTTCTCACAACCGATGCGTAAAAATGCACCTACGTGGTTGTCTTCAATGATACAAAAACAACTTCCAAAAAGCACTTCTAAATTAAACTGAGATTCTACTTTAACTGGATAAATTAAACTGAGATTCTACTTTTAACTGGATAATTTTTTTTAACAAGTGAGGAGACAAAGTTTAGGGAGTCTCAGTGTATTTTTTATGCTATTTTGGGACGCTAGTATTGTATTTTATCCCATCCGTAAAAGATGAGAGGGAAGAGTGAATGTACTGTTCCGTTTGTTCGAATCACTGGTTGATGTGATCAACTTTATATAAAACTTTAAAAGAGAACTTCGTTCAAACTTAGCAGAGTTAAGAATCGTCGCTTGTAGACTGAAGATGTATGTAAAATTAGATTTCTTAACCCCTTGGGTAAGGGGTGTCTCGCTGTGCTGCATAAAATTGCCTGGCGTTAACCAATAAGTGAAGGAGTTATTGACGTGAAAAAAAAATTAAAATGCGTCCCTTTGGTATGACGACCTATTATGGACAATGTAGACGCAGCACACTGTTCCCTAAATCTTCGGTATTATAAGGAGACATTGGGCCGGCACTGCACTCGACCGCCTTCACTTCCACAACTGTAAAGTCAGATACTCATTTGCAGCTGGGGGGACTCGGAATCTAACTAGCAACTAGTTATAGTGGGGCATGTTTAGGTCGACGCTGCATAGTTGTAGTTTGTGTGTTGGCAGTTGGTGTAGTGTGTTAAGATATGCTTTAAAAAGAGTAAACTGTGTTGAATCCTTCAAGGCCGTGACAACACTGTACACTGGATGGCTAACTATTGTTATTAACCTCAAAAATATGTAAATGGAAAAGAAAATTATATTATTGCATCGCAAACTAACCTAAATTACCCAAACCCAACCTTCCAAATCAAACTCTGTTTAAATTAGTCTAACTTAACCCAAGCTCTTGGTCCTAACCCATCCTAATAACTTTGTTAACCAGCCAGATTCTAACCTGAGGAGCGCCTTGCCACCAGCAGCAGCGCCGCATCAGACAGGGAGAATCAATAGTTTAGCCATATAATAGAATAGAATTAGCATGAAATGAAGGTTGTGTGACAGCCGGGATGAAGGTCTGCTGGTTATACACGCCACGGTCATCACCCACTGACCAATATATATATATATATATATATATATATATATATATATATATATATATATATATATATATATATATATATATATATATATATATATATATATATAAATAACAGTTTTCAAGAAGCAGAGGTGAAGAAGACCATTACTTAACTATTTCTAAACGTGTAGAAATGAACACACTATGGCAATTGTGAGTGATGAAATGAATCCAGATGTGTTTAGATATTAACCGAGATAAAATTAATGAGTTGTCAATAATGGTGTATATGAAGAGAGTTGGACCCAGAGATGGTATAAACTGACCAGACACTCAGTATAAACGATTTATATAGCGGACGGTGTGTGTCTTATAATGAAAACCTTGTTTGGACGACGCCCGAGGTCCCGGACACGTCAGTGATAATTACTATGTTCTTCCTTAACAAACTTCAATATTCTTAATTTAACGTGTGAAGAGTTTCTTTTTGGCTGTGTCTTCATTACCACATAGAATTGTAAGTTACTGCAGGTAATTACAAGAAGGTTATGTAATCCAACGTAACCTTACCTGTGATATGTAACCCCTCCCTCCTCTGAAAGAACACTGTTTACTTAACCATTAGGATTGAGACCGATTAAGACAAGAATATATTTGGTCAGTCACCCGCCTCTTGATGTGTTGAATCGTGTAGGAAGTCTCACTGGACGGTGGGTGACAGGACCCCATCTCTCACCCCCACCCACCCCCCAACTTGATTTAGCTAGAATAATACAAATACAAAGTGAACAACAGTATTGACGTGGCTGAACCTTTCCCGTGTTGCAGCTCTCTTGAAGGTACCTGATAAATTCTGTACCTTGATCTCATGAATATTACTAAACAAAATTTAAACTATCATCGGGATTACAGAAAATAACAAGGTGTTTCAGAACTGTCATGTGTTTGCTGAGAGTCTTGTTAGACGTATCGGTGTGCGCCCTCGCTACTATGTGAGAGGGAGGAGCAGAGACAGAGAGAAGGAAAGGAATAAAAGGGTGGAGAAGAAGAGGAGGATTAAGGGAAAATGGTACAAGAAACGTGGGAAGGAAAAGGGGACAAGAGGAGGAAAGGGATAAAGAGAAGGGGAAGAGGAGGAGGAGGATAAAGAAGAGAAAGCAGAAAAGTGGGCAAAAGGAGAGAATGCGGATAAAAAGGAAAGGGAAGAAATTATAAAAAGAAGAGGATAAAGAAGAAAATTAGAAAGGAAGCAGAAGGGCATAGAATAGGAAACACTTCTTTTCCTGTGAATGTGGGGCCATGTTAGGACCTCAAAGAGTTGAGCCGCTCTCTCTTATCTAAGTAGAAGAACGAGGAAAAGAGGAGCAGGAAGAAGAAGGGCACAAGCAAATATCAGGTAGTCGTCAGTTGTAGCGGTATAAACACACATTACTCACACATTGTTTTGGCTTTCTGTTTTACGCCACTCGGGATGGACCAACTTTTCTCATTGTTTCTTATGCTTGTTGCTGGCATTTAAGTGGTGTTGCAAGGAAAATGCGTTAAGTCACAATAAATATCAGAAACTTTTCTTAGCATGTTCCTCACACTTGTTTCTTGCAATTTAAGTGTAGCTGTTGCAAGGAAGAGGTTTTAAGACACAATAGGTATCAGGAGCTTTATCTTAGCTTATTTGTCAAGTTTATCATTTGGTTTACAAGTAGAAGTGTTAATTGTATGGACAGGTACAGTAATCATGGTTTATAGTGAACTGCCACCAGGTATATTGCCTAATTTTACTAACGCCTGGGCAGGTGCAGTTTCTTCCCGAGAGTAAGTCTTCATTTATCTAGTCATAGAACAATTATTAAGTCGACCTTTAGGTGAAATCTAAACGAACCAGTCAGGTTTAACATGACTGAATTAACTTTACTAGAATATTTAGTTGGTTTTATATGAGCTTGGCAGTGAATTGCTAGCTAGTTGACGGTAAACTATCCACGGCTGTACATCATATTGATCATTAAGCCTTTGAGTGCGATGCAGACTGAGACAGTGAATGATCCCAGTGAGCTTGATAACCTCGTGAATATAATGATTTACCCCTGAGATACACATGTCTTAATGATTACAAAGCCTTTACCCACTGAACTAGATATATTAACTCTTTGATTATTATGTCTTAACCAACTGAATTGATGACCCTTGAATAATTGGATGGTAGTGTAAGGTGAGGGCAAGCTAAAGTTCGTCTGGCTTAGCCTTCTTAAGTGTGTCGTTAGTGCCTTGTCAAATTGATCTTGTCCTACTGTAAATAAGCGTCATCCTAACCTAGCCAAACCCAATCTTATCTAACCTAACCTGGCCTGAGCCAATCCAACTTAACCTAACGTAACATAACCTGGTCTAAGTAAACCTAACCCAACCCAACCTGACGTAAACCAACACATCCCAGCCCATCTTAACTCAACACAACCGAGCCCATCTTAACTCAACACAACCCAGCCCATCTTAACTCAAGACATCCCAGCCCATTTTAACTCAAGACATCCCAGCCCATCTTAACTCAACACAACCCAGCCCATCTTAACTCAAGACATCCCAGCCCATCTTAACTCAACACAACCCAGCCCATCTTAACTCAACACAACCCAGCCCATCTTAACTCAACATCTTAACTCATAACTCCAGCCCATCTTAACTCAACACAACCCAGCCCATCTTAACTCAACACAACCCAGCCCATCTTAACTCAAGACATCCCAGCCCATTTTAACTCAACACAACCCAGCCTATCTTAACTCAACACAACCCAGCCCATCTTAACTCAACACAACCCAGCCCATCTTAACTCAACACAACCCAGCCCATCTTAACTCAAGACATCCCAGCCCATCTTAACTCAACACAACCCATCTTAACCCAACGTATTCACAAATGAAAACCTAGCACAGTTTCCAGAAGTTCATAAGGTATATAACGACAGTATAGAAAATATGTTGATGAATATCAATATTACTAGTAACGATGTGCTTAAAGAAATTAACAAACTGAAGCCTCATAAATCGCCTGGTCCAGACGAGGTATATGCTAGAATGTTAAAAGAATGTAGAGATGAGTTGAGTAATCCATTAGCAGTTTTATTTAATAAGTCATTAGAATCGGGCCTAGTGCCAGAAGCTTGGAAACTTGCAAATGTAGTTCCGATTTTCAAAAAAGGTGATAAATCAATTGCATCAAATTACCGTCCCATTAGTCTCACGTCAATCATAGGCAAGTTGCTAGAGTCAATTATTGCTACGAAAATCAGAAGCCACCTTGAAACATTCAACTTAATTCATTCTTCTCAGCACGGGTTCACCCAGGGACGTTCTTGTCTCACAAATTTGCTTAGCTTTTTCTCAGAAGTATATGAAGCGGTAGATAATGATAAGTCATATGATATAATTTATTTAGATTTCAGTAAAGCATTCGATAGAGTCCCTCATGAGAGATTGATAAGGAAGGTAGAAGCACATGGAATAGGTGGATCATTATTAAAATGGATTAGGTCATGGTTAACTGGTAGGAAACAAAGAGTCAGCATAAATGGATTTAAGTCAGACTGGGGTGCGGTCAAAAGCGGAGTTCCCCAGGGATCTGTATTAGGCCCTCTGCTGTTTGTTATATTCATTAATGATCTTGATTTAGGTATAACTAGTAGGATTAGTAAATTTGCAGATGATACCAAAATGGGGAGAGTGATAAATTCAGACAGTGACTTTGAACACCTTCAAAGAGATCTAGATACCTTACATGAGTGGTCAGTAGACTGGCAAATGAATTTTAATACTGATAAATGCAAGGTACTACAGATAGGGAAGACGAATACAAACGTTAAGTATAAACTAGGTAACACGGAAATAGAAAACTCAGATTGTGAAAAAGATCTAGGTGTATTTGTTAGCAACGACTTGAAACCTAGAAAACAATGTATTAGCGTTCGCAACAAGGCAAACAGGATTCTTGGGTTCATATCTAGGAGTGTGAGTAACAGAACTGCTGACGTTATCTTGAAACTTTACCTAGCATTAGTGAGGCCACACATGGATTATGCGGTTCAATTCTGGTGTCCTTATTATAGAATGGACATAGATTCTTTGGAGAGAGTACAAAGAAGAATGACAAAAATGATCCATAATATTAGAAACCTTCCATATGAAGATAGACTGAAAAGCTTAGGCTTGCATTCATTAGAGAGGCGTAGAGTTAGGGGAGATATGATAGAGGTGTTCAAGTGGGTAAGTGGGATTAACAAGGGTAAAATGGAAGATGTTCTGAAGCTCAGTAATAACGAAATAACTAGAACAAATGGCTTTAAATTAAATAAATTCCGATTCAGAAAGGATATAGGCAAGCACTGGTTTGGTAATAGAGTTGTGGATATGTGGAATAGGCTACCGAGTGCTATAGTAGGATCGGGGACGCTAGGGAGCTTCAAGACGAAGTTGGATAGGCACGTGGAAGTGCTGGGATGGGTGTGAAAGGGATCTGCCCTGTATGGGCCAGTCGTCCTCCTGCAGTATCCCACATTCTTTTGTTCTAACTTAACATTATTTAACCCAATAAAACAAAACCTGGCCCATCCCAACCTTTACTGTTAAAGCCCAGTCACACTATATACCAATCTTAATGGCCCCAATTTTAATAATTGGTGGAAGAAGTTAACGCCAGACGCACGTGACTGCTCGTGCTGGTATTGTTGTATGATGAAAGCTCTCCGCTGTGTTAGGTTACCGCAAGTACGGGCAGACGAATCACTGAACCAGGCTGTGCGTGTCTGAAAGTGGTATGTGTGTAGGTTGTGTGTATATATATATATATGTAACCGGTCGGAATTTACTGGACTTGGGGTTTATTAAAGATTATAAGATGGTAATGGCAGTGGAAGCGCCCCTTTGAGAAAAATCCCGAACCAGCACAAGAACACTTAAATCTACTAAACAAAATGAATTGTCCGTGACCCGTGGAAGGATAGCGTCTGTGACTGGGATGAATGAGACACACTGTAAAATTTAGACACTTATATTCCCTCCAACACTACAAACACAATCAAATAATGGTACACCAATATGCGCACCTCTTAACTTGAACTTAAAACACTACTCTGGGGAATAAAAGTTATACATGATATAGAAATTATTAGAAACTCAGGCAACAATAAATTTGAAGTATTAAGAAATGTTGCTTGCACACATGAAACAGGCCTTAAGGGCTTTCACAAAATAATATCAGTCACTTAGGAAATGGTATTAACAAATAAGAAATTAAATACTCTACCATGAATAGGCCTTAAGGACTTTCAACAAAATAATATCAGTCACTGAGGAAATGGTAATAAAAAATAAGAAATTAAATACCCTACAATGAATAGGCCTTAAGGGCACTCAACAAAATTATATCACCCCAACAGATGCACACTTCCTAACCTAACTTAACCACTACTCTGGGGAACAAAGGTTATACCTGAGATCAGAATTATGAAGAAAAATTAGATGCATTAAAAGAATCAAATCACAGTATCACTCTGGTTCCACTTAGTGACACAAACATTCAAAAAACACTACTATCAAAATAATTTAAGAAATATTAAACTACACACGTCAAGATAATATCAGTAACTGAGAAGTGGTAATAAAAAATAAGAAATTAAATACTCTACAATGAATAGGCCTTAAGGGCTTTCAACAAAATAATATCAGTCACTGAGGAAATGGTAATAACTACACCCAAATATATTCACTATTATTAATATGTTACTGGGTCCACCAATACTCGTGAACCATGCTCCACCCAACTCAACATACACCCGTAATAAGGGAGATAAAATGTTCCTCTAGGTATCTCCTAGAGTCCTAGACTCATGGTCTCAGTGTGTGACCATTAATTTACTCAGATAGCCTCAGTGTACTCCCAGTGCGTCCATAAAGCGGAAGGGAGTGAGCCAATCAGACCTTGTACAGTTGAGAGAAGCTTTAGCTTCCCGTTAGCAAGAGGGTTTCACTAAGCTGCTCGAGACATGTGGTGTTGTGAGCCTAGGGAGAGGAGAGCTGCTGACCCACGATCGTCCCGTCGTCAGCTGCACCCAGACGGCTAGATTCCCTCAAGAGATCCTTGATACCCCGCTAAACAGTGACAGGCCTACACTGATCGGTCCAATGGCGACAATCGCCACCCTCAATCATCAACGGCAGTCAATCTCTCGCAGTCAAACTCCGGTCAACTCCGGTCAAGTGGGTTCTGACGGAAACCCTGAAATGAACTCACTGTTAGCTCTAGTTTACTTTACCACTGCCCTATCTAACCCTGTCTGAGATTGAATGAGACTTACTTGTTATACTGCAATAGCGCAGCACAGGTGACTAGGCCACGTGACTATTTCTGTGACGGACGCGCAGGGACGTCTTGTTTGCCTGACTGCTCCCCGTGACTGAGGACCAGCCAGCGTCGCGTCTCCTCTCAAGGCGTTAGCTTAGGCCTACGTGACATGTTTTCCGCTTAACTAATAACTCCTTGGGACACCCGTAACATTATTCAGACTGATAAATGATCTATAATAATTTCAAATTCAATAATAGTCCCTTAACTTCATGAATCGCATCATTATTAATTCGGCAAATTACATTTAATATCACTTAGGCCTAGTTCCACAATCTCTCGCTATGGGCGGGAAGCGCTCTCTTCCCTCAGACGACCTTGAACGCTCAGTATCGCTAATGGCGGGGCATTTGAAATTCCTCTGAAATTTCTGAATATTACAATCGACCCCCCTAAAAAAAGACAGCACTGTCCTCATGTGCTGAGAAAAACATACATACGACCCCCCTAAAAATTTGTTCTAAGGACTGCATCTCACCCCTTTAACGTGCTAAACGCAGCATTTCTGTCTTCTCTTCTCTCCTATTCTCTCCCGCTAACAATGGAGCACCTTAGCTTTCGTCTTTATTCAAGACATCTTCAGAGGCAACTGGATTACATGGACAGAGAGAAGCTTAAATATACAGGGTGACCTTATTAAACATGAGGTCAGGTCATAGTGATGTCATCCACTAATCCCTACACCAACACACACGTAGAGGAGCTTAAGAGAAGGGGGCGACGTGACGAGTCAGGTCAGGTCATAAATAAGGGACCCACTAAATAACTATCATACATCTAGATCCAAGGTTTTCAAAGCATTTTTAACCTTGGGTCACTGACAAATAAATTTATGTAACATATCAGTTTTGAACTGACCATCACTAAGGTTTATTGATTTTAATTCCTTAATCAAACTAGCTTCAACCAGAAGTCTTTCTGTGACACAAGATGATTTGAATACTTCAAAGCTTTTTTCCCAAGCAATGGGATGATTATTATTCCTAACATGAACGAACAGGGCACTGCTTTCAGATGCTGTTCTGATATTGTACTTATGTTGTTTGATTCTGAGCTGCAGTGTTTTTCCTGTCTGTCCTACATAATTACAATTACATTTGCTACATGGAATACAATAAACACTTCCATTTACATTCAAACTTGGGCTATTTCTTATTAACATATTGGTAATGGTTGAGTCATACTTGAAAACAACATAATATTTAGTAGCTTGAAGGACCGAACTAACGGGACAAATTCATTGCGATAGGGCAGAGTCGAAACATTCTTAAGTGTAGGAATTTGCCTGGTTTGAGTGGAATGAAAGGATTTTTTAGCCCTTTTAAAACAACGATCAACAAACACAGAAGAGTACCCAAGTTTTTGTGCAATGGAACGAATGTGTTTCAATTCATCATCAATAAATTCAGAGTCACAAATACGCAGACATCTTAAGAACATAGCAGAAAAAACTGACATTTTGGTAGACTCTGCATTTTCATTGTGGATCTACATGAAATATATATATATATATATATATATATATATATATATATATATATATATATATATATATATATATATATATATATATATATATATATATATATATATATATATATATATATATATAGTGTGGTGTGTGTGTGTGTGTGTAGGTGGTGTGTGTATGTGTGAGTGTAGGTGGTGTGTGTGTG
>NW_024713129.1:34204120-34225202 GCF_018991925.1 Homarus americanus | reverse complement strand
TGTAGGTGAGACAGACAGTCAGACAGACAGACAGGTCAGGTGGTGGGTGTAGGTGAGGACAGACAGCTAGACAGACAGGTCAGGTGGTGGTGTAGGTGAGGACAGACAGCTCAGACAGACAGGTCGTGGTGGTGATGTGTCGGTGAGACAGACAGTCAGACAGACAGACAGACAGGCCAGGTGGTGGTGTAGGTGAGACAGACAATGACAGACAGGTCGGTGGCGGTGAGGCCCAGACAGTCGGACAGACAGGGTCAGGTGGTGGTGTAGGGAGGACAGACAGTCGGATGCAGACAGTTTTAGGGGTGGTGGTGTGTGTGAGGACAGACAAAACAACAGACAGGCTCAGGTGGTGGTGTAGGTGTGTGGACAGACAGCCTGACAGACACACAGGTGGTGTAGGTGAGGACAAGATAGCCTGACAGACAGGCTGGTGGTGGTGTAGGGGTGGAGACAGACAGGTCGGTGGTGGTGTAGGAGACAGACAGGTGGTGTAGGTGAGACAGACAGTCAAACAGACAGGTCAGGTGGTGGTGAGGACAGACAGCCTGGATGGACAGTTTTAGGTAGGTGAGGACAGACAGCCTGGGATGATGGTGGCTCAGGTGGTGGTGTGTAGGTGTGATGGGTATCAGCCCAGATGACAGGCTCAGGTGGTGGTGTGAAAGGAGACAAGACAGCCTGTATCAGGGACAGTTTAGGGGTGGTGGTGTAGGTGAGGACAGACAGCCTGGACAGACAGGCTCAGGTGGTGGCAGGGTGTGGACAAGACAGCCAGACAGACAGGCCTGTGTGGGTGGTGTAGTGGCGGAGGACAGCCTGGGACAGGCCGGTGGTGAGGACAGACAGCCAGACAGACAGGTCGGGTGGGTGGTGTAGGTGTGGACAGACAGTCAGACAGACAGGTCAGGTGGTGGTGTGGTGGAGGACAGAAACAGGACAGACAGGTCGGGGTGGTGTAGGTGTGACAGACAGCCTGTGACAGACAGGTCGGTGGTGTAGGTGAGGACTAAGACAACAGACAAGATTATGTGGGGTGGTGGTGTAGGTGCAGGACTGCGATTGCGGCCTGTGGGTGGTGTGCAGGTGATACTGTGACAGGCCTGTGTGGCAGGTGCAGGTGAGGGACAGACAGGCCTGGGGTGGTGGTGAGGACAGACAAATGGGATGGGATTGGTAACAGGTGGTGGTGTAGGTGGAGACAGACAGTCGAACAGACAGGTCGGGTGGTGGTGGTGATGAAGGCAGGTGTCGGGGTGGTGGTGTAGGTGAGACAGAGCAGCCGAGACAGGTCAGGTGGTGGTGTAGGTGAGACAGACAGGTCGGGGTGGTGGTGTAGGTGGAGACAGAGGTCAGGACAGACAGCCTGTGTGGTGGTGTAGGTGAGGAACAGACAGCCTGTGGACAGACAGGTCGGGTGGTGGTGTAGGAGACAGACAGTCAGGTCAGACAGGTCGGTGGTGTGTGAGGTGAGACAGACAGTCAGACAGACAGGTCTGGTGTTGGTGCAGGAGGACAAGATGCGCCTGTGACAGATGGCTCTAGTGGTGGTGTAGGTGAGGACAGACAGTCAGACAGACAGGTCAGGGTGGGTGGTGGGACATGCATGCCCACAGATACAGGCTGTGGTGGTGTAGGTGAGACAGACAGCTGGACAGACAGGTCTGGTAAGCGGTAGAGAGCAGGACAGTCAGACAGGTCGGGTGGTGGTAGAGGACAGACAGTCAGGACAGACAGGCCAGGTGGTGTGTGGTGTGTGAGGACAGACAGTCAGACAGACAGGTCAGGTGGTGGTCTAGGTGGAGGACAGGACAGCCTACTGTGACAGGTCTGGTGTTGGTGTAGGTGAGGACAGACAGTCAGACAGACAGGTCGGGTGTGGTGGTGTAGGTGAGCAGACAGCCCAGATTGCAGGGGTCAGGTGGTGGTGTAGGTGAGCTACTAAGACAGCCCAGAGAGACAGGCCAGGTGGTGGTGTAGGTGAGGACAGACACTGTATGGAGACAGGTCGTGGTGGTGGTGTAGGTGGAGGACAGACAGCCTGGGACAGACAGGCCTGGGGTGGTGGTGTAGGTGAGCACAGACATAGTCAGGTGGTGGTGCAGGTGAGCACAGACAGCCTGGAGCAGACAGCCTGTGTGGTGCAGGAGGACAGTCAGACAGACAGGTCAGGTGGTGGTGTGTGGAGGACAGACAACAGACAGACAGGCCTGGGGTGGTGGTGTAGGTGAGGACAGACAGGTCAGGTGGTGGTGTAGGTGATGACAGACAGCCGTGACAGACAGGTCAGGTGGTGGGTGCAGGTGATGGACACAGGTCGGTGGTGCAGGAAGTGAGGACAGACAGGTCGGTGGTGGTGTGTAGGTGGAGGACAGACAGCCTGACAGACAGGCTGTGGGTGGTGGTGTAGGGGGAGACAGACAGCCGACAGACAGGTCGTGGTGGTGGTGTAGGTGAGACAGACAGACAAACAGACAGGTCAGGTGGTGGTGTAGGTGGAGGACACAGTCAGACAGACAGGCCGGGTGGTGGGCGGGGTGAGGACAGACAGCTGGGACAGACAGGCCGGGTGGTGGTGGGTGTAGGGTGAGGACAGACAAGACAAATGACAGGCCAGGTGGTGGTGTAGGTGAGAGACAGACAAATGACAGACAGGTCGGTGGTGTGTAGGTGAGGACAGACAGACAAACAGACAGTTTAGGGGTGGTGGTGTAGGTGAGGCTGCAACAGACACAGGTCAGGTGGTGGTAGGTGAGGACAGACAACAAACAGACAGGTCAGGCGGTGTGATTATGACCAGACAGGATATATACAGGCCAGGTGGTGTAGGTGAGACAGACAGCCAGACAGACAGGCCAGGTGTGTGGTGGTGTGTAGGGTGAGGACAGACAGCCTGTGATGGTGACAAGTCAGGTGTGTAAGTAGAGACAGCCTGGAAGGCAGACAGGCCTGTAGTGGTGTGTAGGTGAGGACAACAAAATGATGTGCCTGGGTGGTGGTGTAGGAGGCAGACAGTCAAACAGACAGTGGTGGTGATGGAGGACAGACAGCCTGGGAGAGAGAGAAATGTGTGGTGGTGTGGTGAGGACAGATCAGACAGGTCAGGTGGTGGTGTAGGTGATGACAGACAGCCTGGACAGACAGGTCAGGTGGTGGTGAGATGACAAGAAATGAGATGGTGGTCGGTGGTGGTGTAGGTGAGACAGACAGCCCGACAGACAGTGTGGTGAGGGAGAGGACAGACAAATGACAGACAGGTCAGGTGGTGTGTGAGGGGTGGAGGGACTACTGGTGACAGTCAGACAGACAGGTCAGGGTGGTGGTACAGGTGAGGACAGACAGTCGGACAGACAAGCCAGGTGGTGGTGTGTAGGTGGAGACAGACAGCCTGTGACAGACAGGCCGGGTGGTGGTGTAGGTGAGGACAGACAGCAAACAGACAAGCCAGGTGGTGGTGTAGGTGAGGACAGACAACAGACAGACAGGTCGGTGGTGGCAGTAGGTGAGGACAAGATTGAAATGACAGACAGGTCGGTGGTGGTGCAGGTGATGACAGAACAAACAGACGTCAGGTGGTGGCGTGAGGTGGAGACAAGGCATGGTCAGGTGGTGGTGCAGAGACAAAGACAGGTGCGGTGCAGGTGGAGGACAGACAGGGTCGGTGGTGGTGTAGGTGAGGACAGACAGCCTGGACAGACAGGTCGGTGGTGGGAGGTGAGGACAGACAAATGTGACAGACAGGTCAGGTGGTGGTGTAGGGGTGGACACAGCCAGACAGACAGGTCGTGGTGGTGTGGTGTGTGTGAGGACAAGACAGGAATGTGTGGGTGGTGTAGGGTGGAGACAGACAGTCGGGACAGACAGGTCGGGTGGTGGTGTAGGTGAGGACAGACAGACAGACAGACAGGTCGGGTGGTGATGTAGGTGGAGGACAGTGCAGGAAACAGACAGACAGGTCGGGTGGTGGTGCAGGGGAGTCAGACAAGATTGGTCGGTGGTGGTGTAGGTGAGTGACAAGACAACAGACAGACAGGTCGCAGGCGAGGTGAGATTGCATACTGGACAGACAGGCTCCGGTGGTGGTGCAGGGTGAGCACAGACAGCCTGGACAGAGATGGTAAATGGGGTGGTGTGTAGGGGTGGAGACAGACAGGTCGGGTGGTGTGAAAGAGACAGACAGGCTCAGGTGGTGGTGTAGGTGAGACAGACAAACATGTGGCTCAGGTGGTGGAAGAGGGAGGTACAATGGGACAGACAGTGGCCAGGTGGTGCAAAGGAGGACAGACAGTCAGACAGACAGGCCTGTAGGTGTAGGGGGAGGACAGACAAACAGACAAACAGTGGTGTGTAGGAGGACATGACAAAACAGACAGACAGGTGGGGTCAGTGGTGTGAAAGTGGAGGACAGACAACAGACAGACAGGTCAGGTGTGGTGGTGTAGGGTAGAGGACAAGACAGCCTGTGACAGACAGGCTCAGGTGGTGGTAGGTAGAGACGCACATTGAACAACAGACAGATTATATTCTGGTGGTGGTGTGAGGTGAGACAGACAGTCAGACAGGTCAGTGGTGGTGGGAGGACAGACAAACAGACATGTGTGGGGTGTGAGGGAGGACAGACAGTCAGACAGACAGGTCAGGTGTAGGTGGGAGGACAGACAGCTGGGGACAGACAAGTCAGGTGTGTAGGGTGGAGGACAGACAGCCAAACAGACAGGCTGTGTGTGTGTAGGTGAGGAGCAGACAGCCACTGGTGACAGTGGCTCGGGTGGTGGGTGTGAGGAGGACAGACAGTCAGATGTAGACAGGCCTGTGTGTGGTGTAGGTGAGGACAGACAGTCAAACAGACAAGTCAGGTGGTGGTGTGTAGGTGGGAGGACAGACAGGTCGGGGTGGTGGTGTAGGGGTGGAGACACAGTCAGATTCCACAGGTCGGGGTGGTGTGGTGCAGGTGAGCACGCACAACCACAGACAGGTCGGTGGTGGGGGGTGGGAGGACAGGATGGGAAACAGACAAGTCAGGGTGGTGGTGTGGGAGGACAGACAGCCGGGTGGGTGGGTGTAGGGTGAGGACAGACAGGCAGGTCAGGTGTGGTGCAGGACAGACAACTGGGGACAGACAGGTGTGGAAAGGAGACAGACAGTCAGACAGACAGGCCAGGTGGTGTGGGGAGGACAGGCTCAGGTGTGTAGGTGAGGACAGACAGCCTAAACAAGACAAGCCAGGTGGTGGTGTGTGGTGTGGAGGACAGACAGGCTGTGGTGGTGTAGGTGAGGACAGACAATGACAGACAAAGTCTGGGTGGTGGGGTAGGTGGAGGATGGTATGAAATAGACAGACAGAGGTCAGGTGGCGTGGTGTGTAGGGGAGAATGGGTGACAGCCTGTGACAGACAGGCTCGCGATGACGGTGGAGGACAGACAAATGACAGACAGACAGACAGGTCAGGTGGTGTGTAGGAGGACAGACAGCCAGACAGATGCAAAATGGGTGGTGGTGTAGGTGAGGACAGACAGTCAGACAGACAGGACAGGTCAGGGTGGTGTGTGAAAGGAGGACAGACAGTTAGACAGACAGGCCAGGTGGTGTGTAGGTGGAGGACACAAATGGACAGGACAGGTCGGTGGTGATGTGTCGGTGAGGACAGACAGCTCAGATGCACAGACAGACAGGTCAGTGGTGGTGTAGGTGGGTGACAAGACAGCCCACATGTGCCTAAGTGGTGATGTGTCGGTGGAGTGACAGTGACAGATTAAGACAAGAGTAGGTTTGAGGGTGGTGTAGGTAGGTATAACAGACAGGTCGGTGCAGCATGTGTCGGTGATGGACAAGAGGTCGGGTGGTGGTGTGCAGGTGGAGACAGACAACTGTGAGACAGACAGGCTGGTGGTGGTGGGTGATGGCACAGGACAGGCCGGGTGGTGGTGTAGGTGAGGACAGACAGTTAGACAGAGACAGGTCAAGTGTGTGTAGGGGAGGACAGACAATGGCTGTGTGATGGTGCCTGGGTGGTGGGGGTGTAGGTGAGGACAGACAGCCTGAGCGTGACAGTGCCTGGGAGGAGACAGACAGTCAGACAGACAGGTCAGGTGGTGGTGTAGGCGGAGGACAGCAGACAGCCTGTGACAGATGGCAGAAAGGTGTAGGTGAGGACAGACAGTCGGACAGACAGTTCGTGGTTGTAGGTGAGACAGCAGCCTGCATGTGCAGGTCGGGTGGTGGTGAGTGGAGGACAGACAGTCAGACAGAACAGGCCGGTGGTGGTGTAGGGAGGATAGACAGCCTGTGACTGATGTGTCTGGGGTGGGTGGTGTAGGTGAGGTGACAGAGTTGTTTTGCATTATACAGGTGGTGGTGTGTGGTGAGGATAGACAGCCTGGACAGACAGTCTGGGTGGTGGGCAGGAGGATGACAGCCGCATTGCACATGGGTGGTGGTGTAGGTGGAGGACAGACAAAATGAAGGCACAAAGCCTGTGGTTGTGTAGGAGGACAGCACAGCCGTGATGGGCAGGTCGTAGTGGTGGTGAAAGGAGACAGACAGTCAGATGTGACAGGCCAGGTGGTGTGTAAAGAGGATGGAGCTAGTCGGGACCACGGCGGTCAGGTGGTGTAGGTAGGACAGACAAATGGACAGACAGGTCAGGTGGTGGTGTAGGTGAGAGGATAGACAGTCGGACAGACAGTCTGGGTGGTGGTGTAGGTGAGGACAGACAGGCCTGTGACAGATTGAGGGTGGTGGTGGTGCAGGTGGAGACAGACAGCCTAGACAGGCAGGCTCTGTGGTGTGGTGAAGTGGTGGTGACAGACAGTCAGACACGCCGGTGGTGGTGTGGGTGAGGACAGATTAAAATGTGACAGATTATATCAGGTGGTGGTGTAGGTGAGGACAGACAGAACAGTGGTGGTGTAGGTGAGGACAGACAGCCAGCAGACAGGTGGTGTGTAGGTGGAGGACAGACAGGCCCAGGTGGTGCGGTGGTGAGGACAGACAGGCCAGGTGATGGTGGTAGGTGAACATTAAGACAGGCCAGGTGGTGGTGAGGTGAGGACAGACAGTCAGACAAGATTAAGTACCAGGTGGTGCAGGCGGAGGACAGACATCGACACAGACAGGTCGGGTGGTAAGTGAAGCTGAGGACAGATTGTATCGTGACAGACAGCCCAGGTGGTGTAGGAGGACAGACAGTCAGACAGACAGGCCTGGGTGGTGGTGTAGGCAGGAGGACAGACAGGTCGGGTGGTGGTGCAGGCTGGAGGACAGACAGTCAGACAGACAGGTCAGGTGGTGGTGTAGGTGAGGACAAGACAGCCATGGTGACAGGTCGGTGGTGGTGTAGGTGAGACAGACAGCCCAGGTGAGGACAGACAGTCAGACGGACACGGGGTGGTGGTGTAGCTGGAGGACAGCATATCAGACAGACAGGTCAGGTGGTGGTGAGGTGAGACAGACAGTCCAGGTGGTAGGTGAGGACAGACAGGGCTCAGGTGGTGTGTGTGGGTGAGACAGACAGGTCGGGGTGGTGGTGTAGCTGAGGACAGACAGCCTGACAGACAGGTCAGGTGGTGGTGTAGGTGAGGACAGACAGCCTGTGACAGACAGGCCGGGTGGTGGTGTGGGTGATGGGACAGACAGTCCAGGTGGTGGTGTGGTGAGGCAGACAGTCAGACGGGGTGGTGGTAAAGCGGAGGGACAGACAGCCTGTGAGCAGACAGGCTGGTGGTGGTGTGGAGACAGACAGTCCAGGTGTGTAGGTGAGGACAGACAGGCTGTGTGGTGTAGGTGGGAGGACAGACAGTCAGACAGACAGGTCAGGTGGTGTGCAGGACAGACAGCCCAGTGGATGGTGTAGGTGGAAGACAGATGCACAGTGTGAAGACAAGACAGCTTAGTGGTGGTGTAGGTGAGGACAGACAGTCAGGACAGCATTGCACATTTGTGTGGATAGACAGCCTGGGACAGACAGGCCAGGCGGATGGTGTAGGGGTGAGGATTAAGATGTCAGACCAGACAGCACAAGTGGGGGTGTAGGTGTGGATAGGACAGTCAGATGAGGCAGGTGGATGTAGGTGAAGACAGACAGGCCAGGTGGTGGTGGGTAGGGTGAGGACAGACAGTCAGGCAGACAGGTCATGGGGGTGTAGGTGTGGAGAGACAGTCAGACAGACAGGCCAGGTGTGTGTAGGTGAGGACAGACAGTCAGACAGACAGGTCAGGTGGGGGTGTAGGTGTGGACAGACAGTCAGACAGACAGGCCAGGTGGTGGTATGGGCAACACGGCCGGGAGGACGGCGGTAGCGGTGTGTTCCCAGCGGCAGTATCGATCCCAGTGCGCATGAATGGCGGGGCGGCCAGCCTTTGTATCCACTCACTCACTCCTCCACTCCGCCGCCCCACACGCTCAACCCCACCACCTACCCCGCCCTCAACCCCGTCACCCTCCTTCTACTACCCCTGGCACCACCTACCATTCTCTAATCGTGTAGTTTTTTCTCTTCTTTTGTTGTGTCTGGCCGTCTTCAGCTTGGTGTGAACCTATGGTAGTTTTACGTAGAGTAGGGTGAAGGGAGGCTTGCGTGTTAGGGAAAGGGAAGAGAGGATAGTTCCGGTAGGGGTAGGAGGTCATCAGGGCCAGGAAGGTGACGGGTGGGTGAGGGCTCCCCTGCCAGTGTACGGAAGTGAGTGCACACAGGCGATGCGCTGTGGAAAGGGTGAAAATGAAATTGATTTAGTGCTCAGGTCGGGTGGCACCCAGCTCCCCGAGCGTCTGCGACTGCGTCAGAATTTGCAGGCTCCGGACAAGCCTTCCCGGCCCGGGCTAGGGTTTCGCCAGGTACTCATCCTTTTCTGTTTGCTTGTTAGTTCGAAACTCCTTGATAATCAGTTCCTCTGGGATGGCGCCCGCCCTTGAAATGTCCGACAGACCTCAGAAGTAGTGGTGTAGTGTAGATGTGTATCGTGTAGGTGTGTGTGTGTGTGTGTGTGTGTGTTAAGGCAGGTAGCCCTCCAGCTGACCACCACACAACCTTGCCTGCAGCAGACCTGCACCACCACCCTCACCAATGGTGCCGTATCCACCTTCATTACATCACAATCTTAAAACAGTACTGGTAATAACTTGATATCAGTGGGCATTGCAAGTGTGACCGCTCCTCTCTCTGTGTACAGCTTTGCTATTTGAAGGCCCTTGTTGGAGGGGAGTACATGGAGGACGTAGTGACGTGGCCCCGACATCACATCCTACTGCTGCTTCTGCCGGCAAGGCATCAAGGTCGCAGGAAAGTTCTTGGCAGTGAAGGTCCTGAACCTAGAGCGGCGGGCGGCGCCTCACGCCACCACCACCAACTTGAGATAATTTAGCCAATTATGCGAGTGCGAGGATTCGGACGGGTGTCTTACTACGCGCGTTGGCTACCCCTCCTCCCCGCCGCCCCTCCCCTGTGCGTACTCTACACACAGCCGCTACCCTCGTCGCCACACAGAGCCTGGCTTGTCGCCTCTGTGTTACTCCAACTCTCCTGGCCGCCCACACGCCCGCACGCCCACGTCACACCATACAAGAGGCCGCCAGGCACTACATGCACATGTGACGCCCGTTCTAGTACTCACCTTTAAGCTCCGTGAATGTAAAGTGGCAGTGTTGTGTCAACTGGCGTGGCCACTCATACGCGCCAACGCACCTCGGCCCGGGGATGGCACCGGACACACCTATTGACAACGTGTCACAAAGTGTGGAAGCCAGTGTCGGATTCTTCAGAACACAGGTGTGCATGTGTTAGTGGCAGCAGTACAGTGTGGAGGAAAAGGGTAGAGAGTGAGAGTGGTAAGAGTATCGTGGTGGTGGTGTCGACCAGGGCTGCTGCCGCTGCGCCTCGCGGATCGCCACAGTGCCCCGGCAGCGAAACCTTGCAACAGGCCAGGCGTACACTAATAAACTCCCCCGCCGCCCTGCCATGTGCATCTCGCCCATAGCACCATGAACTATACGGGTCACACTTGCATCCACTGGACCACCAACCTAGGGCGGCTCTGTCCAAGTGATATTACCTACTGAGTCTTAACTCCATCGTATATTTGTCTTAGCCCTGTGTTAAAGGATCCCGAGAGGCTGGCGTCAGCTTTGTCATTCATATAGGAATGTCCAATGTCCTGTGTTAGTGTTATCCCTCGTGAGTTTAGTGTTCAGTGAGAGCCTAACATCCAGAGAGACTCAAGTAGTGTGTTAGACAATTCAAGACACAAAGAACACATGATTATTTAAGCAATATTTCATAGCTTAGTAACATAAGACGTAGGCATAAATGTCTTTCTTCGTTTTATTTTCACTTTGTTTTTATTAGTATATTTTGCCATTGATAATGTTTTGTCATACCATTTGTATTGATTGAAATCTAAGGCGTTTCTGCAGTTACTAAAGTTTAATGATATACAGTATACTTTGTACTCGTTCCACTCATTTAAATCAAATTTAAGGATTTATCTATTTGGGACGTAAAGTTTTAGTTTCGGTCATCCGGGAATCTTGGTAATTTAACGACTGGAATCAGTAGTTTAGACAATCGTTTTTCTCGCAAATGACCTGACCGAACCTCCAAACTGGGGGCGGGGCATTTATAAGTCTTTTGCGAGGGAAACGACATAGAAGTGTCTTAGAATTGTCTAAACTACTGATTCCAGTAGTTAAGTTACCAAGATTCCCAGATAACCTAAACTAAACTAATACCATTTGGGACAATGCATTTCAGGATATATCTCTCTTATATATATATATATATATATATATATATATATATATATATATATATATATATATATATATATATATATATATATATATATATATATATAAAATCACAAGGAAAAGGGAAACAGCACCTTAGCTTTCGTCTTTATTCAAGACATCTTCAGAGCAACTGAATAAAGGAAAGCTAAAGTCAAATTTTCTTATCACTTTTCATTGTGGATCTACATGATATATATATATATATATATATATATATATATATATATATATATATATATATATATATATATATATATATATATTATATATATATGGGAGCAACAGAAAAATAATTTAAATTCAAAGTTATCTTTCAATTGATACTCCTGGTCACATTGGAAGTTCAGTCCTGTAATTTGTGACTACACGTCCCCAACAGGCACCTTGGCATCTTCACCCACTGTGGTAACAATGCCTCTTACAGTATGTCATGCCTAGGGACTACGCACTTTTCTAGTACTGAATTAATTTTCCCAATGGCGATGCACTGATATTGCAATCTGGTTCATCACATCATTTTGGGGTTCACATGAAGGTTTGTCAACCTAGCTGGTTTCACCAAATGATTTAAAATTTTAACACCACCTGCTGGGTATTAGGTTAAGTTAATGTTAGTTGTTTATTCATCACGGAGAATAAAAAGGGATGCCTAATCTTTAGGTAATTTCATTTTGGTTCCTACACAGCCGAGAGGCTTGTCCCTTATTAGATGCCTAGAGCCATCTACGTAACTCTCCCTTCTGCAGGATTTCCCTTTGGTGGCAAACTCTGCTTTAGTGCATCACTTGAATATTGTGACAACTAAGTCTGAAAGCTGGGGATCATTTCAAGATTATGAGGATAATTGCCTCACATCAGAAATACTCTACCTTTACTGTACTTGTACATATATGGGCTGTCTGTATACTGTACCTGTACTTGCATGCTTAATTCCATAGTGCCTCAGTATAATGACAAACTCTGCTTTGCACTCATTGCTTTACATTTGTGGTCCAGTACCTGGAGGCTCTCACGTCTGCAATCTAATGTTGACTTTTTTATAATAATTTTAATACTTTATTATGTTGTTTAAATTGCCTGAAAATGCTTCTGGTTCCTTTCAGTCACTGGGAACATATTTTCAGATATCTGAGGCCTGTCTGTACAGTACCTGCTCACTCACAGATAGATGATTGTAGTCATGATTAGTTATGCAAAAATGTTTTTTTTTTTACTTCGTTTTTTTATATTTTTTTTTGTATTTTTTTTCATTTCACTTAAAAAGATAATTGATTTGTTCCGGAAATTTATTTAGTGAAACCTTGATACATGTAAATCGCTTTTTTCAGACTGAGGTGCTCTGGTCAACAGAAATACTTAAAAAAAATGGAAAGATTTAATAAAAAAAAAATCTTATGAAATGAACAACACTTACTGAATACTGTACAGTGTTCTAATCAGATTTGCTAAAGGCTTACTGAGAACTAAGACACCTGAGTATGTAAGTAGGCTGGGGCTGATCAGGTGTTGCCGCATTCATCAGGTTTATTTATTTATTGATTCTGTATTATCTTCTCGTATGATTGGCCTCTTATGGTTTATGGTTCATCATGATTAATATAACGTTTTCAATGATAGAGAAATAACACAATACTGTATGTAATTTGTAATATGATTTGAAAATAAAAAGATACGCTGTATCAGAAAGTTATTTATTCAAGAAACGTTCATGTGAAGAAACGTTCGTGTGAAGAAACGTTCATGTGATAGCTTTCAGTAGACCAGCTTACAGCAGGGATCACTATAACACTTTGGTATTTGATATGGAGATACCTTCCTAAGAACGTTATTTACTACCTTTGAGTGTTATAAGATGGCTCAATTTGGCTACTTGTACTCTTAAATAAATGATTAATGAATAAACCAGGGTACATGCAAATAAACAATATTGTACACTACAATATTACTTATTCATTAATGATATATACACTACAATAGTATTTATTAAGTGATGATAAATACATGACTGTTCGGTACTAATTTACTAAGTGTTGAAGACACATTCAGTCTTTGTGGTAAGATGATCAGCTCTTTGCCCTTTGTAAACAAATGACTCATAAGTGTTCGGTGTGGGATTCTTTTTCGGGAAAGCTGATACTTTTTAAAGACCTTAGTTGCTTAAGTACAGTTATAATATAACAACTGATTTTCTTTAAACAGTTCAGATAACAGTGTTATCTCCATCCCTCTCCCTCTATACAGGGGGTATATTCAAATTTTTTGGACTGGTATCTGCCCCAATTAGTCCGATTTATCGAGGTAATTGTTATTTATTGTTAAGTGTGTTAGGTAAGCAACCACTGCATTTGTCTCGTGAATAAAGAGAAAATTGTATATTGTACAGTATTATAAAGATAAAAATAAGAACAAACAAGTGTAGGAGTATATTGCATGTGGAAGACGAGTGTTTATCTGGGAGCAGCTGGCTGGTAGGGGGGGTGGGTGGATCCCTCCCCTCTCTCCCCACAAGATTCCGTTAACACTTCTTTATGCAATTTCACCACAATTCTCAAATAATTTACGTTCATTTGGTGCCAGGTTGATAAAATATTATTCTCAAACAAAAATCAATCCAATTATCAGAACCTGTACTCAAATGTACTAAGTTAATTACTAAAAAGCCATAATTGTTTAACAACATAAAGCTGTACTCACTTTGTACTCAAATGTACTAGGCTAAAGGACTAAAAAACACTATCTTGTTCAAACTATGGGATTTTTATAATAAAATTAATTGTTTTCTTGCAAGGTTTCCAGCATTGCAAGTTATATTCTGCTAAGTCAAGTCAGGGACATTGTACTGTATAAGCCAAAAACTAAAACTCCCTAGACCGTATAGTCCTCCCTGGCCACCACCCTACCGACGAGGATTTTATAGGGGTAAAGGTGGTTTTAGACTAAAAGTTTTTCTCTTATAAGGTGACACTGACTTGACTGTAGGAGAATATAACTTGCATTGCTGGAACCCTTGCGAGATAGCAATTAATTTGAGTAGAAACATCTCATAGCATGCACGAGATAATTTTTTTTAGGTCTTTAGCGTAGTACATTTGAGTACAAAGTCAGTGCAGTATTATGTTGTTCAAAATTATGGCTTTTTCACTATCCCCAGTGGGCAAGATATTATGGCATTGAATGTTACAGAGTATTTCAAATAATTTATATTTTTAGTTCTTTACATATATGCGAATTCCCATGCAGTGAATGTGCATCAAGCTGGGGTCCAGTGTACAGTAAACTTGTGCCATAGCATTAACACCTTGTCATAAAGAGGTCCAGTAAGCCTGGGCTAGATTTATGTTGATTTAAGTTGTATTGATACCAGAAAAAATTCATATTATGCATTATTTTGGCTTTTTTTAACCTCGGCTTCGATGGTTCGGAATTTTCGCTAATCCGGAACCGGTCTGGTCCCAAGCTTCCTGGATTAGCGAGGTCCAACCTGTATTCTGACATGGAGCATATGTTTCCAACAAAACTCAAAATAATGAGCTTCTCAAAAATGGCTCAGATTTTGGAGCAAAGTTCATGAATGTCACCTGGTACCACTTAAAAGTTTAGACAGGTACAGTAATAGGTAGGGATAAGTCAATTTTAAAAGCCCTGTTTGAAGGTACAGTACAGTACTGTTCAAAACTGGGGCCGCATACTCAAAAGCATCTACGGGACTGTATCTCTTTGTTTACCCCGAATCTTGACTTACAGTCTCCGATCAGTATACTCAAAACAAATATTTGGCAGCGGACTCCGTAATCTAGCCCGTAACTTACAGCACCTCCTTAGGTGCTGTAACACGCTCAACCTGGATATAGTAGTCCTATTTCCCGATTGCATAAGAAAAGTTAATACTATATGTTGTGATAATGCTTGTTAGACTTGTTTTATCATAGAAAAATGAAGAAAAAAATGTTTTGTACATCAACATTATGTCCTAAAATATGATATTAGTTTGTCTTTTGAATTAATTTTTTTTTTACGATAAGAAGAGGCTTGGGTATTTCTATTTCTTGCAGAATGGAAGAGATGCAGCTTTTGTCTTCTTACAACTTTTCAAGTAATTTGCACTAAAATAGAAGATTTTTATTGTCCACATTTATGGTACAATTTTTGTTATGTCTGGGTAGACTTGCAGATAGACCTTATTAATGTGGTATAGCTGTAAATATCCTTCAGTAACAAAAGCCAATTATGAGGTCAAGTGAACATTTTTGCCTAGACTCCACCTTTGCTAGGACCACGTTATAACAAGTTATTCTGCCAATTATCCAATAAGTACCCATGACTCAGAGTTAAACAATACTTAACCCAATCTAAGTTCATCAAACCTAATAAAAGAGGGGTAAAAATTAAGTGGTAAGGCATTTTTTTTTCTTAGAAAGAGAATTATGTTCGTAGGTTTTTTATTCGATACATTTTACCTTATCTAACCTAACGTTACCCTACCTAACCAAACCAAGCCACAATGCACATGACAAAAATTAATTTCTCTAGAAAAATTTAGATTTCTTTTTTAAAAAGTACATTTGCAGAGATGACAAACTTTTTATGATCATTTCTCCAACATATCTGCAAATCTGTTGATGATATATAAATGTAACTTAGGATGCAACAATTATGCATTTTAACCTTTATGCATTTTAAATTTAGGTTAGGCTAGGCATGTTAAGGTTAGGTTAGGTTATTTAAGTAAGGTTAGGTTAGGTAAAGGTTAGTTTAGATAAAGGTTAGTTTAGGTAAAGGTTGGGTTAGGACTCGGTGGTTGATATACAGTGATCCTTCGGTTAACGAGCGCCTCGGTTAATGAGATTTCGGTTAACAATATACCTTCCATAAGATTCTTAACTTCGGTTAACGAGCAATCCCTCAATTAACGAGTTTCTTACAAGCGGACCTCAACATGTTTTCACTTGCATTTGGCGGTCCACCAGCTGTAGTATTAGTCTGCCAATACAGTAATCGGTTCTAGGGCTTAAATTCCTTACTATTTTAGTAAATATCAAGAGGTTTATACTATTCAATAATTTTAAAAGTTTAATATTAAATTTTGTAGTCATTTTAACAATTATTGAACAGGCGTCAGTCTCTGTGTCTTTCCAGTGGAGGTAACATCTTGCTTGAGACTCTCTTCAACTAAATGTTTTTTTTTCTGTTTCCAAGCAAATTATTGGTTATTTTGACATTTATTTTACATATTGACACTACGTAATGCAGTGCAGTGTTGATTTAAAGAAAATAATCTTGAATTACACCAAGAGAACTAAAATTTTATGGGTGAAATGGCACCATGGGGTGACTTCTCTTTCACCCCAATGCCTTCTTTTCTCCCTTCTCCTCCACCCCCATTCTAATTCCCATCATCATCATCCAGGAGCCTTCTACATACACACCTCTAAGTGAGTGTACTTTACTACCTTTTTTGTTGATTTTAGGCAATTTTCGGTGAGCTGGAACCAATTACCCAAAAACCCATTGAAACAATGGTTTCGGTTAACGAGTTTTTCGGTTAGCGAGCAACCTTCTGGAACGAATTGTGCTCATTAACCGAGGGACCACTGTATACGACTAACCCGCAAACGAGTTATTTGTATTACTGTTTATTTTCCTACTTTATTTTCATCAGTGAGTTCTGATATGGTAATCTTTTCTTGTGCAAAAGTCTCGTTTTGTAGATAATTAGGTGCATAGGCAAGCACTAATTTGTCTTCCCCAGCGGTAATGAGACCGGGCTCTGCTGAGGCACTTTTCCCTGGGCTCGTGGCAGTTTCATTTTCAGCATGACACATGAAGAGTGTTGACTGTCTTATATGGACGTAATTTGTGAATTTAAGGATAAAGACAACGAGATCCTTCAATTGCTCAAAGACCACGGCATTGTTCCTTTATATAGGGACTGTCCACACTGTGGGAATCCCTGTGCTTTCAGACTGGAAAGAAATTTTTTCATCACTTTCTCAATGCTTGACATTTCCCGCCATCACAATAAATCACTCGGTCGCCCGGGCTGCGTAATCACCGATGTGGCTGTATCAATTCACGTACAGAAAATGCCTCAAATGTCACCGTATCATAGTACTGTACGTTCTTTCTGTTTAATATACCTGGGGGGGATTGGGGGGGGTGGGCTCTGTAAGGAAGTTAGGTAGGTTTGTTTGGTTAGGTGGTTAGGTCTGTTTTTCCTACCAACAAATGTTAAGTTACATTAATTTTAGAAATATTCATTCCTTAACACATTTGCACAAACTACAACAGTGTCCACTATAAAAAAAAAACAGTGAAAATCCAGCGTTTTATGCCTGTATATTCGTTTTTGCTCAATTTCGCCCGCGGGTTAGTACTGAAAAATTAGTGGATAGGTAAAGGTTAGGTTAAGTAAAGTTAGGTTAGGTAAAGGTTAGGTTAAGTAAAGTTAGGTTAGGTAAAGATTAGGTTAAGTAAAGTTAGGTTAGGTAAAGATTAGGTTAAGTAAAGTTAGGTTAAGTAAAGATTAGGTTAAGTAAAGTTAGGTTAGGTTATGTTAAAAGTTAGGGGTATGCTCATACTAATTTTAGACAAAAAAAAGAGCATGATTAGATTACATTGTATTAAACAAAAGTTTGTGAGAAAATATTTTGTAAGAAAAATTTTACATCTTTATGCAATTCTCTCTCTCTATATATATATATATATATATATATATATATATATATATATATATATATATATATATATATATATATATATATATATATATATATATATATATATATATATATATATATATATATATATATATATATATATATATATATATATATATATATATATATATATATATATATATATATATATATATATATATATATATATATATATATATATATATATATATATATATATATATATATATATACACACACCCCGGTCGGGTAATTTTGTAACTCGCTTGACTACAACAGAAATGAGGAACCTCATCTGAAAACAGTTCCCTTGTTATCTGACATCACTTAGTGGCACATAAACATTAGAAAACAGTACTATCAAGCACTGGGGAAATGGCATGAAACATTAAGAAATTATTAACTCCACCATGAATAGACCTTAAGGGCACTCAACAAAATAATACCAGTCCCTGAGAACTGGGAATAAACAATATTAAGAAAATTATTAACTACATACACATTCTAAATACACCTTAAATTATTTCCTGTAACATACATCATACAAGCTCAGCATACCCCCATACTAAGGGGAGACAAAATGTTTCTCTAAGTACCCACTAGACTCCTGGTCTCGGTGTGTGACCATTCATTCACTCAGATAGCCTCAGTTTACACTCAGTACATCCATGAAATGGAAGAGAGTGGGGCCAGTTAGCCACTGAAACCTGTTCAGCTGAGGGGGGTTCTATTTTCCCATTAGTAAGAGGTTTTCACTAAACTGCCTGAAGATTATGTGGTACTATTGTGAACCGAGGTGGAGGAGATCTGGTGACCCCAAACGATCTTCAACCGGGGCGGACGATGGTCCCATGTAGTTAGTTGTCCACACAGACAGCTGGCTCCGCTCCAACCCTCAAACTGCTCACTCAACCGTGTGTGCTCAAGACAGCTCAAGACCCCCGTGGGCTCAGACCGAGTGGGCTCAGACCGACAGACCGCTCACACCGAGTGGGCTATGCAGAATCCCTGCAATGAACCCTCTGTTAGCTATTGTTAACTTATCCTCTGCCCTATCTAATCTCTGCCTGAGATCGAATAAAGCTTACTTGTTAATACTGACGTCGTACACAAAGGAGACCAGACTACGTGGGCGTTTTCCTGGACGCGCAGAGCAGCGTTCCACTGGCTCGACCGCTGCCACGCGACTGGGCCAGCCAGGCGTGCCCCAAGGCATGTTTGGGCTAGGGACCTATTTTCCGCACAACTAATAGCTTAATTTGGGCATACGTGACATATTTAGACTGAGAAACGATCTTTAATAATTTTTAATTTAATAACTCATTTAATTTCATGAAAAACGATCTTTACTAATTTTTAATTTCATAATTCACGTCCATATTAATTCGCCAGAGTATACTTAATATTATATGGGCGCAGTTCCAGAAGCTCTCACTACGTGCGGGCAGCACCACCATCACTCAGTCGACCTTAAATGACAAGGTATCGCCATTATTGGTATTTACGTCTCTAAATATCACACCGAAATTTCTAAATATTACAATCGACCCCCCTAAAAATAGACAGCGCTGTCCTCATGTGCTGAGAAAAGCATGCATACGACCCCCCTAGAAAAGACTTGTTCTAATACCTGCATCTCACACCTGCAATATGCTAAACGCAGCATTTCCGTCCTCCAATTTCCGGCTTCCCTTTTCTTGCCCACTGCTCCTCAACCTACGACGGGGTTAGGGACCCAAATCCAGGTCTTAAACCGAAAATGATTAAATGATACATAGAAAATCCAAAATGGGTGTCTCTCTTCTCAGCACCACAAAACTCTCACTTTTAAGCTTGCCAGCCATTTTAAAGTGAATTACAAACAAAAACTTCGTCAGTACACAGCGCAATCATTAACGTTGGGACTCGAAAATATGTAATTTGACAAAATTTGGGTACAACTGAAGCGGTTGTATGTCCGGGTGGTCGTAGGTCAAGTATGTCGTACGAGAAGTATGTGTGTGTGTGTGTGTGTGTGTATATATACAGCTAGACCCCGACTTACGACTACGTGGACTTACGTCCATTGGCACTTACGACCTGCTTTGACCATACGTTCGTACGGGACATACGACTGCGACCGTCGTAACCAAAAATATTTTCAAATGACGCGCGCATTTTCTATACCGAAACGTTTCCGTCCTGGGCGAGAGGGAGGCACGTCTTGGGTCGCTTTGTGGGTACACTCACTCAGTGGAGCGCTTTGTTTGTGTTTGGCTATCGTATCCTATACTGATCGCGCTGTGAACTTTCGTTATTATCGTATTTAATTGACTTTATAATGACTGGAAAGCGTAAAAGTGAGAGTGCTGGTGGTGCTCCAAGGAAAAGGAGACAGGCAATTACTTTTGAGATGAAGCTGAAGATAATAACACGGTATGAGAATGGAAAAACAGTAGCAACAATCTCACGCGACCAAGGTTTCTCACACTCGACTATATCCACTATTCTGAACGACAAGGAACGTATTTGTGAAGTAGTGAAAGGAACAACACCTATAAAGGGAACTATAATATCAAAGAAAAGACAAGGTCCTATCCACGATATGGAAAAATTATTGGTGATATGGATAGAAGACCAGATACAGAAGCGTGTACCCTTAAGCGTTCTAACCATACAGGCAAAAGCAAGAAGCCTGTTCCAAAGCCTGAAGGAGCAGGCAGGAGATAAATGTGATCAAACCTTTACAGGAAGTCATGGGTGGTTTGATAGATTTAAAAAATGCTACAGTCTACACAATGTTAAGGTGAGGGGAGAGGCAGCTGGTGCAGATGTTGGTGCTTATGGCGCCGTGAACCTCTAATGGGGACCACCCGTATCACTTAGGTGGTCAGAGTAACGTTTTACCAAATCCGGCTTCGAAACACGAGGATCCATATATATTTCATTAGCCCAATAAAGCACGCGGACTTCTACATACAATCAACACCTCAACCCGCCAGGATTCGAACCCACGGCCCACAAGCCTATGACTGTGACCGGGGAACGCTAACCGCTGGACCACCAGGATACTAAAAGCAGTCCTAGACTTTGTTATATTTCACACAAAGCCTGTTCAACGAGCTTATGGCGCCGTGAACCTCTAATGGGGACCACCCGTATCACTTAGGTGGTCAGAGTAACGTTTTACCAAATCCGGCTTCGAAACACGAGGATCCATATATATTTCATTAGCCCAATAAAGCACGCGGACTTCTACATACAATCAACACCTCAACCCGCCAGGATTCGAACCCACGGCCCACAAGCCTATGACTGTGACCGGGGAACGCTAACCGCTGGACCACCAGGATACTAAAAGCAGTCCTAGACTTTGTTATATTTCACACAAAGCCTGTTCAACGAGCTTATGGCGCCGTGAACCTCTAATGGGGACCACCCGTATCACTTAGGTGGTCAGAGTAACGTTTTACCAAATCCGGCTTCGAAACACGAGGATCCATATATATTTCATTAGCCCAATAAAGCACGCGGACTTCTACATACAATCAACACCTCAACCCGCCAGGATTCGAACCCACGGCCCACAAGCCTATGACTGTGACCGGGGAACGCTAACCGCTG
>NW_024713129.1:34094120-34199120 GCF_018991925.1 Homarus americanus | reverse complement strand
CATGAAGTTAAGGGACTATTATTGAATTTGAAATTATTATAGATCGTTTATCAGTCTGAATAATGTTACGGGTGTCCCAAGGAGTTATTAGTTAGGCGGAAAATATGTCACGTAGGCCTAAGCTAACGCCTTGAGAGGAGACGCGACGCTGGCTGGTCCTCAGTCACGGGAGCATTCAGACAAACAAGACGTCCCTGCGCGTCTGTCACAGAAATAGTCACGTGGCCTACTGCGCTATTGCAGTATAACAAGTAAGTCTCATTCAATCTCAGACAGGGTTTAGATAGGGCAGTGATAAAGTAAACTAGAGCTAACAGTGAGTTCATTTCAGGGTTTCCGTCAGAACCCACTTGACCGGAGTTGACTGCGAGAGTGATGACCTCGAGAGATTGACTGCCGTTTGAGACTGCCGTTGATGATTGAGGGTGGCGATTGTCGCCATTGGACCGATCAGTGTAGGCCTGTCACTGTTTAGCGGGGTATCAAAGGATCTCTTGAGGGAATCTAGCCGTCTGGGTGCGCAGCTGACGACGGGATGATCGTTGGGTCAGCAGCTCTCCTCTACCTCGGCTCACAACACCACATGACTCGAGCAGCTTAGTGAAATCCTCTTGCTAACGGGAAGCTAAAGCTTCTCTCAACTGTACAAGGTCTGATTGGCTCACTCCCTTCCGCTGTATGGATGCACTGGGATTACACTGAGGCTATCTGAGTAAATTAATGGTCACACACTGAGACCATGAGTCTCGGACTCTAGGAGATACCTAGATGAACATTTTATCTCCCTTATTACGGGTGTATGTTGAGTTGGGTGGAGCATGGTTCACGAGTATTGGTGGACCCAGTAACATATTAATAATAGTGAATACATTTGGGGGTAGTTAATACCATTTCTCAGTTACTGATATTATCTTGACGTGTGTAGTTTAATATTTCTTAAATAATTTTGATAGTATTGTTTTTTGAATGTTTGTGTCATTAAGTGGAACCAGAGTGATACTGTGATTTGATTCTTTTAATGCATCTAATTTTTCTTCATAAATCCGATCTCAGGTATAACCTTTGTTCCCCAGAGTAGTGGTTAAGTTAGGTTAGGAAGTGTGCATCTGTTGGGGTGATATAATTTTGTTGAGTGCCCTTAAGGCCTATTCATTGTAGGGTATTTAATTTCTTATTTTTTATTACCATTTCCTCAGTGACTGATACTATTTTGTTGAAAGCCCTTAAGGCCTATTCATGGTAGAGTATTTAATTCCTTATTTTTTATTACCATTTCCTCAGTGACTGATATTATTTTGTTGAAAGCCCTTAAGGCCTATTCATGGTAGAGTATTTAATTTCTTAATTTTTAATACCATTTCCTAAGTGACTGATATTATTTTGGTGAAAGCCCTTAAGGCCTATTCATGGTAGAGTATTTAATTTCTTAATTTTTAATACCATTTCCTAAGTGACTGATATTATTTTGTGAAAGCCCTTAAGGCCTGTTTCATGTGTGCAAGCAACATTTCTTAATACTTCAAATTTATTGTTGCCTGTGTTTCTAATAATTTCTATGTCATTTATAACTTTTATTCCCCAGAGTAGTGTTTTAAGTTTAAGTTAAGAGGTGCGCATATTGGTGTACCATTATTTGATTGTGTTTGTAGTGTTGGAGGGAATATAAGTGTCTAAATTTTACGGGTGTGTCTTATCTATCCAGTCCCAGACGCTATCCTTCCACGGGTCACGGACACCATTTTGTTTAGTAGATTTATGTTCTGTGTTGGTTCGGGATTTTTCAAAGGGCGCCTTCCCACTGCCATTACTATCCTATAATCTTTTTAATAAACCCCAAGTCCAGTAAATTCCGACTGGTTATATATATATATATATATATATATATATATATATATATATATATATATATATATATATATATATATATATATATATATATATATATATATATATATATATATATATATATATATATATATATATATATATATATATATATATATATATATATATATATATATATATATATATATATATATATATATATATATATATATTGACTTATTTTGGTCAGTGGTTAACCATTATCCTCAAGTATTACTCAAACATAATTCCATCTTCACTCATGACGCTTGAAGTACATCTAGCAACTATCACATAAGTCGATCTCTGCTGATTTCTTCTTCTCTTGTGATTGGTTGATAATTTTGTGAACTGAGCGACGATTTGCCAACTAGCTCCTACACTGCCTTATACCTTCGTATTCATATATGAGAACTGAATTTACAGGGTAAACACTAGAGTTATGGACTGCTTACGGGACTATAATTAAATTTTGAGTATGAGAAATTTATGGGACTGTAAGGAGTCTGTAAGTTATGGTACTGTATCTCTGCTACTGTACATAACTGATGAGGTGTTTTGAGTGTGCTGTACTGTAACTGTGATTGAAAATAGCTATTATATTAAAAGTAATTTTTTTGGTTAATGTCTATGTTTGTTGCAGGTCTTGATGAGGATGTAACATGTAGCAGACTGCAACAACTTCCAAACTTGTGAGTAATTGATGCAGTTTTTCTTCCTGATTTTTAAAACAATGGCAATAGTTATTTCTTAGTACAGTACAATACAATATAGTAGGTTGCTTAATTTTCTTGGCTACTTTTTAAGTGACATATATACAGGGGGTCCCCGACTTACGAGCGCCCGCCAATATGAACGAGGTTAAATTTAAAATTTACAATATTTTATTTACCTGATGACTTATTTTTTACTTTCTTTTTCTGTATTTTGTCATTCAATTTCTAATTTTATCTTAAATTAAGTGATTTTAGATGTACGTATATAAGGACTTAAGCTATGGTATACAGGTAGTGGGATTTTTATACAGTGTTCTGTTAGCATGGTATGTGCATAGCATGTGTTCCGAGTTACGTTCAAATCTGACTGAAGAACGTCCTCAAGAACGGAACCCATTTGTAACCCCTTTAAAAAGTCCATAATTGTTTTATAAGTCACCAACCTTAGTTGTGTTGAGTACAGGTAATTAAATACAGTACTATACCTGTAAATTTATTGGCCACTCTTCACACAGAAAACCGAGTGTTTTTAGTGTCACTTGCTTTGGTTCCACAAGGAATACAACATTGTATTAGGAGGGTAACTTTGGCCATCATTAAACCTATGAGAAAATGTAAATGTAAACATTTAGATAAAGTACATCATTTAGTAGCTTTATAATGAGGTGTTGACACCCAAAGCCATACTGGATTATCAAGCATCAACTCTTATTGTTTTGTAATAGGCTTATATCTCCTAGATTTTGTGTTAATATTTTGTAATACAGAGAAATGATGTTAAGTTGTGATATTTTAGTGACTTTAGTTTTTATTAAGTTGTACTGTATGTGTTAGTGACTCACTTGTAGTTAAGTTGTTCTAAGTTGATAAATTAACAGTGGTTAAGTTGTAGTCAGTGACTTACAGGGAGCTAAGTTGTAATAGTTTAGTGGCTTATTTGTGGTTAAGTTGTTACCTGTTCGTGACTCACCTGTGGTTTGTGCATGCAGGTGGGTGAGGTGCCGAGCAGCGGAGGTCAAGATGGAGGGTCCAGACAGCCGGCCCCCCCAAATATCCCCTTCCCTCCCCCCACCAGCCATAGCAGCAGACTCCCAGCAGACCCCACCCTCACCTCCACTAGAGCCGTCGCCCACCTCCCCCATGCAGTCCCTCCCACACACCCCGCCACGCCATTCACCTCTGCCTCACACGCCCATTACGCCACACACGCCCTTACCCCACACCCCCCTCACTCCACACAGCCCCCTCACTCCCCTCACCTCCCAGAGCACTTTAGCATCAGAGGCCTCTATGGACTCTGGGGTGGCATCCGCACATTCACTGGATCTCTTACACAACAGTAACAACAGCTTGGAGACTCACGCACTCCGCAGGAGGGTAAGCATCTACCACTAGTGCAACCAGAACACTAGCACTACCTAGACTGCTTTTGATTTACCAATTCCCAAAGTTTAATGACTCTTTAGAGTTATTTTCACATCTGGATTGCCAATACTGTACTCAGCTGTACCTGTACCTTATAAAGCTGTTTCTACATATCAATTGCCAACACCTAAAGCATAATGACTGTATAAAGTTATGTTTGCTTTTTATTTGTCAGTTCACCCAAGCAACTTTGGTTTTTATGTTTGTATGTGCATGTCACACCATAACCCAAATTCATAGATACCTCTATTACCTTCAGATAGATTTATATTGACTTACATCACTGCCCAGCAACATATTTTTGGGTGATCATAATGTGTTATTTTTCTTGTATTTATTAAGTGTATCTTTCATGTATAATCTTGGAGTGTTTCTCAGTATAACTCCTGACAATATATTTCATGTAAATTATGAACTTAAGAGAGTATAAAATTAAATCTTATGTGAACTTAAGTTTTTATGTCTTGTGTGATCTGAGAGTGAATAGGTATACATCTTGGAAAATTATATTTTTTTAAGATAATTTAACCTTACCTTTGAGAAGGATGTGAACAGTCATCCTCTGGTATCACCATAGGAGAGACAGTACTAGTATCTGTACAGACTGTGCCACCTAAGCACTCATAAATATTATTTTCCCATTCTGAAACACACACTCAAGAAGCAGTTCATTGGTTAGCGAGGTTAAATTAATATTTGATCTTTCGTTATAATATGAGAGTGAACATGAAATCAAGCTGTATTTCCTCCATTGAATATCGTCATTCCTGGTACAGTATTGGGAGTTTGAAGTGACCTTCTTATGTACTGAAGACTGACTGCTGGCTTTGTAAGTGAGTGTGTTTCTATTCTGCACAAGCTGTATATGTATTTCCGTAAATAACTCATCCTTTTTCTCATTATCTAATTTCGTAGCACATGCAAATGATAACTTTTTCTCTTGTTTGATATCCAAACCACATGTAGATTTTCAATATTCAGTATATATATATATATATATATATATATATATATATATATATATATATATATATATATATATATATATATATATATATATATATATATATATATATATATATATATATATATATATATATATATATATATATATATATATATATATATATATATATATATATATATATATATATATATATATATATATATATATATATATATATATATATATATATATACATACATACACACAGAAGCGCTTATGTAATATTTTCGTTTTCCCACATGGGGGCCAGTTATCAAAGTTTCAAGGAAGATATTACATGTTTCACCCTGATCCAAATGCAGAAAAAGTGCTGTGAAATTGAATAATTGATTTATGAGGCCTTTAATACTAAGAAACTGTCCTTCATTGCAGGCTGGGAGCAGCGTGAGTAGTGGGACGAGTGAGGTGTGGTTGGGCTCCCTGGACGGTGATCCAGCTGGCCTGGAGGTCCTGCCAGAGCTGTGGCCTCACTCTGAGAGCCCCACAGCACTAGCACATAGTCCATCCCCCTCACACCACAGCCCCTCCTCTCCGCGTCACAGCCCAACTCCGAGTCACCACAGTCCTACGATCTCCTGTCACAGCCCGTTACCTACCCACCAGAGCCCCACCATCCAGCATCATCTCCTCCCACCCCAAGAAATAGACGTCAGTGGGCCTGCTGTGCCCGTTGTAGGTCAGGACTGCGAGTGGCATCCCTCATCCCCAAGAGACAACCCCAAGGAAGCTTTTTCATCTGTGATACCACTTCACCCTAGTGCCCTAAGTCCTCACACAGGCCCACTGAGGCCAGGAGTTGAACAAGCTGGAGAGAACAGGCAAAATTGTGTAATAACTGTGAACTCAGCTCCTAGTAATGGTAAATTGCAAAGTGAACGAGTTTTTGCAGAATTTTGTGCAAGTGATGAGGCATTTTATGATAAAAGGTTTTATATAAAAGACTCTCAAGCATTGTTAAAAGAGAATTATAATTTAAATGGTATGTTAAGGAAAACTAAAGAAGCAAACAATCTAACAGCTACAGGTAACAATGATGTGGAATGCATGGCTAGGGAAGGCTGTGTGTGGATTGACAAGTTTGCTTCGTTATTTGTGAAACAGGTCATAGAGGAGGCTCTCACAGTGAGTTCCTCCATCGGTTGGTCTATTAAGTGTTCAGGCCAGTGTCAGCGTGAGCAGTGTCGGGAAGAATATCAAAGAAAAGAGAGCAGTTGGTGGACTGTGGGGGGAGGCAAAGGTAATCGTAAATCCAGCATCCCTCTTTTGGGACTGTCTTGTGGAAGCCCTGGTTTGTGCTGGACCCCAGAGCTGCCCTACAGTCCTTCACACAGACCGCACTCCAGATCTTCTTTGGGCTCTAGCCTTTCCTTCTCCCATGACTCGCTGGTAAGTTCCGGCCCTCGCATGGATGACTCTCACCTCATCACCGGCGCTGTGTCACACGATGCCTTGCTCTTTCCTACTTCCAAAACCTCCCACAGTGATGTAAGTGACATTTATAATGTGCCACTGGATGGAGATATCTATGCAGTGCCAGTAGATGTAGTAAAGCCTAAGGAGGGGCAAATATTACACCCAAAGGCCATTATGCATCAGCCCAAAAAAAGACATCATAGGAGGCATGCTAAGAACAGTGCCAGTGCCAGTGTGTTAAATGATAGCAGTTCAAAAAAAGTAAGTACTTCAGAACATGTTAGTGGCAGCAGACAGTTCAAAGAAAGTAGTGTAACCAGAAGCAGACAGCATTCTGGCCAGTCAGTCGCGTCTGTCAGCGGCGACTTGTTGCGAGTCAGTAAGCGTCATAGTGTGCCCAGTAACATTGGTTGTGCTCTGAGCATGACTCCTAAACATGGTGCAAGTAAAGAAAATCACGAGCCTATACACATGACTCTGGAAGAGGTCAGAAAATCTTTCCATGAGTCAGATGATACAATAAACTGTAGTAAGGCTAATAGGGTTCAGCAGAGTAATAAAGGTGTTCACGAACAGTCTAAAATATGCAGAATAATTCCGTTTACATCAATGAAGTCGTGTAAAAGAAAAGATAGTTCAGAAAATCGTCTTGAGGATAACCGAAAGAAAGGCAGAAGTATATCTAGTAACATTCGTAACACTCTAATTACCATATTTGGCCTCAAGAAAGGAACTAAATCCAGTGGCACAAGATTGAAAAGTGGGAGCTGTGTGGATGCTGCAACTCAGGGATTTTCAGAAATTGCAGGCAACGGGACCACAACCCTTGTCTGCTCCCCCGCCTCAGGTCCGCAACCCAACCATACAGCCAACCAAGCAACAACCACCATCACCAGAAACAATCACAATCAGCAAAACCACCACAGCAACCACCGCCACTCTAATGGCATCAATACCGGCTTATTATCATGCCTAGGCAATCTTAGGACAGAAACAGATGACCAACCAGCAACCATAGCTAACGTGCCACAGCAAAATCATGCTCCATCACGCTCTCCAGCCATTGTAACAAACAGAGCATTACCTCCCCTACCTTTGCCTGCTGCTGGGGAGGACGACACCTCCGCCAAGAATACCCAGACTGAGGTCGGAGGAGATCGCAGGGAGGAGGAGGGCTGCGATTTTGCATCAATAATAGAAAAAGTGAAAGATGTAAGTTAAGACCAGTTGCTGTTCTGTTGAATCATGAGTTATTAATGTCTTCCTCTCATTAAAGTATTATATAATTTTCCTTTATAAAAGTATAACAAAGGCATTGTTATAGTCAGAATGTTTATGTGAGTGTGTAACAGCCTTAGTGGTTATGGCTGCTAGTACAGTACAGTGGTCCCTCGGTTAACGAGCACAATTCGTTCTAGAAGGTTGCCATTTAACCGAAAACTCTTTAACTGAAACCATTGTTTCAATGGGTTTTTGGGTAATTGGTTCCAGCTCACCAAAAATTGCCTAAAATCAACAAAAAAGGTAGTAAAGTACACTCACTTTGAGGTATGTATGTAGAAGACTCCTGGATGATGATGATGATGATGATGGGAATTAGAATGGGGGTGGAGGAGAAGGGAGAAGAGAAGGCATTGGGGTGGAAGAGAAGTCACCCCATGGCACCATTTCACCCATAAAATTTTAGTTCTCTTGGTGTAATTCAAGATTATTTTCTTTAAATCAACACTGCTTTGCATTATATATTGTCAATATGTAAAATAAATTTCAAAATGACCAATAATTTGCTTGGAAACACAGAAAAAAGCATCTAGTTGAAGAGAGTCTCAAGCAAGATGTTACCTCCACTGAAAAGACACAGCGACTGATGCCTGTATGGTGTGTTGACAGGCTGTATGGCGCGCAAAAAACTAGCTTCCTATACTTCAATTATGTTCAATAATTGTTGAAATGACTAAAAAATTTAATATAAAACTTTTAAAATTATTGAATAGTATAAATTTCTTGATATTTACTAAAATAGTAAGGAATTTAAGCCCTAGAACCGATTACTGTATTGGCGGACTAATACTACAGCTGGTGGACCGCCAAATGCAAGCGAAAACATGTTGAGGTCGGCTCGTAAAAATCTCGTTAATCGAGGGATTGCTCGTTAACCGAAGTTAAGAATCTTATGGAAGGTAACTCGTTAACCGAAGTCTCGTTAACCGAGGCGCTCGTTAACCGAGGGATCACTGTACTGTACTTGATCACTAGTCCTTTTGAAGGCACTGTAAGTGGCAGGGAGCTTTTTTGAATCACAGTTGAATGTTTTTGCTTTGTTTTATGTAGCAACTTATTATATTCACTTCTGGTTATATGGAGCTGTAGCTAAGAGCCCACGTAAGAGAGCAACTTTTTTATGCTCTCAGAATAATGGTTTGTCAGTGTCTATCTCCGAGTGTTGCTGTGGGTGCCGATTAGAAACAATATTGAGGTCAGCAAGACTTTTCGACCCTGCTCAGAGTGGGGTTGTCAAGTCTGGAAATACTAAACAATCAGAGGAATACAATAAGTAAAATAAAATACAATGAGGAATCTTTATATCTATAGGGGTCTTTGTTATTTAAATATTGTGGTGCTCTGCATATGCACATACAGTAATAGCATTAAGACATCAAAAATATTTTCTAGTTCTCCCATATTAAGTCTCTGGGTTAGAGTTTTATAGCTTGAAGACACATTTAGTGCTGATTGGATGTAATTCATAGTACTTTTTTAATAGAAATGGCCACTTTGTTGACTCCTCCAGTAAAATAATTCAGCTCCCATTGGGGTGACACTTCCCATGACCATCTTGTTCTCATTCCTAGTTATAGAACTGGGTTTTCTTGCAAGCTCTCTGTGGATAGTTTTTGTCACCACACCTCTGTACACACTGCCTCACTCTTACCCCCTGCATGTACAATGTTTAATTTTGTTATTCCCAATCCTGACTGTCTTCTGCTACGTAGCACTAAAGTTCTTAAAAATTCTCTTTCACACAAATTCAATACATCTAAAAAAATATACTTATCCAAATACAGTATAGTACAGCACACTTTCAACCTGCCCTTCTACTTTACATTCATTCTCACACTCAAACACTTCCCTTTACTTACTCTTTCCATATACAGTACTTTCTTTTCTCAAGTTCTTACCTCTTTAATTTATAATTTTTTTTACTCATTGGCCACATCACTGACACTGTCATTTCCTTTCTGATTTCTTCAGTTACTTATGCCAGTTACTCTTCAGATTTTGTAACCACTTTATCTTAAAATCTATATGATTTGCTTGCCCCTACCAACTAATCTTACAAAACAATAAGACCCTTGTCGTTGACGCGATGAGTATAATTCAGTCAAAACCTGTTGAATGCAATTCGCATATAACAACTGCCGGTACATCAGGACACACAGTTTGAATAATATGATCAATATACAGTATATAATTACACTTATTAAAGTTATTTAGATTTCTCAGAGGATTCAACAGTTCACAATCACACTCACGTTTTTGGGTCTAGGGTTAGACCAACGAGAACAAATATAATGTCCTGCAGGAAGATGTTGGCTGACGAGAATCAAAGATGTTGCCTCTACAGTAGAAGGCGATAATCTGCCCCTCAGGCAGTCACACAGCTGCTACCAGCTCCATCTCGCTTAGTAAGCTATTCTGAGTTGTAAACAGTCTCTTCACTTAACATGTGGCCGGCGCGCACAATTGTGCGTGGCGATAACAGGATTAATGAATGGTGCATGATATAATTATATATTCAGTGCTCAGAATGTATTTAGGAATAATAGAGTGACAACTACCTGTGTTGGTCATCATTGGTGAATTAGTGAGGTCTAAAAGTGTCACATTAAACTAATTTGAGATTATGAGCTGTGGAATAATTCTGTACCGTACATGATAGTGTACTATGTGGATTTGTTCAGGATATGAAGAAGTACCGGTATTTGTGGTTATGTCTCTTTGTGGTTGTAACCTTTTCTTGACTTTTTCCACACTTGTCTTGCAATTTTCCTCCCTATTATTTTATCCCTTAGAGGTTTCTATATGCCTTAATCCATTCCACACTAAGTGGGAGAGGAGTAAATAATAGTTAAATGGGTAACATCCAGTACATTTGGGTTCCTTACCAAAGAAGAGTTATGCCAAACATACTAGTGCAGTTATCCCTTGATAATTGTCTTTTGCCATAACTTGCCACAATAGGGACGAACACGATATACAATTTAGAACTTATTCAAGATGCTGTTGGGTTATCTTTACATATACACAATACTGCATTTAACTGATATTGGTTTCCATTTGTTTCACAGAACATTTTCATTTCTAAGACACAGGTGAACAGCATTTCCAAGTTTCCTTCCACTATGTAGCAATGGGAAATAAGAGTCGGTTCTTGCTACTTAAAACAGCTAGAATAAGGACTTCTTTATAATTAACAAATGCATGAGACATATTATATTAGTAAGACCTCCCTCAGTCGGACTATATGGGGCTCAATGCTGTCTGCCTTATCTAGAATCCTGGCTTATGCATAACCTCTCTGCCGGGTGCATTCAATTATCATTTTGCTGAAAAATCCCTTAAAAAAAATTATAGCAGATGAATCTTGAGCGGAGGACATTGGGGGCCTGCTTACTCTTACAATACCTATATTCAGTGCTGGATTTAGACCTGTGGAGGCCCATGGGCAGCCTCTTTGTGGAGGCCCCCCTCATTATAACTACCCAAGAGGGTGGGGTGGCGAGTGAAGCGAGCCTAAACATTTGGGAGTTCTGGGGGACGCTGTAAGCCCCCGGGAAAATTTTGAAATTTGAATCACTTCTTTGGAGAATTTTGAAGCCATATGCAGTTATATTGAGAAAATTAAAACATTGAGAAATTTTTAATTAACTGTATATTTATTGATAGTGTACAAATTCCCAACACACACACACACACAAAAGTGAGACATGACTGGAGTCATTCATGTGGTTTCAAGTCGACCAGCCCAGATATAGCTACTACTGCACATGTCAAAAATTTTCAAGAGACTTCACAGAAAATAATATATTATTAGTTATTACAGAGAGATGATTCTTTGCATTTTTAATCAGATAAACCTCTACTCAAATAATGTTTCTGTCCAAGAATGCATGTATAGGCTTCTTTAAGTCCATAATGATTTTCAGCTGCAACTTTGGCTTGTAGACCATTGTACCTCCCACTCATAGATGTTGCATTATCTTAAGATTGCCCACGACAATTTTGAATGTCAATGTCATTGTCTGCAAGAAACTTCATCAAACCTTCAAACATTTCTTGAGCCTTGTGTCCTTGATTTGGCAAGAATTTCACAAATCTCTCAACAGGTGTGTCATGCTCCATGTATCTGATTATCAGAGTTAGTTCATCAATATGGCCTTAATCAGGGGTGGAATCTAGAGAAATTGAGTAATATTTTGAGAGCTTTATACGTAAGATAATTTCGTTCAGTACTTCATTGCCCATTAGTCTGACAATTTCTTCACAGATGGTTGAAGACAAATAGTTTGCATGACCAGTGCCACGATTAGCATGATTCTGGATGTGTTGCCTGAGGAAATCATCATACTCGGCCAAAAGCTCTAGTACAGTGACCCCTCGTTTAACGAACACCTCGGTTAACGTAATTTCGATTAACGAACTGCCTTCCATAAGGATCTTCAATTCGGTTAACGAAAAAAAATTCGCTTAACGAACTTCTTACGAACCGACCTCAACATGTTTTCGCTTGCACTGACCGGGCAACCAGCTTTAGTATCAGTCCGCCAATACATTAATCGGTTCTAGGGCTTAAATTCCTTACTATTTTTGTAAATATCAAGAAGTTTATACTATTCAATAATTTTAAAAGTTTAATATTCAATTTTTTAGTCATTTTAACAATTATTGAACGAAATTGAAGGTAAAGTGACTAGTTTAATGCGCGGCATCCAGCCTCTTAACACAGCAAACAGGCGTCAGTCTCTCTCTGTTTTCACTGGAGGTAACATCTTGCTTGAGACTCTCTTCAACTAAATGCTTTTTTTCTGTGTTTCCAAGCAAATTATTGGTCATTTTGAAATATATTTTATATATTGACAATATATAATGCAGTGCAGCATTGATTTAAAGAAAATAATCTTGAATTAAACCAGAGAGCTAAAATTTTATGGGTGAAATGGCACCATGGGGTGACTTCTCTTCCACCCCAATGCCTTCTCTTCTTCCTTCTCCTCCACCCCCATTCTAAATCCCATCATCATCATCATCCAGGAGCCTTCTACATACACACCTCAAAGTAAGTGAACTTTTCTACCATTTTTGTTGAATTTAGGAAATTTTCGGTGAGCTGGAACCAATTACCCAAAAACCCATTGAAACAATGGTTTCGGTTAACGAACGTTTCGGTTAACGAACGACCTTCTGGAACGGATTGAGTTCGTTAACCGAGGGGCCACTGTAATCCCAAGTAATTTCCATTATGAGGAGATCCAAGTATTTCATCATCTCCACGAAGAGCTAGCCCTCTTTCACATATAAATTTAAGCACGCTGATCATTCGCTTTAGAAGACTTCACCAATACTGCTCAATTTGACCCACTTGCGTAGTTAGTTTAGAATCTATACCTCCAGCTCCCTTTGCACGACTTGCTGCTGACAAAACTGCTTAAATGTGGTCCTTTGATTGCTCATGGACAACAAGCCTTTAGCATGCTTCCAGTCGCAGAACCCATCTGATGTGAATTGAGATCTTGAAACACCCATTAGCTTGCAAAAGAAGCAGTAGACCCGCCCATTTGCGGGGGAGAAACAAAGCCAAGAACGCTTTACAACTTCCCCATTTCGATTCCTTCGCTCAAACATGGCTGGTGTGCATTTGCGACTGACATTGTTTGCATCTTTTTGTACTGCTGATTTTGCATCCAAAAATTTAGCATCACTGTGGTGGAGACTCTCAGAACCGTTCGCAGCCCAATAATCAATAAATTGTTTTGTCAAATGTTCTGACCATAATTTGTGTAGTTGCCATTTGCACTTCAGGAGGCACATGCTTTGATTCAATTTCAATCTCCTCGGCAGTCTGGTCATTTCCCCCTGTGGATAGGCTAGAGCTGCCATATAAAGAGGAAGCTGATGCATCACATGCAGGTACTTGTTCTGGTTGCCTTGAAGATGAGCTTGCAGAAGCACTGACTAGATGTTCTGAAGCTGATGGACGAGTGAAGAATTCAGTCACTCGACGTGTTTTTGTAAATTCTTTAGTTTCTCTCTCAGCACGTTCTTTAGATTTCTTTCTCTTTGCAGCACCACTTTCGAAACGTCGTACACCTTTGTGTCTGTCCATTCCACTCATTTCTGCAACAATAATTTTCTGTCAACAAAGACGGACACCTAATTTTTCGCTATAATTAAAAACGTAACACAAATTGGCCGTTTGCTTTTTGCTACTTTATGGAGAGGTTAATTGATTACTTAACTCCCTGGAACATTTGGACGCCAGCATATTTTTAAAACTTGGAATTTTGGGTAAGATTATGACCTCTCCCTCTGACTTCTCCCAGTCCCACCCCTAAAACTCACCATCGGTTCGCCTCCTTTTCACCATTGATTATACTGTGTTATACAGTGGCCCCTCGGTTAACGAACTCAATCCGTTCCAGAAGGTCGTTCGTTAACCGAAACGTTCGTTAACCGAAACCATTGTTTCAATGGGTTTTTGGGTAATTGGTTCCAGCTCACCGAAAATTTCCTAAATTCAACAAAAATGGTAGAAAAGTTCACTTACTTTGAGGTGTGTATGTAGAAGGCTCCTGGATGATGATGATGATGATGGGATTTAGAATGGGGTGGAGGAGAAGGAAGAAGAGAAGGCATTGGGGTGGAAGAGAAGTCACCCCATGGTGCCATTTCACCCATAAAATTTTAGCTCTCTGGTTTAATTCAAGATTATTTTCTTTAAATCAACGCTGCACTGCATTATATATTGTCAATATATAAAATATATTTCAAAATGACCAATAATTTGCTTGGAAACACAGAAAAAAAGCGTTTAGTTGAAGAGAGTCTCAAGCAAGATGTTACCTCCAGTGAAAACAGAGAGAGACTGACGCCTGTTTGCTGTGTTAAGAGGCTGGATGCCGCGCATTAAACTAGTCACTTTACCTTCAATTTTGTTCAATAATTGTTAAAATGACTAAAAAATTGAATATTAAACTTTTAAAATTATTGAATAGTATAAACTTCTTGATATTTACAAAAATAGTAAGGAATTTAAGCCCTAGAACCGATTAATGTATTGGCGGACTGATACTAAAGCTGGTTGCCCGGTCAGTGCAAGCGAAAACATGTTGAGGTCGGTTCGTAAGAAGTTCGTTAAGCGAATTTTTTTTCGTTAACCGAATTGAAGATCCTTATGGAAGGCAGTTCGTTAATCGAAATTACGTTAACCGAGGTGTTCGTTAAACGAGGGGTCACTGTATTGTATATACTGATCCTGGAACTGACAGAAACCGTCATTGACATAGTTAATGTACTCAAAATGCATAAAAATAACTCAACTTACTTGCAGCCAATCGACCTGTAGTATCTTAAAGCACAATTATATATGTGAACGTATATTCTAAGAGCACACCCACCCACACTCAAGCACAAGCATCAAATGACTCTCTCTCACTCGCACTCTCACTGTACATTTGCAAGACATGTTCTAGGAAATGACAACTGACAAGATCATTCATCACTGAGCGGCGACGACTTCACTCAACAAGCACACATGACAATTCTCTCTCTCATTTTACATCTGCAAGACATGTTTATGTCTACTCGTGGGAAGTTCACGAATCATGGGCGATGCAAGTCTCCTCTTTAATCGACAGACACATGACAACCGATGTGCAGATACTACACGACCCAACCCCCTCCGACCGACTGTCAACAAACACAGCGCCCTGATGGCATTCGTAATGGAAGTGATAATGAAAAAAATATTTTATTTGTTTTGTTTTTTTAATCTCAATTTCGTTATTCCATATAGTTCATTTTTAATCAATATATGTTTGTGGAATTCTAAATATATTATTAGCAACACAAATAATAGGAAAACCAGGTATTCATGAATTTCAAGGAGTAGCTAGCCTAATTTCTATCATGCTTCTTGCTGAACATAGTTTTACGTGATGGAATAGATAAACATGAATTTTAAAGAATGAAAATATAAATGATCCAAATGAATAAACAAATAAATAAAATATTGTAATGTGTGGAGGCCCCTGGGCAGCTGCCCACTCCTGAATTCGGACCTGCCTATATTCACACTTATATTTAATAATACAGTAAAACCTCGATTAACCGACCATATATGGGGGGAAGGGGCCGACGGATAACACTGGTCAACAGCCAAAATGGTTCACATATGAGATCATGCTCACACAACTAATTTCATATTGCTGAATTCGAATCTGATATTTGTTTTGTTCTATCAGACCAGGTTTTATAAAAAAATCAATAGGTACAAATATTTAATATTCCATCACGTGTCGTGCAAAAGATGAGATTATCTCATGTGACTGTGCTTTCATGACTAATTTCATATTAATGAATATTAATTGGATGTTTCATTCTACCATCAGACCTACTTTCTTAAAGAATAAAAAAAATAGTAAATATAGTAACATTATCGCATCATGCAAGATACAATTTTAAACCTATCACAGATAAGCTCATAAAAAATTGTACCAAAAAACATAAGTTCAAATCCTTTATAATGACAAAATATGAAGTTCTAAAAGTGCTTCTGAACTTTACTCTTTCTCTTGTACAGCTTGCTCTCTCCATCTTCTAGCAGGTTACGCTGCTTTAGTCGGGATCCCAAAACTTCAGCCTTTTCTTTTGACAAGTTTAGGTTTAGGTTTAGGTTTAGTACATAAAGTCTACGGAAATAAAACATACATTTTCAAAGTACCTTTCCCTAACCGACCTCATTTAAGTCCCTCTATTCATTTTTGTTCATTTGCCTTTCATATTTCAATAGAATTTGCTTTAAAACATTAACCACTTTAGTAAATAAATATGAACCAGCACAGAAACCGTGAATAAAAAATGGAAAAGTCAAAGAACATATGTCATCACAAAAATTGTGACCAAGTCCCAGGTTGCTGATCTGACTTTCTGCCTCATTTACACACAATTGCAGGGTCTCAATTGTTTCTCTTACTATTGACAACACAACGAATATACAGGTACATTGTTTCTCACTCTTGATTTTTTTTTTTTCATTTCTTTATGGTTCTTTATTACCATTATTATTATTATTAGCATTATCATTACATTACCCCCCCCAGGCCCCGATGTGGGTCAGTGACCTGTGTCCGGGTGGGCTAATCCCCGTTTTTTTTTTTAAGGGGTTCGGGATTGACGGTTAATCCGAAAGTCGGTTAATCGAGGGTCGGTTAATTGAGGTTTTACTGTACTTTACATTTCATTACACTTACTGTATATCTAGTATGCACTTTAATTTGTATGACGTAAAAAAAAAAAGTACTCTACTTCAGACCAAACTCCTCACAGGTAACATTCACAGACTCCAGCATCAATTCTGTCTCATATCTTCAGTTTCTCTTCAATTGGTAGAGTTCTGAGCACCATTCCTTTTCTCCCAATGATCTTCACTGGTGTTTTGCCCTTACTTGCTTTAGAGGCCATACTAATACAGTAGGGAAACACTAAATACAAAGAAAAACAGAGTGCGCAGTGGATTGATTTATGATATTTAGGCTCAAAGTCAAGTACTGGAGCCAATAGGCCAATCTGCGCTCTACAGTATGACAATTAGGGGATATCCCTTATATAAAAACAACCACATCCAATTAAGAGTATGAAGTGGAGCAGTGGCCACAACAACAAACTTGTGGGAACTGCTGCCCCACACAACCCCCATAATCCAGAGCTCATCTGACTTATGGGGGTTTCTGACTTACAGAAATCTGACTAAAAGAGTCTTATTGTACAGTCCCCCAAAATTATCGTTAGCCATGGGGTCAATGTGATTCTGGGCTTTCCGAGCAATGTTACTCGACCTGTTTTTGAACAGTTGGTAGTTCTACATCTGCGACCTTTGAGCATGAATGAGTATATACGTTTTTGAATGATGTGAATCCTTCTAGTGTTCAGATGATAATATATTACGTGAATTGGAGTGGATGTCGTAAATGGATACCAACGCCATACAAGTCATCAATGGGATCTTACATCAAATGGAGCGAGAAATTATCGAGGAGATATTGCAAGATGTGAAAGGTCCTGTTATTGGCCTTCACAATGAGGGTATATTTAATACTCTACTGATATAGGATGGTGAACTGGGGTGAGCAAGCCCACAGTATCACAATGGGTTAGGTGCCATGAAACAACTGGTGCCACACTGAAACTTAAAATCACAAATGTCTTACTAGGGGGGGGGGGGGTTCTGTTGCCTGCAAGTCCCTTGATTTCAAACCTTATTTCGGTGTTAAACCAATGCAGTTTACACATCGGTAAAATGGCAGATCCCATGTAGACTGATATATTGTATATTCTGTAGCTGTTCAGTCTAATATCAAGTACTATTTGCTTTGTCACTTTTCTTAAATCAGACATATCGTGAACAACATGTGTAAGCTTATTGTGAAACTCGTTATGAATGGAACTCCGTTAGTACAACTTCGTAATGATGAAATGTCCGTTTTGAGGTCTGTCTCATTCTCAGTCATGTGTATTTCAGTGTTATTGTAATCGTCAGTCAGTGGCTTGTTGTTTACATATGCCTTGCTTCTACCCAGCACGATACATACATTAATATAACTTAATGGATTTCTTGTTATATTGAAGTATCCAGTATGCCATACAAGACAACTCCCTCCCCCATTTCTAGCAGTTGCTGATATGGTGAGCAGGCGTACCAAAGTATGTTGATGCACTGGAGATCGTATCAAAGTATTTTGTTTAGCGTTTCAAATTGTAGCGACAAAATCTGACAATACATTTTAGGGGATTGTACATAAGTTACATTAGTTAGAATTAATGCTGACAACTGAATGATGAGTGTTTTGCTTTTGATTCCAGCCACCCTGCATCAGTAACAGGAAATGACTTGTGAAAGTGAAAAATATAAATTGTCCAGAAAATCCAGTCAAACATGATAGCTCATAATTTTCTTATAGAGTAGAAGATTGTCACTTCAAAGTGGCTGTGTAGCACCTTACATTTCTGCATATAATCGGTAATAGTTTTTATCACTACAATTAATCTCTGCACATGTCCTCCTGTCTCCTTTCATATGAGTACAATATCACATGTGTCATCAGCCTGACCTGGTAGCTATTGTAGGATGGCCAGAAACAAAAGCAAATTAGACTCCCATTACTTGCTGTTACCTAATCCATATACTGTAACTGCTACAACAGATATGTTCTACTTTGTTTAACCTTGCCACAACATGGCCTCAAGACATCAATATACAGTTGCTTCCCGACTTACGACGGGGTTAGGGACCCAAATCCAGGTCGTAAGTCGAAAATGCTTAAATAATACATAGAAAATGTAAAATGGGTGTCTCTTTTTCTTCTCAGCACCACAAAACTCTCACTTTTAAGCTTGCCTGCCCTTTTAAAGTGAATTACAAACGAAAATTTTGTCAGTACACAGGGCAATCACTGATGTTGGGACTCGAAAATACGTAATTTGACAAAATTTTGGTACGACCGAGACGGTCGTATGTCCGGGTGGTCATAAGTCGAGTAGGTCGTAAGTCGGGGAGTAGCTGTAGTTTATCCCTGTGGCTTCACACAACCAGAATTACCCATTTGCAGCATGTCCGTCCCCATATACTGCTCTACACCATGCTTTCCAGTCATACATGCCCAGTGCTACTTCCTGCTTCTCATCCATAGCTCCCTTAAACTCTTTATGGTCTATATTTACATGTTTTTTATCTCAATTCAAGGAAAGTGGTACAGCTGCACCCAGTTCTATTCACATACTCTTCATATTTCTTGTACATTAGTGTTCCTTTCCACTCCAGTGGGTGGGAACAGAAGGTGTTGATAACTTGCATTCAATTCTGTAAACAAAGAACAGTGGATTTTAATAAAATGAGGTATGCACAGTAGATATATGAAGCAAGATCTATGATGTGCTCAATCGGTATTTTCTGTTGTCATCGTCATCCTGAGTTATGCCCTCTTTGAATTCGCTGCAATGGCAAACTTGGCCACATTTTCTGGCAGACACTTGCTACTTTTAATTTTTTTTTTAAATTAATGTGATAATGAAACTGAGCGTCACATATTTATTCGATATGTTTATAGTTGCACATGCTATGATATTCTTATTTGTTGACCTTTGAGTAATAAACATACATTGTGCTGAGACGGAATCTCAGCTGTGGAAGTAACATACATACGGTAGATAAATATTGGGGAAAATGAAAAAAAGCATGAAGATATATCAGCCCTTAAAACCTGTTAAGTTGGTGACATAGACTATTGTGAGGCTGTAGTGTGAGTGTCTGACCTGAACCACAAAATCATTATTTTGTCGAACTTTCCTCACAGATATTTTGAGGAATGTATTTCATGGGAATAGTTCCCTAGTGTCTCCCTCCCAGCAGTCTCTCTCTGGTTTTCTTGCAACCTTAATGTTATCTCTGTGTAACCACTCTCAGTCTTGTTTCTACAGGGTGCGCCATAAACACCAGATGCCTTTTTTTAATTTAAAAACTAGCCTATCCACTAATCGCCTGCAAAGTGCTGTATTAAAATAATAATGCTTGAAATTAATTCTCCATGGACTTGGGAAAATATATATACAGTGAGTTCTGCTATAAAGCGTGTATTGATAACGCGAATTTGCTCTAACGCGATTTATGAATTAGGAACGATATTTGTATAACACGAACGCTTGTTTGCTATAACGCGATTTTTGCTTACTATTTCTCCAATTTTGTGGTACAGTGGGGTATGCTATAACGAATCTAATTGGTTCTAGAACCTTGTTCGTTATAGCATTCATTCGTTATAGGATTAATCCGTTCCAGGCCCCCAAATACAACCACTTAACACTGAAAAATATAATATAAAATTGTAAAATTTGTAAAAAAGTGCATAAATATGCATCTAAACCCCTGAAATAAAGAATATCATTAATATTTGTAATAAAAAAACAATAAATTAGAAAAAAAAAAAAATTAAATAATGTGAATATAGTAAAGAAGAATATCAACAAGAAGCGTTCTGGTGATAGAATTCCCGGTGATGATCGTAAAAGAAAGGATATAACACTTGAAGAGAAGCTCGATTTTATCAACCTCAAAATCACCCTTCTCCCCCATCAAGTAAAGTGTTACATTTACTGTATGATTTCATTATTAGATATGAATGTAACATTTATTTAGACTGAGACTGTGCTATCCTTTGTGTTAGGCTAACTACTAAATTTTTTCGATTTCGAGTAATCTGCACCTAACCCTATTTTCTCCATAAGCCCTGTTATTTCTATTACGCGATATTCTATAACACGATATTTTACAAGAGCACAATTATCGCGTTATAGCAGAACTACCTGTACAGGTATAATCTCTCCTCGACTTACGACGGAGTTCTGTCCCGACTACCAGGTCGTAAGTCGAAAAGGCGAAAATAATACATAGAAGTTCTAAAATGAAATACAGTACAGTAAAAGTAATCTCTAATGAGAAAGGAATAAAGTGTTACTATGCACTTACCTTTAATGTAGTCAGCTGAATGCACACGAGGCCTCAATAAATTTTTTTATTAAGCATGGAGACTACAATATATATATATATATATATATATATATATATATATATATATATATATATATATATATATATATATATATATATATATATATATATATATATATATATATATATATATATGCTGATAACTACATGAAAGAAGAAACACGAAGTTCTCAAGCTTATATATATATATAACCACACAATATATATATATATATATATATATATATATATATATATATATATATATATATATATATATATATATATATATATATATATATATATATATATATATATATATATATATTTTTTTTTTTTTTTTTTAAATGACACATGCATTTTCTGTACCGAAACGGTTCCAGTTAATGTAGTCTCCATGTATAATTAGAAAATTATGGGGGCCCCATGTGCATTCAGCTGACTACATTAAAGGTTAAGTGCTCAGTCACACTGTATCCATTCCTTATTATTTATTACTTTCACTGTACTGTATCCATTCATCATTATTCATTACTTTTACTGTACTGTATTTCATTGTAGATTTTTTATTTTTTATTTTTGTCGGACTTACGACCATGCCGGACTTACGACCTGGATTTGGGTCCCTAACCCCGTCGTAAGTCGGGGTCTAGGTGTGTGTGTATATATATATATATATATATATATATATATATATATATATATATATATATATATATATATATACACACAGTTAACCCTCACTTTACGCGGTTAATGTAACCCGGAGGGTCCCGCGTAAAGTGAAAACACGTAAAGTGAATAACATAACATATGGGATTAATTGAAATAGAGTCCGGGCCGACCCCCAAACTCCACTTTTTGACGACACACAACTATGTTGTAGTAAAAATTTTATCTTAACTTTATGATGGTATGAAAAAACAAGTAATATTGAAGAGGTTAGGTTAGGAAAAATAAAGGTTAACATAGGAAAAATAAAGGTTAGGTTAGAAAAACTAAAAGTTAGGTGGAACACTTACGGTAGTAGAAGAGATGGGTCGGCGTACGGGGATGGAGGCTGGTTCCGAGGCAGAGGGCAGGCTACTGGCCCTCAGGTGAGTCACTATCACTATCGCCCACAGTTGTTATGGCCTCCCTGACAAATCCCTCAAAGTCATCTTCACTGTCTCTACCTCTGTCACTATCACTGGCTTGGGCTGGCTGTGGTGGGTTGCGGGCGAAGAACTCGGTTATGCTTTTTTGACGGCTGGTGTTTATGTTGTCTTGGTACACCGTGATGTACGGCTCCATAGCCTGCACCAGCTGGGTATGGAAGACTTCATAGCAGTCATCGTCATTGTCGCGGGAAAGGACGGACTTCATTTTCTCTGCACACTCTATGGCACACTTAATATCACTATGACTTAAACTGTGTTCTTCGGAGAATGACGCACCTTCTTCCTCCTCTTCACTGACGTGATCTTCTTCCAACATCTCGTCGGCAGTCACTTCAGGATCTCTGATCACCTCCAGGATGTCTTCGTTGGTGGTCTCGGAGAAGCCTTCAGCTGTAATATTGAGCGCAGCTTCTCTGGCAAGGTCCACTGATACTGCAACAGTCTGAACCTCACCAGTCACAGGTTCACTCCTCTTCTCAGCTGGTATGCCATGCAACACATGTCTCCATGCGTGACGAATCGTAGCAATAGTCAGCAGATCCCATGCCTCCACCAAGAAGTCTACAGCTTGTTTGACGTTAAACTTCTTCCAAAATTGTTTGATGAGAAGTTCTTGAGTCGCCACCTCTTGTTCCTTGTCCTCGTCGCTTTTGCTCTCGTTGTCGGTGTCACCCAGCATACGCAACTCATCCTTGGTATTGGTAGAGTCGTTCAGGAGCTTGAACTTCTTTGCAGAGTACGCAGCTTTCACATTGCAAATCAACTCCTGGTCCATGGGCTGGATTAATGATGTAGTGTTGGGAGGAAGGAAGACCACTTTTACGTTGGGGTGACGATCCATAAGTAGGGGCGAGTGTCCAGGTGCTTTGTCAAGGAGCAACAAAATATTGAATGGAACATTCTGTTGCTCGCAGAATTTCTTCACGTCAGGAACAAAACAGTTGTCAAACCAGAAGAGGGACAGAGAAGAGGACATCCACGCCTTACGTGCGGTTAGCCAGTGGACATTAAGCTTGTTCATGTCCATATTCTTGTAGGCGTGCGGCTTGCGGGCTGTGTGAATCACCGATAACTTTGGTTTACAGGTACCGGAGGCATTGGTGGTAAACAGGATGGTGATGCGTTCCTTCTGCAACTTCCGACCCCTTACCTTGCTGGCAGACTGGACAACGAAGGTCTTGGAAGGTAGCTTTTTCCAGAAAAGACCAGATTAGTCCATGTTTAACACCTGGTCGTCAGTGTACTGTCCTTCCTCCATAATCTCACGTAAGAACGGAGGAAAATCTCTAGCCGCCACACGGTCAGCACTCGCTTCCTCACCACCAATGTTGATGTTGGTGATCTTGTTCCTCTTCTTAAACCTATGGAGCCAACCAGAGGAAGCATTGAAGGGTTTGGTCTCTGCAATTCCCAGCTTACGTGACACTGCTGCGTATAGCTCACGTGCGTACTCCTGCACTGAGCGCGTGTCCACCGCCATGTTGCGTCGTGCCTGATGAATCAAATAACTCACCAGCAAATTTTCCACTTTTGCCAGCACCCTGTTCTGGCAATACCTGATAGATGAAGCACCTGCAGACTTTGTGATTTTCATGTGCTCTTTGATCTTGGCTGCATCCTTCTTGATCGTGCGAATCGTAGATTCGTTGACGCCATGCTGGCGCGCGAGATCAACTTGCCGTGTTCCTTTCTCCAAATCTTGAATAATCTGGTACTTCACCTCGTAGCTTAAGGAACGTCGTGTCTTCTTTGGCTTAGTGCCGCTGGGTCCAGGTAAGGAAAGGTCTCTCTCTGGGGGTGGTGGTCCGGCGGAAGCCATTTTACGGAACAATGGATGCGCGTTTACACGGTGTGGCCTTGAGGGATGAAACTGCCGCGGCTAGGTCAAGCGTCGTCTTTCCTCCCTCCCTCCCTCCCTCCCCCGGGTGGTCACGTCATAATACTTTAAGCCAATTACAGCTAGCAGCAGAGGGGGGTAGGGATGCATGGCCAATTACAGTCCGATACGTCATATGACATCAGTGATAACGCAACAAAGAGACACACTGCGCAACCTTACCGCGCGGCTTGCCCAAGCGGAGGGAGGAGGAGGGAGAGGCGAGGAGCACAGGCAGGCAGGCGGGCGGGTGGCGCGTGGGGCAAATCTAAAAATAGCGTCTCGAGCCGGACACTCACCGCGTATATGTGGAAAAAACCCGCGTTAAGTGAAAGTTCAGCTCTGGCGAGGCACAGCATTATCTGGTAAACAGCTAAGTATATGAAACGCGTTAGGCGGTAATACTGTATATATAGGAGGAGGGAGAGGCGAGGAGCACAGGCAGGCAGGCGGGCGGGTGGGCGCATGGGGCAATCTAAAAATAGCTCGAAAGGACACTCACCGCCAGATGTGGAAACCATATATATATATATATATATATATATATATATATATATATATATATATATATATATATATATATATATATATATACATATATATATATATACATATATTATATATACACATACACATATATATACATATTATATATATATATATATATATATATATATATATATATATATACAGTATTAATTCGCTTTACGCCAGTTTCACTTCATTCATCTACCCATATACGCCAGAAGTGTCCGCTCGAGCTATTTTTAGATTCGCCTAACCCGCCTCCTCCCGCTTCCGTCAAACTACAAGGTTATGAGTGCATGTCTCTGTTATGTTATCACTGACGTCATATGACGACGGACTGTGATTGGCCATGCATCCCCTACCTCTGCTGCTAGCTGTATTGGTTTAAAGTATTATGACATGTCCACCGGGAGGGGAGGGAGGAGGAAAGACGCACGCTTGACCTAGCTGCGCAGTTTCATCCCTCCAGGCCCCATATGCCAATCCATCTTTCTACTAACGAAGTGTTACACCTAACTTTTAGTTTCCTAACCTAACCTTTATTTTTCCTAACTTAACCTTTTATTTTTCCTAACCTAACCTCTTCTATATTACTTGTTTGTGCATACCATCATAAAGTTAAGATAAATTTACTACAACATAGTTGTGTGTCGCCAAAAGTGGAGTTTGGGGTCGGGCAAGCTCTCTATTGGAATTAATCCCATATGTTCTGTTTTTCCATTTACCTGATTTCACTTTCCGCTGCACCCTGTGGGTTCAATTGACCCGAGAATCGGGGTACTACTGTATATATATATATAGATATATATATATATATACATATATATATATATATATATATATATATATATATATATATATATATATATATATATATATATATATATATATATATATATATATATATATATATATTAAATAAAAATATAATAATAATAATAATAAAGGACCATAAATAAATAAAAAAGATCAATAGTCAGAAACAATACTGTATATGTATGTTGTGTTGTCAAAGTAAGAGAAACAATTGAGACCCTGCAATTGTGTGTAAATGAGGCAGAAATTCAGATCAGCAACCTAGGACTTTGTCACAATTTTTGTGATGCCATAATTGCCAGCTCAGCCTACCGGACAGGAGGGAACGAGCGCCGTGTAAACAATGACATTTTTAACCACACCCTGCAAAATACAGTGTACTTAGCAGATGCTGCAGCTTCTGAGAATGTGGGTGGAGCGGGTTTATTACTAAGAGCAGAGACGTTACCGAGAACAAATTCTGGCTTGAATGTCATGTACACTAATACCGACACGTTCCTTGATAAGAGGGAGGAGTTTGAAACACTACTAAGAGTACACCAACCAGATATTGTAGGAGTTGTAGAACTGTTGTACAAGAACAGGAGAATCGACCCAGAGGAATGTGAGTTCAGTATTGCTGGATATGACTCATTTACGAACCTAACTCAAGAATCCTGCAGGAGGGGGGTGGTTATCTACGCTAGGCAAGACCTTAGAGCCAGCCAGGCGAGGGTACAGGGAGAGGATGTCTTTGAAGAGTCCAAGTGGTGTAAAATTAAATTAAAGGGAGGGGACTTACTTATCGTCGGGTGTATCTACAGATCCCCGAACTGTGGCCCACTAAATCAAAGGAACTTAAGAACCTTAATAAACAATGCGGCGATGCTCAACCCCAGCCACCTCCTTATCATGGGGGACTTTAACTATGGCGACATCGACTGGAGAAACGAGTCAACCCCGAATGACTTGAATAATCCTGCTACTCTTTTTGTAGAAACTCTGAGAGATAATTTTCTGTTCCAACATGTGAGAGACCCGACACATTACAGAGGGGAACAAACACCAAAGCCACTTGACCTCATCATAACAAACGAGGAGGGTATGGTGGCCAAACTGGAACACCTTGCCCCATTTGGCACCAGTCACCATACAGTGTTGTCATTCAGATTTAACTGTTACCTAGTTCAAGATAAGGCCAGGCCAAGGTGCAAATATTACAAGGGAAATTACAATGGGATGAGGGAAGAGATGAGGGGTATCAACTGGCCTGACTTATTAAGGTACAAGAACGCAGACACTACGCTGAATATCATAACTAGTAAAATGACCCATTTGATCGATAAATATATACCCAAGACCAAACCCAGTGCTTCTAGGAATACGAGGGATCCCTACACATGAACCATGCGGCGGTCGACAAAATTAAGAAGAAAACCCAGAAATTCAAGACGTGGGTTGGATCAAACGATGAGCAAGACAGGAGGATGTATGCAAGAGCCAGAAACCAAGCAAAGATAGAGTGTAGGAGGGCTGAAAAGGAGTTCCAAAGGCTGGTTGCACGCGAGGTCAAGTCAAACCCAAAGGCGTTTTACCGCTATGCAAAGTCGAAATTGAAAACGCGAGTAGGAGTATCAGACCTGAGGCTTGAAGATGGTAGTTAAGCAGATTCTGACCAGGATAAAGCTGAGGCATTGAACAGCTTCTTTTCCTCAGTGTTCACAAGAGAGGATGCAACTAACCTTCCTGCGTTTGAGGACAGACGGTTCGACACAGCACTGACCCACATTGTGTTCACAGAAGAGGGTATTAGAAATAAACTGTCCAGGCTAAAGGTCCATAAGAGCCCTGGACCTGACATGGTGCATCCTAGAGTGCTAAGGGAGCTGTGCAACGAGCTTGCAGAGCCCCTGAAGATTCTGTTTTGTAAATGCCTGGATGAACAAATGGTCCCCAGTGAATGGAAAGTGGCTTATGTGAGTCCTATCTTCAAGAAGGGCGATAGGCACTCCACGAACAACTATAGACCGGTGAGCCTGACCAGCATAATATGTAAAGTACTTGAGAGTATTATCAGAGATGCAGCGATGGAACATCTACTACGAAACAACCTTGTAAAAGATTGCCAACACGGTTTTATGCCGGGGCGCTCTTGCTTGACACAATTGCTCAAGGTATTGGATATTTGGACCCATATTCTAGAACGGGGTGGTAATATCGACAATATTTACCTAGATTTTGCCAAGGCTTTCGACAGTGTACCCCACGAAAGGCTGAAAATCAAACTGGAAGGGTACGGAATTCGGGGAAATGTCCTAGCGTGGATAGAAGACTTTCTACATGACCACAAGCAATGTGTGGTGATTAATGGCACGAAATCGTCATCTGTACCTGTAACAAGTGGGGTACCGCAGGGTAGTGTATTGGGCCCGCTGTTGTTTGTTTGTTTCATAAATGATATGCCTGACGTTGTACACTCCTCCATACAAATGTTTGCCGATGACGCCAAGTTATTTCGGGAAATTAAGAACCAAGCGGACTGTGAAGAGCTGCAGAAGGACCTCTGTGGGCTCCAGGAATGGTCGAAGGAATGGCTGCTGAGATTCAATGTCACGAAGTGTAAGAGGATGCACCTGGGGCGTACCAACGGTAAGGAGGCGTACCATATGTCCCAACGGGATGAAGAAAATGTACTAGTTGAGACTGTGTGTGAGAAGGACCTAGGTGTGTATGTTGACAATGAGCTGAAGTTCTCGGGCCATTGTGAGAAGGTAAATCAGGCAAATAAATTATTGGGTCTTATAAGAAGGTCGTTCAGATATCTAGACGGTCCGTCCCTCGTGACGATCTTCAGGAGTGAAGTGCTTCCCCATCTGGAGTACTGTCACCCCATCTGGTCCCCGAGATATGCTAGGGACTGTCAGTTGGTTGAAAATGTTCAAAGGAGGGCCACCAAACTGGTGCCTGCACTTCGGCATCTCAGCTACCCTGAGAGATTGGAGCGCCTGAACTTGCCTAGCTTATACTACAGACGGGCAAGGGGGGACCTAGTTGAGGTTTATAAGCATCTCAGGGGGCACTACTCAGTTGAGTGTCCTTACTTGGAGCTGGCGGACGCTCGCCCCACAAGGGGTCACAGCTCAAGATTGAAGAAGCCGCAAGTCCGGAAAACCGTGAGGGCAAACTTTTTCGGAGTGAGGGTTGTAAACTCTTGGAACAATCTACCAGAGTGTTGTGACGGCACCGAGTGTGAGCTCTTTCAAGAGAAGACTTGACCAACACTGGAGCGGGTTCAGGTACATTCAGGAGCCGGTGCATGCCCAGTATTTGCCAACAGTGCGTGACAGAGACGTGACCGATCGCCCGGGCGGCTAGCGAGCCGACCTTTTGGTGAAGAATATAAAGGAAAAGAGACGTGACCGATCGCCCAAGCGGCTAACAAGCCGATCAGTGGCGAAGAGGATAAAAGTAAAAGTAAAAGCAGGGTCTACCATTAGACTACTATGAGTCATTCATGATACAATATTGTACAGTACTCTACATTATTTATTTGCTATTCATTAATTAGTAAAGATGTGTTACTACGTAGTATTATATCCTTTTGTGTACAATGAAAGAAAAGTCATGTCACAAAATTTGGTGAAAACACATGCCACTCTGCCTTGTGGTGGGGGGCTCTCACAATGTTTTACGAGTTATATTTAATGTTTGGACAAAACCCTCGACACGACTTTTGTCTTTGATTGTACCTACACATTTTTTGGGGTATATTTTGGTCAGTTAGGGGATGCACCTTTGGGATCGTGGGATGAAATTAATTTTTTCCCATATGTTATGCGTTTCAATATGTACAGTTTTGCTTATCACGATAGTTTTCTGGAACCTGACCCCTGCGATTATCGAGGACACATTATTTGGTGACCAGTCCACCTCAGAGTCCGAAAAAAGCGAATTCCGATATTTTGAAGTCCGATTTATCGAGGAATATGCTGTACAGGTACTGTACTCCTCGACTTACGACCTACTTGACATACAACCACCCGGACATATGACCGCCTCAGTTGTACCAAAAACTTTTCAAATTACATATTTTCTAGTCCTGACGTTAGTGATTCCGCTGTGTACTGACAAAGTTTTCGTTTATAATTCCTTTTAAAATGGCTAGCAAGTTTAAAAGTGAAAGTTTTGTGGTGCTGAGAAGAAAAAGAGACACCCTTTTTAGATTTTCTATGTATTATTTTCGCATTTTCGACTTACGACCTGGATTTGGGTCCCTAACCCCGTCGTAAGTCGGGGACTGCCTGTACTGTATAACCTTGACTGTCACAGTTTGTCCTCTTGACACAGATAACAACCTCCTGTAATAAGTGTGGCGATATCTCAGTTGGGGAAGATTTTTGGTTCTTGCCTGAACCTCCCAGGGTCCATGGTCACTAGTAATACCAAGGTGTACAACCTTGGGACCCCTGTACTGTACAGTGAACCCTCGCTTTACGCGGTCAATTGAACCCACGGCGGCCCGCGTAAAGCGAGAAACGCGTAAAGTGAACAACATAACATATGGGATTAATTGAAATAGAGACCGGGCCGACCCCCAAACTCCACTTTTTCCCGACACAATACGTACGTTTTAGTAAAAATAACATCTTAACTTTATGATGGTATGCACACACACATAATACAGAAGAGAACAATCAATAAGAGAATAATATACTGTAGGTTAGGTTAGAAAAAAACAAGGTTAGGTTTAACACTTACGTTAGTAGAAGAGATGGGTCGGCGTATGGGAATGGAGGCTGGTTCCGAGGCAGAGGGCAGGCTACTGGCCCTCAGGTGAGTCATCATCACTGTCATCCACACTTATTAGTGCCTCCCTGACAAATCCCTCAAAGTCACCATCTCTGTCTCTGTCACTGGCTTGGGTTGGCTGTGCTGGGTTGCGGGCGAAGAACTCGGTAATGCTTTGCTGACGGCTGGTGTTGATGTTGTCGTGATACACCTTGATGTAGGGGTCCATAGTCTGCAACAGCTGGGTAGTGAAGACTTCATACATGTTATCGTCAGGGTTATCAGAAAGGAGGAGCTTGAGTTTCTCAACACACTCGATGGCACCCCTTACATTACTATGCGATAACTTGCATTCTTCTTGGGATGACGCACCACCTGCCTCTTCACTGACGTCATCATCATCTAACATCTCGTCGGCAGTCACATCAGGATCCCTTATCACCTCCAGGATGTCGTCGTTGGTGGTCTCGGAGAAGCCTGCAGCTGTAACACTCTGCGCAGCTTCTCCGGCAAGGCCCACTGCTACTGCAACAGTCTGAACCTCACCAGTCACAGATTGACTCTGCCTCCCACCTGGAATACCTTGCAACACATGTCTCCATGCGTGACGAACCGTTGCTACAGACAGCTGATCCTATGCCTCCACCAAGAAGTTCACAGCTTTCTTGATGTTGAATTTTCTCCAAAAATATTTCACAAGTACTTTTTGCTCTGCCAACTATTGTTCCTCGTCGTCTTCGCTCTTGCTATCAGTGTCACCCAGGTTACGCAACTCATCCTTGGTGTTGGTATAGTCGTTCAGGAGCTTAAACTTCTTTGCAGAGAATGCAGCTTTCACATTACAGATCAATTCTTCGTCCATGGGCTGTATTAATGACATAGTGTAGGGAGGAAGGAAGACCACTTTTACGTTGGGGTGACTATCCAACAGTAGGGGCGAAAGTCCTGGTGCATTGTCAAGCAGCAGCAAAATCTTGAATGGAACATTCTGTTGCTCACTGAATTTCTTCACGTTGGGAACGAAACAGTCATCAAACCAGGTGAGGGACAGAGTAGAGAACATCCACGCCTTACGTGTGGTCAGCCAGTGGACATTATCTTGGTCATGTCCATGCTCTTGTAGGTGTGCGGCTTGCGTGCTGTGTGGATCACCGTTAACTTGAGCTTACAGGTACCGGAGGCATTGGTGGTAAACAGGACGGTGATGCGCTCCTTCTGCAACTTCCGGCCCCAACACTTGCTGTCATTCTTCACAACGAAGGACTTGGACGGTAGCTTTTTCCAAAAAAGACCAGATCCAATGTTAATGTTGGTGATTTTGTTCCTCTTCTTAAACCTCTGCAACCACCCAGAGGAAGCATTGAAGGGTTTGGGCTCTGCAATTCCCATCTTACGTGACACTGCAGCATACAGTTCACGTGTGTACTCCTTAACTGAGCGCGTGTCCACTACCATGTTCCGTCGCGCCTGACGAATCAAGTAGCTCACAAGTAATTTCTCCGTCTTGAGAAGCACCTGGTTGTGGCAATACTTGATCATAGAAGCACCTGTAGACTTTGTGATGTTCATGTGCTCCTTTATCTTGGCTGCATCCTTCTTAATTGTGTGGATCGTAGATTCGTTAACACCATGCTGGCACGCGAGATCAACCTGTCTTGTTCCTTTCTCCAACTCTTGGATGATCTTGTATTTAATTTCGTAGCTTAGGGAACGTTGTATCTTCTTTGGCTTAGGGCGGCTGGGTCCAGGTAATGCAAGGTTTCTTTGTGGTGGTGGTGGTCCGGTGGAAGCCATTCTTATGGAACAATAGATACCGATATACACGGTGTATCCTGAAGGGGTGTAACTGGCGCGGGTAGGTCAAGGGGCTTGAACGCTCCTGCGGCGGGGCACGTCATAGTACATTAAACCAATCACAGCTAGCGGGGGAGGGAGGTAAGGATGCTTGGCCCAATCACAGTCCGATACGTCATATGACGTCACCGATAATGCAATAAAGACATACACTGCGCAACCTACTCGCGCCGCTTACCCAACAGGGCGGGATGGTGGGAGGTTTGAATCCAAAAATGGCGCGGCGCGAGAGGACCGCCAGCCACTCTCCGCATAAAAGAGTACACACACCGCGTAAAGTGAGCATTCCGTGTTCGGCAGGGTAACGTGGAAACGTGTAAAGCGGGGTAATACTGTACAGGTAAACCTTGAGATATGATATCCCGTGATGCAATATTCCACTTTAACGATGGTTATAAATTCAGACCATCTCGCTATATATGATTAAAACAACTCACTTTAACGATATTCATTAAGTAGTCATCAATATCCATTGGTTGGATTTTTTTTATCTCTAGTGCAAGCTACGGGTTGTATATACTCAAATTTGTCGGTGTCTTTCAAGGACTCCAGCAATGCAAATTATATTTTTTACATCAATTCAGTGACATTTAAGGAAACAATATTTAACCCTGTGCATGACATCTCTTGTAAGCCTACCCACGTACCACCACACACTACAGCCCTGAGTTTGGTTCTTTGTCGATCATAAACCCGCCATCACATGGCTCCACGATCATCGGCCAGCATCGTACATTGTACTTACCATCAGTGTTTTTTTGGGGTTTTCTTATCTAGTGAGAGGACAGCACTAACATTTAGATTGAACTGTGTTATGGTGACTCTGAAGTGATATTTTATGTGTTTTTGTTACTGTTGTTTTGAAAATGTGAGCAGTGTTGGCCGTTATCATTGTTTTTGTTATCATCATTTGCTGTTTTTGTGACGAGTGCTTTTGCTCTGTTTTTTTTTCTTTCTTTCTTTTTACTGTAAAGTGAGCAGTGTAACTTTGAAAATGTCTGGGAAGGCCAAGGCATCCAAGACAACCGTGTCTCTGTGGTGAAGCTTGACATTGTTACGAAGCATGAAACTCCCCAGAGGCTGTGTGGGAGTCAGAGTGATGTCCCCACTCTACCTACAAGAGTCCCTTTAGCCTCGAAGGGGACATGTGATGATGATCAAACTTATTCTTAGGATGCGGTGAGTGTTATTTGATTGATTAGTATTGTAGGAATTGTTTTGTCGGTGATACATTTGTGTTTGGGGAACGTATCCCATTGAACACCATGTTATAATGCTCCGTATTTACGATAATTCACCAGCGATATATTTTTCAGGAACCTAACCCCATCATATCTCGAGGTTTGCCTGTACAGTATTATATGTGTAAAGTTTCAGGTCTCTTAACTGCTTCCATTTTGCAGCAATGGCTGGAAGGGACAAGCACCCGCGATCTGTGGTCAATAGTAATTCAAAGGTGCACAACCTTGGGACCCATGTAATATGTGCATAAAGTTTTAGGTTTCTGACTACTTCCTTTTCGGAGCTGTGGCTGTGAAACAGATACATCCTTTTATTATTTTACTGTAATAGATAACCTTTGACAGGAATTGTTGTATCAGTATCCAGGGAATACTGTATACAGTAAGTCCTCGCTTAGTGTCGAGGTTGCATTCCAAAAAATGCGACGTTATACGAAACAACGTTAAGCGGATCAATTTTCCCCTTAAGAAATAGATCAAATACAGGAGTTACGTTCTTGAGCCTCCCTTTGCCACATGAAATACATTGCATATACAGAAAATCATTGCCATTTCTATAGAAAATAATGCATACAGTGAGTTCTGCTATAACGCGTGTTTTGATAACGCGAATTTGCTCTAACGCGATTTATGAATTAGGAACGATATTTGTATAACGCGAACGCTTGTTTGCTATAACGCGATTTTTGCTTACTATTTCTCCAATTTTGTGGTACTGTGGGGTATGCTATAACGAATCTAATTGGTTCTAGAACCTTGTTCGTTATAGCATTCGTTTGTTATAGGATTAATCCGTTCCAGGCCCCCAAATACAACCACTTAACACTGAAAAATATAATATAAAATTGTAAAAATTGTAAAAAAGTGCATAAATCTGCATCTAAACCCCTGAAATAAAGAATATCATTAATATTTGTAATAATAAAACAATAAATTAGAAAAAAAAAATTTAAATTATGTTCGTTGTAGGAGTTTCGTTCGTTATAGCATTCTCAATTTTATAGGTAAAACCGTTCGTTATAGGAATATTCGTAGTAGGATCCGTTCGTTATAGCATACCCCACTGTATTAACTGTGAATATAGTAAAGAAGAATATCAACAAGAAGCGTTCTGGTGATAGAGTTCCTGGTGATGATCGTAAAAGAAAGGATATAACACTTGAAGAGAAGCTCGGTTTTATCAACCTCAAAATCACCCTTCTCCCCCATCAAGTAAAGTGTTACATTTACTGTATGATTTCATTATTAGATATGAATGTAACATTTATTTAGACTGTGCTATCCTTTGTGTTAGGCTAACTACTAAATTTTTTCGATTTCGAGTAATCTGCACCTAACCCTATTTTCTCCATAAGCCCTGTTATTTCTATTACGCGATTTTCTCTAACACGATATTTTACAAGAACACAATTATCGCGTTATAGCAGAACTACCTGTACATGGGCAGAGGTGATAGAGCGAGTGTGTGGTGGGTAGTGAAGCAGAGGAGGCGGGAAGGGAGGAGTATGGCAGGAGCAGAGGAGGAGGGTGGGAGCGGAGGAGGGTGGGAGAGGAGGAGGGTGGTGAGTCACTGAGACTGCGCCAAGCCGAGAGAGCATAGCACAGTCAGGCAAGAGATGGGTGATGCACCGTAAAATGTAGTCTGTGACGACGCAAAATGACTTAGTACAGTGACCCCTCGGTTAACGAACTCAATCCGTTCCAGAAGGTCGTTCGTTAACCGAAAAGTTCGTTAACCGAAACCATTGTTTCAATGGGTTTTTGGGTGGTTCCAGCTCACCGAAAATTTCCTAAATTCAACAAAAATGGTAGAAAAGTTCACTTACTTTGAGGTGTGTATGTAGAAGGCTCCTGGATGATGATGATGATGATGATGGGATTTAGAATGGGGGTGGAGGAGAAGGAAGAAGAGAAGGCATTGGGGTGGAAGAGAAGTCACCCCATGGCGCCATTTCACTCATAAAATTTTAGCTCTCTTGGTGTAATTCAAGATTATTTTCTTTAAATCAACACTGCACTGCATTATATATTGTCAATATGTAAAATATATTTCAAAATGACCAATAATTTGCTTGGAAACACAGAAAAAAGCGTTTAGTTGAAGAGAGTCTCAAGCAAGATGTTACCTCCAGTGAAAACAGAGAGAGACTAACGCCTGTTTGCTGTGTTAAGAGGCTGGATGCGCGCATTAAACTAGTCACTTTACCTTCAATTATGTTCAATAATTGTTAAAATGACTAAAAAATTGAATATTAAACTTTTAAAATTATTGAATAGTATAAACTTCTTGATATTTACTAAAATAGTAAGGAATTTAAGCCCTAGAACCGATTAATGTATTGGCGGACTGATACTAAAGCTGGTTGCCCGGTCAGTGCAAGCGAAAACATGTTGAGGTCGGTTCGTAAGAAATTCGTTAACCGAATTTTTGTTCGTTAACCGAATTGAAGATCCTTATGGAAGGCAGTTCGTTAACCGAAATTTCGTTAACCGAGGCGTTCGTTAAACGAGGGGTCACTGTATTGGATCACCGGGACGTTAAACACATTTTTGGTCTCTCAAGTTTAGCGATGTAGTACCGAAACAACGTTAAGCGGGACGACGTTAAGCGCGGACTTACTGCATTGGTGCCATGACTGATAGGGATAATTCTTGGTCGACAGCTCAGGGACTTCTTCATGTCATACATTAATTATTCTGTTGTACATAATGCAAGTAGTATTAGAGTACACGCAAACCTCTTATGATGGAGCTTCATCTAATGTGCTGGTGTATTTTTGCCAAATGGACATAAAAAATATATAAATTTAATGAATAAAATCATATTATAAAAAACAAAAAAGTAAACAAAAGATTCCATCAAACATGAAAAACCAATGAACATGTCTTCAGCTCTTTGTTTACATCCTCTCAACCAATCAGTGCTTGGCTTAGCTTCCTCTACCTTTAATACAGTACATTCATGTTAACAACATTTTCGTTTCATCAATAAAAAGCCTTAATGACATATGCAGAGCCATTACTGTTACCCAAGGAAGCTGTCCAGTAACATTTATATGGTGAGAATTAACACTGTCAGGCATGTATCTTTCTAGGCACCATGTTATAATGACCTCTTTTAATGGATTGATGACTTAGCAGACACTTCTCACTAATGTGTATTGTTATTTAAAAGATTTGTCTGTACTTAAACTGTTATTGGCACCTGAGCATGAATCCAGTCAATGCCTTTGTTATCACTAACATGAATCATTTTCAGTGTGGATGGTACTGGGGCCCAATCAGTGGGGAGGCAGCAGAGAAGGTGTTGGCGAATGAACCAGATGGATCCTTCATAGTGAGAGACTCCTCTGACCACCACTATATCTTCTCTCTCACCTTTAAGCTCAATGGCTTCATACGACATGTCAGGATTGAGCATGACCAAGGTAAGGCTAACATACAAGTATTTGTCATGTGTGAAGGCTGTGGATTGTAAATGTATACCTATACTAGTTGAGGATACTGTAATAAATAGATATCAGTCCCTGATTATGTGATATTTTCCTTCCTTTGGTACATTGATTAAATGTACTAGGATTGTGTGAACCAGGGCCCTTTTCAAATCAAAATACTGTATATTCCAACTTAAGAAATTATGAAAAATTGTGCCATATGAAACAAACATTGTAAGTTTCTTAAAGATTTCTAACACTTTAACAAAGTTATGAAAAATATTGCTTTTCAGTGTCTATCACTGGGAAGAAATGAGTTTTTTAGCACTTACAAACATTCCTCTGTTAAACAATTAATTTATTTATTTATTTATTTTTAATAACATAAGTGATGGGTTCTTGTGTCTCCTACAGGTAACTTCAGTTTTGGTGGGTTCACAAAGTTTAAAAGCCAAACCATCGTGGAGTTTATAGAGAATGCAGTTGAACATTCTCGCAGTGGTCGCTATTTGTTCTTCTTGCACCGCCGCCCTGTACTGGGGCCCATGAGGGTTCAGCTCCTTCATCCTGTGTCCCGGTTTAAGCACATTCAGAGTCTTCAACATCTTTGTCGGTAGGTCATTTCATATTCTTATAAATGGTCAGTAATAAATAAGAAAAATCAAGTTTACTAATCCTAACTATTGCAGCCTCTCAAGCATTGCTTGACTCAGTATACCACATATATTTTAAACATTTCTATGAACATAATACAGTAAAGCTTCCGATAACAACTGTTCGACCAACAACTTTTCATATTTAAGACCCTAGTTAATTTAGGACCCAATTCAATTTACGTCCTTATTTCATTCGTATTTACGACCAAAATATAATAAAAATAAAATTAAATTAAATTTTCATGTAAATACAGGTTGTACCTCTCTAGTCCGGCAACCTCGGGACCTGACCGGTGCCGGACCATGGAAATTTTTGATCCATGGAAATTCACCCCGAAACACCCTACATAACACCCTACATAAAGCATAAAAACAAAAGATAGGAAATAAATAAATAAGAAAAAGTAATACGGTTAAAATTCTATTTAATTTACCTTTAATGCTACCATAATTCTGCTTCCAATGTGAAGTGATGGTTTTGTAACTAAAATTACATTTGAGTTACATCAGGGATGTTGGCTATTAGGCAAACTAAAATCGTTCTGGACTACGGGAGTTTCCGGACCACAGAATGCTGGACTAGAGAGGTACAACCTGTAATAACTAAATCCCGATATGTATTATAAAAAAAAAATATGTAAAAAAAATGAAGAGCGCCTTGTGCAAAGAAGCAGCCTCGCTAATGGGTGGTAATGCGCATCACCAGTAAACAACAGTCGGAGCTTAGCGGTCCCTTTGTTTTCACGCATCTGAACAGGAACCATGAGACAACTTTCTCGGGCTTCTTGCAGCATTTTTGCATCCCTATTCAACATGAGCAAGTGATGGTAGTGTTGTTTCAAAAGCTAATAGAAAGTGTATAAGTTTAGCCAAGAAACTAGATGTGTTAAAACAATATGAAAAAGGTGAGAGGTCTGTGGATATTATATGGAGCAAGCAATGAACATATTTTCTGAAGTGGATCCATTAACAGATTAAAGCATTAAAATTTAAATAAACGCACATGACCTCTACATAAAAATATATAATGAAAAAAGAAAACAGCTGTGCAAGGTTCTTTCAACAGCTTTATTATTCTAAGGCCTAAACCATCAACTTCAGCATCATAAGCAGCTTCAACATCAACTTCAGGTTCAGGAACAGTTTCAGCAACAGCTTTATGGAAAGCTACAGCTTCAACCAGAGTTGAACCTGATGACTTCGTCATCTGAGTAAAAACTCGCACAATATTATTTAAAACATATATGAACAGTAAATAAGTGTTGCTTTCATATTCATATGTTGAGAAATGACGATACGTTTTCACATATACGCACTTACTGTTCATACGTTTGCGTTCCCAATCGTCTTGCTTTATTTCTTTACCATTAGTGGTTAGCTACTTCTAGTGTTCCATTTATTAACATTAAATAACATTACTTACAATATACATACAGGTATTCAGTTCACTACAACTACAACCAGGGTCTTATTTTCTTAATTTTCTCGTGTAGAACTATCGTCCCAGACTCCCAGCTGTAAACACAAACAAAAACAATGGCGTCCCATCTCCTCTTGTGTGACCATAAATTATTCATTTATTTTGCATAAGGTGCATTCAGAAACATTATTTGAAGAATATAGTTTGCAATTTTCATTAATTGTATTGTTTTGGGGGGAAAAGAGGGTAAAAAGCCACACAAAAAATATGAAAAGGTCACACTTGGGAATGCATCTCATTATTATTGCTTTATTTTAATGGTAATTAATGATTCGCGATATGATGATTCACCTTACATTGCAATATTGGAGGACACATTACTGTTGTTATTCGAGGCTTTACTGTAGTTTCATGCGTAAACGTGAGTTACAAATGACAATGAAATAAAGTACATATATAAAGCAAGCCATATAGGTTGAATGCCCAATTTTGATGTTTTGTTCATTAATATAATTGTCTTTTTTATCAGGTTTGTAATCGTGAAGCATGTTCGTCGTGATCTGATAAGTGAGCTCCCTCTACCTCAGCGACTGAAAGACTACCTTTGCTCTCCACATTATTATTCAGAAAGAGTTGAGCAATGTATGGCAGCTGCAGCTGCTGCTGCTACTGATGAGGATAGTGCTTCCTCTGGAGCTGCAGGTGAAGGGAATGGTGTTCCTAGTGAGGTGCTTCATCCTTCGCTAGGAGAGTTAGAGGATAACCTTCCCACTGCACCAGCCCTCCTGCAAGGCTTCCCCGGTGTACCTCAGCCTGTGATGGACCGTGCCTCCCAGACCTCCCAGGCCACTTCTCCCAACCCACCACTGTCCAACCAGGACCTCCCTGACCTTCAACCTCTCGACAATATTCACAACCCCAGTCTACAAGAGACTGATCCAAGCCATAACACAAGCAGTGCAATACAGACCTTACAAGATTCAGAGCATCACATAAGCAGTGTAGCACAGCCTTTCCCAGAGCCCAGCCACCACTCAATGACCCCCCCAGTCAGTGTTGATCAAGATTCCAGAACAGCCACTAATCACTCCCCTACTTGTTGCTCACCTGCACATGTGGAGTGTGATACTTACCCTGCATGCTCACAGGTGACCCAAACTAGCCAGGCTCATACTGCCAGTGCCTCACCTGCCCTACAGGGTAACCTTGCCTTTGCCCACCAACACAGTGGGCCCCTCTCACTCAATTCCTCAACGAGTGATGTGCAGGACGATACAAGTTTCCCAATTGATAGAGCACTAACGTTTAATGACAGTGGTCACAGTGATGCAGGTAGAATAATTATAAATGCAACAGTCTCAAGAGAATTTTTACGGATCAACCCTTGCAGGGGTCTTGATGATCATGTGTTTGAAGACTTAGGAGGTGTATGAAATCATTCTGTCCTGCTGAATAGCTTCTAATTTTGGAGTGCTGTGAATCTAGTTTAAGGGTAGCTGACCTAGTTACCATGTTCCTCTGTCACTTTTCTGTTTGTATATTTGCAAAACTTGACTTGTAGAATTAAATTGATTTACTAATATGTATTTATTATTGGTTGTTAGAATTGAATTACAGTAGTTTATTGATTTATATTATTTGCTTAAACAACCAAAGACATCATAATTTTGTCTCTTCAGAATAAGAAAGGCATATGCTGTGAAATATCTTGCAAATATTTTAAGTCATTGGAGTTGGCCCTGTCTAAAATACTTTAAAATTTCTTCCTAAGGATTTTATAGTTACCTCTTTCCATTTTGTTTTTATGTTGCATAAATTTTTGGGGAAGGAATTAGTAAGCTCCTTGTCACTGCCATCTCCACCATCTGCAAGGTGTCCCATCAATAGTACTGTTGCTAAATTAGGACAATTAAAAATATTAATTATTATTTAAATAAACCTTAATTATTTCATTGTCACTAGAACACTTGCAATTGTAGAATTATATTTTGTTCTGCATATCAACTTTTATCAAGTGATGGAAATGTTCAATAATTTAATTGAGTGCAAAATTTTTTTTTTATACTTGTGAGATTAATAGTTGGGATCTGCATATCTTTTTACCTGATTATTGTTGCCAGTAATGTTCAGAACTATTTTTTATATATATTCTGGAGAATTTGAGCTTATAATGACCACTCAATTCCCTACAATGCACAATCTTTTGTACATGATAAAGGAACAAAATATTCTCTCTAACTTATACTTGTCACATCTTTGAGTTTTGCATTCAGGCTGTTTTGATTAAATCTGTTAATTTTTTTTCAGTAAAATACATTGTTAATGAGAAATTGTGTGAAACTAGCAGTATCTTGAGTATCATATATAAACTAGACACTTGGTTTACCAGTACAATGTCATCAATATAAACAGAACTTAACTGTGTTAGTCAGCCAAGAATAGAACTTGACAACTGTAGGATGGAGTTTGACACTATCCACTGACATTGAGAATATTTTCTGTTAAAGGCTGAACCAGCATTGTAGAATACTGTATAGTCAAATTTGAGTACAGTAGTAGTTAACATTTGCATTAAATATTAAAATTAGAAAAAATTGACACTTTATATAACTTGTTGCTCAAAAAAAAAATTTTGTCACAGTTCTGAAGCAAAACTTTGAAATTCAGAATTTAATTACTAGTCTCAGCACCTGCTACTGTAGTTCATGTGCTCAAAAAAAAAAATTTGTCACAGTTCTGAAGCAAAACTTTGAAACTCAGAATTTAATTACTAGTCTCAGCACCTGCTACTGTAGTTCATGAAGTCCTGGGTATTAAATAAAAAAATTAAACGAAGAAAAAAGTTAATCCAGCTTGGCTAGTTTTAGGTTCAAATGACAAGGCCTTGAAATTTTTACCAAATCTATGCCTCACATAAGACATACCCTAAGGTGTACTCCTAAAGGTGTACTCCTTAGTCTTCAGCCTGTGACTGCTGAATTACTTATCATTTTGTAGAGTGCTTTCTTCATTGTTAAGTATACAGTTAACCCAACCTTTAATAGTGCACATTCATATTTTCATGCTCCACCCCAACTCCCCTTTTTTGTATCTATTAAACAAAATCCATTTGATAACTTTACATCAAAGAAAAAATGGTGTTTTAGATTAATGCTAGGTTAAATGGGTGCTGGATAATACTGTACTTTGGCGACTCATGAACCATTATTAGACAATGAAAGAAGGATGCTCAAGTGTGTAACCTTCACCTTGAAGTTATGAAGCATTCTGGCCTGACATCCATCGGGAAAAGCAATTTGCTCAGGTTCCCCAGTGATTCATCCTTCCTTTAATAGCAACTTGGAGAACAAATCTGTAACAGCTCTTTTGGAGGTATATTATTGTTAGTTTATTGATTATTAGCATGGTTAAACATTAATGAAAAGCTTTTGTATTTGTTCATCAGGAAATGGTATACAAATGTAATTTTTTTTTTTCAGTGGTCACCAAGTGTGACTATTTACTAATTCCAAAGTATGTACATATTTGGTATAGGATTTTAGCATTTGAAAATGTAACATTCTATTAGACCGATGTTTCAGATTTGTCCTCCAAGGCATCACCTAGACATCCAGACCATACATCTGCCTCTTCCACTTCATAATAAACCCACAGTAGGTCTATACCCCTCGTTGTTACGGTATATTTTACCATATGCCTAAATGTCTAAGGGAACAGTTTGGGATCCACTTCTTGACAAACAGCACAGTATTTTGCCCATTAACTATCAGAACAGTCATTAGTGATGGAGAATTATAATGGTGGTTTCATACAAGTGATGTGCTGCTCCTCAAGAAGAGACTTCAAAATGTAACCCTCAACAACGTGTAAACATTGTGATACTGGATTTCTCAACACTTCTCAGCACCAGCCATTGCCTAAGTGACATAATGGTGAAGCAAAGGGGTCGGGGCTTAAAATTGTTCACCCACACAGACACTGTGTCACTGTTCATAGAGCATCATGCACGATAATGTTTTCAGTTTGGGGAATTGCAAGACTTTCTGTAGTTGACTATGTATAGCAAAAATTTCTCAAGATTATTAATTTGGCACCTGGTTAAAACATATTACAGGAGTACCTGTATTGTATACGAGGCCCATAGCTGGTCTTGCAAGAGGACCATTCTTCACTTAGCACCACAAGTGCTTTAAACCTGCTTGTGATCAGTGTTAATATTTAAAATGAAACTATTAATTCTCTTTTGATATCAGTCACTAGTGTGAGTTACTTGGTGGATATTTTAATGAATGAAGTGGAAAAAATTGACTTAATACAGTACAATGTCCTTACCTGCTAATACATGAAACAAAGATGCTGTAGTGTGTCATATGAACACTTAAAATTAAGAATTAGTTGCAAGATCTATAATGTAGTTGATGGAAAAGAACTGCACCATATTTTTTAATTAGATACCTGTAGTTGATATGAAGTATTTTGACTAATCTTCGAACAACTTTAGTGATTTATAGGAGCTATCTTGCTTTAAATTTATTAGATATTTTTATTAAATGAAAATCTACTGTCTATGATATAAATTTCTCTGTGGCGTGGAAGAGTAACATCATATAGAGAATAGGCTGGATACGTCACCTGAAACACGAGTCAAGCCAGCCAAGGTTGGTAGTGTGTGTGTGTGTGTGTGTGTGTGTGTGTGTGTGTGTGTGTGTGTGTGTGAACCCAAAGTTGTATTGAGGTCTTGGCTCAGGTAACCCTTCTTGCCCAGGTGAGCTCCTAATTAAATCTTTACTAACCGGTTGCCTAAAAATGAGGCATTATTTACAAACGATTAGTAGATATCTGTGCGATTGTCAGAGTGTTGATAAAGTATTATTCTAGTCAAAAATGAGAGGCCAGACATGTCGTTAAAGTAGTGTCACTGGAGTCATTTATTGCTTTCATATGGCAGTATCAATTGTGATCCATATTTTACAATGCAGCTAAAGACTTTATTCTGTACTTTGTTGATACATGCATATAACAGAAATATCATGTAACTGAATATGCAGTTATGGATGTTGTACTATATATAGTGGCTAGAGCGTCAGCATTACCAGTAGCAAGTTTTGGGGTAGCATGTTCACGCCCCGACCCCGTCCTATATGCCTGTGTGTTAATCATGCCCACAAGTCTGCCATGTTTGACAACAGCACTAACTTAATATGAAGTCTTGTTTGATATTTAGATAATAGATACAAACAGTGTGTTTTTAGAGTCTCGTGACAGTCAGTCAGCCATTTTTATACTTATGGTAATAATTCTCTAAGTCTACCATTACCTGTTTTGTGAACAGGCTAAGGGACTTAGTGATGTTGGTACCAAGACTTGGTTTGGCTGTTCTCTTCACATATGTTGCAACTTTGTTCCTATATGGCATTCAAGTACAGCAGTTTGGTAGTTTGTTCAATTTGTTTATTAAAACTTATACTGTATTGAAGGAGACGTGCAGTTGTTTTAGAGAAGATAAAGTACAGACTCAAGTTCAGAAAACTGCTGGAAGGCTCAGCTTCTTTTGCTACAGCTCAAATTACTGCATACTTTGGTTATGTAGAAGATTGCATGTTACAAGTGTTTCTCTGCTTACAAGCATAGAAATTCATCCCATAGTCTCAAGAAAATAGAACACAACAAGAGTTTTTGGTATTGGTGTGTTTCGGCATTTTTAGGATAATACAATTAGGTTCAAGTGCTTATATGCCAGTTACAGTGTCACATTACTGTGAAAAGTATCCAGAAGTAAGTTCACACAACAGCATTTGTCTGCTGTTTTTTTTGTTTTGTTTTTTTATTTTTGTTTTTTCTTCTTCGATGTTACCTCCGCTTCAGAACTGGAACATGCAGTTTCAGACCCAAGTAAGTTTGGTGTACCAATTTAACACCTACAGTACTCCTGGTGTAATAACTCCCATGTGCTTGTCATTAATACCTGGTAGCTATTCTCAAAGTAGTGTAGAGTCCTTCCTTCCAAACCTTATACTGTCCACTTGTATCAGGGTAATGACCCCTTCTTAGGAACATGTGTGCACAGAGGCAGGAAATCATATTATAGTAACTGCAGTCAGCATCTGCACTACTAGTAAAAGAGACCTGCCACATTACCACTTATAATTCAGCATTTCTTTATGAAGACATAGAAACAGCCAATAGTAACTGATGTTAAGGGAGGTAGAATGCTAGACTACAGAAACTGTAAGATGAGTATCTGCACCATGTACTTAGGAAGGCAAGCAGCCAGACTTACAGTAGCAGCAATAGGGACCTGCACACTTTAAGGAGGCAGGTAGCCAAACTACAGTAATTACAAGACAGGCACCTGCACCATGTACCAAGGCAACTAATACATCTTTTGTGTGACCATGATGCATCATGGCACATGCTGTGCTCAACAGTGTAAAAGACTAGCAGTGGTGTGTGGCTGTCGAATTCTTAATTGAATGGTAGTTTGTTTGGTATGACCCATTAACCTGAGCATATGAGCCATGCTAGCAGCTGTGACAGAGTTATCATGACCCAAGTGTGGCACTAACACTGAGACACGTTCTCTGCCCTGCTGTTGTTGTTGTTAACCTGTAAGAAGTCGTCCTGTGTCCAGCAAAGCTCGACACATCCCCTCCATCACCCGCTCCAAGAGCAAAACTTTGTGTAACCCACCAAATACAGATATCATGCAGTTATACTGTTTTTCTTTATCCAAAACCAAAATAAAAATAAAATGGTATGAGAATAAATTTAAGGTGCATAAGCCTTACATGACAAAATGTAATGGCTTTGCACAAACTTGTTATTCGTAACGGAAACCTCCCAGACAAGGATTTTAAATACAGTATACATGCTCCCTATAGAAGTCAGTTCTGTAGATACATACCTTGGTAAATGCCTCCCCAACAACTGTTACTCTTGCAGTGATATCTCCGTTAGCCAGAGCAATTGGTGCAGAGCACTTCCGGGAATGAGAGATTTCCAGGTAAAGAGACAACTCTCAAAACCAGTAAAAATCCCTCATCCCCGGAATTTTCCTGGTAACGGAAAATGATCTTGGAAGTTCCAGAAATTACGTATTACATCATCTCTCAAGCCCGGAAAAAATCCCCCATCCTCGGAATTTTCTGGTTACCGGAAAAATTTTCTCGGAATTTCTGGAAAATTTGCCCGATTTTCATCTCTCAAACCCGGAACCCCCCCCCCATCCCCAAAATTTTCCTGGTACTATGTACTGGGAAAATTTTCTTGGAATTTTCCAGAAAATGTGCCAAAGAAAATCGTTCCCAAAGCCGTAATTTTCCAGAAAATTCCAGCTTTGAGAACGATTTTCCGAGAAACTTTCAATTCCGGCTATAGGAAAGTTCCAGTTAAGAGGGATTCGGGCTAACAGAGATTACTATATCTTCAAAATATACACAGCTCCTCCTCGACTTACGACCTACTCGACTTACGACCACCCGCCCATACAACCGCCTCAGTCGTACCAAAATTTTGTCAAATTATGTATTTTTGAATCCCAACGTCAGTGATTGTGCTGTGTACTGACAAAATTTTCGTTTGTAATTCACTTTAAAATGGCTGGCAAGCTTAAAGTGGGAGTTTTGTGGTGCTGAGAAGAAAAAGAGACACCCATTTTTTATTTTCTATGTATTATTTAAGCATTTTCGACTTACGACCTGGATTTGGGTCCCAAACCCCGTCGTAAGTCGGGGAGGAGCTGTACTCCTAATACAATAATACACATTAAACACAAAACGGTGGTGTAATTGACTAGTGAATGTAGCATTTTTATGAAATCCTGTGATGAGCTTGGTATTTGTTATCCCAAGGACTTCAAATGTAGGTGCCTTTAGTCCTAATTACACAAACTGAAGCACATTATTAGGAATGTCATATAGAAGACACTATTGTAGGAAGGACTGGTGATGTGAAATTTAGGTTAATACTAATTCCTGCCCAAATTTGCAAAATTGAAAATGAGAACAGTCATGGCAAGGATCAAAGTGACTAGTCTACAAGATATTGTTGCAAAATGTGAAGGTGAAAAGGGGAAAAACTTGAGGGAAGTAAGAATTTTCAATTCCAGCGATTGAACTGAATGGCCAACATCACACAGGTGAACACAAGGGTTGTCAGTAATTCAAATGATGCGTTAGTCAATTAAAAGTTTCCACAAGATATGTTCTTTTACTGCTGACCATAATACTAAATGAGAAACCAAAATTTCACTGACAAGAAAGTAAATCTTAATTCTGAAAGCTGGTGAGCTTCACCCCTTGATCTCCCCATCAGAGTATTGTTCTGGACGGTCCTATGATCCTTAACCCAATAACCGCGACATACATTCTCGAATGATAAGTGGAGTGTGACTTACATTCTGGAATTCAGAGCATTTTGAATGCAGGGAGCAAAAATTTTTATATTATAGGGTCAAGTATGGGATGTTTACACAAGCCAGTTACTCTATCCTCTGTTTCAGAAACCTCACAAAATCTCATGTTGATGTTGTACAGTATATAAACTTAAAATTATGAATGAATGCGTATGTGTTACCGTAAGATATATACAGTAGAATGTCAATATAACACAAGATACGTTCCAAGAGAGGTCGCTTTAAAATGAATTCGCATGTTGTTTCAATGGAATAATTTAGTTTGGTACTTGAGAAAAGCACAAAATACTAAAATGGCTGAGAGTCTACCCAGATGCACCTCAGCCCAACTAGAATAAACAAAACATTGTTTTTTGTAGTATTATGTTAAAACAAACACTCATTAATCAACACAGCTAAAATTATGGGACGTGAAATGGTCTGTGTACTAGTGATTAGCTGATGTAAGAGGGATGCGTGACGCTGCCGTGCAGGGCAGCCAAGTCTAGGACAGCCTGTCCCTTTTAGAGACCTGTTTATCCTTTATTAAAAAAAAAGGACAACCAAAAACTGTCCTTATCCGAATTTTAAGACTATAACAGTACAATACTACAAAAAGGTAAGGACGGACGGACACACGTGTGTGTGTGTGTGTGTGTGTGTAATTCAAGATTATTTTCTTTAAATCAACACTGCACTGCATTATATATTGTCAATATGTAAAATATATTTCAAAATGACCAATAATTTGTTTGGAAACACAGAAAAAAAGCGTTTAGTTGAAGAGAGTCTCAAGCAAGATGTTACCTCCAGTGAAAACAGAGATAGACTAACTCCTGTTTGCTGTGTTAAGAGGCTGGATGCCGCGCATTAAACTAGTCACTTTACCTTCAATTATGTTCAATAATTGTTAAAATGATTTAAGAAATTGAATATTAAACTTTTAAAATTATTGAATAGTATAAACTTCTTGATATTTACTAAAATAGTAAGGAATTTAAGCCCTAGAACCGATTAATGTATTGGCGGACTGATACTAAAGGTGGTTGCCCGGTCAGTGCAAGCGAAAACATGTTGAGGTCGGTTCGTAAGAACTTCATTAACCGAATTTTTTTTCGTTAACCGAATTGAAGATCCTTATGGAAGGCAGTTCGTTAATCGAAATTACGTTAACCGAGGTGTTCGTTAAACGAGGGGTCACTGTATGTATGTATGTATGTATGTATATATATATATATATATATATATATATATATATATATATATATATATATATATATATATATATATATATATATATATATATATATATATATATATATATATATATATATATATATATATATATATATATATACACACAGTATTACCCCGCCTAACGCGGTTTCACTTAACGCGTTTTTTCATATACGCGGTGCCTCGCCAGAGCTGAACTTTCACTTAACACGGATTTTTTCCACATATACGCGGTGAGTGTCCGGCTCGAGACGCTATTTTTAGATTTGCCCCACCCGCCACCCTGCCTGTTTTAGCTCATAAAATTCATACAAATTACCCGGCCAGAATATAATTTACATTGCTGGAATTCTTATAATTTGGTGATCATTTTGAATATAAACATCATACATTTTGCATTAGACATACAAATTTTAGATAAAATGTTTTCTCTGAGTAAATGTTATCTTTTGTGCAAAATATATGACATTTATATTCAAAATATTCCTGGTCTTACAAGGAATCCAGCAATGTCAATTATATTATCCTAACTTTAGTTTGAGGTATTATTTATTACTAAAAAGTTAAATATTCTGGTTTTCCCACACATCTCCTTGGGACGGTTGGTGGGGGGTGGGGGGAGGGAGGGACCGACCGACCATCTGTTACCCGTGAAGAATATTTTTTTTTTTATTAACTGAAGATATTTGTTTTAGCTCATAAAATTCATACAAATTACCCGGTCAGAATATAATTTACATTGCTGGAATTCTTATAATTTGATGATCATTTTGAATATAAACATCATATATTTTGCATTAGACATACAAATTTTTAGATAAAATGTTCTCTGAGTAAGTATGTTATCTTTTGTGCAAAATATATGACATTTATATTCAAAATATTCCTGGTCTTACAAGGAATCCAGCAATGTCAATTATATTATCCTAACTTTAATCTGAGGTATTATTTAATACAAAATGTTAAAATTTATTTTTTTCACCCACTCTTTCTCTTGAAGGGAGGATTGGTGGGGAGGTGGGGGGGAGGGTTGGGACTGACCGCGCGGTTGGAAGAGGGGGGAGGCAAGGTGGGGTACTTTGATTGACAGATAGTGTCGTGAAGAATATTTTTTTTTTTATTAACTGAAGATATTTGTTTTAGCTCATAAAATTCATACAAATTACCCAGCCAGAATATAATTAACATTGCTGGAATTCTTATAATTTGGTGATCATTTTGAATATAAACATCATATATTTTGCATTAGACATACAAATTTTAGATAAAATGTTTTCTCTGAGTAAATATGTTATCTTTTGTGCAAAATATATGACATTTATATTAAAAATATTCCTGGTCTTACAAGGAATCCAGCAATGTCAATTGTATTATCATAACTTTAGTTTGAGGTATTATTTATTAAAATTTAGTGGTTTTCCCCCAAAAATTTCTCAGAGAGGGAAGAGCCAGCAGTGTAGTGTGAGAAGAGGGGGAGGGAGTTGAGTCCATTATTTGAATGGACATTAACTTGGCGACTGTATTTCTCTATTTCTCTTAAGTATTAATTGTGTGCATGTACCATCATAAAATTAAGATGTTATTTTTACTACAACATAGTTATGTGTCTTCAAAAAGTGGAGTTTGGGGGTCGGGCTAAATTAAGATGTTATTTTTACTACAACATAGTTATGTGTCTTCAAAAAGTGGAGTTTGGGGGTCGGGCTGGTTTCTATTGGAATAAAAATCCCATATGTTCTGTTGTTCACTTAACGCGGGACCCTCTGGGTTCTATTGACCGCGTTAAGTGGGGTACAACTGTGTGTATATATATATATATATATATATATATATATATATATATATATATATATATATATATATATATATATATATATATATATATATATATATATATATATATATATATATATAATTAATATATATATATACACACACACACACACAGTATTACCCGCTTTACACGGTTTCACTTTCCGCGATTTCATCTCGGTTTCACTTTACGCGGTACCTTGCCAGAACCAGACTTTCACTTTCCGCAGTGCATCTACTCATATACTCAGTGAAGTATAATTTTTTTTTTATTTAGCTCATAAAATTCATACAAATTACTCGACCAGGATATAATTTACATGGCTGGAATTCTTACAATATGATGATCATTTTGAATATAAACATCATGGATTTTGCATTAGACATACATATTTTAGATCTTATGTAATAATTTGGTTTACACAAAGCAAATATTTTATCCTTTGTGCAGAATATATGAAGTTTACATTCAAAATATTCCCCGACCTGCAAGGAATCCAGAAATGTCAATTATATTATCCTAACTTTAGTCTGAGTGATTATTTATTACTAAAAATTTAAATATACTATTTTCTCCCAATCGCTTCTCTGGTAGGGAGGGAGGGAGGGAGGGACGGACTGACCCAGCTAGGGCGGAGTATTTTGATCGACAGATAGTGTCCTTGAAGAATATTTCTTTGTTTATTTACTGAAGATATATGTTTTAGCTCATAAAATTCATACAAATTACCCGGCCAGAATATAATTTACATGGCTGGAATTCCTACAATATGATGATCATTTTGAATATAAACATCATGGATTTTGCATTAGACGTACAAATTTTAGATCTAAAGTAATAATTTGGTTTACACAAAGCAAATATTTTATCTTTTGTGCAAAATATATGAAGTTTACATTCAAAATATTCCCTGACCTGCAAGGAAACCAGAAATGTCAATTATATTATCCTAACTTTAGTCTGAGGTATTATTTATTACTAAATGTTAAAATCTAGAGTTTTCACCCACACATTTATCAAAGAGGTAGGAGCTAGTGAGCTGGGAAGAGGAGGGATTTGAGTCCATTATTTGAATGGACATTAACCTGGCGACTGTATTTCTCTTAAATATTAATTGTGTGAGCATACCATCATAAAATTCAGATGTTATTTTTACTACAACATAGGTATTGTCGGGAAAGTGGAGTTTGGGGGTCGGGCCAGTCTCTATTGGAATTAATCATATGTTCTGTTGTTCACTTTATGCAGTTTTCACTTTCCCGGTACCCTGTGGGTTCAATTGACCGCATAAATCGCTAAATCGTAACTACTCTCTCTCTCTCTGTGTGTCTATATATATATATATATATATATATATATATATATATATATATATATATATATATATATATATATATATATATATATATATATATATATATATATATATATATATATATATATATATATATATATATCCCAGAACTCCCACTCTTATTTACTCATGGATTTACGACCGTCGGGACTTACGAACTTCAGATATAAAAAAAAATAAAAAATAAATAAAATAAAAAAATTTAAATGACACATGCATTTTCTATACTGAAACGTTTCCAGTTAATGTAGTTCCCATGTATAATTAGAAAATTATGGGGCCCCAAGTGCATTCAGCTGACTACATTAAAGGTTAAGTGCTCAGTCACACTGTATCCATTCCTTATTATTTATTACTTTCACTGTACTGTATCCATTCATCATTATTCATTACTTTTACTGTACTGTATTTCATTGTAGATTTTTATTAAAAAAAAATTTTTTTTTTTTTTATCTATGTCGGACTTACGACCATGTCGGACTTACGACCTGGATTTGGGTCCCTAACCCCGTCGTAAGTCGGGGTCAGTGTGTGTATATATATATATATATATATATATATATATATATATATATATATATATATATATATATATATATATATATATATATATATATATATATATATATATATATATATATATATAATTAGTCTGGTCTTACGCGGTTAATTATAAAATCACACGGGGGAAAAGGAAACAATGGTGCACCTTAGCTTTCGTCTATATTCAAGACATCTTCAGAGGCAACTGAATTACTACATCATCAACCAGGGTCTTATTTTCTTCAGTTTCAGGCGGATAACTGACATTATGGGTGTAAACACTGACAACAATGCCGTCTCTTATCCTCTTGTGTGTTTTAATATTCTACATATTATTAATGAATTGTATTGTTCATTTCGCATATATAGAGATTAATTCAATCAAATACATATTCAGTAATAAACAATAATGAATCTTTTGTACATTTCTTAAAAGGATAAATGACGCGGTAGCCTTAAATGCACACGTATATGTTGGCGTTCCCAATCCATCTCTTTTTTTTCTTTGCCATTAGTGGTTAGTTACTTCTATTGTTCCATTTATTAACATTAAACAGCGTTACTTAAAACATATATATTCGCTTTTTTACATTAATTTTACTACAGCTATAACCAGGGTTTTATTTTCTTAATTTTCTCGTGTAGAACTATCGTCCCAGACTCCCAGCTGTAAACACAAATGAAAACAATGGCGTCCCATCCCCTCTTGTGTGACCATATTATTATTCATTTATATTGTATAAAGTGCATTCAGAAACATTATTTTAAGAATATAGATGCATTTTTCATTAATTGTATTGTTTTTGGGGGAAAAGAGAGTAAAAAGCCACACAAAGATATGAAAAGGTCACACTTGGGAATGTATCTCATTATTATTGCTCTATTTTAATGGTAATTAATCATTTGCGATAAGACGATTCACCTTATACTGCAATATTAGAGGACACATTAACGTCGCTATTCGAGGCTTTACTGTAAATGCTTAATATTTTCGAAATTCATATGAAATAAATCATAAATTATTGGTTAAATGTAATCCATAAAATATTACATACATTTCTTTTTTTACTGATCCTCCCCCTCCTGCCCTATTCCCTCCTCCACCGTGCTGTACTGAACAAGGCAACTAAATCTAGTTTTAGTGGGAGTACGGGTAGTGCGCACTTGTGAGGGAGATGAGCTGTCATGAGGTAAGCCATGCCGAGATGGCTGAGATACCACATGTGCAACACTTTTTTATTTTTCCTTCTAGCCACAAAGACGTGTTGGGCAGTTCCTTTCACACTAGGATGCTTGTTGAAGGGCCTCACTTACACTAGAAGGGCCAAGGAAACTAGAAGAGGCCTCAGGAGGCACCACACTATCACCACGTGGTACAATCTCCTTGTACTTTTTACTTTTTCCCACACCTCCACCTTCACTAGCAACACGAGGCATGGTTCAAAACTATCACAACACCGTAATTAATAAATGTGATGAACGAGAAATTAGCTCAAGCCACGAGAAAATGGGGGGAAATATATGTCAAGGTTACGTCGTGTGCTGTTGAACCACAAAGGGAGACTAGTGTGGTCACTGACGTAACCTTGGAGGCAGTCTACATAGGTGCCAGATCACACCGACATTGCCAGATGTGCATCTTGCATATCTAGCATTCATATGCAAACAAAATTATTTTGTAATTTTTTAATTCATATGCAAATTTACGTATGAAAACCCTTAAGCGATAATTTAGATCATATGCATGATTGGCTGTCAAACTAATCCAGCCCTGACTACTGAGGTAAGGGAATAATCCAATATAAAATTAGTATGCTTTTTGTCAGTGAACAAATTGGCAACAAGCTTGGTCTAAACTATGCAATTTTGGACAAATGTAACTAGAATAATGGTGAAAAAATTTACAGACCTGTTGAGTGAAGAACCTGACTTTGATGCCCAGTCTTGAAAAGATGGTCTATGAACACTGGCTAAGACAGATATGAGCAATCTTTTTGTGAGTATACAGTATCTTGAAGGCAGGAAGAAGGTTTGGAGTAGCCTGAGTTGCATGGTGTACCTAGTCCAGATGGCCCTATCTAATAAATTAAGAGTATTGACATCACAGAGACAGAACAATTCCTGTAATATATACTGTATTGCAATGCAATGAAAAATAAAAATATTGGACAGAACATTGTACTGTATTATATTCATCTGTTACATAAGTCACTTTATAAACATTAAACATGTTTCAGGATGCTATAAGATGTTGATAAAGTCTAATAAGTGTTTTTATTTTTTTTATAAAAAACAACATTTCCATTTTAAAAATCATACATCTAAATATTACAAGTTCATAATTACATATTAAGATAACCTATAAAAAAAAGTAAGATAAATTTAACGTACCTTCTGTGAATTCACAGACATACTGTACAGTATTTACATGGAGAAAAATGCTCCACATGTGCTTCACTCCCACGTCATTTAGCAAAAGAAAACAAAGTGCTCTATCACATTACATGGGAATGAAGCAATAATCCCTAAGACAATGATGAAGTGTAACAACCAAACCATCCATCTACATCTTAACTCAACAAGAATATTGGAAAGACTAATACAAAACATTTTCCACACATTCTAAAGACAACTATTTTCCATACCTTCTGCACTTGACACAAAATAAAAAAAAAAAAAAAAATATACAGTACCTCATTAGTGACTGCAGACTGTAAACACAAGATGGAATTATCATCCCATTCCTCAGGAAAAACAATTAGGAACTACCAGGATGACAATTACAGCTATCAAAGCCAAATGCTACCTTTAAAACTAACACACTTACTGCCTTTCATTCATTTAAGTCCACAATGCACAATATCTACCATATGCTGTAAGCATATCATTTATCCTGAATTTCCAGGTAGTGTATCCTGGCCTTTTCCTTATTATAAAAGGACATTTGACAATATAAAGTTTTTGCAAATGCTCAAATATTTCTCATGGTACATATGAGGCACTCTGAGAATAGGCCAAAATCACTTTTTGAGATAATTGTGGTTAAAGTTGAAGTGATGTATTTTCTGTGTATTTCTGTAACCCATTACACAATTATGATGAAACCAGTGTCAAAAAATAGGAAATTTATTATATTTTAAGGTTATGTAAATAAATTATTACCGGTGATACCGGTAATCTATTTAAAAAAAATTGGTGTATTCATCAATGCCCCCCCTCCAAGTGCCTTTTATCAGGAGCATAAAAGTCATCTGTCTTACTTAAATTCTAAGCATATCTGATAGAGATGGTGTAAGTTAACACATTTATTGGTAATTTGCTTCTGGGTTTAAGGTCATGGGTTGAGGAGGACCTAAGACCGATGGGTCACCCATTTCTCCTGGGGCTATGGGCTTGAACTGCTCAGAGGTAAAGCGTGTAAGCAGGATGCCCACACCTTCAATCATGGCCAGTAACATTCCACCAATCACAGCACTTCCAGCCATTGCTGCAGCTCCACCTACAAATTGAAAAGGTTCTTAAATTCAGACACAAGAACAATACAGAGGTGTGTTTATATTAAGTGATTTAATTAGTTTATGACTCAGCAGGGAGTGTCAGAGGATCCCTCCTTGATATACTATTTTAATATTTTATCTCAATCACTGAAAATGTAAAAATTAATTCAATTGCACTGGCCCTTGCTATACATGCCTACCAACTTTACTCCATATCCCCTCTGAATCATTCTGAAAACGAACACTCTAATACACTCCCACAGTCCGCTAAGGCATTTTCTCAGTACTCTGTACCTCCATAATACTTTAACCTCATTATACAGTACGTATACAGGTAAGCCAACATCATAAAATCTGTAACCACTTTTTTTTCCAATTTGGAAGTGTAGTTTAATACAATCCAGGCTATGCAGATAAGCAGTGCCCAGCAGACTGGACTAGGGGCTGGACAAGTGATTTTTCATGTCCACGTGCCTAGCACTTACTCAGCGTGTAAGTACTGTAAATATTTTGAGAGGAAAATACAGACGGGAATCTGTCAGGTGCTGCGTAACGCCACTCCCCGTACCTAACCTGACCTAACCTGAAGGATGGAGCACACCTGCATTGCCCCAAGCTACTGTCCTGGCCACATGGCCACACACCTGCCCAACCGCATCCAGCCCATACGAGCACGAATTGATTGCTACAAGAACAGCCCAGTCCCAACCATTGTAAAAATTATCAACACCTAATTATTATATATCATATTTGTATCACTTATGTTACTTGTACATCATTTGTAAATCAAGAGACCCATTCCCCAATTATGTAATTGTATATTTTCAGCCTTCCTGCTACCATGCTCTTTCAATAAACCGTTAATTATTATTATTATTATTATTATACTCAGCTCAGACTCCATGCATCCACACTTAGGCATGAGTCTTGACCCAGAAGGGAGGAGGACCTCTCTTCCCAGCCATGAGGTAGGCTCGGCATGTCCTTACAGGGTACAAGTAAGTCTGTCATGTATGAGCAGTAATCCAGATCCTAGAACGAACTACTGTAGTAGGAAGTGTATCCATGTCATATTTACATTCAGGGGTAAATTGTCTGTCCTAATCACTGTGTGTTCACTAGTAATGACACAGTACAGGTATCCCCCTATTTACGATGGGGTAGCATTCCTGAAAATCCATCGCAGGTCAAAATATCATAAATTGCGATCATTATAACATGAGGTTCAAAGGAATACGTTCTCAGTCAGTCCGACACCCATAGGTATCACCGAAAATAAAATTCCTAAAATAATAATACACATAAAACACAATTAAACAACACTCACCACAGCATTAAGAACATGCCTGGTCGTGATCATATGGCCCTTCTGAGGCTAAGGAGAAGTCACTCTGACTCCCACACAGCTTCACATTGTCAAGCTTCACCTCCAGAGACATGGTTTTCCTGGGTGCCTTGGCCTTCCCACACATATTCAAAGTCACACTGCTCACCACTTCAGTCACAAAAAGCAGAACGATTGATGATAACACAAAAACAATGATAGCGGCTGACACTGTTCACTTTACGCAGTTGTAAAAAGTACTGGACTTTGTTACTTAAGTAAAAGTATTGTTACATTGGCAAAATGTTACTCAAGTAGAAGTAAAAGTATCCAAAGTTCAATGTACTTATGTAGAAGTAAAAAAAAAAATATCTCAATTCATAAAGTACTCAAGTACTGAAAGTAAAAAGTAGCCCAAAAAATTTTGTTTCAAATATTAAAATAAATTCATAGTAAATTTGTATAAAAATTTAGTTAACTAAAAATAAAAATAACACACATAGCATTACTCATGTTTATTTGCAAATTTTTCTATTGAGATTAATCAATAACTTGATTCTCAGAATTATGGCTGTCCAATCAGGATCTTTCAGATTTAAATAAAAGCCCAGCATGACCTACTGAAAAACAATAGGTTCAGCCGCTCTTCTCCCTACAATCCGTCGCAGGGCTGGTGAACGGGCTGAGAGTATATCCATCCAACGCTATGATCACCTTCTTCCTTATTCACACAAGTATTGTCGACGTGGACTTATGGTCCACAGACATAATGTTGTCTTTGATCGCATTAGGTGAGGAAACAGACCTATCTGGCAAGTATCTGAGGTGGGGGATGACTCCTACTTCTCTTCCTGTAATCTCTGTAACTGTCCCAACTCGAACACCATTTCAACACTATTACCTTGACTGTCCCACTGTCAGGGACCTCCTACGACAGGGAGAGTCACTAACCACCTACTTATTTGTAATAAATTAGTTTTAATTCTTGTACGCCACCCACGCTTTGGTGGGTGCTAACTCCCACTGTCCTTAAATCATATCAATATTGTCTCAATATCACAAGTCCTGCGAGACACGAGTACCAATGTATTAGTGTATGACCACATAGTCTTGTGACTTGGCTTGTCGCCCCCTGGGGTGTAACAACTTATTTAAATAATAAATAATAAGCCCAACATGACTAAACAGAAGCTCACACACAACAGTTGCAGGTAGTGGGGTGTTAAGCTAGAGAGATAGGTCACATAATGTTGGGATAGCCTCACTAACTCCATTCCATCCCCTGGGTATGCCACGTAGCTACTAAGTGTGTGGGTGGGGGTTACTTCAGTTATTTAAGCAGAATTTTAAATACACTTCAGTTTCACACACATCTATAGATACAGGCTTTATATCTCAGTGGAATTATGTAAAGCATTTTAGAATCATAACCTCTTTGAAATTCATTTTAGGTACAGGTATTGTACTGTATATACAAAAAGCAACTGACGTCTTAAGGGAAGACCAGGCCCCTGAAGGAAAGGTGAGGGAGAAAAGAGGGGATTTGATGGGGGAGGGGGGGAGGGGGGGATAGGACGGTAGGCGAGGAGAGTTGGGTGGTCAAGGTGCTATGGACACAAGAAGATTAAAGGGAAGTCCACTGCCATGGCCACTGCCACTTGACCTGACCTCACGTCACCTCACCAGACCTCGAAGTATATAACTGCGTGTGTCTCCCATCACACACACAGTACCCTTCACGGCTCCACACACACTATACCCTACACCCACACAGCTCTTTTATTATGGATAATAAATAATTAATTAATTAATTAAATATATATTATTCATTTGCAAGTAATGAGTAACCATTTTTGTTTTTTCCAATTACGTATATTGGAGTAAAACTACTAGAAAACCATACTTAAGTAAAAGTTAAAGTATAGTATACTCTCAATTTAACGGAATCCATAATAACGTACTTCTGATTCAGCAGAATAAATTTTTTCAATAATTTTTTAACTCGATTAAGTGAACTACAGGTACAGTAAAACCTCGATAAATTGGACTAATTGGGGCAGACCCCAGTCCGAAAGATGCAAAAGTCCGAAAATAGCAAATACACACACATGTAAACAATACAGGTAAAGGAAATTAGTGTCTCTAGAACGAATGGCTCCCTGTCCCAACTGCAAAAATGCCGGCAACTTTAAAACTACCTGCAGACCTTCTTGGGTACATCCAGGGTGTCATCCACGTAATAGAGGACCGCGAAATAAAAATCCATAATTATCCGGGCGTACTGTACCCAAAAATGTTACTCGAGTACAGTACTCAAGTGAATATATTTAGCTACTTTACAAATCTAATTTTACATTCACAAAAATTAGGAAAAATCATTTCACAGTCGCCAAAACAGAGTACAGTACAGTACAATGTTGATGTTAGTGATGTCCTCTTATTGTAAAAAAAGATAAGTAACAACACCGATACTGACTGATAATCCTTGAGCTACACGCTCAAGGGCATGTGCGATCACCATGGAACAAAGCTTGGGACTGTAGTGTACTGGGTGGCCAGGTAGACCGCAGCTGATAAGTGCAGCGAGTGATACGTTCCATATTCCACACATCAGCGATTTTGGCCTGACAATGATCCATCGTTCAGAGAATCTTTTTATTGTAAATAGGGGTGGTGGTCTTAATACATCACCATCATTCAAGCGAAATATCATAGATAGGGAGATCGTAAATCGGGGATACCTGTATTGATCTTGTGAGGAGTAATCAGCAGTGTTCATTCAGTAAATAAATAAAATACATGTACATAGTCTTGTGCAGTAGAAAATACACCCCATTACAATAGTATAATATTTATTGAAAACTAGAATTCTTCATGGACAAAAATATAAATAAGGAGAGATGATGGATGGTCATGAAAGTGGAATCTTTTTAAGGTACCAGACAATTGTAAAAGTCAGGGGCAGATCCAGGAATATCACATGGGGGAGGATTCCACGGAGTTGTGGGTGGGGGGACATAAAAAGCACAGTGAGCCCACCCAGCTGGGGGGTACTGTAACTCCCCCCCAGAATTTTTTTTGAAATCTGGCCAATATCATGGGCATTTTGAGGCCATTTTTAAGCCATGTGCACATGATATTAAGAGATATTCTAAGGTCAATAGTAATTACCTTTTACTAAATACAAAAATGGAATTTTCTGAGGAAAAAGGGGGAGGCCCAGACTCCCCCTGGGAGTGCAGGTGTAGGCTTTCCCATTAGCCTAGCCTATTTATATAGAAATCAACACAAACTCTGTTATCCAACATATGTTGTCCAACATATCCGGTACCCAGCCAGAGAATAGATTTTACTATTTGGTGTATCCCTTAATATAAAAAAAAGCACTGTACAGGAATACCCCAGTTATCATATGGGATGCATTCCTACATCTCAGACAGCAACTTTCACCACATATTTTTCTATACAGTATAGTCTGCATTTACGCGGTCAATTGAACCCGTGGCGGTCTGCGATAAACGAGAAACGCGTAAACGAAATAACAGAACATATGGGATTAATTGAAATAGAGACTGGGCCAACCCCAAACTCCACTTTTTCCGACACTATACGTACGTTGTAGTAAAAATAACATCTTAATTTTATGATGGTATGCACACACAATTAATATTTAAGAGAAATATCAATAATATTAGGTTTTTTAACACTTACGTTAGTAGAAAAGATGGCTGGGCACACGGGGATGGCGGCTGGTTCCGAGGCAGAGGGCAGATTAGTTGCCCTCCGGTGAATCAGTTTCACTACTTGCTTTGCAGGGCCTCCCAGACAAACCCCTCAAACTCCATATCCTCACTGTCACTATCACTGACTTGGGCTGGCTGTGGTTGTGGTGGGTTGCGGGCGAAGAAGTCCTTAATACTACGTTGATGACTAGCATTGATGTTGTCGAGATAGATCTGGATATACGGCTCCATAACTTTCGTCAGATGGTTATTAGACACTTCATACCGATGCTTGTCTGGGTCGTTGTCAAGGATGAGCTTAATTTTCTCCCCCAACTCGATGATTTCCTTCACATAATCATGGCTTGGTCCAGGTAATTCAAGGTTTTTCTTGGGTGGTGGGGGTCCAGCGGAAGCCATTGTGAGGGGAATAGCGGGCACAAGAGAGAACTGTATACGAGGACTGAGAACAGTGAGACTGGCACGGCTAGGTCAGCGACTTCTGGTGGCAGGGCACGTCATGTTACATTAGACCAATCACAGCTAGCGGCGGAGGGAATGCGTGGCCCAATCACAGTCCAATACATCATATGACGTCAGCAATAACGTAAGAGCGACCTAATGCGCACCCCTCACCGTGCTGCTTCCCGCGTATGGTCAAGAATGGACTGCGTGAGTAATAAATGGCGCGGCGCGTCTGGACCTCTCCAGCCGCTCGCCATGTAAATGGCGAAATTTACAGCGTAATTAAAACATTTCATTCTGGCAAGGCACCGCGTAAATGATCAAACGCGTAAACAAAAACCGCGTAAATCCAGACTATACTGTACACTCTTCATTACCTGAAGCTATTAGGGACCTGGATCGCTGTGTATACTGTAGTACAGCGAGTTCTGCTATAACGAGTGTTTTGACAACGCGAATTGGCTCTAACGTGATTTATGAATAGAGGAATGATATTTGTATAACGCGAACGCTTGTTTGCTGTAACGCGATTTTTGCTTACTATTTCTCCAATTTTGTGGTATTAACTGTGAATATGGTAAAGAAGAATATCTCCAAGAAGCGTTCTGGTGATCGCATTCCCGGTGATGATCGTAAAAGGAAGGCTATAACCCTTGAAGAGAAGCTCGATGTTATCAACCTCAAAATCACCCTTCTCCCCCATCAAGTTATATTCATATTTTTTCAAGGTAAAGTGTTACATTTACTGTATGATTTCAATATTAGATATGAATGTAACATTTATTTAGACTGTGCTAACCTTTGTGTTAGGCTAACTACTAAATTTTTTTCGATTTCGAGTAAGGTAGTAATCTGCACCTAACCCTATTTTCTCCATAAGCCGTTATTTCTATTACGCGAATTTCTATAACACGATGTTTTACAAGAACACAACTATCGCATTATAGCAGAACTGACTGTAACAGTAATGTGAGGAATAAATAAAAATTATACCTGAACTAATAAAAAAAAATACCATATTGCCGGTTGACAATAGTTTCACTGAGTGCAGGAGCCTGTAGAGGCTGAGATCTCCAATGCCACTCTCTCCTCCCACAACCTGGGCGACTCCTACGGTCATAAGGAATGTTTATAATCTTTATGTTTTTGACCTTATGATAATCATTTCTTTCTTTATTTATTTTTTTTGCACACTCTGTACTCTGTATGAAGATTGTGTGCATGTAACTGAACAAAAGAAAAATAGAAAAGAAAATTGCGTTTTTCTACCTGAAAATACGAGTTGAAAAATTACAATAAAGCAACTCACAGCTTGGCTCCTTTATGGAGAGAATATAATACACACTGGATGCATGTGGGTCATTTTTCATCACCCACACTCACCAAGACGCTCTCCCCCTTCCCCTTCCCGCTTCCACGATCCACTTTTTGACCTTATGATAATCATATCTTTCTTCTTCTTTTTTTTTTGGCACCTTCTGTATAAAGATTGTGTGTGCATGTAACAGAGTAAAAAAAAAACATGAAGAAACTTGCATATATCTACCCGAAAATACAAGATGAAAAATAACAATAACACAGCTTTGCCTGGTAGGAGAAGAGGTAAGGTGATGTACCTAAAGTGACGTCCAACTTGGCGACCAACCAAGTCCACACACACTCACACACGTTCATTATGCCGGGCCTTACTTAAGCCTACTTAACACGAGCGCTTTTGTCCCAAGCAGGAGAAGGCACGTGTTCACACTGGCATGTTTTTCATGCTTCAGTTCGCCTGCATCTGACAAAAATAATCAGATACTTCCAGACCCTACCATAAATGCACCACATCCGAGGTGCGGGAAAAACATGCTCATCACATGAAGAATTCTAGAACGCACGGCATATTTTTTTTCATGCCGCGGTTTGGAAATACAGGTACAGGTGTGGGGTGAGCGTTTCCAAGGCATAAAGTTTCCTACACGTTCTCCGTCCCATTGAACTTCATTAATTTCTAAACTGTGCAGGTCTGTACAGTGGGGTATGCTATAATGAACGGATCCTACTACGAATATTCCTATAACGAACGGTTTTACCTATAAAATTGAGAATGCTATAACGAACGAAACTCCTACAACGAATATTATTTAAAAAAATTTTTTTTTTTTTTTTACTAATTTATTGTTTTTTTATTACAAGTATTAATGATATTCTTTATTTCAGGGGTTTAGATGCATATTTATGCACTTTTTTACAATTTTTACAATATATTTTTCAGTGTTAAGTGGTTGTATTTGGGGGCCTGGAACGGATTAATCCTATAACGAACGAATGCTATAACGAACAAGGTTCTAGAACCAATTAGATTCGTTATAGCATACCCCACTGTACACAGAAAAAATGCTCGTGGGTAGCAGGCCTTATGCCAGAATATGAGAGCTTCGGCAAGCCAACCCGGTTTGATATATTACTGCAAGGTATCAAAATTTTTAATTTGCGAATAAGTTAGGTATGTTTTCCAAATATCGATAGGGGTGTTAAAAAATCAATCACGGATAGCAAGGAATTCCTGCCTCCGATAACGACGATTCTACTAATGACGATTCACATTTAAAACCCTGGCTAATTTAAGACCCAATTTAATTTACACCATTATTTCATTCGTATTTACAACATAAATCGAATAAAAAGTACAACAAGGTCACGAGTAACGACGGTAATGTGTCCTCCAATATTGCAGTGTAAGGTGAATCATTGTCTCATGAATCATTAATTACCATTAAATTAAAGCAATAATAATGAGATGCGTTCCCAAGTGTGACCTTTTCATATCTTTTGTGTGGCTCTTTTCCCCCCAAACAATAAAATTAATGAAAAATGCAAACTATATTCTGTAATTAATGTTTATGAATGATCCTTATACAATATAAATCAATAATAATATGGTCACACTAGAGGAGATGGGGCACCATTGTTGATGTCAGTGTTTACACCCATAATGTACTGTAAGTTATCCATCTGATAATGAAGAAAATAAGACCCTGGTTGTTGTTGTAGTAAAATTAATGTAAAAAAAATATGTATGTTTTAATTACTGTTATTTAATGTACAGTAGAAGTAACCACTGATGGTAAATAAAAAAAGTGAGAGACTGATAGTGGAACGCTAACGTATACGTGCACACTCAGGGAAACAGTGACATTTACCTTATTAAGAATATGTACAATCCAAAACAAAAGTGGTGTAGCAGTTTTGTCTGAAGATTAAATATACTGTAACTCGTGAAACATTATGAGAGCCCCCTACCACAAGACAGAGTGCACCAAAAGTTTAGCCCTTTAGCATATGTTTTCACCAAATTTCACGACACGACTTTTGTCTTTCATTGTACAAAATATTAATTATTGTTTATTACTGAATATGTATTTGATGGAATTAATAATTATTTTTGCAAAATGGACAACACAAATCATTAATAATATGTATACAGTCGACCCTCGTTAATTTGGACTAATAGGGGGGAAGGGTGTCCGTTTTAGCCGATTGTCCGAATTAACTGATCTAGGGGTTAATATTGCATTATATTTCAAAGTCATTGTTTTCGTCACGATTTTATCCCACTTTCCACTGTAATACATACGTCATTTCAGCAAAAATATTACATTTCCGTGAATGTATTATATCAAGCACAGTATGAATAGAATATCATTGTAATATAACAGTATTTTAACCGAAAACTATTAAAAAAAACGAATAACATCTCAAGAACATCAGAAGCTTAGGCAAAGTCTTGTTTTCGTCATGTATTTTATCCTATTTTACATTGAAATACATCACGTTTCAGCAAAACTACTATTTATTTCCGAGAATATGTTCATTCAGGCGCAGTTTAGGTAAAATATACGTGTGATGTAACAGTTTTTTAACTGAAAACGATTCGAAAAACACGTACCCTCTAGCCCTGTTCAAGGAGAGGACTGGGAGAAGCTGTTTGGTGCTGCAGACGTTGACAAGGAAAATGATTTGGATGGATTTTAATGAAAATATTCAGAAATATGGTATCGTATTTATTCAAGTCAATTAGGATAGAATATTATTGTAATACAACAGTTTTTTAACTGAAAACCAATCGAAAAGCGATTACGGAAACATCTTTTGAACGAAAGAAAGCGAGTCATTGTTTTCGTCACGATTTTATCCCACTTTCCACTGTAATACGTACGTCATTTCAGCAAAAATATTACATTTCCGTGAATGCATTATATCAAGCACAGTATGAATAGAATACCATTGTAATTTAACAGTATTTTAACCAAAAACTATTAAAAAAAACGAGTAACTTCTCTTGAACATCGGAAGGTTAGGTAAAATCTTTTGTTTTCGTCATGTATTTTATCCTATTTTACATTAAAATACATCACGTTTCAGCAAAACTACTATTTATATTACTGTTTATACTAGTGATGCTGGCGTCACCATTCACAAGCCCGACAGCCTCCTTGAGCAAGGCGTGTTTTTTTTTCTATAATACATATCGGGATTTACTTATTATTTATACTGTACTGTATAAGAAAATGTAATTTTATTTTATTTTTATTTTATTTTCATCGTAAATACGAAGAAAATAATGGTGTGAATTGAATTGGGTCCTAAATTAACCAGGGTCTTAAATATGAATCGTCGTTAGTAGAACCGTCATTATCGGAGGCTTTCCTGCAAAATAAAATTACAAATTCATGTAAATAATAACTAAATCCTGATACGTACAGTATACAGTACACAAAAAAAAAACCGCCTTGCTCAAGGAGGCTGTCGGGCTTGTGAGTGGTGACGCCAGCATCACTAGTATAAACAGTTGCAGCTTGGCGGGCCTTTTATTTTCACGCATCTGAACAGGAGACAAATTTCCTCAGGTTTCTTAAGGCATTTTTATGTCCCTATTCAACATGAGCAAGAGAGCAAGTGATGGTAGTGCTGGTTCAAAAGCTAAAAGAAAGTGTATAAACTTAGCCAAGAAACTAGATGTGTTAAAATGAGAAGGAAAAGGTGAGAGGTCTGTGGATGGAGTAAGCAATGAACATATATTCTGAAGTGGATCCATTAACAGAATGAAGCAATAAAATTAACAGGGACGTAAAGACAAATATGATCTCTACATAAAGATGTATAATGAGAAAAAGAAAGCAGATGTGCACGGTTCTTTAGACAGTTTTATTTTTCGAAGGCCTAAACATTCAACTTCAGCGACTGCTGCACCATCAACACCATCAATTTCAGGCACAGCTACACCATCAACTTCAGGTACAGCAATACCATCAACTTCAGCTGCAGCTACACCATCAACTTCAGGTTCAGCTACATCAAATTCAGCATTAGCTGCAGTTTCAGTAACAACTACAGGTTCAGTAACAACTTCAGCAACAGCTGTGGCATCTTTATGGAAAGCTACAGCTTCAGTTGAGGAACCTGATAACCTAGGAACTTCATCATGTGAGTAAAAACTCACACAACATTGGCTGTCCTTATGTTTTTGAGTTTACCACCATTGGTGAATAGAATTTTTGTTTTATATTCATAAGCATTCATTAAAACATACAGGTACTCCCTGACTTACGACCTACTCAACTTACGTCCACCCGCACTTACGACATGCCTCAGTAGTACCAAAATTTGGTCAAATTATGTATTTTTGAGACCCAAAGTCAGTACACAGACAAAATTTTCATCTGTAATTCACTTTAAAATGGCTGGCAAGCTTAAAAGTGAGTGTTTGTGGTGCTGAGAAGAAAAAGAGACACCCATTTTCGATTTTCTATGTGTTATTTAAGCATTTCCGACTTACGACCATTTCGACTTATGACCTGGATGTCGGTCCCTAACCCCGTCGTAGAGTACCTGTATATAAACAATAAATGTTGCTTTCATATTCTTATGTACAGAAATGACGATATGTTTTCACGTGTACACACTTACATATGTTGGCGTTACGCAAACCATCTTGCTTTTTTTCTTTACTATTAGTGGTTAGTCACTTCTATTGCTCCAATTATTTACATTAAATAGCATTATGTTATCGCCGCCCTCGCACGCAGTGTTATTGCAATTATGGGAGAGTGATAAAAGTAATGAGAAAAGTGTTGTTGTATACTAAGCAAGGAGACGATGGTGAGTCAGCCCACGCCCCCTAGACGATAACATACAGCAGGACCTCAACTGATTGCCCGACCTGTGACCTCACCAGATGTGTGTGGGTGCACAACAAGCCTTTCTGTTGGCACGACCAAAGGTAGGTCTCAGGGTGCCTCTAGCTGGCAGTATCGTCCAGCCCCTTTGAGTGTACACACACTAGCTATAATCAGGAGCTACTTGGAGCGATACTAGGAGTTAAGTGGAGCTATAAGCCCACACACTTGAGTGAAAGAACAGTGATTGTTTGTATTGTGGTGAAATGTTGGGAACTACATAAACACAGAGCGTAAAGCAATTTGGATAATAACCATACAGAATAATGTATCTACTAACTGACATATAATGTATACATATAATGGAATGTAATCAGTAGTTAACGAGTGTCTCATTCTTGACAGGGTTTGACCATATCGACCAATAAATATTGAGTGCATCAACGTTGTGGGTTTCTCTCAAGATGTGACGTCATCTAACTGTCGAACCAGTCGGCAGTTAAAATTAATTAAAACATACTTTTTTTTACACAAATTTTACTACAGCTACAACCCGGGTCTTATTTTCTTCAGTTTCATATGGAGAAGCATCGTCATGGGTGCAAACACTATCTTAAAAGAATTCCAACAATGTAAATTACCGGGTATACCCGTATGTAGTTCGAGTTTTTAAGACAAAATTTTTTGGCATAAAATTGGGGGTCGACCTCTACATATGTAATAGTTTCGTTAGGTTGAAAAATATTTACCAGTAACTGCCAGTAAACAATGGAAACGACACACCACCAGCTGTGAGTGTCGGCACAGTTGCCAGGGCAGATCTCTTGCGTCATCATAGCAAGCCCAAAGTAGCCAAATACATGGTATGGTAGCACAAGACGATGTAAAACGTAAAGTATTCATTTTTAAAAGTTTATTTACAGATACATAAATTTTTTTTCATTAAATATGAAACATCAATCTTTGTTAATTAAATTTGAAACAAAAGAAAACTACGATACCGTATTTCTAAATATTTTCATTAAAATATTACATCACAAGTTTATTTTACCTTAACTGTGCCTGAATGAATATATTCTCAGAAATAAATATGGAAATGTAATATTTTTGCTGAAATGACGTACGTATTAGTGGAAAGTGGGATAAAATCGTGACGAAAACAATGACTTTCGCTTTCTTTCGTTGTTCAAAAGATTTACCGTAATCGCTTTTTGAATGGTTTTCAGTTAAAAAACTGTTGTATTACAATAATATTCTATCCTAATTCACTTGAATAAATATGATAACATATTTCTGAATATTTTCATTAAAATCCATCAAAATCATTTTCCTTGTCATCAGCACCAAACAGCTCCTCCCAGTCCTCTCCTTGAACAGCATCGTCATATGGATCAACACCATCATCAGCCATAGGATCACCAATATCTTCATCCTCATTCACGCTCTCATTAGCCTCATAATCCCACAACAAGTCGTCTTCTGTTCCATCAAGAGCATTCGAAATCCCACATTTCTTAAAAGATTTCACCACAATTTCTGGTCTGATTGTATCCCAAGCCTCTACAATCCATTCACATAATGTTGCTAGTGATGGAGCTTGGATGTTGCCTCCCTTTGTGTATGTCTTATCGCCTTCTATCATTCAGTTGTTCCACTTCACTCTCACCGCATCTTTAAATGGTTTGTTTATGGAAACATCCAGTGGTTGGACAAGACTTGTTAATCCACCAGGAATCACAGCTGTATCAGTGTTTTCCTTCCTAATCCCAGCAATAACACTGTTAACAGATGTGACCGAAACATATCCCACACAAGAAGACTTTTTTCTTTGCGCAGTCCCCCTGGTCGAAAGTTCCAGACTTTTTTTAAGCCATATTTGTATGCCGCCTTCATCCATCCATCCTTTCTCATGCACATGGATGATTATACCTTTTGGAAAATTTGGCTTTGGAATTGTTTTCCTTTTAAATATTACCACAGGCGTCAGCTTTGTGCCGTCAGCCATACATGATAGCACAACTGTGAATCTTGATTTTTCTTGTCCAGTAGTTTTAACTAAAACTGTTTTTTCACCAACTTTATCCACTGTTTGACTGACTGGCATATCAAAATTCATGGGCGTTTCGTCCATGTTTCCAATACACGAAAGTCTATATGGGTTCTTCTTCCGGTGTTTGATTATGAACCTATGAAATTCAATAACCTTGTCATCAAGTTCTTGTGGAAGAAGCTGTGCTATTTTCGTTCTCTGTCTCAGTACAAAATCATTTCTTTTCATAAATCTTGTGCACCAACCATGACTCGCCTTAAAATCTGTGATGCCTAATTTCCTTGCTAGTTTCAAGGCAAAGATTCGAATTGATCCTCGGGAAACACCATATCCATTCTGTCGGTTTTCACTGACATACTTTGCCACTTCAACTTCCAACTGTGGCCACTTGTTACACTTTTCTCTGTTAGCACATTTGTTTTTTGGCATAAGCTTAAGTTGTGGAGAGAGCCTTTTCCAGTCTCTAACATTTTTTTGGGAAACCTTAAATTCCCTTGCTGCTGCACAGTTCTTAGTCTGTTCTGCATATTCAATCACTCGGAGCTTGAACTTTGTTGTGAACTTGTTTCTTCTTGAATCCATGCCGAAGAGAATATGGGTCAAGCACGTTTAAACTATAACAAGACACAATTTGAAATATACACGTAGGCTACTCATGATGACATAATATGATGTGAGTCAGGTCATCTACACATAGTTGCCAGTTTCAAGAATTTCCCTTTAAAATTTTAAGTTACCGAGTATTTCTTTTCCCAAATTGTTTAACAATACTGTAGGTAAAACAGTTTATTATTGTGCAAACCCCACAGAAAAAAAATTAACAGAAATGGAGACACCAAAAATTAAAAAAAAAAAAAAAAAGCTGTGTCTGAAGTGCAACACTGTTGGTAGGGTCAGATGATTCTAACAGCATCCTGCCAGTACCCGGTTATCAAATTTATAACAGTGTCTAACCTCAATTACTGTAGTTTATCTGATGTAGGCAATGTGAAGTAGAAAATACCAGTTAAAGTGAGAAATTGGAAGAGAATAAACAAGAAAGATGTCGTTGGGCTATTTTTGGTAGGGCTGACGGAGAGAGTACCAGCTGTTTGGTCTTTTTTGGCGGGAGAGTCGCGCAAATATCCGTACTGGTATTTGTTTGGTGTCTTTTGTATTTTTAAAAATGAATACTTGTAAATTAAAAGTACTGTAACATTGTACTATATACAAACTTGTCATATTTCGGGAAAATAAGAATACTATACCGGTAAACACAATTTCAACGTACGCTTATATTAAAGGCTGCTTAAGAAGGGCCGATGCAAAAACAACACCTCTGCGACCAGGGCTCTGCCGTATCAGCTAGACGGTACACGTGTTTTTCGAATCGTTTTCAGTTAAAAAACTGTTACATCACAAGTGAATCAGGATAGAATATTATTGTAATACAACAGTTTTTTAACTGAAAACCATTCGAAAAGCGATTACGCTAACATCTTTTGAACGAAAGAAAGCAAAAGTCATTGTTTTCGTCACGATTTTATCCCACTTTTCACTGTAATACGTACGTCATTTCAGCAAAATTATTACATTTCCATATTCTCAGAATTAATAGCAGTTTTGCTGAAACGTGATGTATTTCAATGTAAAATAGGATAAACTACATGACGAAAACAAAAGACTTTACCTAACCTTCCGATGTTCAAGAGATATTACTCGTTTTTTAATAGTTTTCGGTTAAAAACTGTTATATTAATGATATTCTATTCATACTGTGCTTGATATAATACATTCATGGAAATGTAATATTTTTGCTGAAATGACATACATATTACAATGGAAAGTGGGATAAAATCGTGACGAAAACAATGACTTTCGCTTTCTTTCGTTCAAAAGATGTTACCGTAATTGCTTTTTGAATGGTTTTCAGTTCAAAAAAACTGTTGTATTATAACAATATTCCCTCTTAATTGACTTGAATAAATACTTGAATGGAAATATACAATATTTTTGTTGAAACTACTCGGTGTTTCAGGCACGGCGAGCCTCAGTTTTGTTGTTCCATTACCCTCAAAAACTTGGGTTGACCTAAAAACAAGGAATATCATAAATTAACGATTTCTTGGTCAAAAATCAGGGTCGACCTATAAACGAGGTAGAATTATAGACGGGTATATGCGGTATATTCTCCCCAGTCACTTCTATGACATTTTATAAGCAAAAAACCAAAACTCAATCTAAAAGACATACATAAACAAATAAATACTTCACTAGACCTTAAACGTTAACTGTCAAACATGTCACTGTCACACCTCCCTACCCCCCTCCCAGCAAGGGTTTGGTGGTTATACAGTAGGCTTTAAAGTTCTTGTATAATATCACACACTAAAGTTAGGAGAATATAATTTGCATTGCTGGAATCCTTGCAAGACAGTGAATAATTTGAATATAAACATCATATATTTTGCACAAGAGATAAAAGTTTTAGTACATTAGTGTACTGTAGTACATTTTAGTAATGTAAAGTTTTTACACTGTTTTTTGGGTAGATTTACATTTATTTCTTCATTTATTTTCATTCATTTACATGCACACACCATACTAAAATAAACGTAAAAGAAAAAAATTACCTAAGTGCAAACCTGTACTGTACATGTACTAAATGATTATGGTACTAAAATTGTTATGTCTAGTGCAAATTATAGCTTGTTTATATTCAAATTAATCAATATCTTACAAGAATCCCAGCAATGTAAATTATATTCTCCCAGGTCATTTCACTGGCATCTTATAAGAGAGAAACTTAGTAACTTAAGGACTGATAAATAAACACACATTAGACCTTCAGCTCCAACTGTCAAACATCACCTCACCTCCTGCTCGCTCCCTCCCTCTCCCCCACCTGCCCAGTCAGGAATTTAGTCTTACAGTTTTTTCTTATATAATATCTCAGACTAAAGTTAGGAGAATATAATTTGCATTGCTGGAATCCTTGCAACAGTGAATAATTTGAACATAAACGTCATATATTTTGCACAAGATAAAATTAATCACCTGTATCACATTACAGTAGTGATTTAAGAATAAGAGTGTATATGTATGTACATATACTGTATAGTGATTTAAGGGCGATTTATGGGAATTTTAGGAGTGTTTCTGACTTTATGCATTTTTGGCTTTTCTTTGTATGTACAGTGGTCCCTCGGTTAACGAACACAATTCGTTCCAGAGGGTCGATCGTTAACCGAAGCCATTGTTTTAATGGGATATTGGGTAATTGGTTCCAGCTCACAGAAAAGTATATACAAAGTAAAGATAAAAATGCATAGTCAGAAACACTCCTAAAATTCCCATAAATCGCCCTTAAATCACTATACAGTATATGTACGTACATATACACTCTTACTCTTAAATCACTACTGTAATGTGATACAGGTGATTAATTTTATCTTGTGCAAAATATATGACGTTTATGTTCAAATTATTCCCTCTTGCAAGGATTTCATGAATGCAAATTATATTATCCTATCTTTAGTCTGAGATATTATATAAAATAAACACCTTAAAGCCTAAACAAAACACCAAACTTTTGTCTGGGAACGCAAGGAAGGAGGGAGCCAGCGAGCGTGGGAGGAGGGAGGGAGCCAGCGAGCGTGGGAGGAGGGAGGGAGCCAGCGAGCGTGGGAGGAGGGAGGGAGCCAGCGAGCGTGGGAAGAGGGGGGGAGCAGGGGGGAGTGGGAGGTGAGGTGACAGATAGTGTCTGGTGAAGTATAATTTGTTTATTTATTTGAGATTTTTGTTTTTAGCTCATAAAATTCATAGGAATTACCCGGCCAGAATATAATTTACATTGCTGGAATTCTTATAAGATAGTGATTAATTTGAATATAAACAAGCTAAAATTTGCATAAGACATACAAATATTAAATCTAATTTAAGAATTTTATTAGGGAGAGTAAAAATTTTATCTTTTGTGCAAAATATATGACGTTTAAATTCAAATTATTCGCTGTCTTGGTGTGAAGTAGGTGTTGGTGGTGCTGTGAGGGAGATGTGTGTGTTGATGTGAGGAAGGTGTTGGTGGTGGTTTGAGGATGGTGGGAGTGTTCATGTGAGGGATGTGTTGGTGGTGCTGTGAGGGAAGTGTGTGTGTTGATGTGAGGGAGGTGTTGGTGGTGCTGTGAGGGAAGTGTGTGTGTTGGTCTTAGGGGAGGTGTTGGTGGGTGCTGTGTGAGGTGTGTGTGTGTTGAGTGGGAGGTGTTGGGTGGTGTGAGGTGTTGATGTGAGGAGGTGTTGGTGGTGGTTTTGAGGGAGAGTGTTGATGTGAGGTGGTGGTGTGGGGAGGTGTTGATGTGAGGGAGGTGTTGGTGGTGCTGTGAGGAAGTGTGTGTGTGATGTGGGGAGGTGTTGGTGGTGCTGTGAGGAAGTGTGTGTGTTGATGTGGGGAGGTGTTGGTGGTGGTGTGGGGAGGTGTTGATGTGGGGAGGTGTTGGTGGTGGTTGTGGGGGAGTGTGTGTGTTGTTGATGTGAGGAGGTGTTGGTGGTGCTGTGAGAGTGTGTGTGTTGATGTGAGGGAGGTGTTGGTGGTGCTGTGAGGGGAAGTGTGTGTGTTGATGTGGGGAGGTGTTGGTGGTGCTGTGAGAAGTGTGTGTGTTGATGTGAGAGGTGTTGGTGCTGTGAAGTGTTGGTGTTGATGTGAGGTGTTGGTGTGGTGCTGTGGGGGAAGTGTGTGTGTGTTGATGTGGGGAGGTGTTGGTGGTGCTGTGGGGGTATGTGTGTTGATGTGAGGGAGGTGTTGGTGGTGGTTTGAGGGGTGTTGATGTAGGGGAGGTGGTGGTGTGAGGGAGTGTTGATGTGGGGAGGTGGTGGTGTGAGGAGGTGTTGTAATTGGTGTGAGGAGGTGTTGGTGGTGGTTTAAGGGAGGTGTTGATCATGAGGGAGGTGTTAGGTGGTGAGGTGTGAGGTGTTGGTGGTGGTGTGAAGTGTTGGTGGTGCTGTGAGGTGTTGGTGGTGCTGTGGGGGGAGGTGTCGGTGGTGGTGTGAAGTAGGTGTTGGTGGTGCTGTGAGGGAAGTGTTAGTGGTGATGTGAAGTAGGTGTTGGTGGTGGTGTGAGGGAAGTGTTAGTGGTGATGTGAGGGAGGTGTTGGTGATGGTTTGAGGGAGGTGTCGGTTGTGGTGTGAAGATGGTGTTGGTGGTGGTGTGAAGGTGGTGTTGGTGTGAGGGAGGTGTTGGTGGTGGTTTGAGGTTGGTGTGAGGGAGGTGTTGGTGGTGGTGTGGGGGAGGTGTTGGTGGTGGTGTGAGGGAGGTGTTGGTGGTGGTGTGAGGGAGGTGTTGGTGGTGGTGTGAGGTGTTGGTGGGTGGTTTAAGGGAGGTGTTGATGTGAGGGTGTGGTGGTGGTGTGTGGGGAGGTGTTGGTGGTGGTGTGAGGTGTTGGTGGTGAGGGGGAGGTGTTGGTGGTGGTGTGAGGGAAGTGTTGGTGGTGGTGTGTGAGGGGAGGTGTTGGTGGTGCTGTGAGGAGGTGTTGGTGGTGGTTTTAAGGAGGTGTTGGAGTGGTGGTGTGAGGGAAGTGTTGGTGGTGGTTTGAGAGGTGTTGGTGTTGGTGTGAGAGGTGTTGGTGGTGGTGTGGGGAGGTGTTGTGGTGTTGATGTGAGAGGAATGTGGGTGGTGTGGTGTGAGGAGGTGTTGGTGGTGGTGGGGAGGTGTGAGTGTTGATGTGAGGAGATGTGGGTGGTGGTGTGAGGTGTAGTGTTGATGTGAGGGGAGATGTGGGTGGTGGTGTGGGGGAGGTGTTGGTGTGAGGGAGGTGTTGGTGTTGATGTGGGGAGATGTTGGTGGTGGTGTGAAGGTGTTGGTGTGAGGGAGGTGTTGGTGGTGGTTTGAGGCGGTGGTGTGTGGGGAGGTGTTGGTGGTGGTGTGAGGGAGGTGTTGGTGGTGGTGTGGGGAGGAGGTGTTGGTGGTGGTGTGGGGAGGTGTGAGCGTTGATGTGGGGGAGGGTGTTAGTGGTGGTGTGGAAGGTGTTGGTGTGAGGTGTTGGTGTTGATGTGAGAGATGTGGGTGGTGGTGTGAGGTGTTGGTGTGACAGAGGGTGTGGGTGGTGGTGGGGGTGTTAGTGTGAGAGTGTTGGTGGTGGTGTGAGGTGTTGGTGGTGGTTTGAGGTGTTGGTGGTGGTGTGAGGTGTTGGTGGTGGTTTGAGAGTGTTGGTGGTGGTGAGGAGGTGTTGGTGGTGGTTTGAGAGGTTTTGGTGGTGGTTTTGGGGAGGTGTTGGTGGTGGTGTGAAGATTGGGTGGTGGTGTGTGAGGGGAGGTGTTGGTGGTGGTGTGAGGGAGGTGTTGGTGGTGGTGTGAGGGAGGTGTTGGTGGTGGTGTGAGAGGTGTGAGTGTTGTTGATGTGGAGATGGGTGGGTGGTGCTGGTGGTGGTGGTTTGGGGAGGTGTGAGTGTTGATGTGAGGGGAGATGTGGGTGGTGGTGTGGGAGTCATTGGTGTGAGGTGTTGGTGATGTGAGGGAGATGTGGGTGGTGGTGTGGGGAGGTGTTGGTGTGGGGGAGGTGTTGGTGTTGATGTGAGGGAGATGGGGTGGTGGTGTGGGGGAGGTGTTGGTGTGAGGAGGTGTTGGTGTTGATGTGGGGAGATGTGGGTGGTGGTGTGAGGGGAGGTGTTGGTGTTGATGTGAGAGATGTGGGTGTTGGTGTGAGGGAGGTGTTGGTGGTGGTGTGAGGGAGGTGTTGGTGTTGATGTGGGGAGATGTGGGTGTGTGAGGGGAGGTGTGTTGGGTGTTGGTGTAGGGGAAGATGTGGGTGGTGGTGTGGGGAGGTGTTGGGTGTAGAGAGGTGTTGTGGGGTTTTGAGATGTTAGTTGTTGTGTGAGGTGTTGGTGTGAGGGAGGTGTGGTGGTGGTGTGAGGAGGTGTTGGTGGTGTGGTGTGAGGGGAGGTGTTGGTGGTGTGAGGGGTGTTGGTGGTTGGTGCTGAGGAGGTGTGGTGGTGGTGTGGGGAGGTGTTAGTGGTGGTTGGAGGTGTTGGTGGTGGTTGGGGGAGGTGTGGAGTGTTGATGTGGGGGATGTGGGTGGTGGTGTGTGGGGGGTGTTGGTGTGAGGTGGGGTGTGGGGGGAGATGCCGTGTGAGGTGGTGTGGGGTGGGCTGGTGTGGGGGGTGTTGGTGTGATGTGGGGGAGATGGGGTGGTGGTGTGAGGAGGTGTTGGTGTGTGAGGTGTTGGTGTTGATGTGAGGAGATGTGGGTGGTGGTGTGAGGGATGTGTGAGGTGGTGATGTGAGAGATGTGGGTGTTGGTGTGGGGGAGGTGTTGGTGGTGGTGTGGGGGAGGTGTTGGTGTTGATGTGGGGAGATGTGGGTGTTGGTGTGAGGGAGGTGTTGGTGTGTTGATGTGAGAGAGATGTGGGTGGGTGGTGTGAGGGAGTGTTGTTGGTGTGAGAGGTGTGAGTAGTGGTTTGGGGGAGATGTTAGTTGTTGTGCTGAGGAGGTGTTGGTGTGAGGGGAGTGTTGGTGGTGGTGTGAGGAGGTGTTGGTGGTGGTGTGAGGGAGGTGTTGGTGGTGGTGTGAGGTGTTGGTGGTGGTTTGGGGGTGTGAGTGTTGATGTGGGGGAGATGGTGGGTGGTGGTGTGAGGGAGGTGGTGGTGTGGTTGAGGGAGGTGTGAGTGTTGATGTGAGGGGAGATGTGGGTGGTGGTGTGGGGGAGGTGTTGGTGTGAGGGAGGTGTTGGTGTGGGGAGGTGTTGGTGAGGTGGTGTGGGGTAGGTGTTGAGGTGTTGAGTGTGGGGGAGAAATGGGATGGTGGTGTGAGGAGGAGTGTTGAGGTGTGGGGAAGTGTTGGTGTTGATGTGGGGAGATGTTGAAGGTGGTGGTGTGGTGTGTTGGTGTGAGGGAGGTGTTGGTGTTGATGTGAGGAAGATTTAGTGGTGGTGTGGTGTTGGTGTGAGGGAGGTGTTGGTGGTGATGTGAGGGGAGTGTTGGTGAGGTGGTGGTGTGGGGAGGTGTTGGTGGTGGTGTGAGGAGGAGTGTTGGTGGTGGTTTGAGGTGAGTGCTGGTGTGAGGGGGAGGTGTGGTGGTGGTGTGAGGAAGTGTTGGAGTGGTGGTGTGGGGAGGTGTTGGTGCTGTGAGGGGAGGTGTTGGTGGTGCTGTGGGGGAGGAGGTGTTGGTGGTGGTGGGGAGGTGTTGGTGGTGGTGTGGGGAGGTGTTGGTGGTGGTGTGAGGGAAGTGTTGGTGGTGGTTTGAGAGAGGTGTTGGTGGTGGTGTGGGGGAGGTGTTGGTGGTGGTGTGGGGAGGTGTTGGTGTTGATGTAGGGAGGTGTTGGTGGTGCTGTGAGGGAAGTGTGTGTGTTGATGCGGGGGTGGTGGTGGTTTGGGGGAGGTGTTGATGTGAGGAGGTGGTGGTGTGAGGTGTTGGTGTTGATGTGGGGGAGGTGGTGGTGGTGCTGAGTGAGAGTGTTAGTGTTGGTGAGAGGAGGTGTTGAGGTGAGGTGGTTTCAGGGAGGTGTGAGTGTGAGGGAGGTGGTGGTAAGAGGAGGTGTTGATGTGAGGGAGGTGGTGGTGTGAGGGAGGTGTTGCTGTTGGTGTGAGAGTGTGTGTGCTGATGTGGGGGAGTTGGTGTTGGTGTGGGGAGGTAGGTGTGAGAGGTGTGTAGTAGTGTGAGGTGTTAGTGGTGGTTTAGGAGGTGTTGATGTGGAGAGAGTGTTGGTGGTGCTGTGAAGGAAGTGTGTTGATGTGAGGGAGGTGTTGGTGTGGGGGAGGTGTTGGTGGTGCTGTGAGAGTGTTGGTGGTGGTGTGAGAGGTGTTGGTGGTGGTTTAAGGGAGGTGATGTGAGGAGTGTTGGTGGTGGTGTGAGGAGGTGTTGGTGGTGGTGTGGGGAAGTGTGTGTGTTGATGTGAGGGAGGTGTTGGTGGTGCTGTGAGAGGTGTGTGTTGATGTGAGGGAGGTGTTGGTGGTGGTGTGGGGAAGTGTGTGTGTTGACAGGGGAGGTGTTGGTGGTGCTGTGAGGTGTGTGTGTTGATGTGAGGGAGGTGTTGGTGGTGGTGTGAGGTGTGTGTGTTAGTGTGGGGGAGTGTTGGTGGTGCTGTGGGGAGTGTTAGTGTTGATGTGAGGTGTTGGTGTTGGTGTGAGAGTGTTAGTGTTGATGTGAGGGGAGGTGTTGGTGCTGATGTGAGAGGTGTTGGTGGTGCTGTGGGGGAGGTGTTGGTGGTGCTGTGAGGGAAGTGTTGAGTGTTGATGTGAGGTGTTGGTGTGATGGAGAGTGTTGGAGTGGTGCTGTGAGGTGTTGGTGGTGGTGTGGGGAGGTGTTGGTGGTGGTGTGAGGAGGTGTTGGTGGTGGTGTGAGGAGGTGTTGGTGGTGGTGTGAGGGAAGGTGTTGGAGGTGGTGGTTTAGGGAGGTGTTGGTGGTGGTGTGGGGAGTGTTGGTGGTGGTGTGAGGGAGGTGTTGGTGGTGGGAAGGGGAGGTGTTGATGTAGGAGGTGTTGGTGTTGATGTGAGGGAGGTGTTGGTGGTGGTGTGAGAAGTGTGTGTTGATGTGAGGAGGTGTTGGTGGTGGTGTGGGGGAGGTGTTGGTGGTGCGTGAGGAAGTGTTGGTGCTGATGTGAGAGTGTTGGTGGTGTGGGGAGGTGTTGGTGTGAGGGAGGTGTTGGTGAGGGAGGTGTTGGTGGGGGAGGTGTGGGTGTGGGGAGGTGTTGGTGTGAGGAGGTGTTGGCGGGTGTGAGGGAGGTGTTGGGTGTGAGGGAGGTGTGGATGCTGAGGGTGTAGGTGAGGGGTGTGTTGGGTGTGGGGAGGTGTGGTGTGGGGAGGTGTTGGTGTGAGGAGGTGTTGGTGTGAGAGTGTGGGTGTAGGGAGGTGTTGGTTGTTGGTGTGAGAGGAGTGTTGGTGTGTGGGTGTAAGGGAGGTGTGGGTGTAGGGAGGTGTATGTGTGAGGAGGGTGTGGGTTGAGGAGGTGTTGGTGTAGGGAGGTGTTGGTGTGAGAGTGATGGTGTGGAGGTGTGAAGGAGGTGTTGGTGTGAGGGGGTGTGGGTGTAGGGAGGTGTGGGTGTAGGGAGGTGTGGGTGTGGGGAGGGTGTGGGTGAGGGAGGGTGTGGAGTGTGGGGAGGGTGTGGGTGTAGGGAGGGTGTGGGTGTGGGGAGGTGTGGGTGTGAGGGAGGTGTGGGTGTGGGGAGGTGTGGGTGTGAGGGAGGTGGGTGTGGGGAGGTGTGGGTGTGGAGGAGGTGTGGGTGTGGGGAGGTGTTGGGTGTAGGGAGGTATGTGGTGAGAAGTGTTGGTGTAGGAGATGAGTGTGAGAGTGTTGTGTGGAGTGAAGGAGGTGTGGTGAAGGAGGCGTGTTGGTGTAGAGAGGTGTTGGTGTAGGAGATGTTGGGTGTGAGGGAGAGTGTTGGTGTGAGGTGTTGGTGTGGGGAGGTGTGGGTGTGAGGTGTGGGGAGGGGAAGGTGAGGGAGGTGGATGTGGGGAGGTGTGGGTGAGGGTGGGTGAGGTGTGGAGTGTGAGGGAGATTGGTGAGGGTGTGAGTGTGAGGAAGTGTTGGTGAGAGAATGTTGTGTAGGAGGTGTAGGTGAGGAGGTGTGAGTGGAGGTGAGTGGTGAGGAGGGTGGGTGTGAGGAGGTGTTGGTGTAGGGAGGTGTGGGTGTGAGGGTGTGTGGGTGAGGGAAGTGTTGGTGTAGGGGGTGTGGTGTGGGGAGGTGTGGGTGTGGGGAGGTGTGGGTGTAGGGAGGTGTTGGTGTGAGGGAGGTGTGGGTGTGAGGGGAGGTGTGGAGTGTGAAGGAGGTGTTGGTGTGGGGAGGGTGGGTGTGAGGAGGTGTGGAGGATGAGGGAGGTGTTGGTGTGAGGTGGTGGTGTGAGGAGGTGTGGGTGTGAGGTGAGGTGCTGAGAGAGTTGGTGTTGGTGTGAAGAGATTGGCTGGTGTGAGGAGGTGTGGGTGTGAGAGGTGAGGTGTGGGGAGGTGTTGGTGAGGGGTGTGGGTGTGGGGAGGTGTGGGTGTGAGGGAGGGTGTTGGGAGGGAGGTGTGGGTGTGGGGAGGTGTTGGTGTGAGGGAGGTGTGGGTGCAAGGGAGGTGTTGTGAGGGAGTGTGGGTGTGAGGGAGGTGTGGGTGTGAAAGGAGGTGGTTGTTGGTGTGAAAAGTTTGTTGGTGTAGGGAGATGTTGGTGTGAGGGAGGGTGTGGGTGTGAGGGAGGGGTGTTGGTGTAGGGAGGTGTGGTGTGAGGTGTTGGTGTAGGGAGGTGTGGGTGTGAGGGAGGTGTTGGTGTGAGGGAGGTGTGGGTGTGAGGGAGGTGTGGTGGGGTGTAGAGGGAGGTGTGTGGGTGTGGGGAGGTGTGGGTGTGGGGAGTGTGGGTGTGAGGAGGTGTGGGTGTGAGGGAGGTGAGGTGTGGGGAGGTGTGGGTGTGGGGAGGTGTGGGTGTGGGGAGATGTTGGTGTGAGGGAGGTGTGGTGCAGGGGAGGTGTGGGAGGTGTGGGGAGGTGTGGGTGTGGGGATTATTGGGTGTGAGGGGAGTGTGGGTGTGAGAGAATATGGGATGAGAGAATGTTAATGTAAGGAAGAATGGATGTGTGAGGAGGATGAGGTGTGAGGAGGTGTAGGTGAAGAGAGAGGTTAGTGTAGGAAGGTGTGGGTGAGAGGAGTGTTGGTAGAAGGGTAGGTGAGGGAGGTGTGGGTGTGGAGGTAGGTGTGAGGGAAGTGTGGAGGAGGGAGTGTTGGTATGAGGGAGGTGTGGAAGTGTAGGGGAGATGTAGGTGGTAGGGAGGGGAGTGTAGGGAGGTGTAGGTGTGGGGAGTGTGGGTGTAGGGAGGTGGCGTGGAGGTGAGAGAGTGTGGAGTGAGGAGGTGTGGGTGTAAAGGGAGGTGTGAGGAGGTGTGGGTGAGAAAGGGAGGTGTTGGTGTGAAGGATGTTGGTGTAGGGGAGATGTTGGTGTGAGGGAGGTGTGTGGGTGTGAGGGAGGTGTTGGTGTGAGGGAGGTGTGGGTGTGGGGAGGTGTGGTGTGAGGAGGATGTTGGTGTGGGGAGGTGTTGGTGAGGGAGATGTTGGTGTGAAGGAAGGTGGTTGTTGGTGAAGGAATGTTGGTGAGGGAGATGTTGGTGGAGGGAGGTGGTTGGTGTGAGGGAGGTGTGGGGTGTGAGGGAGGTGTTGGTGTGAAGGAAGGTTGGTGTGAGGGGAGGTGTTGGTGTGAGGGAGGTGTTGGTGTGAGGAGGTGTTGGTGTGAGGGAGATGTGGGTGTGAGGGGGAGGTGTTGGTGTTGGTGTGAGGAAGTGTTGGTGTGAGGGAGGTGTTGGTGTGAGGGGAGGTGTGGGGTGAAGGAAGTGTTGGTGTGGAGGGAGGTGTGGGTGTGGAGGGAGGTGTTGGTGTGAAGGAAGGTTGGTGTGAGGGAGGTGTTGGTGTGAGGGGAGGTGGGTGTGAGGGAGGTGTGTGGGTGTGAGGAGGTGTGGGTGGAGGGAGGTGGGTGAGGGAGGTGTTGGTGTGAGGGGAGGTGTTGGTGTGAGGGAGGGGTGTGGGTGTGAGGAGGTGTTGGTGTGGAGGGAGAAAGAGGGAGGTGTTGGTGTGAGGGAGGTGTGTGGGTGAGGGAGGTGTTGGTGTGAGGGAGGTGTGTGGGTGTGGAGGGGAGGGGTGGGTGTGAGGGAGGTGGGTGAGGGAGGTGTGGGTGTGGAGGGGATGTGTTGGTGTGGAGGGAGGTGGTGGGTGTGAGGGGAGGATGTTGGTGTGAGGGAGGTGTGGGTGTGAGGGAGGTGTGGGTGTGAGGAGGAGGTGTGGGTGTGGAGGGAGGTGCTGGTGTGAGGGAGGTGGGTGTGTGAGGGAGGTGTGGGTGTGGAGGGAGGTGTGGGTGTGAGGGGAGGTGGGGTGTGAGGGAGGTAGGAGGGGAGGTGTGGGTGTGAAGGAAGTGTTGGTTGTTGGTGTGAAGGATGTTGGTGTGAGGAGATGTTGGTGTGAGGGAGGTGGGTGAGGGAGGTGTGTTGGTGTGAGGGGAGGTGGGTGTGGAGGGAGGTGTGAGTGTGGAGGGAGGTGTTGGTGTGGAGGGAGGGGTGTTGGTGTGAGGGAGATGTTGGTGTGAAGGAAGTGTTGGTTGTTGGTGTGAAGGAATGTGGTGTGGAGGGAGATGCTGGTGTGGAGGAGGTGTTGGTGTGAGGGAGGTGTGGGTGTGAGGGAGGTGTTGGTGAAGGAAGGTTGGTGGAGGGAGGTGTTGGTGTGAGGGAGGTGTTGGTGTGGAGGGAGGTGTTGGTGTGGGGAGGTGTTGGTGTGAAGGAAGGCAAGGGTGTTGGTGTGGAGGGGAGGTGTTGGTGGAGGGAGGTGTTGGTGTGAGGGAGGTGTGTGGGTGTGAGGGAGGTGTGGGTGAGGGAGGTGTTGGTGTGAGGGAGGTGTGGGTGTGGAGGGAGCAGGTTGGTGGAGGGAGGTGTGTGGAGGGAGGTGTTGGTGGAGGGGATGTGTGGGTGTGAGGGAGGTGGGTGTGGGAGGGAGGTGCTGGTGAGGAGGTGGGGGTGTGAGGGAGGGGTGTGGGTGTGGGAGGGAGGTGTGGGTGTGGAGGTGGGAGGTGTGGGTGTGAGGGAGGTGTGGGTGTGAGGGAGGTGTTGGTGTGAGGGGAGGTGTGGGTGTGAGGGAGGTGTGGGGTGTGGAGGGAGGTGTTGGTGTGAGGGAGGTGTGGGGTGGAGGGAGGAAGCAGGAGGAGTGTGGGGTGTGAGGGAGGTGGGGTGGGAGGGAGGTGCAGAGGGGGGAGGGGTGGGAGGGGAGGTGGGGTGGGAGGGAGGGGGTGAGGGGAGGGGTGGAGGGAGGGGTGGAGGGAGGCAGAAGGGAGGTGGGGTGAGGGAGGGGGTGAGGGGAGGGCAGGAGGGAGGTGGGAGATGGGGAGGGAGGGGTGGGAGGAGGTGGTGAGGGAGGTGGGAGGAGGTGAGAGTTGGGGTGGGAGGGAGGTGGGGGAGGGAGGTGGGAGGGAGGTGGGGTGGAGGAGGGGTGGAGGGAGGTGGGTGGAGGAGGTGAGGGAGGGGTGGGAGGGAGGGGTGAGGGGAGGTGGGTGAGGGAGGTGGGTGTGAGGGAGGTGTTGGTGAGGAGGTGTTGTGGGAGGGAAAAGCAGGGGAGGTGTGGTGTGGAGGGAAAGCGGGTGGAGGGATAGGGGTGGGAAGGAGGTGTGTAAGGAGGGTGGGGTGTGGAGGGTGTGTAGGAAGGAGGTGTTGTGTGTGAGGGAGGGGTGAGGGAGGTGGGTGAGGAGGTGGGGTGAGGAGGGAGGCAGGAAGGAAGGGCAGGAGGGGAGGCAGGAGGGAGGTAGCAGGAGGGGAGGGGTGGAGGGAGGTGGGTGTGAGGAGGTGTTGGTGGAGGAGGTGGTGTGGAGGAGGTGAGGGAGGAGGAAGGGTTAAGGTTGGTGGAGGAGTGGTGGAGGAGGTGTTGGTGTGAGGGAGGTTGGGAAGGAAGGGTTGTTGGTGGAGGAGGAGCAGAGGGAGGAGCAGGAGGGAGGTGTGGTGGAGGGAGGTGGGGGTGTGAGGAGGTGTTGTGAGGAGGTGCTGGTGTGAGGGAGGGGTGTGGGAGGGGAGGTGTGGGTGGAGGGAGGGGTGTGGAGGAGGTGTTGGGTGAGGGAGGAAGAGTGGAGGGAGAAGGGAGGGGAGGGGTGAGGGAGGGGTGAGGAGGTGTTGGGTGTTGAGGGAGGGCAGGAGGGAGGTGGTGAGGGAGGTGGTGGAGGGAGGTAGGTGGAGGAGGTGTGGTGGAGGGAGGAAGGTGAGGGAGGTGTTGGTGGAGGAGTGTGTGGAGGGAGGTGTGGTTGTGTGAAGGAAGTGTTGTGTGGGGTGTAAGGGAGGAGGTGATGGGAGGTGGGGAGGAGGGAGGTGTGTGGGAGGAGGTAAGGAGGAGCTGGGGTGAGGGAGGTGGTGTTGGTGTGAAGGAAGGCAGGTGGAGGGAAGGAGGAGGGAGAGGAGGTAAGTGAGGAGGTAAAGGAGGAGGTGTGAGGAGAAGCAGGAGGAGGTGTGTGGGAGGGAGGGGTGGGGTGAGGGTGTGTGTGGGGTGTGAGGGAGGGGGTGGAGAGGGGTGTGTGAGAGGGGGTGTGTAGGAGGGGGTGGGAGGGAGGTTAAGTGTGGAGGGGAGGCAGGAGGTGAGGGAGGAGGAGGTGGGTGTGAGGGAGGTGTTGGGGTGAAGGAAGGCGGCAGGAGGAGGAAGGGTGGGAGGGAGGTGTTGGGTGTGAGGGAGGTTGGTGGGAGGGAGGAGGGAGGTAAGCAGTGAGGGAGGTGTGGTGGAGGGAGGTTGAGTGGAGGGAGGTAGTGAGGGAGGTGTTGGTGTGGAGGGAGGAAGCAGTGAGGAGGTGTGGGTGAGGGAGGTGTAAAGAGGGAGGTGGGTGAGGGGAGGTGGGTGTGAGGGAGGGGTGAAGGAGGTGGTGAAGGAAGTGTTGGTTGTTGGTGTGAGGGTTTTTTTTTCTGGCCACGGACGATATGCGACGGACGTTGTTCGCTGGACGTTAACCGCACATGATTATATAATAACCAGATGGAGAAGCCTAAACTAATGGGCATTTCAAATATATGCCAGTGTAAAAGTAAGATTGACTGGAAATGAATACACTGGCTGATTACAAGTTATTGATAATTTTACAATGGTTGGGACGGCTGTTTTATAGCAACTGTCTGTGCTCATATGGGCTGGATGTCAGGTGTTCACAGCAATTCTCGGTGAGGATCTGGGTATAGGAGCCGTGTCGAGGATGGCAGAAGCTTCTCACCAAATTGCAGATGAGGTCGTGGTGATGGTCAGTGAGAGTCGAGAGGGTCAGTGTGTTGAGCATTTGATATGTGGAGAGGAAGGGGAGAATAATCTTATGTGCCTTCTTTTTGTACACTTTTATAGGTGTTTATTTTGTGGCATTTGGGAGGAAGACCAGGTGGGGAGGCATAGGTGAGCTTGGGAAGTATGAATGTTGAGTAAACACTGAGGAGCTCGGTGCAGAACTCCGAGGGACTTGAGTCCAAGGAGGAGGTGGAAATGGAAACTGGAGGATTTGACAACTTCACTGACGGTGGTTTCAATTTAGTTTGTTGTCTATGGTGACGCCGAGAGCTTAGTGGAATCTACAACCTGGAGTGTGTTGGGACCCAAAGTAATGGAAGGGCGGACAACGCCGGAGGAGAGGTTGATGTGTAACCATGGTCTTGGTATGGTTGATGGTGACGGGTTGTTGGTGGCCCAGTTTGGAGATCAACTAAAAACCTGAAAGGGCATAGTCGAGCAGAATTGTTGACACTGATCCCAGTGGTGGAGCCGTCGACATATTTCCAGCCAGCAGGGTTTCTCTTTGGTCATCATTGGCTGAAGGAAGCAGTGGTCCCATCTTGGTGCCTTGGGGACACCACAGGTGGGTGGCTGAAAGGTGGAGACAGCCCTGAAGTGTGGTATGAAGCCTCAGTTACTGAGGAAGTCTGTAAGCCATGGTATAAGACTTCTTCGAAACCCGAGGTTGATAGCTTTGTTGATGACACTGTAAATTGTGGTCGACTATGTCGAATGCCTTTGTGAAGTCAATGAAGGCGACAGCTACAGACGTTTTTCGTTTCTCCAGATGGCGGTATATGTAGTCGAGAAAGCTGACAAGACAGTGAGTGGTGGAGGAAATTTTCATATAACCAAATTGCTGAGGATCTATGGCTCCTGCAATATCAGCATTAGCCAGTCAAACAAAACTTTCACAGATTAAGCTGGGTATTGGGGTGATTGCAATGGGTTGTAACTGATTTAAGGACTGTGGGCTGGTTGACTTGGGCACTGGTGACATATGAAGTTCTCCAGTCAGTTGGGCATCTGGCTTGACTGAGGGAAGCATTGATGATGGAGCAGAGGGGTTTAGCAAGCTCTGGGGAGAACTTGAAGAATTTCATTGGTAAGTCAATGGGGGTGGTGGAGCGTTTTAACTTCAGTTTGTCCAGACGTTTTGCTACTTCAAATTCTTCTACTAAGTCAGTGGGTAAAGGGGCTGGTAGGTAAGCAGGGAGATTGGTTGTGTCAAGCCAGGGGAGCGTCTTGCATATGCATTTATGACCAAAATATAAAAAGAATATAAAATAAAATTTCATTTTCATATAAATAATAACTAAATCTTGATATGTATTATAAAAAAAAACTACTGTAAAAAAAATTAAGAGTGCCTTGCGCAAAGAAGCTGCCTTGCTAATGAGTGGTAAACAACAGTCAGAGCTTGGCGGGCCTTTTGTTTTCACACATCTGGAACAGGAACAGGAGAAAAACTTTCAGGTTTCTTACAGCATTTTGCATCCCTATTCAACATGAGCAAGTGATGGTGTCGTTTCAAAAGCTAATAAATAGTGTATAAGCTTAGTCGAGAAACTAGATGTGTTAAAACGATATGAAAAAGGAGAGAGGTCTGTGGATATTATATGGAGCAAGCAATGAACATATTTTCTGAAGTGGATCCATTAACAGAACAAAGCATTAAAATTTAAATAAACACAAATGACCTCTACATAAAGATGTATAATGAGAAAAGAAAGCAGCTGTGCAAGGTTCTATAGACAGCTTTATTATTCGAAGGCCTAAACCATCAACTTCAGCTGCACCATCAAATTCAGCATCATAAGCAGCTTCAACATCAACTTCAGGTCCTGTAACAGTTTCAGCAACAGCTTTATAGAAAGCTACAGCTTCAGCCAGAGTCTTGTCTTCTCGTGTGTGTTTTAATATTCTACGTATTATTAATGAATTGCATTGTTCATTTCACCTTTATAAACATTAATTCAATCAAATACATATTCAGTACTAAACAATAATGAATCTTTTGTGCATATTCTTAAGATAAATGACTGTTTCCTTGAGTGCGCACATATACATTCGCGTTCCACTATCAGTTTCACTTTTTCTTTAATATCAGTGGTCACTTCTACTGTACATTAAATAACATTAATTAAAACATAGATATTTTTTACATTAATTTAACTACAACAACAACCAGGGTCTTATTTTTTTCAGTTTCAGGTGGATAACTGACATTATGGGTGTAAACAATGACAACAATGCCGTCTCTTATCCTCTTGTGTGTTTTAATATTCTACGTATTATTAATGAATTGTATTGTCTATTTCGCATATAGTATAAAGATTAATTCAATCAAATACGTATTCAGTAATAAACAATAATGAATTTCTTGTACATATTATTATTCATTTATATTGTATAAGGTGCATTCAGAAACATTATTTAAAGAATACAGTGGTCCTTGTTAACGAGCGCCTCGGTTAACGAGATTTCGGTTAACGAGTTACCTCCATAAGATTCTTAACTTCGGTTAACAAGCAATCCCTTGATTAACGAGTTTCTTACGAGCCGACCTGAACATGTTTTCGCTTGCATTTGGCGGTCCACCAGCTGTAGCATTAGTCCGCCAATACAGTAATCGGTTCTAGGGCTTAAATTCCTACCATTTTAGCAAATTTCAAGAAGTTTATACTATTCAATAATTTTAAAAGTTTAATATTAAATTCTTTTAGTCATTTTAACAATTATTGAACATAATTGAAGGTAATGAAACTAGTTTTTGTCACCATCCAGCCTCGACACACCATACAGGCTAGTCTTTGTGTCTTTTCAGTGGTAACATCTTGCTTGAGAGACTCTTCAACTAAACGCTTTTTTTCTGTGTTTGCAAGCAAATTATTGGTCATTTTGAAATATATTTTACATATTGACAATATAGAATGCAGTGCAGTGTTGATTTAAAGAAAATAATCTTGAATTACACCAAGAGAACTAAAATTTTATGGGTGAAATGGCACCATGGGGTGACTTCTCTTCCACCCCAATGCCTTCTCTTTTCCCTTCTCCTCCACCCCCATTCTAATTCCCATTTAGGCAATTTTCGGTGAGCTGGAACCAATTACCCAAAAACCCATTGAAACAATGGTTTCAGTTAATGAGCAACCTTCTAGAACGGATTGTGCTCAAGTAACCGAGGGACCACTGTATAGTTTGCAATTTTCATTAATTGTATTTTTTGGGGGGGTAAAAGCCACAAAAAGTTATGAAAAGGTCACACTTGGGAATGCATCTCATTTTTATTGCTTTATTTTAATGGTAATTAATGATTCGCGATAAAACGATTCACCTTACACTGCAATAATATTGAGGACACATTAACGCCGTTATTCGAGGCTTTACTGTAGTAGCTAAAATGGTTGTTTGTTTGCTCAACTGCACCAACATTAGTGAGATGCTGGCGAAGGGAGGGGGTGTGTCTTATTGTTTTGTCCACAGAGTTCTGCCTCAGGTATTGCATTTTGGTTGGGTAGTGAGACTTCTTTGCAGTGCGATTGCAGATGACCTCGCTGCAAAAGGACCTGTAGCAGTTGTGGTCATTGAGATAAAAGGCCCCGTCTCTGTTGCATAAGTCTTTTGATCCGAGGTGTGATCCAGGGCAAATGATGGGTGAGATCTGACGGATTTCTCGGGGAAGAAGTGGTGGTGAGATTCCGTGGTGGTGTTGGTATAATTTATCCATTTGGTGTCCACGTCAGCCACACTAAGTACTTCAGTCCAGGGATGGTGAACTATCCTCTGCCCGAAGAGACTCACTGCAGAGTGTTCAACTTATAGCTAACCAATGACTGCAGAATTATGGACAAGTTCATTCTAAGAGTGGGGGAATAAACTGCTCACTCATGGGTCCAAGAGGAGGAAAAGAGACCAAGGGATTGCTTTGTGGCAACAATTTCAAATGATAATGCACGGCAGGAATTTGAAATGACAAATATTTAAGGTTTTTAGAAGGTCCGGACTTACGGGGTTAGGACTTTTGAGGGTTTACTGTGTTGGAGTTAATAATATTGTAAGGAATATATACTGTACCTTTATATTATCCTTATCATGCAATCAGTTACTGCCATTATAAAATTAAACAGCCTACCATTTGGTATTAAGATAATTTACATATTCTTTGCTGTTATAAATGTAGCAAAGTACAAAAGTAGTTTTTTATTATGTTCATTATATAAAAAGATGAATTTCATACCCACAGACTAATTAAAAATACTGAAGAAAAAGTAACCACCTGAAATGTTTTGATGTACAGTATTTAATTTTTCTTGAGCTTGTTATCTATGATGAACCACTAATTATTTGACTTTCCTTATTGCTACAGCTCCACAAGTCACTGCACACGTCCCTGTCCTACGAGAGTAGCTCATGCTTCAGTGCCTCAGAATACTTTGATGCTGCTGATGCATTTAGTGATGCAGGAGTAACAGACACAAGCTCTGAGGCTTCTTCAGATAACAGCTCATTCACTAGTGAAGCAAGTGATGCAGGAACTGATGCTCATCCTAGTGGTAAGTGTAGAGTGTCATTTGATGAAGAATAATTGACTGCAAATATAGACCCAAAAATCAGTTTTGCTGATCAAATCAGAATTTAAGCTGACTAATGTCTCATTGTGTGTATGTGCTTGTTGAGTGGTTGTGTTTAGAGTAAATGTTTGTTGATGTATTCTGATTATATGATAGATTGCTTTAGCAAAATTTATTCCATAGCAAAGCATACTAGAAAAAGTGCTGTGACAATAACTATGCCAGATATATATATGTAAATGTTATTGTCAGTTTGGTTAAGCTGACATTCTTGTTTACCAATTTTTCTTACAACTACGTTCGTATTTAAGCAGTTGTACGCAATGTTATGCTTTATAAGTCTTGTAGAAAGCTCAACTTATCTCATTGAATTCACTTTGCATCCAACGTGATTATAATTGTTAGAAATTGTGCCATGTTTTAGTATCAGTAACTAAGAAAATTATAAGAGCATTATCAGTGGATAAACTTTTATGTCTAGTATATTTATATTAAGTCAAGTTTAGATCATATGTCCTTGAAGAAGAGCTTTAGGAAGAGAAAGAAAAGAACAGCCAGCTGTTCATTTGCAGAACCAAGTCTTTTCCATGTAAGTCGCAACATCATCCAGGAGTTTCACTTTCAAGATTGTCCACAAGCCGCAATTGCTGAAATAAATGGAAGATGCCTTGAATTCCCATTTTGGGATGAGACTTCATTAATGATAAAGGTAGACAGCATCTCTAAAACTAACCGATATTATTTGGTTTAGTTGTTTCTTTATATGTGGAACTGAAAAACAGTTTGCCAAAACCATTGTATTAGTATATATTTATATCTTGACGCCTGGCTTGGGCAACTCACATATCGCCACACAAGTCCACAAGCTGAAAGTCCTGAGTTTCTGGGACTCCAGTATAATAGACTGGACTTTGTGAAAATTAGATGCATTTCCCATTGCAGCTTTAGTCTCTTGTTGAAAAGAGGTGTGAGAGGCAAAAATTACCTTTCTACATTACAGTACTACTCAGTTAAGCACATAAAAGATCAGCATGGTTACCGTGGGGGTTTTCCTTTGTGGGGTATAGAGAAGTGTTTCCTCTTGTTTGGCCCTTATCATTTTGTAACTTCTTAGTGGTTGGTGTGGTTATCAGAATGTTTAAGGCAATCAGATGTGGTGAATGTGGGATCCTGGGGTATTCCTTTGAACTTGTCAGTGGTGTCAGATCTCACCAGTTCCTTGTTATTCTTTTGATCTCTTGTTACATTGGAGAATTACATGGGAGTAGATGTGTTATCTGGGGTATAGAATGGTGGAATACATTTGTCTGTTCCCTCTCTCCCCATAATGTATTTCTCATCTGAGATTGTTGTGTTGATTTTAAGCACATGGCTCAATTTGACCATAAAGTGTTCTGTAGGTTTTTCATTTTATATTAAAAAAATTGTGCAGGAAATGGTCTTCTCCCTGTATCCATATTCTTAGGGTTCCATGTATGTGTGTTGTGTCAGAGCTGAGTTTGGAGCTTCCCGGTTTTAGAGGTTAACCCTCTCTTGCACGAGATAAGTTTCAAGTTATCCAGTTCCAAGATCACATCTCTGAGGCCCCCAGGGCAGGCAAGACAGCGCACAGTGAATATCTTTTTGGCTTCATCACTTCACCCCCAATATATATATATATATATATATATATATATATATATATATATATATATATATATATATATATATATATATATATATATATATATATATATATATATATATATATATATATATATATATATATATATATATATATATATATATATATATATATATATATATATATACACAGTTGTACCCCATTAGCGGTCAATTGAACCCAGAGGGTCCCGTTAAGTGAAAACGCGTTAAGTGAATAACAGAACATATGGGATTAATTCCAATAGAACCCAGCCCGACCCCCAAACTCCACTTTTTGACGACAAATAACTATGTTGTAGTAAAAATAACATCTTAATTTTATGATGGTACATGCACACAATTAATACTTAAGAGAAATAGAGAAATACAGTCGCCAAGTTAATGTCCATTCAAATAATGGACTCGACTCCCTCCCCCTCTTCTCACACTACACTCACTGGCTCTTCCCTCTGAGAAATTTTTGGGGGAAAACCAGGTATAGTAATAAATAATTCCTCAAACTAAAGTTAGGATAATATAATTGACATTGCTGGATTCCTTGTAAGACCAGGAATATTTTGAATATAAATGTCATATATTTTTCACAAAAGATAACATAATTACCTAGAGAACAATTTTTATCTAAAAATTGTATGTTTAATGCAAAATATATGTTGTTTATATTCAAAATGATCAGCAAATTGTAAGAATTCCAGCAATGTAAATTATATTCTGGCCGGATAATTTGTATGAATTTTATGAGCTAAAACAAATATCTTCAGTTAATAAAAAAAAAAAAATATTCTTCGACACTATCTGTCAATCAAAGTACCCCACCTTGCCTTCCCCCCCTCTTCCAACCGCGTGGTCAGTCCCAACCCTCCCCCCACCCCCCACCAATCCTCCATTCAAGAGTTTTTAACATTTAGTATTAAATAATACCTCAGATTAAAGTTAGGATAATATAATTGACATTGCTGGATTCCTTGTAAGACCAGGAATATTTTGAATATAAATGTCATATATTTTGGACAAAAGATAACATAATTACCTAGAGAACAATTTTTATCTAAAAATTGTATGTTTAATGCAAAATATATGTTGTTTATATTCAAAATGATCACCAAATTATAAGAATTCCAGCAATGTAAATTATATTCTGACCGGGTAATTTGTATGAATTTTATGAGCTAAAACAAATATCTTCAGTTAATAAAAAAAAAATAATTCTTCACTGGGTAACAGATGGTCGGTCGGTCGGTCCCTCCCTCCCCCCCACCCCCCACCCCCCACCAACCGTCCCAAGGAGATGTGTGGGATAACCACTAAATTTTAATAAATAATACCTCAAACTAAAGTTAGGATAATATAATTGACATTGCTGGATTCCTTGTAAGACCAGGAATATTTTGAATATAAATGTCATATATTTTGGACAAAAGATAACATAATTACCTAGAGAACAATTTTTATCTAAAAATTGTATGTTTAATGCAAAATATATGTTGTTTATATTCAAAATGATCACCAAATTATAAGAATTCCAGCAATGTAAATTATATTCTGGCTGGGTAATTTGTATGAATTTTATGAGCTAAAACAGGCAGTCAGGCAGGGTGGCGGGTGGGGGTGGTGCGAATCTAAAAATAGCTCTCGAGCCGGACACTCACCATATATGATGAAAAATGCAAAGAAAGCGCAAGGTAAAGTAATATATATATATATATATATATATATATATATATATATATATATATATATATATATATATATATATATATATATATATATATATATATATATATATATATATATATATATATATATATATATATATATATATATATATATATATATATATATCGCTTTATGCTTTTACATTATGCAGTACCCTGCCAGAACCAAACATTTCTCTGGTAGGGAGGGAAGGTGGCGGTTAGGGAGGGAGGGAGGGACTCAGCGAGTGGGATGAGGTGGGGGCCGGAGGTGGGTATTTTGATTGACAGATAGTGTCTGGGTGAAGTATATTTTTTTTTTTTATTGAAGATATTTGTTTTAGCTCATAAAATTCATACAAATTACCCGGCCAGAATATAATTTATATTGCTGGAATTCTTACAATTTGATGATCATTTTGAATATAAACATCATAGATTTTGCATTAGACATACAAATTTTAGATCTAAGTAAGAATTTTGTTTACTCAGAGCAAATATGTTATCTTTTGTGCAAAATATATGACGTGTATATTCGGCCCAGTCTCCATTTCAATTAATCCCGTATGTTCTGTTATTCCATTTACGCGTTTCTCGTTTTACGCCCTACTCCGCGGGTTCAATTGACCGCGTAAATCGGGGTATTACTGTATAGGTTGCTTAATACTGGTGAGAGTGGATTACCCATTGCCATACCAAATTTTTGAGCATAATATTCTCCATTGAATTCAAATTTACAATCCTTAATACATAGTTTGATGAGTTCGATGAAGTCGCCTTTCGAGACAGGCATTGAAATATTATCCAGGGAATCTATGAGGAACTCCAGTAAATCATCAACTGGGACCTTTGTAAAGAGTGATGTTACATCAAAACTGACCAGTTTAAATTCATAATTAGTGTGTAAGTTATTGAGTTTATCAACCAGATCCATATTATTCTTAATATTAGAGTTAGAAATGTTGCCAACTAGGGGATATAGTAAAGAAACTAACCATTTAGATAATTTATAAGAGATTGACCCAACTGAGCTAATGATGGGTCTTGCTGGGTTATTAGGCTTGTGGGTCTTGATTACACCGTACATGTATGGCAGTGGAGGGGACGTTGAAGTAAGATGTTTAATGACAGTAGCTTTGCCTCTCAATAGAGACTTAAGGTTTTTGTTGAACCGGGTGTTAACTGTGTTGAGATGATTATTTATGAGCTTAGAAAGGTCATTCATTTTAGAGATATAGTCATCTTTGTATAAAATCACTACTGTGTTGGCTTTATCTGCTCTAGTGACATGTAGGTCCTTATTTTTCCTAAGGGCTTGGATTGCTTTGGTGAATCTTTCTGGACAGTTTGGAATACAAGGCTTAGACATAGATGCATACACAACACCTTTACACATGTTCACTTCTTCACTTGTCAAATTACTGAATTTCTCCAAATTGCAAAATGCTCTGGCTATGACAACACTGTCGACTCCCTTGTAAGAGCCATCAAAACTAAAACCATAACCGAGGGCACACAAGGTATCATTGTCTAGTTGTTTAGAGGAGAGATTCACTACACTGTTGTGATTGGCATCCTTAGTCCAATCACTATTTCTAATAAGGAGTGCCAATTTGTGGTCTATCTTAGCTTGAAGATCAGAACGCTCACGTCTCAGGTTATCAAAACAGTAATCCAACATGAACTTTTTCCAATCACTCGGTATGGTCATATTAAAAGCACGCTTTTTTTTTTGTCTTACAATACGGAAAGCTTCATCCTTTTCAATTTTCTTTATTACAAAATGTTTCTGAAGGATGATTTCTTGGAAATCATCAAAGGGGCGGTCAGACATCTTCAGGACACGTTCTGGGAGGATTGATCTAGGCATAACTTTTTCACTAAGGCATGTCTGGAGAAATTTCAAGCGTATTTTCAATTTGTGGGCCTTGATCATCGAAGAGGAGTATTCAGTAACGAAAGGAGACAGTCCAGGACAGCTTGTAGAGAAGTAGAAGAAGTGGCACGTGGAATCCATTATGCAAGTTAAATCACTGTAGGTGCGCGTGATCCAGGTATATGCTGGGAGTTAGGGATAGAAATCCCTTGCCAGCCTAATCAGGATCTTATAAGAGGAAAGTCAAGGACCATGGTTTTCTGAGGGATAACAAACAACCGTTAGAGATTGACATCTCTTTACTATGAAATTAACGCAAAACTCTGACACCACTCACACAAATATCGAATAACAATTACGGGTGTCAAACAATTAATGGAAGTCAAACAATTAAGAGAATCAAACAATTATGGAAGTCAAACAATTACTGGAGTCAACGATTAATGGAATCAAACAATTAAGAGAATCAAACAATTATGGGAGTCAAACAATTAATGGAATCAAACAATGAACAGATATTTCCTACGGCTGCGACCCTGGGGAAGGTTCTGGAAAGCTGTGATCCGCTCTCAGGGGGAAGGTCAAGTCAGCTTCCTCACTTGGCACCGGCGAGTGATGTCTTGCTACATAGGAGAAACGCCGTGGCGCAGACGGTGTGGAGGAAGTGGCAATGACGTGGCAGCCACGGTAGTAACTGGGGTAGGTGTCCGAAGATTGACTGTCGATTTGTGAAGGTCTGGGGAATCAGCCCACAAGCCCCGGACACATCAGAAGAGAAACAACCAGAATTTGAACGAGCAGCTGTGGTGCTAGCTGGGTAGTGTCTGATCTTTGTGTCGAGTCAATGAGGCAGCAGTGACGTTCTCACCTCCATCTACCCCACCAAGTGGGGGACGCGAACAAGCAAGTGGACGGCGAACAACCATCCTGCTCGTTATCGCCCTTACACAGCTCCCCCAACAAAAATCTACTGTAAGGTAGATTAAAACTTAAGATTAATACACAAAGCATAATCATCCTACAACAAATGTTTAAATACACATAGCAAAATAAAAAATGGTCACATTAAAAGAATAAGTGGTAACTTGATGTCCAAATCGTAAGGCCGTATCAAGGAACTGCACGTGTGATCCACTAAAGTCCAGGTTTAAGCTTGGGCCTATTTCCAGTCGTAGAGGATTCTTCTATCCCGTCCGGTGTTAATGGTAACTGGCAACCAAGATCATCCGAGTTTGGCACCTAAATCTTACAGGAACTCTTGCAGGGTAGTGCCTCGACTGACTCCAGCTTGGGAACGTCGTCAAAGACACTAGCAATGTGGTCCCTGCAATTATATTTCCTTAACAAATTATCTTGAAATTATTTAGGCTTCTTAGAGGAAGGGGATGAGAACGGTCCAACAAAATCTTTGGCTACCCAAGAAAATGGTTCTGTAATGATGGGTAAGGGTTCAAGTGGAACAGGACGGACTCTACCCTTGGCGGACATACGGGGGCACTGATCACAACTCCTACAAGAAGCTCTAATATCCGCTCCCATACCTGGCCAGTAAAACTGATCAGCAACCTTCCTATAAGTTTTCCTACGAGAACAGTGTCTTGCTAGAGGGCTCTCGTGAGCTACAGAGAGAATGTTACTACACCAATCAACAAGTAAAAACCGACCTACTTGGCTGGTCGTTTGGATGACGCACAAGACCTGTGTAACAGACCATTAATACAAACAAACTTGTAAACAGACCCATCTCTAACCTGATCCTCCTCCTTGGAAGTCGCCTTCTCCCATACCCGCGTCAGAGTGGTACACGAGGCTTGAAGCTTGGCAAATTCCTTGAGCGTTACAGTCAGTGGCAACAAATTCGGCAGAATCAGGGGATGCAGTTGTTTCACCTTTGCCGACCGTGTCTCCACAGCTTGGACCTTTGCTGGAGGTGTGGTGGCGTGTGAGGGTGGCGAGGCGACATCGGCAGGTGGCAAGTCAACGTCAGCAGGTGGCGAGGAGACTGGCGCTGGTGTAGAGGAGACTGGTGCTGGTGGCGAGGAGAGTTTTAAGGGTTCCGGGTAGTTAGGGTCACGAACTCCGGGAACATTACCAATGAGAACACTAGCGAATTCAATGGGAGCTCTTACCACATTAGACCAACCAGTGAAATAGGGGCAACGCAGGTAGCACCTAACAACAGGGAACTGGTCAACACGACCTAAATAATCGGCGACACTAACCTTCGAGCAGCTGGAGACGTCAGCGTCAGGCAGGGCTTCCTCAGAGACAATAATGCATGAGCAACCAGTGTCCCTGATGAAAGTAGATGCCCAACACCCATTTATTGTTCCACTGACACAATGACGGGGGCAGCTCCTGTTTTCCAAACAGAATCCGACCTTGTAGCTGGGCTGATGAATGTCGGCAGATTTGAAGGCGGGGGGATTCCTGGGACAGCGAGAACGAATGTGCCCTTCTCCGCAGTTGTGGCACCTCATGGCCGGTGAACAACTCTTCTCTACTCCTGTGAATGGCTCCTCAGAGGACGGAGGCATCATGTTCTTCACTACAGGAGGAGAAGACTTGGGGTAGGCGTTGCAAGCGGACGCCCAGTTGTCAGCAAGTTCTACAGCTTCTAGCATCGCTGGCCGGTGTTCCTTGATGAAAATTCTCATGTCTGGAGGTAGAGAAGACAAAAAATGATCTAATATCATGAAGTTAGCGAGAGACACAAAGGTTTCCTCAACCTCTGACGCCTCTAGCCATTGTTGAAACAAACGACCCAGGTGGATCGAAAACTGCTGGTATGTTTCTCCTGCTCTAATCTTCATTCTGCGGAAATCGACACGATATCCATCAGAAGTCTTGTTAAATCCTCGCAAGAGAGCTTGCTTCAACAAAGAGTAATCTCTAGTGATGTAGGCAGACAGGGACGCATAAATCTCTACCGGTTTACCACTCAGTAGGCTACCCAACCTTACAGCACAGCTATCTTGGTCCACGCCAAGCAGCTCGGCTACCCGTTCAAACCTTACAAGGTAGGAGGCGATGTCTTCTCCTTCACGATAAACAGGCAGACTAGGTTTTACAACATTATCTTGTATATGGCCAGAGGATTCTGGTCTACTTGAAGCATTAATCCTAGCTAGTTCTATGTCCTTTTCTGCCTGCAACTTAGCTGCTGCGTTCCTCTCTCTCTCTCTGTTACAGTCCTCTCTCTCTCTGTTACAGTCCTCTCTCTCTCTGTTGTGGTCTTCTCTCTCTTTGTTGCGCTCCTCTCTCTCTTTGTTGCGCTCCTCTCTCTCTTTGTTGCGCTCCTCTCTCTCTCTCGTCTGTTGGGTGATCACATACTGACCAACCTCAGCACCTGTCAGACCCAGGGCCACCGCTTGACCTTTCAATTCCTCAAAACTAGACATAATGATACGAAAGGCCAAGAGCAAAATTAACAACTTACCCTGCAACTAACCAAAAGTAACTACATAGTGGCTCAATCAAACCAGCAAATGATTCGATCCGGCTGGAGGAAACCTTGTTTCGCACCCAGTCCCGTTTAATCACCTCAGGGAAAAGAAACCGCACCAGGTGAACAACAACAAAATGCTAAGACAGCATTCACAGTGCACCCAACCAACACTAATTAACTCCCCTAGTGCAAGAGAGAGCAACAAAATTAGCACAACAGAAGGAAGGGATAAGCACCGAACAACGCTTATTTCCGGGCCTCAGACAGCAAGCGGCGCACACACGGCGACTTACAACAAACACCGGAACGAATGTTAGCCCTCAGAAACCAAGGTCAGAGACAGTCCTGGTGAGGTCGCCACTTGTAAAGGCCTGGGACTTAGGGATAGAAATCCCTTGACAGCCTAATCAGGCTCTTATAAGAGGAAAGTCAAGGACCATGGTTTTCCGAGGAATAACAAACAACCGTTAGAAATTGACATCTCTTTGCTATGAAAATAATGCAAAACTCTGACACCACTCACAAATATCAAATAACAATTACGGGTGTCAAACAATTAAGAGAATCAAACAGTTCAGGGAGTCAAACAATTAATGGAGTCACAATTAAGGGAGTCAAACAATTAATGGAGTCAAATAATTAAGGAAGTCAAACAATTAATGGAGTCAAACAATTAAGGGAGTCAAACAATTGCTGGAATCAAACAATGAACAGATATTTCCTACGGCGGCGGCCCTGGGGAAGGTTCTGGAAAGCTGTGATCCGCTCTCAGGGGGAAGGTCAAGTCAGCTTCCTCACTTGGCACCGGCGAGTGATGTCTTGCTACACAGGAGAAACGCCGTGGCACAGACGGTGTGGAGGAAGTGGCGATGACGTGGCAGCCACGGTAGTAGCTGGGGTAGGTGTCCGGAGATTGACAGTCGATTTGTGAAAGTCTGGGGAATCAGCCCACAAGCCCCGGACACATCAGAAGAGAACACAACCAGAATTTGAAATTTGAACGAGCAGCTGTGGTGCTAGCTGGGTAGTGTCTGATCTGTGTGTCGAGTCAATGAGGCAGCATTGACTTTCTCACCTCCATCTACCCCACCAAGTGGGGGATGCGAACAAGCAAGCGGGCGGCTAACAACCATCCTGCTCATTATCGCCCTTATATATATATATATATATATATATATATATATATATATATATATATATATATATATATATATATATATATATATATATATATATATATATATATATATATACACACACACAAATAAAGTTGTACCCCCACATGTGTCAATAGAACCCAGAGGTCCCGCGATAAGTGAACTGCTATGAACAAAAATATATGGGATTAATTCCAATAGAAACCGCCCAACCCCCAAACTCCACTTTTTGAAGGCACATAACTATGTTGTAATTTATACTTAAGAGAAATAGAAATACAGTCGCCAAGTTAATGTCCATTCAAATAATGGACTCAACTCCCTCCACTCTCCACACTACACTGCCGGCTCTTCCTCTCCAGAAATTTTTGGGAAAGCCACTAAATTTTTAATAAATAATACTATCAAACTAAAGTTAGGATAATACAATTGACATTGCTGGATTCCTTGTAGACCAGGGAATATTTTGAATCTCGTCATATATTTTGCACAAAAATGACCAGATTTACTAGAAAAATTTTTATCTAAAATTTGTATGACATATATGATGTTTATATTCAAAAATGATCACAAATTATAAATTCCAGCAATGTAAATTCCTATTCTGACCGGAGTAATTTGTATGAATTTTACAAGCTGAAATAAACTATCTTCAGTTAATAAAAAAAAAATAATCTTCGACACTATCTGTCAATCAAAGTACCCCACCTTGCCTCCCCCTCTTCCAACCATGGCAGTGAAGTCCCAACCCTCCCCCACCCCCCACCAATCCTCCTTCCAGGGTTTTTAACATTTAGTAAATAATACCTCATAGTAAGGATTAGGATAATATAATTGACATTGCTGGATTCCTTGTAAGACCAGGAATATTTTGAATATAAATGTCATATATTTTACTAAAAAGATAACATAGATTATTTGAAAATTTTATCTAGAATTTGTATGTCTAATACAAAATATATGATGTTTATATTCAAATGATCATCAAATTATAAGAATTTCAGCAATGTAAAATTATATTCAGACCCGAATTAATTTGTATGATTTTATGAGCTAAAACAAATATCTTCAGTTAATAAAAAAAATAGCATTATTCACGGGGTAACAGATGGTCAATTCGATTCCTCCGTCCCCCCCACCCCCACCAACCGTCCCAAGGAGATGTGGGATAACCACTAGATTTTTAATAAATAATACCTCAAACTAAAAGTTAGGATAATATAATTGACATTGCTGGATTCCTTGTAAGGCCAGAATATTTTGAATATAAATGTCATATATTTTGCACAAAAAGATAACGCATAGTTACTCGAAAAATTTTTATCTAAAATTTGTATGTCCAATGCAAAATATATGATGTTTCTATTCAAAATAAATCACAAGTATAAGAATTCCAGCAATGTAAATTATATTCTGGCAGATAATTTATTATGAATTTTATGAGCTAAACAGGCGTCAGGCAGGGTGGCGGGTGGTGCAAATCTAAAAATAGCGTCTCGGGCGGACACTCACGGCGTATATGTGGAAAAAATCCGTGTTAAGTGAGGTTCAGCTCTGTGAGGCACAGCATTATATGATAGCAGTTAAGTGGGGCGCGTGGCGAGAATTAATACTGTGTGTGTGTGTGTGTGTATATATATATATATATATATATATATATATATATATATATATATATATATATATATATATATATATACTGATGATATAAGATTAGGCTTTAATTCGTTCTAAGCTGATGATGCTTGAAACCATTGTTCACTGGAGTTTTTTGGTTAATTGGTTCTAGCTCACCGAGTGCCTAAATTCAACAAAAGGTGAAAACGCACTTGCTTTGAGGTGTGTATGTAGAAGGCTCCTGGATGATGATGATGATGGGGAATTAGAAGGGGTCGAGGAGAAGGAGAGAAGAGAAGGCGATGGGGAGTGGATGAGAATCACCCATGGTAGCCATTTCTTATAAAATTTTAGTTCTCTGGTGTAATTCAAGATTATTTTCTTTTAAATCAACACTGCACCATTATATATTGTCAATATGTAAAATAAATTTCAAAATGACCAATAATTTGGCAGGAAACACAGAAAAAAGCATTTAGTTGAAGAGAGTCTCATGCAAGATGTTACCTCCACTGAAAACACACAGACTGGCGCCTGTATGGTGTGTTGACAGGCTGATTAGGCACACAAAAAAGGCAACTTCTTTACCAAGCTTCAATTATGTTCGTCAATTGTTAAAATTACTCATAGAAATTTAAATAAAACTTTTAAAAGATTATTGAATAGTATAAACTTGTTGATATTGACTAAAATAGTAAGAAATTTAAGCCTAGAAACCGATTACTGGCATTGGCGGACTAATACTACTGGCTAGTTGACCCAGCCGCCAAATGCAATGGCTATGTTGAGGAATTAAACAATTAAAACTAGATTAATTGAGGCATTTAACAGATTGGCAGTTAAGAATCTTATAGGTAACTAGATTATAAAATCTAGATTAACGAGAAGCTCATTAACAGGATCTCACTGTGTGTATATATATATATATATATATATATATATATATATATATATATATATATATATATATATATATATATATATATATATATATATATATATATATATATACAGTTGTACCCATAGCAGCGGTCAATTGAACCTTGAAGGGTCGCGTTAAAGTGAAATCGGCGTTAGTGAACAACAGAACATATGGGATTAATTCCAATAAAGAAACCGGCCCGACCCCAAACTCCGCTTTTTGAAGGCACATAACTATGTTGTAGTAAAATAACATCTTAATTTTATGATGGTACATGCACACAATTAATACTTAAAGAGAAATAGAAATACAGTCATGAAGTTAATGTCATTTCAAATAATGGGACTCCAACCTCTCACTACACAGCCGGCTAACAGATGGTGGGTCGGTCCCCCACCCCCACCAGCATCCCAAGGAGATTATTATTGGGATAACCTCAAACTAAAGTTAGGAAATATAATTGACATTGCTGTGGATTCAGCAGCAAAGACCAGGAATATTTTGAATATAAATGTCATATATTTTTGCACAAAATAACTTTATAGTTACCTAGAGAAAAAAATTTTATCTAAAAATTGTAAGTTTAAAAGCAAAATATGTGATGTTTTATATTCAAAATGATCACCAAATTATAAAATTCCCATATAAATTATATTCTGGCCGAATTGGTGTATGAATTTTATGAGCTAAAACAAATATCTTCAGTTAATAAAAAATAATAATCTTCACGACACTATCTGTCAATCAAAAGTACCCCACCTTGCCTCCCCCCCTCTTCCAACCCGCAGTCAGTCCAACCCTCCCCCCCACCAATCCTCCTTCCAGAGTTTTAACATTTAGTATTAAATAATACCTCCAGATTAAAGTTAGGATAATATAATTGACATTGCTGGATTCATGAACCAGGAATATTTGAATATAAATGTCATATATTTTTGCACAAAAGAATACCATAGTTACCTAGAAAAAATTTTTATCCTAAAATTGTAAGTTTAAAGCAAAATCTATGATGTTTATATTCAAAAATGATCACCAAATTATAAGAATTCAGCAATGTAAATTATATTACGACCGGGTAATTTTGTATGAATTTTATGAGCTAAAACAAATATCTTCGGTTAACAAAAAAAAAATAATTCTTCACAGGGTAACAATGGTCGGTCGGTCCCTCCCCCCACCCCCACCAACAAGTCCCAAGGAGATGTGGCCAGGATAACGACTAAATTTTAATAAATAATACCTCAAACTAAAGTTAGGATAATACAGAGTGTGACATTGCTGGATTCTTGTAAAGACCAAGGAGCCTTTTGAATATAAATGTCATATATTTTTGCACAAAAAGATACCATAGTTACTGAAAATTTTTATCTAAAATTGTGGAATTTAAAAGCCAAAATCTATGATGTTTTATATTCCAAAATAATCACCAAGTATAAGAATTCGGCAATATAGGGCTCCTATTCTGACCTTGGTAATTTATGAATTTTATGAGCTAAAACAATATCTTCAGTTAATAAAAAAAAATAATTCTTCACGGGAGCAGATGGTCGGTCGGTCCTCCTCCCCCACCCCCCACCCAGCCGTCCCAAGGAGATGTGTGGGATAACCACTAAATTTTTAATAAATAATACCTCAATAAAGTTAGGATAATATAATTGACATTGCTGGATTCCTTGTAAGACCAGGGTATTTAGAATAAATGTCACTTATAATATTTTTGCTGAATACCATAGTTACCTGAAAAATTTATCTCTAAAATTGTAAGTTTAAAAGCAAAATATAGATGAACATATTCAAAATGATCACCAAATTATGAAATTCCTTAATGTAAGTATATTCTGGCCGAGGTAATTTGTATGAATTTTATGAGGCTAAAACAGGCAGGGTGGTGGTGGGGCAAATCTAAAAGCTCAAGCGTCTCGAGCGGACACTCACGTATATGTGGAAAAAAATCCGTGTTAAGTGAAAGTTCAGCTCTGGCGAGGAGCACGCGTATATGACCAGCGTTAAAACAACACAGCGATTGGCGGGGAGTAATACTGCATATAATATATATATATATATATATACATATATATATATATATATATATATATATATATATATACACACACACACAGTTGTACCCTTAGCGTCCATTGAACTAGAGGGTCGCGTTAGTAGAAATCATTAAGTGAACAACAAACATATGGGATTAATTCAATAGAAACCGGCCAACCCCCAAACTCCACTTTTTGAAGGCACATAACTATGTTGTAGTAAAAATAACATCTTAATTTTATGATGGTACATGCACACAATTTATACTTAAGAGAAATAGAAAATACATTAGCCAAGTTAATGTCCATTCAAATAATGGACTCAACTCCCTCCCTCTCACACTACACTGCCGCTCTTCCCTCTCAAGAGAAATTTTTGGAAAACCACTAAATTTTAATAAATAATACCTCAAACTAAAGTTAGGATAATACGGTGACATTGCTGGATTCATGTAAGACCAGGAATATTTTGAATATAAATGTCATATATTTTGCACAAAACCAACATAGTTACCTAGAAAAAATTACACATCTAAAATTTGTATGTTTAATACAAAATATGATGTTTATATTCAAAATGATCCTGAAGTATAAGAATTCCAGCAATGTAAATTGCCTATTCTGACCAGGTAATTTGTATGAATTTTATGAGCTAAAACAAATATCTTCAGTTAATAAAAAAAAAATAAATCTTCGTACTATCTGTCAATCAAAATGCCCCCTTGCCTCCCCCTCTTCCAGCATGATGAAGTCCCAACCCTCCC